>NC_081414.1:500197163-500840377 GCF_030272615.1 Cryptomeria japonica
TCTCTCACCCAGGATGTTGTTTTCTAGAAAATACAGTGGGCTATTGTGGAGAACATTGGACTCATTGGGAATCCTTGCATTTCTTGCTACCCCATGGAAACTCACATATTAAGTTCCTGGAATTTGAAGTATGCTGATAGTCCTGAGCCCACTCTAAACAAAAGACTCAAAGCTAGATGGCATACTCCCCCACATGGTTGGCTCAAAGTCAACTTCGACGGTGCTGCAAAAGGCAATCCTGGTCCTATAGGATGTGGTGCAATCCTTAGAGATGAAAATGGTAATTGTAAGGAAATGATTGTTGTTCCTATAGGGAGTCAAACTAACCACAAGGCAGAAGCAATGGCTGCACTCCAAGGTATTCTCCTGGCCAAAAGATGGAATTGTCCCTATCTATGGATAGAAGGGGATTCTAATAACATCATCAAATGCCTAAAGGGAACCTCTAAGCCTTCATGGACTATCAATAACATAATAAAGGCTGCTAGAGATCTCATCAACACTTTTGAGAAATTCTTCATATCTCATATCTGTCGTGAAGCTAATGGTTTTGCTGACTGGGCAGCCAACGTGGCGGTCATCCAAGATAAAATGATCACATGGAAGGGCGAAGAGCACATCCCCGATGACGTCAGACCAATCATTTTTAAGGATCGATACAATAGTACCCCAAAAATCACAAACGGAAAAAGTAATGATGAAACAAATTAAAAGGAGTGCTATGAGTAATAATAATAAGGTCAGTACCATTTATTGCAAGACTCACGCTACTGCTTCCCACGCTTTCTGGGTATATTTGGTAGTTTCGAGAAATTTGCGTAAAGCTCTCTGCATTTCTTGACCTGCTGCTCTGAATAGTGAAAAAATGGGAGGAAACTGACACCGTTACAAACCCAAAAACTACAAGGAGTGGAAGCAAAAGGAGGTTGTCTGGAACATTTTGCAGAAGGGCAGGTTTTCAAAGTTTATAGAGAGGCTCCATGGGCGCGATGCCACAGTTACTAAGTTCTTATGTAAAAACTAGAGAAAGGGCACTCTGAAGATGGGAGATCAATCAATCTCCATAGATGAGGACCTCATTGCTCAGGTTACGAGTCTTCGCAGGGAAGGAAGCAATTACTACAGAGACAGGAAATTGAGCAAGGAGGCCATTGAAAGATATCCTGAAACGACAAAGGAGAAAAAGCGTTTGGTTAAGCTAAGTAAAACTTACTATCCCCCTAGGGCTTTTGTTAAACCATGGAGGGAGGTCTTATTTTCTATAATGCGCTATGTAACTTTGGATGGTAGATTCACAAAAGTGTATGGCTACCATTTTGTTTTGCTTAACCATTTTAGGTATGATGAAAAAGTCAATATCCCTTATTTTCTATTGTGCTCCATGAATGCTACCATTAAGGCCCATAAAGAGAACCCTAAGGGTGATACTGCCATGCATCAAGGACTCATGGTTTTAATTTATGACCACCTCAAAGCCAACCAAATTTCCTGCCCTTAGCCTCCTATCATAGAGTCTGAGGAGGAAGGGTCGGACTCTGTTTTTTCTTTAGGTGAGGATTTAGATAGTGATTCAATGAGCGAGTCCGAAGAGAGTCTGGATGACTCTGAAGTGGAAGCTGGTAAGAAAAGAAAACATGTGAGAACCAAGCCTTCCTCCTCAAAGAGCAAGAATAAATCTAAAGATAAAATTCTCCAAATTAGGTCCTCCTCGGAGGAAGAGGTCTCTGAGGATTCTAAGAAGGAACCCCCGTCTCCCCAGAAAAAAGAAAAAGAAAATCTCTATTCAGACAAGGAACAAACATAAGAAACGGGATGCCAACATTACAAAGCTTAAGGAATAGGTACAGAGAAAGAACCCGGACTTCGACCAAAATGTGGAGGAGGAGACCATTAGGGAAGGTTCTAAATAGAGAATCGTAAAAGTTGGTAAAGTTACTATTGGAGACACCTCCAATAAGGAAAAAGACAACGCTGGTGAGACATCACTCTCCTCATGTCCTCCTCCTGAGGGTTTGAAAGGCTTTGTGGACACCATTGATTGGCTAATTTCCAGTTACAATAAAGTTGTGGAGGATATTAAGAAGCTCAATCACAGAGTCCGAATTCTGGAGACTATTAGTTTTGGTGGAGGCAAGTCAATGGCAGAATAGGTTGAGAATCTGACTAAAACAGTTGCTAAAACCGAAGAGATCAGAGACTCCTTTAACCCCAGCTTTGAGCAAATCGAGAAAGACCTGACTGAGAGGAAAAATAATGAGATTGGTATGGATCAAAGAATGGAGGAAATTGATAAAAAAGTCAATAAAATTGAAGAAAGCCTTAAAATTATTGCAGAACAAAGCTTAAATATTCTGAAGGCTTCAACTGGCAACACAAAAATCCTCATCAGCAAAATGGAAGAGGAGAAGGATTCCCTAGAGATTGAACCTGACATGGATGGCACGAGAGAAGTACAAGGACCTAGAACGAGGACCAAAGGTAAAAAGAAGGAGAAAAAGCCAAACAAGGACCTGGAAGAATTCAAAGTTATCGTGGCAAAATATGATCAGCTGGTGAATAAGGTAGAGGAGCTCCTTAAGTCTTTTTAGTTGTGTTGTGTTTTCTTTGGTTTTTTCTGCTCTGTTGTTCCTTTCTTTTGATGTCCTTTCGATTGACTGGGTTTTTTCCAATCTTTTTGTAACATGTTCCTAGCAGATTTGGATGCTTTTTGATGAACTCTTATGCTCCTATGTAAAGGTTTCGGGTCCTTAAAACCTGTTTTTCTTATTAATCAGAACATAGAGTTTCTTATGTAATACATTGGACCATATGCATACATGTTGAAGAGGTGTTTTAAAAGTTAGAATTTTGTCATATGACAATTTACATGCATTTTTTACTTTACCATGTGGTGAAATATAGTTACTTTCCTATGTTAAGTAGAGTGAGATGTTACACCACTGGGTGTGCCAAAATGTAAGACAAAATATCCTAGCATGCATAGATCATTGAAAGGTAACCACAAAACCCTCAAATCTATGCAAAGATCTAGCCTACTAATGAAGAACATAAGCCAAGTGTATAAAACAAATAGAGTAGTAAACACATTATACCATCTCAAGCACCCATCTCAAATCCCTCAATTGTTCTTGAGTTCCCTTCAAATTGTTGAAAATATTTCTCTTAGAAATCTATGAGGACAAATGATTGAGATATTTGAATATATAAATTGAGAGGAGGGAAGGTAAACAGTGGAATTTGAATCCAGCCCAGAGGAGACCAATGATTGAGATCGAATGAGAAGAAGTGGAGGCGAAAGATGGAAAAGGGAGGGGGAAGAGGTGGAGGAAGTGTAGGAGAAGTGGTAAAAGAGAAAAGTAGACAAGTGGTTGGGTCGAGGAAGAATTTAATAATTAAAATTACTTAATTCATGTGCATAGTAGATAATTAAATAAAATATAAATTCTACTTATTTTCGAAATAACTATAGGGAGAGATGAATAATTTAATGAATTGGAATAAAATTTATTTAATTATAGAAGAGCGTTAGCTAATTAAATAATTAAAATAATTATTTAATTATAATGAACTGAAAGAATGGATGAAAGATAAATTAATTAAATAATAAAAAATAACTAAATAATGAGCAAGGGCAAAAAATAATAGATTAATTAACTAATAAAAATTATTTAGTTAATATAAATAAAAAGGGATAATTATTAAAATTTAATAATTAAGTCATTTAATTATTTTGTGAAGAAAAGATGATGAGAAATGATGGAAAGGAGAAAGTTAATTTTTTAGTGCCTACGTCCACCACCCATTCTCCTTCACAAAAATCTACACATTGAGATAATACCTTATGCATTTTAATCATTCTATTTTATGCTAACTATATGTTGTTCAACTAGGTAACTTTTGTGCACAAGGGCATTTACATTCCAAATCATTCAAGAGCAAATTAAACTAGCAAATGAAACTTGGACTTCCTTTGCATGCTCTATTTGAGGTTTGTTCTATGTTGTATTATAAAATTAATTTCTAAGAAACTTATAACTTATTTGCTATTAAGTGTAATATATATCTTATTTCAATTAAAGTTTAAGTCTTTACCATTTTTTAGTCTTAAAAAAAAAACTAGATTCAATAATGAACAATATATCTTTATCAATTACACTTTAGAAAAAAATAATTATTCATTAAATGATACTGTTTTATAAATGTCATTGTTTCTTTTTATTATTCAACAAAATAATGAAAAGATGAGGTACACATTTAAAATGCATGGTCCATGTTTCTTGTTGTTTATATTCTCACAGTAGTACCCTTTTGCATTAAAAACAAACCCACTTTACTTAATATTAAGAATACTATTCAATGAAAAAAATCATCTATAAAAACTTGAATTTATTAAAAGAATAATGTAATAATACTAAAATGAAAGCTAGGGGTTAAAATATTGTATTTATTATCATTAAGAGCATAGTGCTTTTATGGAAATTTTTAGTGCCTAGGGTTTCTTCTACGAATTTATCTCCGCATAGGGCAAAGGTTATTGAGCATGAGGGTGATGCCTCAATTGGTAAGAAATATACCATCCTCTATGCTCTTGAAGAAAAGGATTCTCCACCCATGGCTGCTTCTTAGCCTTATGTGTGGTCTAGAGTGATGGATTCATTGGTTTCGTTATGCCTAGGTTCATCCAACTCTTTGCCTTTGGGTGAGCCCATTCATGCTTGTGGTTGGATTCCTTTAGGCATTCTCATAGGTTGAATCATATTGCGATAGTCTCAAATTCATTGTCAATGAAGAGCATCGTCCTTGTTAGGGCTTCCATTCTAGAGGTTGCTCATTTTGGATCTATTTTGCTCTTTACTTCATCGTTAAATCAAAATCATTCAAGTTCATTATGTAGGCAACTAAAATTATCCTTTAATTAAATAAATATCTATCATTTATTTAATTATTTTATCCTAATATCTTCTATTAATTAAATAAATATTTTTATTTATTTAATTAATTCATTAGCCTTTTCCACTATTAATTAATAAATACTTTTGATTTATTTAATTGATTCACTAAACCTTTTCTTTGTAATTCAAATGAATATTTATTATTTATTTAATCTCAATCTCTCTTTCCCAATTAAATAAATATTTTTATTTAATTAATTCATTTAGCCTTTTCTTCTTATCCACATAACGATGTGTATGTCTAAATACCCTCTCCTCAATCCTATCCCTTCATCCATCTTTTAACCTTTTAATCCTAACCCTCCATTTTTAGGATGTTCTCTATAAAAGAGGCTTTCTTCTCTCACTTCATCATCTTTTATTCAATCATACTTACATTCTATTGAAATCATTATAGCATACGTCATCACATCATCTTTGCAATCATAGCTATACATCATCACAACCACATATGTTCTTCCTTGAGCTCTTGTGCAAGTGCAACGCAAATCTCAAAGCAACAATATCAAATACAAGATCATGGAGGATAGAAGAACGACATAGACATGCATACTTTGCATGTGAATGGTATAATCTTTGTTATTTGCATTCATGATAGTTCTCTATTGATGTTTTATTGAATTAGTTTGTAGATCTAGGGTTAGTGGTTGGATCTTGTTAGAGTTTACAAATAGATTCAAATTTAGCATAAACACATTCAATATGAGGATTTTTCATTGCTCTGAAAAACCCTTACAACTGAGTTTCAATTCTAGCTTGATGAGGGAGTTGTGTGATAATGATTATTTTGAGAATAGGTTAATTGGAAGGTTTAGCAATTTTCAGACTAGCCTTCTACAACTTCATGATTGGATTTAAAAATCATGGCTTCCTCTAGTGGAAGAAAATTTAAAAAGTTATCCATGTGCAAGAGGCTTTTTTATGATGGTTTTTGATAGTCAGAAAGACATCAATGCCACTCTTACCTATGTTTGACTATGGGGAGCAAGTGTTGTTATTAAAATCATTGCATCCAAACTTTAATCTATCAACTGAGAATTTTTCAATCATGTCAATTTGGGTTCGCCTCCCAAATATTTCCCTTCACTACTTGTTTGAATCATGTTTTGCAACAACTAGAAAATCTATAGGCAACTTTGTGTCTATAGATGAAAATTCAAGAGATTACATTTACAAATCCTATGCAAGGATTCTAGTAGAATTTGACACTTTGAAAGATCTCCCAATAGAAATTATCTTGAATACTAATGGTCATAGTTGGATGCAACCTTTGAATTACAAAGGTTTAACTTTTAGGTGCAGGGGATGCTACAAAATTTGGCACATTGCAAAAGAATGCTCTATTATTATTTTATAGCCAAAATGGGAAGCTTCTTGGTGGAAGGAAGCTTCCCCTAAATATGACATTGTTGTGAATTCTCTTGAAAATAATGCTTCTTCTCCATATATTGTTACCATGAAGAAGACTACGGAGAAGGTGGATGAGCTATTTTCAAATTCAAAGGTAGTTGGAATATTGTCGAGCTGCTAAGTGACTCTAGTTGTTTGGATTGAGCTAAAAGTTGTGATGCTATGCCCTCTCCTTTCATCTCTTTTGATCCAATAGTAAATCTACCTTTATATTCTCTAGTGTTTATGGAGGGGTCTTGTACCATGAGGGTTGAGAGTACTCTTTCACCTCAAGCTTTAAAGGAGATTTTAGGTAGGATGGACAATGAGAGAAGTTTAGTAGAGGAGATCAACCATCCAAAATACCAAGGATGGACATAAGTAAAAAGGAGGATACACAATCCACAACATCAAATGACATTGAGGTCCTCTAAGAAGGAGAAAAATATGCTAACTTAATCACATGAGTATAGCCATATGACTGGAAGGTAGTTTTTGGCCTTCTGCTTAAGAGTAGGATTGTAGAGTAGGGCAACTAATAATGTACCCTAGTAGATACATAGATCTTGCACCTTATTTTCTTTGGTGGTGGCAAGTATCATTGTTTGCCTTTAGCTTAACATAGGTCTTGTTACTATAAGTGGCAACGATAACCATTTTAATGTGGTTTATATTAGCCCATAAGTTGTGATTATTCCCAATTGGGGAGCTTTTGGATGCACCCCTATTAGTGAGCTAATACAATTCTTGTTTTTATTATGCTTATATATGGGAGTGGACCTCATGTCCACAACTTCTTAGGGATAAAAAATATATACTAATAATAAACAATCTCATTTAGGTCCCAATATTATTAACATTCACATAATGAAATAATTGGTAAATATGATTTAAATGGAATTCATTTAGGTATGTCGATTCTAATCTTAATTTAGAAGTAGAAGGTACAATTAGTTTAATTGATCTTAGTTTTATTAATAATTTCATTTCATAGTCTTTCACATTTATTGTTACCAATGCATGACATTTAGTTGATGGAGAGTGCCTAAATTTGTTACAAAATGAGTTTTTTTTTTGTAATGAGACTTGAGTCAGTTGATAAGCCTGATTTCTTATTACGTTTTGTATTATGTTATACTTTTTTATGTTTTAATTAAGATTATAGGCCTTTTCAAAACTCTTATTTTTACTCTTTAAAAGGAATATACCCATTCTATAAATGCTATTAACTAGTTGTTTTTATTATTGTGTTCTCAATGCTTTTGATTAAGGGAAAAGCAGGTTTTGAGGGGACCTGAAACCCTGAACAACAAGTTTTAAGGGGACCTAAAACCCCCTGGATGAACCAACATCCAGATCCCAACAAGAGACATCTGATCAAAAGATATACAATGAATCTATACAACCAACCTTCAGTGAAACGCCAACCACATGACAACAGAGAACATTACATATTAGGCTAGTCCACAACAAAGAAACAAGACTTTGAGGGTTTTGACTGGTACCCACAACCACAACAGAGGGTTTTAAATAGGCTCCCTTAACCTAAAAGACACTGAGGATTTTTACTGGCACCCACAACCACACAAGAGGGTTTTAACTAGGATCCCACAACCTGAAAAAAGGCTCTCAATCCCAGCACCCCTTAACCAAAAACAAGTACCATAAGGAACCAAGGTGTGCCCTTTAAAACTGGCAGCTAACACCCGGTTAGCAGAAATAACAAACGAAGGAGGTTTTTTACTGGCTCCCTCAACCAAGAGGAAAGAGATTATGACAGGAAACTGAAAGCTCTCCACAATCACCACCTCAATAGGGATCAGAGGAGGAAGAAAAGAACAAAGCACATACCCAGCCATAAAAAATATGAGGTTCTCAAAAATGGGTTTTGACAGGCTCCCATAACTTGAGGATCCAGGAGAAAGATCTCCCAACCAGCCGACACCCAACGAGTTCCATCTGACAACAACCAACCAGCAACTCTTCTCCTCTATCAAAGAATGACCCACCTTAATAGGGTAGGCTGAGAGTAACTGAAAGATGCAACCTAAACAAAAAGTGAGCCTCTTGAGAAGACAAGGATCAAGAAAGAATCTGCATCCATCAAGAGGACCATTGTCAAATCTGGAAACCGCGAATTAAAAAACCCCCACAACAGGGAGTCTCCCCAAAAACAAAGTTGTCCGCTTGGACTGAAGATAGACAAGAAAGGTACAACTGACCTAGAAAAAGCCTCCACCACAGATCCAAGGAGCAGAGGTAGAAGGAATGGGGTAGGAAGGGAGAGCCCTGAAAAAGAACAAGTATAACACACAATCCAGGCATAAAAGTCTTCCAAATCCAGAAAACCCCAAATCCACAAGAGCGCACCAGGACACCAAAAGAAGAGAGAGAGAGAGGTACCAGCATAGAAGCCACCCAGATCCTAGATCCTTCCCCAACTCCAAGCCACAGAACCAACACAAACCGATATGGACTTGTCAGCTAAGGACGTGGCAACAAGGGCTGAAAAACCCCTACCCTAAGACACACCATCCGACCGAAAACAAGAGACCTACAGGGCCAAATCTCTCTAATCGCTATCACCCACACCCCTAATAGTCTCAAAAAAAGGCCAATAAAGAAAGCCCAACCATTTGCAAAACCCATCCACCCGAGCAACTGTCACAGCCCAGAAGCAGGTTGTCGCCACTCCACCGCACACAGGAGGGATAAATAGGAGAGGCACCAACCACGTCGATCCTCCATCCACCACTCCATTATTGCCATCCTCGTCCTCATCTGCGTCCTCCTCTCCTGCAACCCTAGCTCCCACCATTCTCATCGTTTCATAAATTGTTAACATGAAGAATGAGCATCTCATGATACAATATATATAAGGAGGTCTGGTGTAGGAGCACCTGGAATCTAGTAAATAGGTTTTGAGTCTCAAGAGTTAGGGTTAGGTCTACTGTGAGTCAATAAGGTCTATTGAGACCATTTATAATTTTATGTTTTTAGATGGATATGTCAAATTTGGAGTCATAATTTGCAAATTTGTAATGTTGTTCAAAAGTTGTTATTTAAGTTGTTATCGGGATAAGTTATACCGATAAAGTATCGTTGTTGCAAAAAGTTGTCAAAGTGGTCTTCAAGATAGTTAACCCAATAAAGTGTCACTGTTGGGAAAAGTTGTCATCAGGATAAGTTATCCCGATAAAGGGTCATTGGGATAGTTTCTTCTATCGGGATTGGCAAATGTTGTTTAGCCAACTATGGAGGGTTATCCTGATGATTGTCCAATTGTCTTTTTCGGTATAGCTATGTCGACATAGGGACATTGAGGTAAGTTTACTTTATCAGAGTTGCACAAAAAAGGTTATCCCATCGATAGTAGTTATTTTGATGGGTGAATAAAGACTTCAATTCGGGATTGCTATCCTAACGCCGGTGTCCAGCAAAATTTTGTCAGTTCAGGATTGTTATCCTGATGTCTGTATTTAAATTTGATTTTTCAAATGTGGAAATCAAACAGTCAGGGAACCCAAGGGTCTATTGTGACTGCGAGAATGCACAAATTTGGTATAAATTGTATAGCAACAAGGGAATTAGGTAATATATACAACTGATTTTCAAACTTTGTAATCATTAGCACCAAAATTGGAAGTTTATGTTCTGCAACTTGCTCTGTCTCTACAAATTGTTATGTTTTCCATATTTGAATTTTTTTGTATGGATTCAAACTGTTTATGTGAGTGCATGTGGGTATAGAGTGGTGTGTTATCTTCCATTTGCTGATGGTTAAAATTCTGAATAGTTAAGACATTGTAGATTTTTCACGAGATTGCTTGATAACTAGGGTTCTAATAGAAAATTGATGATTTTTCCCCTAACTCGATTGTCATAACACCTTATGTTGATAATGTGATGAGCATATAATCAAAGAGTCTGAAGGAAGGAATCTCTGTATTGCATCAAATTGGTATTAGAGCTACAGGGATTAGATCTGCTAGAAGGCAAAAGGACATCATGGCAATCAAAGGATC
The DNA here is from genome assembly GCF_030272615.1 of Cryptomeria japonica. Taxonomy (NCBI): domain Eukaryota; kingdom Viridiplantae; phylum Streptophyta; class Pinopsida; order Cupressales; family Cupressaceae; genus Cryptomeria; species Cryptomeria japonica. The sequence continues at coordinate 500,207,530 of NC_081414.1, forward strand.
CATGGAGGAAGAGATGCTACAAAGGAATGACATCTTCAAGACCAGATGTTTCTGTCAAGGCAAGGTATGCAACGTGATGGTTGATTCATGCAATTTGGATAATCTGGTATCTCAGGAAATGGTGGATAAGTTGCACTTAAAATGTTTTCCTCATGAATCAAATTACTCTGTTTCTTGGTTGAATGGTGAGCATACTTTGATTGTGAAGGAACAAACTTGGACTGAGTTTGAAATAGGCCCATATAAGGACAAGATTTTGTGTGATGTTATACCTATGAATACATGTCATTTGTTGTTGGGATTGCCATGGGTATATGATAGGTATGCTTTGTATGATGGGAGACACAATAGTTATAAGATTAAGAAAGATGGTATTTTTTTTTATTTGACTCCATTGCTAGAAGAAAATCAAGGACAAGACAGGGTTAGAAGAGTACTTATGCAGGGCGAAAGGGAACCTATAAGGCAAGATGAGAGTCATTGTAGTGATGGGACAACCATTGCCAATGAGAAGAAGACAAGAGAAATGCCTAATGAAAGGCAAGAAAGGCCTAGCCAGGCCACAAAGGAGGAAGAGTACTGTCCACTGATTGGACAAGAACATAAAATACAATAGATGTATATTGACAAAGGAGATGAAAGATCGAACAACAAGGTGGTCTCCAAAGTTGAGATAATGAAGGAAGAGGAAAACCAAGATGTGTTTGAAAAAGTCATGATGTGAACAAAGATGTGTTCCTTGAAGGGAAGTGAAGTTGTAGGACAGTCAAGCACTGCTAAAACAAAAATTTATTAGTCTGAAGATGCAGAGATCAGAGAGGAAGAACACCATGTGCAAGGTGTAGTGCAATGTGAGCAGCAAAACAAAGAAATGGTAAGTCAAGGACCATGGCAAGGATTAGTCACCCCTGGAGGTGAAGAAGGTGAGAAGAAGAAGAGTTTGCAGAGAGTCCCAAAGGTGGAAGGGACTAAACAAGTGACAGGCCAAGAGAAGGCCAAAGACACTATGTATGTGAAGTCTCCAAGGGAAGTGGAAAAAAGAGTTAGTTCTGTGGTTAGGACAATACAATGTCCTTGGTTGCTAGATCTGATAAGGAGCCATTTAAATGCTGGTATGACAGTGGTTCTAAGCATAAGGAACCTAAAGGTGATAGCGAAGAAAAGACTTCAGAGACAAAGGGAGAATGAAGTGCCCTATTATTTCATTGTTGTGGTGAACAAGTTGGTGGATGCCAAGCCAAAGGTTGAAATGAAAGAATAAGGACTGATTATGATCTGTTTAGAGATGAATGAGACCAAGAGATCTATTGGCAGTAGTTGGGTGAAGAAGATACAATCAAGCCAAAGCATGGAGGTGCAGATCCAAGGTAACTAGTCAAGAGGAGCACTAAGTTGCATGGGCAAAGCCAAGCCCAAGGTGAAGATGAAGACAGATGAGAGTAGTTGCATGCTCGAGGAGGATCATCAGAGTGATGAAATTCAAGACACTGTTGCAAACCTCATTTTATCAGGAGCATGAAATTTTTCCTCTTCGGGTGTTTGGTGTAGGAGCATCTGGAATCTATTAAATAGGTTTTGATTCTTAAGAGTTAGGATTAGGTCTACTGTGATTCAATAAGGTCTATTGAGACCATTTGTAATGTAATTTCATGTTTTTAGATGGATATGCCGAATTTGGTGTCATAATTTGCAAATATGTAATGTTGTTCAAAAGTTGTCATTTTCTATTGTTATCGGGATAAATTATACTGATAAAGTGTCATTGTTGCAAAAAGTTGTCAAAGTGGTCATTGTGATAGTTAACCCGATAAAGTGTCACTGTTGGGAAAACTTGTCATCGGGATAAGTTATCCCAATAAAGGATCATCGTGATAGTTTCTTCTATCGGGATTGGCAAATGTTGTTTAGTCGACTATGGAGGGTTATCCCGATGATTGTCCAATTGTCTTTTTCGATATAGCTATGTTGACATAGGGAGATCAGGGTAAGTTTACCTTATCGGAGTTGCACAAAAAGGTTATCCCGCCGATAGTAGTTATTCCGATGGGTGAATAAAGACTTCAGTTCGGGATTGCTATCCCGACGCCGATGTTTAGTAGAGTTTTGTTAGTTTGGGATTGTTATCCCGATGTCTGTATTTAAATTTGATTTTTCAAATGTGGAAATCAAACAGTCAGGGAACCCAAGGGTCTGTTGTGACCACGGGAATGCATAAATTTGGTATAAATTGTATAGCAATGGGGGAATTCGGTAATATATACAACTGATTTTTGAACTTTGAAATCATTGGCACCAAAATTGGAAGTTTATGTTCTGCAACTTGCTGTCTTTGCAAATTGTTATGTTTTCCGTATTTGAATTTTGCTGTATGATTCAAATTGTTTATGTGAGCACATGTGGGTATAGAGTGGTGTGTTATCTTCCATTTGCCGATGGTTAAAATTTTGAATAGTTAAGACCTTGTAGATTTTTCACGAGATTGCCTGATAACTAGGGTTCTAATAGAAAATTGATGATTTTTCCCCTGACCCGATTGTCATAACACCCTATGTTGCTAATGTGATGAGCATATAATCATAGAGTCTGAAGGAAGGAATCTCTGTATTGCATCAATGTCATAACCCTCTTTTTGGACCTTGATATGACTTGTTGTTACTACTACTACTACTACTACTACTACTATTATAATGTTAATTTTATGAGTAATGTTAGAAAGAAAATATAAATTGAAATGAGGTTGAAGTTTTTAAATTAAAAAAAAAGAATTTAAGTGGTGACATATACATGAGGTCATAATTTATTTGAAAATTGCTTATTTTCTCAATATCCTAATTGAGCACATGGTGTAGGAGAAATAAGAAGATTCTAGAAAAGAAATTTAAAATTTAAAATATTAAAGAATAAATATTATATTTAGCAAATATATGACATGGGAGTTACAAAATTATTCTATGACAAGAATAATTCTATTCGTGACATTTTTATGACAAAGGAGTTACAAAATGCATTTTTGGAGGAGAATTCAAATTTGAATTTTGAATGCATGGTCAAATGTAACCCCCACTATGACAACAATCATTTTTGCATGAAATTAATTTATAAATTGTTTATTTTCTCAATATGCTATTTAGCACATGTCGTAGGAGGAAATAGAAAAGCTTCTAGAGGTAAAATTCAAATTGCATATTCTTGCATGTAACTCCTCCACCAAGTGATCAATCAATTTTGCATGAAACCAATTTTAGAAAAAGAACCTCCATTTTCAATTAATTATCTTGATAGTGGAATTTGTGCATCTTTTCTATATAATGTATGCAAATCTTTCAAAAAAGGAGTTCATAGTTTGGGGATGAAAATGAATTTTCTAGAGTTCTTGTTCTTGTTGGTAGAAGTAGAATTTGGTAGTCACTTGTATAGAAGGTTTCTTTTAAGTTTGGTTGAAGAATTTTTCATGAAGTTACAAGGAAGGATCTAAGAAGTATAGCTGGAAGATTGGAGAGGATTCAACATCAAACTTCAACAATCCAGGTTCCCCTCTATTGCATTCTCTCATTTACATGTGAAAAATTTGTATTTTTTTTATATATAGATTTTATCTCTCTGGAATCTTCATGTATATAAAAAAAATTGCTCATCTTAAATGTTTAGAAAGATTAATTAAAAGAAAATCTATTTTCATTATAAATAAATAAAAAAATAAATAAAAAGTAATACACTGATAAAAGTTCTTTTTAAAAAAAAATGCATATGAATAATTCTTTCTATATATTTAATCTATTTTAGAGAAAAAGAAAGAAAAATCAAATCTTTGCTTTTGCTTTTTTGAATTTTAAAATCTAGAAAAAGGATCTTTGTAAAAAAAAAAAAATCTTATTTTCCATGTAATTATCTCCATGTGAATAAAAAAAATCTTATTTTCCATATGTAATTATCTCCATGTGAATAAACTTATCTTTCTGTGAATATATGTTGATCATCTGTGTATAAATCTTTATTTATTTATTTATACTTTCATGTGTATAAACTTATTTCTATGAGCATATGATTACCTATGTATAAATCTTCCTTCTCTTATTTATTATTTGTCCGTGAATAAATATTCTCTCTGTGAATATAAATTTATTCATCTATGTATAGATCTTGTTTTATTCTTTTTGTGAGCATAAAGCATAAAATTGTTCCTATGTGTAAACATTTGTGAATATAATCTTTCCTTTGAGATAAATTTATTTATTTACTTATTTATTTTCTTTCACTTATTGTTCTCTGTGAGTTAATTATCTTTTAGTGAATATATTATTTAATTCCTAAGTCTATCTCTGTTTATTAATTTATTTATAAACTCAGATCAAATCAATATATATAGATAAATATATAAAAAAAAATATATAAATACTTATATAAATCTTTTAAGAATTAATGTTAATTAAGTTTCGGGCATGTAAAGTTATTATGGCATCACAACCATGTTATATCAATTGGTATAATTGTTGTTATTTTTACAATTTTGTTTTTTATTTAGTTATTAATAAATTATTAATATAATTGATATATTATATATATTTGACTATAATAAGTTTAGGATATAAAATAATATTGGTATATGTTGTCTTAAAATTGGTACTAATTGATTATAAATAACATCTTGTTAATGTTAAATTGATTTGCATTGATTCGAGTTGAGTGAATTAAATTATAATTTACTAATTGTTGAATGAATGAATTTTGGCTTTATTATAAGTAAAATACAATCAGGATTTACAATTAAAATTTATTTTATGTATATATACTAAGGGGTTTATTTAGTTAAAATTTATTCATTAGAATTTGGTAATTAAAATTTATTTATGTCAATATAGTTGAAATTTAATTTATAACATACTCTTATAAGAAGGGATTTATTCTTTAGTATATTGACACCTAATAAAGCTGCAATAACGACGTCTATGGCATCGTCCCTCTAAATTGCCGAGGAGAAATAAGGGTCATTTGGAAGTTAAAATCCAAGGGGTGGGTAATCCCCCTTGGATCGATAATCTAAAAAGATTAATTTTTAAATGAATTTACATCCGATCAGTTGAACTTTAGATAACCCCATTAGGGTTTGGATGTGTGTGAAGATCTTAAAAATTTATTTTATCTTGATGATTTCAGCGGATGATAACGGATAAAAGGTGACATATTTAATAGAAAATAGGACTTAGTTGTTTAGGCCACAAGAAAAAGGTCATCTTGAGCCTTTTTTTTTATAGAGCTACCATCGTGGGTAGCAACCACAGAGAAACTGTCTGGGACATTGACCCTAGAAAGGGTTGCGTACCCACCAAATAGTTTATATCAAACCATAGTTAGAAACCAGAACTGCATACTTTACGCCTTGATCCCATGTCGAAACGGGTATGTAGGCAGTCTAGGGACGAAGTTGTCCCTTGTACTCAAGCGTTCGGGGATGGGGATTAGGATTTGGTTATGGGTGAGTAGTTGGTTCTTGAAGCTCCTTGGTCTTTTAATCAAATGGTGCAATACTAATTGAAAGATTAAAATTAATTCAACGCATACTCAGAAGGAATCTCGTATGGATTCACTTGACTTCCCGAGGCTTTAGGTCGAATTCCGAGGCAGAACTCAAGCTTGTTTATGTAATTATTTTAATACTCCTAAGGATGGTGACCTCGGTGCACTCCTAGTAGGGGAGTGTAGTCTTTAGAGAGTGGCTCAGGACCCAGATGGTCCCGATGAGTCTAAAGTCTCTGGCCAGAGCATATCCTATTCTTATGAATAGATGCCTACCCCGTTTGGGTAGATGCCTATCTTGGATTGGATAGATGAAACCTCCTGTCCCATATGGACAAATGCCTATCCCGTATGGTTAGATGCCTAACCCGTATGGTTAGATGCCTAGTCCCGTATGGGTAGATGCCTAACCCGTATGGTTAGATGCCCATCCCGGTTGGATGGATGCCTATCTCGTTTGGATAGATGTACCTAAGTATGTGATTTAATAAAAAATAAATAAGAATAAGTAAGAATAAGAAATCAATATTTTTATATATTAAAAAAAATAGTTGAGTTTTTGGATTAAGTTAAGTGGGTTATTACAATCAAGGTCTTATAACAACCTTCAATTGTTTTTGCAAATTACTGATATGGAGAGCAAAAGTATGAATGCATAACTAACCTCTTTTCATAAAGAGCCAATGATTAAGTGGTATCTAATCTGCCAAAGTCACTTATGGCATAATCTCAATTTCACCTCTTTGAAGTTTCAATAGCCTTGCACTCAACAAAGCTTGATCCTCAACAAACTTTTTGTGTGCTATTCAACCTCATTTATGAACTAAAATCCATTTTACAACACATGTTATATTTGTATTCTAAATATATAACTTAACCAAACAAAAAAAACATAATCAAATAAAATAATTTTCATATAATATAGAAAACCTATGTTTATACTAATTCATCTTGGTGCTTCTTAGTGGTGTGCCTACTTTTGTTTATTGTTATATTTTGACATTGACTTTTAAAAATATGATTCCATTCCACTCTCTTAAATGAATTGTTATCATATTTTCATATACAAATACATTGTTCATTAAAAAAATCATATAATGATTTAAAAGAAAATAGATATCAAATAATAGATAGCTTCTTATATTAGAAATAATTTAAACAAATCAATTGTTTCTCTTATTCTCCATATAACTCTTAATTAAAATACTAATACATCACCTATCAAGCCAACTAGTTTTTATTCCCCATTAATAAATTTAGTAAAGAAGCATATGCTTTCAATAAATTATGCAGAGCTAGCTTTATCTACTATAACTTTGGTAGAAGCAGGCCAACCATAAGGACAGAGACAATTGAAAGAAATGGTAGAAAAGCAGTACAATTGAAAGAAATGTTAGAACCCATGAATGAAAAGTGGTACAATGAGCACAGTGAGCAGGAGGTCCTCACTAAATGGTAGAATTCTTTGTCGAAAAGTTGCTGTCAATTCGAAACTTGCTTTGAAGTTAACTCCTGCTTCCATGTCTAATGATTCATTTTATTTTTCTTTGCTTGTAAAACTTGTTTGGCATCTTCAATGGATTTGACGGAATACACCGTAACCAATGCTTTGTTGTCATCGTCAAAGAACCCATGTTTGGAAGCGTGAATGACGTCAGTGAATTCTTAGATCCCTTACACAGTAACAGTGGAAAATGGATGGAGGGAGGGAGAAGGAAGGAAAATGGAAATAGGGTACCTACATCATCACAAGATACCCGCACAGCAGTTACCTGGGTGAGGTGAGGTGAGGTGAGGCAGGCGAGAATTCATAGGTCTCGTCGCATTAAATACAGTTTGCGTATCTTTGCACAAAATCCAAGTATGTAAAATACTAAGCTTGGAAGATTTGAGTGGGTAAAAGGGGTCTGCCCAAATCTGTGGCTGAATCACACAAAGAAGGCCTAAAAAACAAATGCCGTGACTTTTCTCCATACATCAACGTCAGAAGGGCAACTGGATGGATTCTGGGCTCCCTCATGGTTTAGGGCCCCAATCAGAAGGGGGACCCACCTGCGGAAGAAACAGGGAGCTAGAGTACAGAGCGAAAACAGCAAGTCTCTGTACCCTGTACCAATATTTATCAGAAATGCCCTTTTCTTTCTTTCGTTAAAATAAAAAATCAAACAAACCCCTCATAGACGGTAGACCTATTCGGGGCAGGCAGGGCTAGTGATAATTTAGGAAAATTTATAGGGCACGGCACTAAATTTATAATACACACGCGGGCGAGTAGCAGCGAAGCAAGCATTTAAGGTGGGGTTGGGGTTTTATTGCGGAGAAAAACAATTAAAGCTTCACATCTGAAATTGCGGAACAAAGAAAGACACAGACAAGGAAAAAAGGGGGAAAATACCTAAAAGGAATGATACCTAACTAGTCGGAAGGAATAAATATATATAAATAAGCTTGTTTGATCTCGTAAATCCCGTTAAATTTATGTAACTCGGAGTAGTAATAATAATAATCGAACCGCTGCAAAGGCTGTTTCTGGTGCCACGGATGATTATGCTTACTTTGACTCTTCTTTGGTAGCTTGCGGAATATTTCATCATTCATTCATTCATATTCATATTCATGCATGCATCTTGCATGTAGGCCTATGCACTGGTGCTGAGAAAACAAAACAAAAACATTGGGGTTGGGCTTGTTAGTTTACCGTAGAATAGATTAAAGACTAGATTAGAAAAATAGAATACAAATTTGGCGGAAAATAGAATTGGTGGTAGCAGTCAGCCAGTCAGCCAACCAGCAGCAGGATAGGAATGCTTGATATGATATGATGGACTTTGTGTTGTTAGCGCTACTAGTAGTAGTAATACCTCTACTTCCTCCACCTCCTCCATCACCACCACTACATCATCAACAACAACAACTACAACTGAGTTATTGTTGTTGTTGTTGTGATGTGATGATAATAAGTTTCATGCAACCAAAAGCGAGAAGAGGGTGGGGGTGAGAAACAAGAAAATTATGCTTGCTTGAGACAAGCTATCTATACTATTTGGCCAGGGCGGGTTTCGTGCCCTGGGCGTCTTGTTTCTAAATCGAATCGCCCTCATCTTTAATCTGTTAAAACGCATGAGGGTGGGTTGGGTGCTTTTTTATTTATATCGCTTCTGGTTCCTGTCAAAGAAAGGTATTTAATACGCCATCATAACAGACGCCCACTACCGTGCGTCTTCTGATCCACGCCTCTCTTCGCCTCTACGCCTTGCGTTATTTGGCTTTAGGGCTTCTTATTGTTTGCTCTGCATGTTGGCCGGTGCGCTGTGGCTGTTCCGGGGCTTGTTTTGATTTCTTTAGGGTTTGAAGAATCGACTGAGGGGTAATTTTTTGATCTTGTGGCGAAGTTCGTTGAGATCTGTTTTCCGTGGACGCCTTCAGATCCGGTGACTGCTGTGGTTCAGAGAACGGAATAGATGTGATGTGAGGGTTTGGAAGAAGGATTTTGACGCGCGTTCTCTGCTTTGCGTCTTTAACTCTGAAGGTTGTCGCTCTTTTGTATACTGTACCTGCAGATCCGGGGCCTTGTTTTTGTGCAAAAGAGAGGGGTAGAGAATCTGACTCGCCACGCAGGGATCTATTGTTTTCAGGTGCGTTCTATAGTTATAGTCCTGGACTTTTCGAAGCCTGTTTTTATTTGGAACAGGATAGCGTTTTCGCCTATTAAGGCTTAAGGATTTTACATCTGCTGGGTGGATGCAAAGCTCTGTTTGAATTATTTCTGGAGTTGTGCCGTTTGCATGGAAATTGTGTTTGAATTGACCTATTTAACGGTTTTTGCGTGGATCTTTTGTCTTCAAGAATTGTGAGGGAACTGAGTCTGCAAGGAAGAGATCTTCGATGTTTGAATCTTTTTGTATTTGCTTGTTGCATATTGCTAGGTTTTGTTGTTCTTTCTTTCAGATGGTCCTTCCTTTTGCGCTTTGTTCATTGTATTTGTTCAAACTTAATGTGTGCAGGTATGATCTTTTGGCCTTTGTTTCTTATTGCAACCATGTCGTAGTAATTTGCTTGAATTTTTTTAGCCTCCTAAGTCTGGCTTTATGCGTCATTTGGTTTACTTCGATTGTAAATTTTTTCTAAATCTTCAGATAGTGTATGACTCTTTGTTCGTTGTGTTTCTTTTCCAAAGTTTGCTGAGGAAACTTTATGTGTGCTCACGTGTTCTTGTGGCCTTTGTTTCTTAGGCCAATTATCTCTGGTAATTTGCTACAATTTATTACCCTTTTCCTAAGCCTTGCAGAATGCTTCATTTCAGCGACTCTGATTGTGAATTTGTTCTTTCAAAATATTGTGGAAGACTCTACTGGATACCTTCCAGAGGTTCTGTTTCAGAATTTCTCCTAATTGCATGCGTAGATTAGATTGTGTATTCATTAAGTAGTAAGGACCGTTTCATGGTTTGAGATTTCTGTTCGTATGTTTTTTTCAGTTTCTTCAATTTTTATCGCTGTGAATGTTATTCTTGTTTTTCTTACAGTATTAATAATTGCTGATAATACCATAATTTTCCTATTATTTTGGTGTATGACTTTGTGCTTTAGTAAGATTCGCTCTAACTCTATGCAAAATTCTTAGTGGGCGTGCTCTTCTGGTCATGCTTTTTATTAGCCTAGCTATGTCAGAAGTATCATTTAATTTTCAGCCAGGACCATAATTTTGGGTAAGAGCCTCCTCTTCAGTCCCAATGTATGCACCTTCAGAGTTAATTTGAGATGAATTTGGTGTTTAAAAACCTTTGATTGTGTTTGGTAATTTGAAGAATCTTTGTTCCAGATTTTTTCAAGCCACAAGTAGAGATTAAATTGGAAGTCAACATCTTTTGCATGTATCACTGTTTGAGATTTTTGGGATTATTTCTTTGATGTTTTTTTGTATTTTCTTTATTTTTTCAATAAAATTTATGTGTGCAAATTTTTCAGTCTTGCCTTTGATGACGACTATGTATAATAATATGCTACAAAGCGAGATCTTCTTTTCTATCAGCCTAGTTATATGTTTCTTATTGAGAAATTAGGAGAGGAATTTAGTGTTAGCTAGCTACAAGAACTTTTTAATCTAGAGTTGAAACTTTTTTTTTCTTCTTTAACCTTAAAGAGAGATTAGAGTTTCAATGCATTACTTCTGTGCTGGCCTTACAATTTGAGTCTTCTTGTCACAGGGTCCTTGCACTTTTTGCAACTCCATTTGTTCCAAGTTTTTGTCCAATGTTTTTGGTTCCTGTTTTTCATATCAATAGTGGATTATAATATGAGATAGAAGTTAATTTTCCTTTCTGTAGGTGATCACTTTGTTCAGTAGTGCCTTCTTGCGGGTCTGGTTGGATGCTTCCTTTATGGAATCAAGGAGTTTTATAAATTTTGAATGTGTCTAGTAACTAGTTGTTTACTGGTTAATAATTATCAACAATTTTGTTCCAGAGTCTATCCCTCGAGCAATAAAATATTTCTGTGTGCATGTTGGCTGTTGTGATTATCAGGGTACATGTCTAGCTATTTGTTGGAACTTTCTTTTCTTGATTGAAAGAATATCCTATCTGGTCTGGTTTTATACCCTTTTCTGGACCTTTAGAATAAATTTAGTGTAACAGAGTGATGAATGTGCTAGATGTCTGCTTAACTGGTGAGAATTTTTATTACTGGTGAGAATTTTTATTCTGGAGTTTTTCTTCAGAGACAAGCAAATGGTAGAACATAAACTACTTTTGCAAGCTTTTCAACTTCTGTTATTTTGCAATCGTTTATTGTTTTATCCTGTTATGAGACAGCCTTTACTCTGAGATTGAATCTGTGTTGCCCTGTGAGAAGCCTTTATTTTTGTTGAACTTTCAACCATTTTTTTTGGATTTTCTTTATTTACTGTGGTTCAAAACAATTCAGGCACGAATATTACAAATCTGTGACATGCATTGACTGTTGCAGATACCCCCCCTCTCTCTATATATAATGAGAACCACTTTTGGAAAGTGCTGCATTTTGCTTTAATGATTTGAAATGCTTTAACATTCTAAAAAGAGCTTGGCATAATAATTGCATATTATTGCCTCATATTTATCTTTTATTTAACATATTTTCAGATTGACAAAGAATGGAGTCTGAGGAGGATAAAATATCTCCAGAGAACAAGAAAAGAAGATTGAAGACTCCATTCCAGGTTGAGGGTTTAGAGAATTTCTATGCAGGTAACTTCATTTTGGACTTCCGAACTTTTGAAGCTTATTTCAGTTGTATTTTTCCAGGCTGGATATGGAAAGTTGAAATATTGATGTTTACAGCTTTAGTAAACATTTCAGATAAATTTGTCTTTGTGGCTTGTCTTCTGTATACTGATTTTCAATTTACATCGCAGAACATAAGTACCCTTCAGAAGCTATGAAAACACAACTATCTATACAGTTGGGATTATCTGAGAAGCAGGTACAGGGATGGTTCTGTCATAGAAGGTTAAAGGATAAAAGACTTATGAAGGAAGAAGCTTCTGACAATGGAAAACAAGATCCACAGAATGGCTTTGTACAAGATTATCCTAATGGAGTTAAACAGGATTCCGGTAGCAGTGGGAAAAAGGTTGAGCATCAGAGCTATTTGGCGTCCAAGCAACCAGGAAATCCACAGGCCATGAATGCTACGGATTATCCTGCTGCTGTCCTGGCATCAGAGCTTAGAGACCAGGATTTATTTACAGTAAATCATGATAATATTGAAGACACTTTTGCAGGAAGTAGTTCAGCATCACAAGAGAGATCCTCATTGCACAGTGGAAATCCTACTGAAATTGGGGCACCGAGATCTTTGTCACAGAATGGCAACCGTCGTGAAATGGAAGCTAAGAGGAAGAAAAACGAGGATTTTCATATGGACCCACATTTACAAGAAAATTATGAACATGAGGCTGTTACTGCTGTTAAGAAACAATTGGGTGAGGAATACAGAGAAGATGGCCCACCTCTCAGTGTGGAGTTTCACCCCATTCCTCCTGGTGCCTTTGATGCTCCAATGGGTAATTGTCTTTCCTAATATTGTCTTCAACATTAATTTCTGATAGTTGTATGCGAAAGTGGTTTAGTGCATGCTGTGAATTTCTTTCCATTAATGAGCCATATTGACAACTCATTTTCTTTGAAATTGCTAGAGTTTGTAATGCTCACTCACTTGCTGGTTCCTTTTTATGAACAGAGCCTTACTACAATGGCAAAACTAATGCTCTCAACAATCTCCACAGAACGTCAAATATTGTGAAGGAACAAGAAGCAAGCAAAGTAAGTTAAGGATTGCTGCGAAGTACAATTTTTAAAAGAGAGGTGTGGTAGACGGGTGAAGTCAAATAGGGGCAAACTATTGAAACAAGTTTAAAAGAAAAGAATAACTGATTGCTATGACTAGCTCAAATACAAATAAGCCTAGGCTTAACATGATCTAAGAGATAAATCTCATTTTTTTTGTCATTCAAGTGACATGGATGAGTAATTGACTAGGAATGGATGCAGACACTAGGATTGAATTAATGATTTTGAGGCCTGGTATGGCTGAGCTTAGTAATTAAGTAATTTCTTTCATGAGGAATGCATTTATAAGAGAATCTTAAATTATGATCTGAATATTGTCATTCAGTTGAAAGATTAGAAAAGGGCAGTCTTTATCATCTTCTTCCCAATATTTTGATACTTGAGTTGATAGCAAATCTAGCAATAGTTTTGCTTTACCTCCCAAAGTTGTCAGTGATTCTGGTAAATTAAATATATCTTTGACTCGGTTTTGCAGGTTTTCAGTTCACATAGGTTCCATGTTCCCTGTCCACCAGGAGTGAGGCCAGGCTACACCTCCATACCATCTGGTCTTAAATTTGAACGTGCATCTCCAAAGTTTGAGCGATTATCACCAAACTTTGAACGGACTCTCTTATCTAAAAATGAATCAATAAATGGCAAATCTACTTGGAGGCCTGTAAGTAGTAATATACAGGGAGGTGATAGCTTTCATGTCCCTGACTTGAATTCTTCAATGCAGATGGATGAAGATTCTCCTGGTGAATCTCCATCTTCAGGATTTGCTACAAAAAGCTTTTCGTCTCGTCACAAACAAGATAAATTATTAAGGCCAAGCAGTGAAACATATATGCCACTTTTGTATGGCAGTAAGAATGGGAATATGCCTGGGAAAACTGGAACCACGGGCAAGGAAATGCCTATCTCTCATCCACATAATGGCATTGATCCATATTATAATGTATCTGGAGTAAATGGAATTGTTAAAGCTGTGACTCCCCTAGTGCAATGTGGTGTTTTACCGTCATCTCAAGTAGAAGACAAAGCACAGACAAAAAAGATGACTAAGGTATGCCAATCAGCATTATATCATAGGTGGCTCATTTGTATTTAAACATTCCTTTATGTATAGATAATTGTCTTCTAAGTTAAAATATTTATCACTGCCCAAGAGATTTAGATTTGTTTTATAGAGTGAAATTTGATGATTTAACATGGATTTAATTTTCGGTATCAATTGTAGAAAGAAAGGGTCCGGGAAGAAAGAAGAATCCAGAGAGAACAGGAACGTGCACTGAAAGCAAAACAAAAATTAATTCAGAAGGAGGAGAAGAGGGTGAGTAGTGAGTACATTTTAGATAGCCGTATAGTTGGGCCCTGTAATACCTGTTTGTAGTAGAAAGCAAGTTTAAGAAATGAACTTAGCATATTCCATGTTCATTAGTTATATGATTTAATTTCTTTATTGGAACTTTTATTTGTGAATGCTCATCCTATTTTACACAACCAGATTGAAAGAGAAAAACAGATGGAGGAAAATAAGAGGCAGAGAGAGGATGCCAAGTGCCAAGCAGCTGCTGAAAAAATGTCAATGCTAAAGAATCAAACAAAAGGGTTAGTGAAAGAGCCAATGAATAGTGGGTTAGAGATTCAAATTTTGGTTGGTAGTTGCTTGTGGCTAGGTTTAGATCGAGGCAAACTACAAGATTGTTGTCACTTGTCATTGTTATGATTTTTATTCAAAAGTAAAAATAGTATGTCTATATATTCTGCTGCTGACAAGCAGAAGGTAGCATCCTTTCGGTAAATTACTTTGTCTCATCTGAGCAAACGTGTATTTTAACTAATGGTGATGTTTTGGTTGTGCTGCTCCAGGCATGCTGGTGAAATGCCTACCAGTTTCAGCGAGGATGATGCGGCAGATTCCAGCTCATCTATGGAGTAATTTAGAGCAGAAAAATGAAATTTCTTGTAAAATAGTGCAAGCAGCTACAAATTGTAACATGATTGATTTTCTTAAAAATAACTTAAATCATGGAGTGTTGCTGCTAGAGTTAAAGCTGCAATAGCCTGTTATCCTGGCCATCCACACGAGGCCAACAAATTTCTCACCAGCCGGTTATAACAAGATATTGGCTTACCGAAAAATCTTTGAACCCAGATGATCAAAATTTTTGTAAATGAAATTCCAAACCTACAAAATCGTATGTATAGTATCTTTTTGCTGGTTGGTGGCTTTGGCTAGTTGCTTACGGAGCAATTAGTAAATTCTGTAATATTTGTCAATCATCAGTAAAAAGAAGGCAATTTCTTAACTGTTTTGTACAGTGGTGCTTGGAGGAAAGCGCATCAGTGCTAATCTTAATTCAAAGGATTTTTTAAAGTAAATATACAAAATAATACATGACGATTTATTCCTATTAAAATCAATCAAACTTAAACCCACAGAGTAGTTAGATAGGCTATCTGATAGGAAAATTGAAATAATTTCGTGAATATTTTAATAGATTTGACATTTTCCTTATTGTAGCTTGCAGGGAAGTTGGGAACACAAAGCTTGTATTCTCTAATGATCCTAACTATTTCAAAATTTTGTTTTTCATTTTTAAACAAATGGATATTAGATTAGAAATTACATTTTGAGGAAAGTCCTGCCTGAAGGGAAGTTGAACAATTAACTTTTTGAAGGTTCAGATTTGGTCTTAGGCTGTGGTCCCATGGAGAGCTTCATGCTCCTTTTGTATGGAGCAGGAAGACTCATGAGAGTCTCTTGACTAGTTGGAGCTCTTACTCTTTAGTTTGTAGACTTGAGCGAGTGCATTTAGCATGGGGTTGAAATTTTCCCACCAGATTAAGGGTTTTTTCTGCTATGTGTCAATCATTTAGAGTTTTTAGATTCTGACCAATTAATCCAGGGAAGTTTTTAGAGAGAAAATTCTCTATTTATAATATTTATACATTTTGATCTTTTTGTTTGCAAATCACAAGAGGTAACAAGACTCATCTGATGGGGTCTTGATTTATGATGAATTGTAGGCAGCAAAATATCAAATAGACTAAATATTTAGGAGAGGATCAATTCTTTTCAACATTTGGTGTACCTGATGTTAATTCTTCTCATCGAGTTTGTATTGTTTATGCCTTACCACTAAAAGACTATATCTTCAATCATTTGAAACACTTAAAAGATTTTGGTAAGTTAAAAAAATATCCAACCAAGGTATAGTTTTGTTAGAGTAAACACCACCAGCTAGGTGATGACATTCAAGCATAGGCATTAAGGAGCTATTAGAACAACCTACAATTATAGGTATTAAAGTATAATAAAGTACAATTATAATGAAATGTTAATAAAGGAATGTTAAAATTTTTTTGGACATCTTTTTTAGTTGAAATTAAAGGATATAAACTAGTATGTTTAGATAAGAAAAATAATGTCATCATGACAATCTTTCTTTTATGATAATCTTTCTTTTATGATAAATTCTTTGATACAAATATTGTTAAAATTGGATGAATTTGCTCTCCATCAATGATTTTGTGAAGATATCCACCATTTGATCTTCTAACCAAACATAATCAATCAAAACATTTTGGACCTTTGAAAAATCACAAATATTGTGGTATTTGATCTCAATAGGCCTAGTTCTTGCAAGGAACACCAAATTCTTGACAATTTGAATAACACTTTGATTGTCACAACAAACCATAAGCACAATTTTGGGCACATTCAAGTGATCTAACTTTTCTCTCAATCACATTGTAGTGTACCATATTTTCTATTGATTTTGGAACACTTCCCACATCTTGGCAAACATATGGAAACATAACTTGTAATTTAAATTTGTGTAGCTATGCAGATTGCATTTACTTCCTCCTCAAACTTAAGTATAAAATCTAGACTACCTTCACATATCTCAAGATGCACTTCATAGCTTTTATGTGACTACTATGTGCTTTTTGCATAAACTTGGCAACCAATCCAACAACGAAAGAAATATCAGCTTGAGTATGTGTAAGACACTACAAACTTCCCACTAACCTTTGATATTTTGTAGAATCTACCTCTTTTGTCCTTGTCTACTTTGTCAAATTTATACAAGGATCCCACAATTTTGGCATCTTTCACATCTTGCATCATGAAGCTTGTCAACACTTATCTAACATACATTGAAAACATGGAATGATGTATGATTCATAAAAAATATTTAAGAGTTGGTAATATGGGATGATGAATGATTCATACAAAATATTTTAGAGTTGCTAAGCATTGAGGGCAATGCTTTTTTGAATGGGAAGGGAATGTTATGATCCTAATATGATATATTCCTAAGTATAATAAGGATACGCACTTCTAACATGCTTAACCCTAAAATAAATATTAGTTATTACACTATTCCCTCTTAATTAGGATGAAGGGGTATGCAACATGGAATAATGAATGATTCATACCAAATATCTTCGAGTCGCTAAGCACTGAGGGCAATGCTTTTCTAAAAAGGAAGGAAACATTATGATCCTAATATGACATATTACTAAGTATATAATACACATTCCTAAATATAATAAAGATAAGCATTTGTGGCATGCTTAACCCTAACATAAATATTAGTTAATACACTAATAACTCTTAATTAGGATGAAGGGGTGTGTCCATACATAATTAAGAATATAAATTAGGAAAAAAACTCTCCCATATCATCATATCATCAAATATTGAATTCATATATTATAATTTGATTATTGGAGGTCACCCCCTCAAAGTGGTCAGCTATATATCTGTTTTTTACAAATATTTTCAATAAGTATCGTAAGATGATAAGCAATTTGAGAAATCATAGATGGGCCTCTTGAGTGTCATGAAGTGCAAAACCCCATATAAATATGTCAAGCTTTATTTGATGTGTTCCTTGTTTTTTCCTTTTATCAAAGTTTTAAGGTTTCAATGGTTTTTATACTTGAATGCATTTCTTTTTATTTGGAAACCTCATCTTGAACACTTCAAAAAAAATTCTTAAGTCCTTTTGTTGATGTTGGAGGGTTTGCTTACTTTGGTACTTTTTTCATTGTTTATTTGATTCCCCAATTTTGAATCCGTTGTTCTCCAAATATTTTGTGTTTGATTTGTCAAACTTTTAAATCATTCCTTGCTCTCATTCCATTTTTAATGTCAAAAGGAATTTAGTGTTATAGTGAAGCATACATGTATTTTATAGACTATTAGAGTCCTTCATGTTCCCATCTAGATTACTAGGGAATCACCAAGTCTAATGCTTTGGAGGATGTTTGATGAGGCATCTCTAATGGATGAAGTTTGATAGTGAAGATATTTTAAGTGTTTTGTGAGGGCACCATGGTGGTAATTCATCACCTCTTCTCCCAATATTTATTAGAAATAAAAATATTATGTTGTTTGGGGTATCGAGGTATCATCTTCTTTGACCCATTTGTATGCTTATCAAGGGTCACTCAATGGCTCGATGACCTGATAAAGGATGACACTATGCCATGTGTTGAATTATTTTTAATTTGGTTATGGAAATGTCTAAGGTTCCCAACATAATCCACCAACAAGCTAAAGCAAAGACAAAGCAAAGCATATGTGTATGTTGGGGAGTGTTCATGTTCCCTACATGGACAAAAAATTTGATATTGGATAGAAGAATGTAAAGAAATATGTAGGAGCTTTCCTTAGGACCAACCTCCACCAAGTTTCTAAGTTCCAATTATTCATTTGGCAAAGCAATAAAAGGCAGTTAGTTTTGGTGGAGATTTAATGATAAATTTTTGTAATTTCATAGAGTTACCATTAGTCCTTGGGGATGGAAAATATAAATGGTTCTTGATAGTACCAATGCTCATGACATGGTTCCTTTTGAACTGCGAGTTCTTGATGAGGCTCTTAAATTCAAAACAATCAGACAATCTAACTAGGTAGACAAAATCTAAAAAATAAGAAACAAACAACATAGTTTGAAATGGGAGAAGGTAGTAGTTTTCGGTAGCATGTCATGGTTTTGGAATTACCTCCATGGTACCAACATGGTTCTAGTTCTCACTTATTGTGTAAACAACCATTTAAAGGCCAATGAAGCAAAGATGAATGCAATATGCCTAATATGCAAAAAAGTAAAATCCATACATAGGATCATGTATTTGTGTTAAAAATAATTAAAATATGTTTGTTGTTCCAAGCATAATGGCACTATGATACGCTCTTAACTACCCACCATCAATTAAAAGATCTTTCCTAACTACCTTCATCTACTTGCCCACCTACTCTCCGACCTTTTATAGATTTCATTAATAACTAAGAGAGCTGCAAATAATAGGAATGTGGTTCCCCATATTTTTTGGTTACATAAGAAAAGTGATTGAAGAAATTTTTAGGTATGAGGATGATGGAAAACATGATGTAGAGGTATGGGTATCCATTGTAATGGTTTAGATCATATATTTTTAGAATTACCTTTCAAGATTGCACATTTCTCATCTTAGCCTGACCTATAAGGAGTTTATAGACCTTGATTTTAATTATTGAATGGGAAGGGGCTAAAATTTGGTTGGAGAGGAGCTTAGCAAAGAAAAAGAATTGTACAACAAAACTTCAATGATCATAGTTTCTAGATATGTGTATTATTTTTTTCAATATTGTAATGGTCTGGATTCATCCTAAACATGTAATAAGAAATTGTAACTTTTGTAGATTGAATAATTAATGCCATAATTGACCTTGTTAGAGTGTCTCCATATGTATGGTGTGCATTTATGGATATATGTTGCTTAGTTAGTTAACTGAATGATTGCAAAATCTTGCAACGCCTTTGCAAGGTATCTTGTTATAACAATAAAAGAGATGTATGAGCATGCTTATGGATTATTAAGTAGACTTATTTAGTATTCTACAACTATCTATGGTTCTTTTTAAATGTAATTGTAGAGCTTAGTTTGCTTATTCATTTTGAGAGGCCCAATCTTTTGTGATATCTTTACAAAGGTATGATCTTATTTTCAATTATTACACGTTTTATACAAACTAAGAGACTCTATTGCCTAACTAGATAAATGTAGCAGTCTATTGTTGGATCTTTCTCCCCATCTTTTCAAACACACTCAATATAAATTAAAATAAACATCTTATTAGTTTGTTTGTTCTAACCTGTTCCATTTTCCATGTCTGAATGTATATAACATCACAAAGGGTTATTATAAAATTCACTCACTAAAATTCATTTGGAAAATGATATACACTAATAAGGTGCTAGACCTTGACTTTTACTAAGAAACACATAACCAATAAGCAAAAATTAAAGAGTGCACTATGTAGCGAGTACATGATATGGTTGATGTTTAGTTTTTATAATATTTGTTGCAACACCTTAGAGGAATCACCCTTGGTTTAGTAGTGCCAAAAGTGAAGGATGTCTTATACACCTCAATAATTGGTTCTTAGTTGCCTAACGTAAACATAGTTTTTTTGGCACTTTCCTAAGTTTTACACCCCTAGCACTAGGTAGATTATCTAGCCTTAGGGATTTATGACTTACAACTTAGATAATCAATAGTTCATGAGAAAGGATCTCTAATAAGATAATGCCTAAAAAGGTAAGGGAAAGAAAAAGTTGGAGGAAATAGATGCAAGAAAGGAAAATGTAAAGTTCGTCTCCACTTAAAACTTTATCTCACAAATAAATAAATAAATACTTCAAAATATAATAATATAAAACAAAATAACTCAGTATTCATATTAATTGTCAAATAAATCTCAATAACATAGTGCTTAATCTAAGTATTAGCACGTGAAAATGATATGAGAAATAGTACAAAATTAGGCATCTCAAGCCTTATATCCAAAACATTACAAAATATATATATCGTGAGGTGGTGAAATAGGGATTCACTAATTTAGCTATGTAAACAAGGAATAAACCTACTTCATGCAAATCCTTACATTAAAGGGAGATGAAATCAATAGGATCAAGGGATGATGTTGATTGATTTCAGCTGGCTCCCTTTGTAGGGGTTGAATTGGATATTGAAAATTTGGAAGTTGAAGCTAGACTAAGGCTAAAGATGGAAAATTGACATAAATGAATATGAACAGATATTTGCATATTTGGTATGAAGCTATAAGTACAAATTTGAGATGAGGAAGATGAGTGGACTCTGCAATTGAAATTTGAGCCTAAAATAGCAAGTCAATGGAGCTCCGAATGATCCTGTCCTTGGAATGTTGGATGCAAATGAACTTTATCTTTCTAGAACCAAAATGCTGCTTAGAATATACCCTAGAATATTTGTGGTAAATTCATTAGACAAAGGAGTGTGGAGTGACCATGTCCTTCATTTTTCATGCTTGCAAAAGATGGATGTGATTGTCTCTATCTACTTTGCCTAATTCTAGAATTGTAGCTCCTAAACTTGTAACCTGCATCTGCAAAAGAGAGAAAGATGTTGGGAATCAAAGTTCTCCTAAGTCAAACCCTGGGTTTAGAATTAACCCTTGAAATGAATTGAAATACTAAAGTAAATACTAAATAATATATCATATATCAACTGTAAATGATTGTAGGTCGATGATGCGATACTCTTTGAATGTGATCACAAGTGTTGATGCAATAACATGACGTGACATGAATGACCTAATAAAAAATACATGCTTGCATAAATATTGGTGTAATTTTCTACTCCATGCTGCCTAGATCTTGAAGAATGCTTGATGGCTATGGTGGGATAAAATTTCGCGCCTTGATGCTCAATGCTTAATGATAATGGATGCTTATGATATGAGTGGATGTGAAAATAATTAGAGGAATGCTCTCATATAGGGTTCTTAAGGTATTTCTCTGATTAGGCCAACCTCCAACAGTCAAATTGAGACATCATGGTTTGAAACCAATGGGCAAGAAACGTGCACCAAGATATTCAAAGTTCGGCCAAGTTTGGGAGGAAAAGGGCACCCTATGCACCATTGTCCTAGGATAATGGCATCTCGGGCGTCCACACAAAACACAATGAACAAGCCAAAGATATGGTGCACATTGCCCAAAATAAAGGTTCAAATCACCATGCAAACATATGACATTAGTTTAAAGGTTAAAGGACAAATAGGATTGGATGAGAGCTAAAAATGGGTCACATTAAGGCAAGGGCACAAAAAATGGTGTAAAATATATAGGGTCACAATTTAAGATGCTGCATTTAGCCCCCACCTTAGTGGGAGTATGAGCCTATGCACATACTCATAATAAAGTAGGAGAGAGAGAGAGAGAGAGAGAGAGAGAGAGAAGAAATTACTAAATTCAAGGGAACAAGCTTCCAAGCTTAGGATCACACAATCACATACAAGGACACACAAAATAAGATAAAAATAAACAAAAAAAAAAAAGACACACAATAGGGGTTAGTACTAAAAAGAAAGGCTCCAAGTAAACTTGTTAAAGATATCTCGATAATCAAAATGTCTCAACTGCTAATATCATTTTGTGGAGTGATATTACATGAGCACAAGTTGTCAAATGGAAAGAGCGGGAGCATGCATTGAATGATGAACCATGATCCAATGACTAGAAAAGTATGTTATGTTTATGGGTTCATGGGAAGGAGAAAAGAAACATGGATTTCATAAGCTAGCAAGCTATATTATGCTAGGTGATTCATGGAAGAGAGAGGGAAGGAACATGGATTCCATAGACTAGGAAGCTTTGTTATGCTAGGTGATCCATGAGAGCATGGACTCTCATGGGAAAACAAGTTGTGTTATGTTGTAAGATCAGTGTGAAAAGGGAAAGGAAGAGTTGAAATAGTCTAGCAAGTTGTGTTATGCTAGTTCCACTCATCTTGGGGTATGGTGCAGGGAGAGTCAAATAGTCTAGCAAGTTGTGTCATGCTAGTCAACTCATCTTGAAAGAGAGGATGCCAAGAAAATATTTCTTATTATAAGGTGATTGATCAATGTAAATTTAAAGGAAATATTTTGCCAAGCAATGTTTTCTTATCACAAGGCGAGAAACTATAAAGGTGTTACTGGGACACTGCGATAAGGATAACCAAACAAAGCGTTGTATGTAAGAAAATCCACAACATAAATTGGAAAAAGGATTATTAAACAAAGTGTTGTATGCAAGGCGTAGACACCTAAATTTGATTAATAACATTAATTGAATTTAGTCATCTTAGTCACATTTATTGATTAAATAATTACATATTATTTAATTAGTTAACGTCATCCCCTTAGCTAATTTAATTTAATTAATTAATTAATGAATCTCCTTGATCATTTTATTAATTAATTTCTCCTCCTTCTATTAAATAAAACAAATAAATTAATTTGACTTATTTAATTCACTTTATCCTTTTCTTCCTTGTCATCCCATTTGAATTAAATTAAATTTTATTTAGTTCTAATTTGAGCACATGACTCCTAATCTTAACCATCCTCTAACAATTCCTCTAATCCCAACCCACTAACTAACCCTTGGTTCTTAACCAACCTTATCCTAATATGTGCACATTCTTATTTTTAATAAATAAGGAAAATAATCTAAATTTGTGTCTTACTCCCGAATTGACACTTGGATTCCCTTCCACATGTCATCCTTTGCATTGCCACTTGTCTTCAAGGAAGATAAGTGTTGCATTTTAAAGCACCCTCACTCCCCCCTCCATTTTTATTTAATGCATCATTTTCCTTCACAAATCATCACTCTCATTTCATAACAAAGTTGTCATGCCATTTTGAATCCACAATTTGCATCCATTTTAGCTTAAATTTTGTAAATCATCATCAACCATATTGCATTTGCATCATCATGGAGCCATATTGAGCATTTTTTGAAGTATCAAAGTGAGCACACATTAAACCAAATTGAAGGACAAATCCTCATCACAAGAGGCTTGGAGATTGTGTTTCCTTGCTTATTTCTTATTACTTAGATTCTTTCTAAACGTCCTTATCTTGAGTTTTTTCTTGACATTTTTGTTGTCTAGGTTGTTGATAATGTATTTTAACCATTTTTAATTTTACTCATATTTCTCTGCACACATTTATGGCACGCTTAATGGGACCCACTTCATGGCGAATTCCCATGTTCTATTATTCTTTCAGTTTTTTTATTGCGAATTTCAGGTTCTTGAAGGCAAAAATGTGATATAGCAGGTCAATTTTCACTTTGACGGAAATATTTTCGGCTCCAAATCAATTTTTTATGAAACAACTAGATCAGGATGAGAAAAAGTGAGAACATGATGAGAAACAACAGGAACACATTCCTGTCATTTTACCTATCAAGTATACAGTTTCTATGTTTTTAACATAATCATCGGGTTTGAATTGATAGACAACAGGTTTGCTCTGGTAAAATTGTCTTCTGTGTTTTTGTTCTCTCGATTTTTTTGAAAAGGAGCGAGTTTGAACTGACATGTAGTAGGTTTGAACTGTGAAACCATGAGAACATTATTTTTCTATTTTTTTTCTATAGTTTTCTAGTTGTTTGATCTTATCTCATTTTTACTAGTCCGCTAACATTTATCTATTTTTTGTTCCCACTAACGTTTGTGCAGTTATTTCTATTGTAGAAGGACCCCAAGACAAAACACTAACCTGTTTTCTTGTAGGACTGCCAAAGAAGGGGTTGCTCTAAGACAAATTTGTTTTAAAATATAATCTTATGTTGTTTTTAGTTTAGAGCACACTTCGTTTCAATAAGAAAATTAATCTAGTGTTTGCCATGTTTGGTAAAGTTATAATTGGTGTATGCTCTCCCCTTGCCTTCTATGGAACTTGGGTGATCAAAAGCCTTGTAACTTTTCAATTTTTGTTTATATTAAATCCCTAAAAAGATAACATACAAGTATCCTCTCCCCTTGCGCTCCATGCAACCTTGGGTGGAAGAGAAATAGTACTATCTTTTAGTAGCGAGCCTACCTTAGGGGAAAATGTAATCACCCCACAATCATCTCAAAGCGGTGCTTTCCTTTGGTCCACTATATAAATTAACAAAGGCAAAAGCCAAAGTCTACTTGGTAAAAAGTGTACTCTGACAATTCCCTCAGTATCTACATTCGTGTGAGATATGTCAAAATCCTTTAATGAGGACTTAAACAGGCTCTTAAGTGAGTCACTATTGAACAAGTAGCCATCAAGTCCCCAAATTGTAACTAGAAACCTTGTTTTAGAGACTAAAAATCCTATACTTTGTGGTTCAGGGTGTGCGCATCGTATGTCGTAGATACTCTTCGTAATGAGATATAAATTCTTTCCATATTTTTGGATCTTAGAGGTAAGAGAAAAGGTGTGCCTGTGTTGTGTTGGGGGAGTGAGACCCATCTAATCTATATCTATCTATTACGTCTGAGGTATTCTATTGTAAGATCTCCACAATCAAGTAGTATCTATATTCCAATCCTTAAGTTGTAAATTGCTTCAACTATTTTCATGTTTAAATCAATACTTGTTATCATTTGGTCTAATTTAGGCCCTCATACTTTAGTTGAGTTTGACAATTGTCTTTGCGCTTGATGTGTGTGTGCCACAAAAACTATCTTTTTCCAAAAACAAGTCAAAAAATCAATCATTTAGAGTCAATAGTCTAGCGGGTTTGTTGTCGAGTCTTGTTTCATCATTTATCCTGCCATCTAGTGGGATCGCTATCAGAAGTCGTGGTTTTTTGCTGTGTTCGAGTGGGAAAGCTCCTTTACTACAGTCAACTTGTCATCATCTAGAAGCTGTGGGTTTGCTATCACAAATTGCAGGTTTGGACCGCGTTCCAACAAGAATGCATGTTTACACTATTACTCTGCCAAAAATTTAAATGTCGAGTTTGTACAATCATCCAACGGGTTTGCAGTTTTTCCAAACAAAAAATTTGACCATCACATCCTCACAATCATCCATCCAAATCACAATTTTCATCTTCATAATCATCATCTAAATTTGAGCTTAATCCAAATCTGAGTCTGAGCTTGTTGTCAATCCTATTCTAAGCTTTTGTCTATCATCCATCTTCATCCTTGATACCTGTCTAACTCACCAACTAATCATCATGTCTCAATCTTATTTTGATGAGTTTGTCTATCCTTCAATTTCTTCCACTTCACCCTATTTTGATGATGATGAGAGTCTTGTTGATCAAGATGAGTATGAAATTGAAAACTTTGAAGCCATCATCCTTAGAAAACTTGCGCCAAGTGTTAGATACCAAAAGCCAATAGTTCATCCTAGCTACCCCATCATGTCTCTATGCACATCCACTCATAATCCTTATCACACTATGACAAGGGAAAACCATTATTTCATCCACCCATATCTCTCTCATATATCACACCCACATATCCCCCTCACGCAACATCCATGCCTTCACCTACCCCCATGGTCATATCCCAACCTCCATATTTTCATAACAACACTACCACCTATATGTCTAATCCAAATCCACTATCTCATTATCCATTAATCCAATGTACAATCCATACTCCCAATCCTCCATCAAATCCCACTCCATCCAATTTCAATCTACCATTCACTTTATCCTATCTCAATCCACCATCAAATTCCACTCCATCAAACATCACTCCACCATTTCCACTCCATAATACATCAAAACACCTTCATCTACCTCATACTACCTTAATCCATTGATGTCCACTCCATCTTATCTTAATCCACCACCCTCCATTCCTTCCTCCATTTTTGCAACTTCCCTTCCACCTCCCACACATACCATTCCTCTTCCACCTCCTAACAGCATCAAAAACATCCTATCCATTAATACCATCCAATGAAAACCTCTATCTCCTATTCCTACCATCATTCAAACTCAATCCAATGAACCCCCCATCCTTCCATCCACCCCATCTACCCCAATCAAAGAACATCCCATCCTTCCATCCATTCCATCTGAAGAGTCCATCCACTCATCTTCCATACTACCATCCATATCAATTCCCTCATTCCAAAATATTATTCTAAATCATGTTGACATATCCATCTATACAAATCAAGATCCTACCATTTTGCCTCCACCTCAAGATCAATTACCATCCATTCATCCATGTCATGATCATACCTTCCGGCCTCCTCCATCTTATGATATCTTATCATCCTCTTATCCAAGTCAAGATCCTCCCATCATATCAAACTAATTGCATGTTCCCTTATTACCTCCCATCCAAACCATCCCACTACCATCACTATATCCCCTTGGTTCACTTACATTCATCGATGGTGGTTCACTTGCAGCAGAAGAACACCTAATATCCATCACCCATCCTTCTCCATCTAATAATGGACTCACATCTTGTTAACTAAAGGACAAGTATCCTATTTTAGATAAAATGCTAAAAAAATGAACTATCAAGGTAAAGGCTTGCACTTACATGAGCAAGGTACTTTGGAGCCCATCCATGTCAAATCACATCTATGATCTCATGGTCTTGGATACATATCCCAAGGTACATACAAACATGTTTGTACAACTATTATGAAACCCAAGCATACTTCCTAACCCTTCATCACATCGTTCCATCGTTCCTCCAAACCATTTATCGCCATCCCCCTTCCCCCATCATATCATCCTATAAGAACCATCCACTTCATCCTCTATCTTCTAAATCCATTTTGGGTCCCTATATCCCAAAATCCACCATCACATATTCCCAACATGCTAAATCCATTTTGGGCCCATATATCCCAAAATCTCATCCTCCATTTTATCCCACCCGTCCTCTCATACACCCATTGCCTACCCCTATCACCCATCATAAAAATTACACTCATTTAATTCTTAATCAAGATCAACAAAGGCACATATCCCTATATTCTATCCCACATCCTACATCGATCACTCCATCCATATCGATGAGCACGTAAAAATGACATTTTAGTCATAATTTATGCTTAAAAGCTTTGTGTATTTAATGTGCTTGGCTATAGACTATATGGATGCATGTTTACTTCTTTTTCTTTTATACTTTGCTAATTAGAGAATATATATTATAAATAGTATTTTGTGCTAAATGTATTACTTTTATGACTAATTAATTAAGAAACAACCGATATTCAAGATTTTTGCTATTATATCTTGTTCTATCTTTCCCGGATATGTTTTCAGATGTGCTTCAAATAAATTTCAAGACGTGGAGTTACAAACTTCTTGTCCAGCAACATGGAATGCTTGGTTACTCTTCTGATCGCTCTAGCTGGATGATACATCTGTTCTCTCCAAGTCTACTTTCATTGGCTGTTTATGAAACATCTAGTTTCATCTGAAGCAGTAAATTCATTGTAATAAAGACATCAAGTCTTCAGTAGTTTAAGTTAGTAGTTGTTACTCATCTAGGCGGGTAACATTGCATTTGAATTTAAATAAGGATATATGTATATATCCCATAACTTTCAATAGAAAGTTAGTTAGCTAGTCTATAAATTAGTCATCAGTTTCAAAGTCTCATTTCTTTGTAATTTCCAAAAATTTGTTTTACTCCCTTCTAGGAGCCAATTGCAATGCAAATTTGAAGTTGACTTGAAAGCTCGATGTTCACGGATCCCACTAGAGGAAGAGCAGGGCCTGCTCAACCAAATGGAGGTGATCCTAAGTTGGTTCTTTATTTTTATTAAGATACTGCATGTTTGCTTTAATTACATTCTTTTCTGTACGTTCATGTTAATTCCAAAAGCTAAAAATCAATTGCAATTTGTAGCTTTCATTCATAGATTATTTAAGTAGCTTTTAGAGAGAATAATTTGCTCATGTATGTTTAGATTTATATATTAGCTTAGTTCAAATTCATCAATTGTTGCATTCTAGTTACTAATTTTATTAAAGAAGACGACAATGGTGATTAAAGTAGTGATCAAAAGCTCTGTTAAAATTGTTCATGAAATTTAATATACATTAAATGTTTTGTAGAATAAAATTTTGATTTTCTATAAACGTAAAATAGATTTGATTTCTCAGCAAGTAGAATAGAAATTGAATTTGTGTTGTAGTTTAAATATGGTTTTAGTCTTAGCTAGATGATTCCATGAATTAGTTTTAATCAAGTCCTATTTATATTGCACTAGAAGAACCAAAGTACTTAGAATAGATTTAGTACTTTAAGTTTTGGTTCTGTTAGGAAAGAGAAGTGTCATTAGCATAGGATTTAGTTCTTAGAAAGTGATCCTAAGAGCTCCTGAAAGAGCATGACCGAAGCATGACACTATTCTCAATGAAAAAACCCCAAAACTTAAACTCACCCTTATCGTATATAGCTCTAAGACACACTTGGTTCGATAATGAGAAATTAAATGATGCAAGTTGTGACATCAATGACCTCGCCCATCCTTTTTTGCATCGTTGCCAAGGAACTAAAAGATCTAGCTACCGAAGTTTGAAGCCTTAGTGTTGATAAGGAAAATAGTTAAGCTATTGAATATAAGAGCTAGAGATCCTTTTGGAAGATTGCTTCCAAGGAATTATAATATTGACTAGTTGCAATCTCAAGGCTCTCAAGAACAAAAAGACCAATTTGAAGAACAACAAGAACAATTTGAACAACAAGAAGAAGAAATGGGTGATCAAGTAGCAGCCGAGGATCCCCCCACCTAAGAGGACATTTTCATATTGATTTGAATGTGGGATATTGTTGGCCATTTGGAGGAATTTATTATGTGTTGCATTGATGTTTTGTCATTTATGTCAACACTAGCTGTTTTGGATGCTTTACCGGCATCCTTCTGGTCCCGGTAGGTTGTGTGGTTTCTGGTTGGATTGGATCTGGCATGATCCGACATGTTTTGGTTATGGAATTGGCTTACTCATGCTACTCATGTTCATATTCAGTCAGTTGGTTTTGATCTGGTGATCAGATGCTATCCTGTTTGCTTGGAAGCTTGGTTTGTGGTTCTGGCGAGGGCTTCACCGGTAGAGATTTGTTGAAGATATTTAATGATATGCATAAGTGGTGTTGGTGTAGCTTCTGCGTGGAGATTCAAGATTTTGTTGGTGAACATGTTCAATAATTGGTAGATTGGGATCATTGCTTTAGCGTGTGGACCTATATTGGGTCCCGGTTGATCTAGGTTATGGACCGACTTAATGTAACGTGTGGATTGGATCTCTTGATGTGTTTCCAGGATGTCTTATGGGTTGGATATTATTTGTTTGGTCTAAGGCCGACATGTTTTATAATTATGTAATTGGTTTATTGTCCTGTGGCTGACGTGATTGTTTATGGTCGAGGGTTTGTATATATATGTTGTAAGATCTCATTGTAGATCATCATGGTAAGGGATACATATATGTAATGTGTGAATAATGTAATATCATTCAGGCAAAGAATTTGGTCGACCATTGGAGATCAAATTGGGTTTATGTAAGAGGATTTAGTTCTCCGGTATTGAGCTTAACCAGAATTGTACTCAGGCATAGGAGATGCTATCTTTGCAGTTCAATCATTCTTCCGGATTGTAGTCTAGATTTCTATGTAGTCAGTGAGACTCCTTTTGTGATGAGCAATGCGCTCTAGGCTGTTAGCCTTCCTGCAAGTGCAAGCCCCTCAATTGTAATTCACATACTTATTGCAGAAGTATTATCTGACTGTGGGTAGGCTTCCCACCGTGATTTTTCCCTTTACCGGGTTTTCCACCTATAAATCTTGGTGTCATGTGGATGGTATTTATTCTCTGATTATTGTTTATTCTTAATTGGTTTATCTGTTATTTTGGTATTTGGTTTAAGCATTCTGATATTAATGTTGTGTTTTGGTATTAAAGTTTTAATTGCTAAATGTTTCGGTAATCTATGACAACTGATTCACCCCCCCTCTCAGTTGTCTTCCAGGTATTTGAACTGTCTAACAAAGATAATGAGCCACCTATGAAATTTTTTTCACTTTCTGTTTTACCTAATTTTAGGGTAAAAACTTCTGAAGATCCTGATCAGTTTCTCTTTAAGTTTAAAGTCCTTTGTCAGACTTATGATTATACATCTGATAACTAAAAGTTGAGATTGTTTCCTTCTACTCTAAAAGAATCAACATTACGATATGGTTTATGGTTTTGCGTGTTTGTTCAGTCTCAACATGGCAGGAGATGAGGACTGTATTCTTGGATAAGTACCAAGATTATTGTCAGGTGAGAGATACAAAGGATGAGTTGTTTCAAGTGAAGAAAATGGAAGATGATAGTTTGGAAGATTATATTGATAGGTTTCTATTTGTATACGAGAGATGTTCTTATGGACTCAATGATGAAATTAAAAGGAAAATTTTTCTAAGGGGAATTGATGATGAGTTTAGAGAAGCTTTGAATTTAATGGGAAAAGGAGATATCAATAAGATTCCTTTGGGAGATATTATTGGTATACGCAAAAATTACTCTAGGACTCGAGTTGGAACTAGGGATTATAAAAATAACAAAGCTTTAGGTCCTGATGTATCTCAAGTAATGGAGGAAATAGAAAACTTGAAAACTAATATACTCCTTCATCTTAATACTCAAGAAGACAAGAAAAACATTAAGCCCTTAGCCATTTACTATTCAAAATGTAGGGGAAAACATCTTTTGAGAGAATGTCCATTGAATAAAATTGATCTTTGTGAAATTCATGAAAAACATCATGCAACAAGCTCTTGTAATATCTTACTAGAGATTAAGAATCATTTAAAAAAACCTCCTATTGTGGAAGAAGAGCTTAACTATGTTGGACAAAGATCTAAGAATTTAAGGTTTAATGCTTATTGAAGACAATATGGCCCTAGAAATAATTAGAATCCAAATCAATGGCAGAATTCCAGTCAATGGACCCCTCATGCAATATAACCACCTCCTACATCTTGGGGACCTCTAGAGTGGATTAGTCCTCAATGGAACCAACCACGGTGGCAACCAAATCAACTAGAGTGGTAGCCCAATCCACCATTGTGACAACAAAATCAACCTCAATTTCAACTTTGGAAAAACTAAGGCCCAAAACGACCTTGGGGACAACCTCCACCTCTTATTACTAGACCTAATTTTGCTAATGAGCGAGTGAATCAACCTCAGATACTAGCACAACCAGTTCCAAACTCTTAGAGCAATCATCCTCAACAAACATTTAACACTGATTCTAATCCTCCTAGTTTGAATGAAATAGAAGTTGATGATATTCAATTAAGGAATCATAATGTTCCTTCAAAATATGATGTTTTAGACAAGGGGGAGAAGAATGAGGAGATTTAGGAGAAAGATCAAAGTTCTGATAATACGAAGGAAGTAACTGGTAAAGCACCTTATCCGAAACATTTTAAAACAACCCAAGTAGCTCCAGATGCCTCTCAACTTGATCATATTGACATGGCAGATTCTCAACTTCTTCGTGAAATAAAAAAGATCAATATAGAGATACCTCTATTACAAGACATTAAGGACATCCTGGAAATTAATCAACTAGTTAAGTCACTTTGTATAAAAACGCCTAGGAGAAAATGGAAATTTCCTTCTACAATCCAAGTAGGGACTAAGCTCACTAATGTATTGTCAGGGAGATTGCTTCCTCAGAAATATAGTGACCTTGGGAGTCCTGTAATTACTTTAAGCATAGGTGGAGTTGATATACCTAATGTGTTGATTTATTTGGGAGAAACTATAAATGTTATCACAACTGAAATGTTAAGAATGACAGGTGTCCAACCCACAACAACTGTGCTTCAATTAGTAGATCAATCTATTGCCAAACTTACAGGTGTTCTGGAAGATGTAATAGTCATAATTGACACATGGGATTACCTAGTTGCCTTTATGGTAATTAAAGCAAGGAATAAGGGATCAGGATACCCAATCATACTAGGAATACCTTGGCTAGCAACTGCAACAACACTAATAGATTATAGATTTGGTAGCATGACTATTTCCAATGGTTAAAAACAAAAGGAATTGACACTTTATCCCCCAGCTAAACCAACATTCCATTTTGACATTCAATATTGGGTTGATGAGCGAATGGAGTCAGAAGGAGATGGAGTGGTTGAGTTAGCCATGGTTACTTTGTCTGAACATGTTGAGGAATATGAAGAGTATATGAAATAAGGAGAATAAATTAATGTTAATACAAGCAAATCCAACCAAGTGAATGAGTATTCTTTTCTTGAAGATGTTGAAGAGGGAAGTTGCAAAAAGAATTTGCATCATGCTAAATTACATCCTTGTCCTCTTAATACACTTATAAGAGATCCATTTCATGGGAAGAGTGAAATTAAAGAGATTACAATTTCTAAGAACAAACCTCTTTTCATTAACCCATCTTTGCTTCCAAGGCAAGAAGAGAAGTTGAGGCTCACTTTAGAAAAGCACACATAAGCATTTTTTTGGGAGTATAAGGCTATGAGAGAAATACACCCTTCTATTTGTACACATTACATCTATACTGAAGATGTTAAACCTGCAAGACAGGGTCAAAGGAGAATCAATCTAGCTCTAAGAGATTTTGTTAAACAAGAAATAAAAAAATTGCTACAAGTAGGGTCCATTTATCCAATTTCTGATGTCAATGGGTTTCTCCATTGGTTATTGTACCCAAGAAAAATGGTAAGTGGCATGTTTGTGTTGATTAGAGAGAATTAAATCAAGCCACTAAGAAGGATAATTTTCCTTTACGATTTATTGATCAGGTGCTTGACAACCTAGCTAGCAGTAGTTACTTATCTTTCCTTGATGGTTTTAGTGGTTATAATAAAATACAAGTGGCTCCTCAGGACCAAGACAAAACAACATTTACATGTCCTTGGGGAACTTATGCATATAGTGTTTTACCATTTGGACTCTGTAATGCACCAACCACTTTTAAAAGAGTTGTATTGGTCATTTTCACAAATTTAACTACTTCATTTGTTGATGTGTATATGGATGATTTCACAGTCCATGGGAGGACATTTGAAGAAGCATTGGAAAGTTTGAATGAAGTTTTTCAAAGATGTAAGGATCATAGATTATCATTGAATCATGAAAAATGTTCCCTTATGATGCTAGAAGGAATTGTTTTAGGACATCATGTTTCTAAAGAGGGAATAAACGTTGATCCTAAAAAGGTGTAAATTATTCAACAAATTGAAACCCCAAAGACTAAAACTGATGTCAAAAGATTTTTGGTGCTTGCTGGGTATTATAGAAGATTCATTGAAGGATTTAGTAGAATTTTTGAGCCATTGCTTACACTGCTAAAAAAGGATATAGAATTCTTATGGACAAATGATTGCCAAAAATCTTTTGAATCTATAAATCATGCCTTAACTACTTCTCCTATCATTAAAGGACCTATTTGGGGAGAACCATTTCACATACATGCAAATGCCTCCAACTTAGCCATTGGAGCAGCTGGAGCAGTTTTGGGACAAAAAGATGAAAATGGAGAAATGCATGCTATTTATTATGTCAACAAAAAATTGAGCCCCACAACTATACAACAACTGAGAAGGAATTCATAGTTGTGGTTTATGCAATTAATAAATTTAGATATTATATCACTAGTTATAAATTTTTTGTTCACACTTATCATGCAACCATCAAGTATTTAATGAACAAAGTTGTTGTAGGTGACTGAATTATAAGATGGTTGTTACTATTATAGGAATTTGACATCACAATTATGGATAAATTAGGTAAAGATAATTTTATTGCTGACTTTATTTCAAGAATGGTTTTGCAGGGTAATAACGAACTAGTGGATGACACATTTCCAGATGAACATTTGTTTGCTATATCAATTCAGTCTCCATGGTTTGCTAATATTGCTAATTATCTTGTAACAAGGAGGTGCCTGAGTCATTTTATCCCTAAGAAAGACCAATTCATGTGAGTAATAGGTTTAAATGGATATACAATCTTTTATTTAAGATGTGTCCTGATCATGTCCATCACAGGTGTGTGCAGAAAATAGATGCTTATGACATTATACATACAGGTTATAATGAACTAGAAGGAGGATATTATTATGTGGTTAGAACAGTTCACAAGATCCAAGGAGAAGGCTACTTCTGACCTACAATGCCAAAGGATGTTTCATTTTATGTGAAACATTGTGATGAATGCCAATGCATGGGACGTCCTACACCAACAATGGAGATGCCGCTACAACCCAAGATAGCTCTTGAACCATTTGAAAAGTGGGGAATTGATTTTGTCAGACTTGTTGATCCACCTTCAAAAGGACATCACTATATTCTAATATGTATAGATTATGTCATAAAATGGGCAGAAGTGAAGGTATTACCAACAGCAAGGGAAGACAAGGTAGCTGATTTTTTGTACAAGCATATTCTTAGGGATTTGATGCACCAAGAAAAATATTTTTTGATCAAGGACCTCAGTTTATGTCACTATGATTGAATCTTTTATGCATAGGTATAGGATGACACACAAGAAGTCAATGCCATATCATCCTCGGGCAAATGGACAAGTAGAAGTCATTAACATGAATTATAAAATATCTTGACAACGACTATTTCATTGAGGAAGACAGATTGGTTAGAAAGATTGGATGAAGCAGTATGGGCCTACAATACAACATGAAAGACTACTATCGGATTTTCTCCATATGAGTTGGTATTTGGAAAAACTCCCATTATGTAGACATTAAGGACAACATTGGAGGTTGGTATTGATTTATCAGAAGCAGAAAGGATCAAAATTTTGCAGTTGAACCGGTTGGATGAGATGAGAATGGAAACTTTGCAGCATATTGAAATGATTCAAAAGAAGAGGAAAGCATGTAATGATAAACATATTGTTAGTAGACAATTCAGAAAAGGAGATTGGGCATTATTATTTGACTCTAAATTTCAAGAATTCAAGGGGAATTTTCACACAAGATGATTAGGACCTTATGAGATTGCTCAAGTTTTTGATAATGGAGCCGCACAGTTGACACCAATAGATGGAGAAAGAAGAATTGTATTGGTCAATGGTCATCAGTTAAAATTATATCACAAAACAACGTCTAGAGAAGAGTTTCTTTCAAAGTTATAGTCCAGAGTTGAACATTTCATCATGGAAGATATTACTTGCTTGGTGGAATTCAATTATGAGTAAATCCAACAAGGGGACATAAATAAATGAGGTAAATTGAAAGCCAGAAATGGCAGTTTATCTCCAAAAAATAAATAAAATCAGGGATGATTGAAAAATAGAAATGGCGGTCTACCCCAGTGGCGAAATGAAAAATAGAAATGGTGGTTCATACCTTACAAAGTAAAGCCGAAAACCATAAATGGCAATTTTGCTTACATCAAATTCAATTTTCTCCCGATGACTCTTGATGGCTCTCAAATTCTCAAATAAATCTTTTGCAGGTATCAGTAAGAAAGAATATCTCTGGAATGCTCTTGATTGCTCTTTCCCAAGAAAAGGAATCTCTCCCTTTCAATGAGATAGCTCCAGATCATTTAATGCATCCTTTAGTTCATACAGAGTGACTACCAAGTATCTTCTGATTGACTGAGATGGTTCATTACCATTTGAATTGATTATAAGATCCGGGTAGCTCCTGATCGGTAAGATGATTTGTATTTTGAGGAAAAACAGTCAATACTGCATGACAAATCCTTATCGATAAGCTTGTTACTATAGTATCATAAAATTGCAACCCTAGCAATTTACAACTGCATTAGGGTCCTGACGCATGCAAACTCGAATCCTCTAGCTTGATCGGATACCGAAGAGTGCTCGACTTGTGAAAAATGTTTCTTCCTTTGCCCCCACATCACTTTGTCCACACTCTTCCCTAGAGACAGGGGTAGGATAGGGTCATGGTGCCCTTGTCCTCCCAGGATAGGGGCGTGGCACCCTTGTCCCTATCCTATTTTGGGGTAGGACCTTTTTAGTGCAAGCATTGTGGGTTGTGTAGTGAGCGGGAAATCTACCCGATGTCGGCCCATGATGAAATTAAAATCCTTCAAACATGTATTTAAGGGGAATTCATCCTCTCATTTGCATAAGTGGAAGCTGGATAGGTCAAAGTTGGATGTGTTCAAGTGATCGAGCGATCAAGCATTCTTTTCCAGCATTGAGCATTCTCAAGTCTATTAAGTTTTAGATCAGAGATGTAAGCCAACATAAATGTTAATTAGGTGCTCATTTAAACACATGCAATGACTCAGATCTATTTCCTTCCCAACCGTAGACGATATCTTGTTATCATCTCCCTCAAGCACATTTCCTATGAAAATACCTACTTGACTTGGTATGCTAATGACTCTTCTATTATTCGATCTGCTCTACTATTTACTTGGATTGGTATTGTATTCAATGAATAATCAAATCATAGAGTGAATAAGGTCACACCTCATATATATATACATGAGTGGTACCCTTTCACAAAGGGTCAACCCTTAAGAACATGATTCATGCATTAATTAATTAAATTCATTTCATATTTAATATACAAATTGCTTCATCAAGGTTGGCTCATCTAGCAAACATAAAACATAGTGTATTAATAGCTTTGGGATATCTCTCGCTGCTAACCACATACATCAACACTCCCTCTTTAGCTAGGGAGATATCCTTCTTGATATCTACAAGTCAGATCACCTCATCGTAATGACTAACACAATGACTACACTCATGTGTATGAAAGAAGCTTATCATCTCATCGTGATGTTGTCATCTCATCATGAAATTCACCGTGGCTACTCCCAAATGGTGAATAAACACAATTTCTAAGTCATGGAGTCTCTCACATGACATCTACCATGCCTACTCATAGAGGGTGGATCCACCATACTTGCATGGAACAAGGGCTGTAACTTCAAACTTCTCTCACAAAGAAGAATGCACAAAAAGGGCTGATACTGCAAACTTCTCTCATAGAGAAGAATGCACAACAAGGGCTGATACCTCAAACTTCTGTCACAGAGAATAATTCACAATAAGGGCTGATACCTCAAAATTCTCTCACAAAGAAGAATGCATTAACCAAAAGATGTGGCTTCCTTTGAAGTTAAAAAGTCAAGCTCCCTCTGAAGTTGAAATTTCAAGCTCCCTTTGAAGCTAAAATTTCAAGCTCCCTTTGAAGCAGATATCAACCTTCTGACCTCTTTGTCCAAGGTTACTTCTAATGAAGTGTTAGACTCCCTCTTGAATCTGATATCAACCTTCTGACCTCCTCGTACAAGGTTGCCTTTGATGGATTGTCAAAATTTCTCTGAATGTTGATTCCTCCTCTTTGAAGAAACGTCTTCAACCTCCAACTCAGTGTGATGGCAGCAAGCATCAGGTTCTTCCTTCCTTGAATGCAATCTCTTATGCTTCTTGTTCTGTCTTGAAAGCATTTCAAAGAGTTAATAATAGTTCATCTAATAAGGCATACATGATTCATTATCAAAGTTATAGCATGAAATAATTATCTCATTTAAATCAGAATCTCTTTAAGTGATGTATTTAAGCACTTTTCAGGTATGCACCAGACCCAACGAACCTTCACTAGAGATGAATTGAAATGCTCGATACAGTATGAGCCAAGTCCCCGACTATGGAAAATGAGAGTTGACATTGTAATTACATAATTACTATCCCTTCCCCTTTTTCTATGGGTCCTCTTAAGATCTCCCTTGCTCTTGTATTGTTGTTCAATTTTCAACACAAAGATTCTCTGATTATTAAAAAAAAGATTCTGCTAAGCTTCCAAACCCAAGTTTAAG
Source organism: Cryptomeria japonica (assembly GCF_030272615.1). Lineage (NCBI taxonomy): Eukaryota > Viridiplantae > Streptophyta > Pinopsida > Cupressales > Cupressaceae > Cryptomeria > Cryptomeria japonica. Next base: position 500,246,009 of record NC_081414.1, read on the forward strand.
TTTGCAGAGAGTATATATATAGTATATATACTCTACAAACAACCACACGTAAATGCACAACAAATCATTCACATGTATCACATTTATAAGAACAACATATCACACACTAATCGTATCATCTTTCTTCCTTTGGAAGATTGAATAAATAACAAGAACTTATGTATCGTGCCACTAGAAGTGCTATTATCAAGGTTGTGACTAATGACAATGGCATAATATCCAGAATCCTTGGCAAGGAAGCCATAATCGCTCACATGTTACTCCATGTTACAATATCCTCGAGAATAGATATCAGAGGCAAGACATTCCCCATAGTCAGATTTGCCTTCTTATCGCAGTAAATAAATGGTCAGTATACATACCCTCAATGGCTATGAATAGCTTAGTTTGCTGCCTGTAACAAGAGGGATACCTAAAATGTGTAGGGATCTCTCTGAGATGCATTTGGGATTTGAACACGGAGCCTTCTCCCTTCCAACTCTCATAACCGACTACAAGGAGAGGATAAACAGCTCAATGACATTCTTCGATTCATGTTCTTATTTGGTAATTCCAGCATTGGCATAAGATAGTCTTTCATCTCATAGACTGAACACTTCATGTGATCTCATTAACTTGTTCGAGTATGACTGCATAGCATAGAGTGTGTGACGCTCTATCACTGCAATTAGCAGTTGTGCATCATTCGATTCCTCAACATAGTTGCATCTGATGGCTCACAATTCGGGCAACAGTGTCCATTTGTCGGATTTCGGGTTGAATGCCTCATCCGAAGTGTGCACGCATGTGCACTATCCATCCTTGTAAGGCCCTCTGATTACAACATGTTTTCCATCCATAACAATCCTTGTGTAATTGATGTGCGACAATATCATGATGGGTAGGCTTTCCGATTCACCAGATTCCTCCAGATTCAAAAACTCGACATCATCGCTCTGGGTGTTAACATACTCGCTGCTTACCTCGGGGCCATTGAGTCTGGAGATGGGTACATGCAAAATCAAGTTCACATATCATGACCATGGCTTACAATGTTCTTGTCCATTATAATGACACCTTCCTCCAACTCACTGAAGTGGGAGAAGAGTGACTTGAGGGACTTGGTGGTGGTAACCCACCCGAGCCCCCACACGAAGAGCTTGCACTGTGAAGGATATTTTCCCAACACCATAGCCGCCACTACTACTGCTACTTCCACTTCCCCCGACCCACCATTTTCTTCCACTTTTCACAAAAACCTTGAGGTGGATGATCACTCCAAAGATCGATTGTATACACATCCGATGATTCTAGTTGTGTGCATCCATAGAAATATATTATGTTCTCATGCTTTCTGTCATTTGTAGATAGTATGAAGTCATCATGATTAGGGATATGAACTGTCGACAATGTTTAGGAGTGTCGCTATGACCAGCGACCACTTTGATCAAAGTAACCTGTTTTGCCTAATGGTTTGGCCCCTTCCCGTTAATAGGGAACCCACATAAATAATCTGCTTCACTATATTATCATCACGATTTCAATATTTTTCATATTGCAGCAGTTAGTGATAATAATATCAACCATCTCCAAGTTATCGATTTGTCAGGCCATCTCTAGGTTATCGATTTGCTAGACCATCTCTAGTTTATTGATATAAATTTATCTTCGAATCAAGAATTCACAAATTTGGCTTAGACAAATTTGATCATGATCTACTTAACCGTGGCTCTGATACCATGTTAAGTTTCATATCAGAGATGTAAACCAACAAAAATGTTAACTAGGTGCTCGTTTAACCACAAGAAATGACTTAGATCTGTTGCCTTCCCAACCGTAGACAATATCTTGTTATCGTCTCCCCTGAGCACATTTCCTATGAAAATACCTACTTGACTTGGTATGCTAATGACTCTTCTATTATTCTCTCTTCTCTACTATTTGCTTGGACTGCTCTTGTATTCAATGAATAATCGAATCATAGAGTGAATGAGGTCACACCTCATATATATATACATGAGTGGTACCCTTTCACAAAGGATCGGCCCTTAAGAACATGACTCATGCATTAATTAATTAAATTCATTTCATATTTAATATACGAATTGCTTCATCAAGGTCGACTCATCTAGCAAATATAAAACATAGTGTATTAATAGCTTTGGGATATCTCCCTTTGCTAATCATATACATCAACAAAGTATCCCTTCAAGGCTAGGTGTTGCATTCAAGTCAATGATTCAACCATTGAAGAGGAGATTGATTTCAACATACAAATCCATATAAGAATTTCTATCAACATTGCTACTACAACCTCCCTTGAGGTAATTTACAATTCAATCTTTCATTTACATCTACTTGCAAGTACTTTCTTTCATTACTTGGTTAATTCCAAAACTGGGGTTTGACCTAAAGGCAAACCCCCAATCCCAACACATTTCCCTCTCTTTTCTGTGTGTAGGTTGCAGGTGTGTAGCTGTAATTTCGGATTCAGGCTTCATTTGCAGAGGCAGAAAAACTCTTTTCATTTCGCGGATTTTTCGGAGGACCATGTACATTCCCACCATGGTCCGAACAAATTTTTGTCAAATTTGCAGGGTGACCTCGTCTTGACATTTTACTGCCAAATCTAGGTGTACAACTTCATCCCATATTCAGATCTCAAGTTATAATTGATTCTTTGTCACTTTTGCACTACATAATTCAATCAATTTCCTTTCCAAATCAAACAAAAGGGAATAAGGGGATCATCATAACATCCTTAATTCATTCAGAATTCAATCTATCATCTTTGTGTGGAGATTGGATCTAGGAAATTACCCCTTATCTCCCTAATGTAATGGTGAAAAGTGCTTGAAGGATAATCAATAGTGAAACTCTCATCTCTCTTTGAGGGAAAGGGTTAGTTTTCCTCTTGATCTATCACTCATCATTTTCCCATCATCACAGTTACTTTTGGCAAGTTGGTTAGTGCCGCATGATATATCCTAATAGAATATACATTAAATGAAGAGGTATACATTTATTGCAAATATTAATTTCTAATTTAGTAAGTGTAAAGTAGAATTAGTAGGTATTGTTTAGAAATCTTCGCTAGGTCATTTTTAACATTATTATTACAATTTTTAAGTATTAAATTAATGATGGTGGAGATATAAGGATTTAAATTTGAATGAAATCATTTGTCAATTCAAAATTAAAGTAATGATTACTTCAAAAAGCACACACATGTCATGACTGCTACCAACTTGGCAAATTAATGAGGAAGTATAAAGAAATAGCGTGTGGATCGTCTAGTCCAATTCAAGATAATCAATACAAAAATGTGTGTTGTAAATCATCATTCGTGTTGAAAATTTTGGCTGTTAAAAAGGAAATGTCCATTTCTCTTTGTGACTAAATTGAGAACATTCAAAGTTGCAAAAACATTCTTGAGTTGCAAAGTTAGAAAATGGGAAATAAAAGGAAAATAGGGCTTGAAAATTTCAATCTAGACCCTCAGATAGAAGGACTACTTGGAGAGGTGGGTTGGTTAAATTTCATATGCATGTATGAGGGTTATGAGCTAGATTTAGTGAAGGAATTTGTCATAAATTTTCATGTGAATGTCACTAGAGTAATATGGGAAGTTATAGCGGTGAACCCTCAGGTTATCAGTGAATTATCTGGGATTTCAGTAGAAGGATAATTTGTAAACAAAGGTCATATTAATTTAGAAGAACTGGTGAATGCATTCCATGAAGGGAATGAGCGATGACCTAAGTTGAAAGTTCATAAAGGAAATAACAAGGGTGTAAGTAAATAAAGTCTGGACGAGCCCTGGAAAACATCTGTCATGTGGTTGATGAAATTTTTTACCTATGAGGGCCAATACGGGACCATACTAGCACTGAGAATATGACTATTGACATATTTGAGCTATGGAAATACCTGTCCCAAAATTAAAATTAATCTACTAGCTTTCTTATTTTGCCAAATTTCTTCTATGATATCTAGGGTAAAAGATAGGGGTGGTTCAATTCGATATCATAGTTTGATTCATTGATCATAAAACATCATTTCTTAAAAAAAATCTGGAAAGGAAGGGTGGTTAGAATTTCTTTCCACCCTTGTGAAGAAAAAGTCCAAAAAGGGATTCACGTAGAAAAAAGTTAAAATAGAAAAAGAGGAAACATTTGGAAAGAAGAGGAAAATAGAAATTAAACAAACTAAGCCTACTAGAGTGACTCGTCACTCTTTGAGAAGGGCAATTTAGGAGCAAATAGAAGAAAAAACTAGTCCCGCTGATACCCCTTCATTAGCTCCTAATGTTTCATCTTCTCCATCTCCTATCATCTCTTCTTCACCAGCTCCTGACAAAGCCCCTGAGCACAATACCAAAGTTACTCAAGAACCCATATCATTCCCTTCTCTCGAGCAAGAAACTCCTACTTCGACACCCACTGAACAAACAAATGAAAACCATCCTGAAAAGGAATGATCCGAGTTTATTACTATTGATGATGATGAAAGTATTGTCAAAAATATTTGCACCCTACTAAACTTAGAGTTCGACAATCTATTGAAACATTGAAACACTCCTGGGCCTATGGGTTGTCCAAAACTTGGAGTGAATATCTAGAGAAAGTTGGTTCTTTTTGGGACTATCACCTAAAACTACTTATGGACTGGGAAAAGGGAATAAATGCTTGGAAATGAAACCTACTATAGTGGGTGATGCACCAAATTAGTTTTCAGACTCTATACTTGCTATTTTAACACACAATCTATCTCAAAAAAAAGAATTCTCTCACACAACTCAAGCTCCACATGTTTATACATCATCATTTGATAGCAAGGTTAATATTTCAGACTTCATAGAAGGAAAATAGGGAGTTTTCACAACTAATAAATGATGAAAGCGATAACACAAACTCTAACTTGTATAAAACATGTTATTTCTACATGAAGGTATTGTAGGAAGAAAGACATATTAAAGGATTGACATTTGAATCACTAGAAAAACATCATTCATCCATGTGGCACACAAAACACAAATTAGAGAAGGTAAACACTTTCTTTATTAATAAAAAAGATGCTCACAACAACTGCACATATTTGAATATGAGTTACAATACACAATAGGAAAAAAAAAAAGCTATTTTAGGTTACAATACAAGCATAGAGCAGCAAGAACTAACTTAAAAATGAAGCCTAAGGCTGAGCTTTATAGCTGCAACAACTTGCCACAACAAAGGAACATATGCTGAGAAATAAATGACAAGAAAGACATGTGTTACATTGATTTTGTTTGGTCAATCCTCCTTGGGCGTCTAAGTTGTTTGTTGCTATTTTTTAGCCTTCAAATCAGCTCCAAAAAACATTTTTTATGAAGAAAAGTCCTTCCCAACTATTATCCTATTGATTAGGCTCTTTAATTAGCTCCTAGATTCTTGGAAATGCCTTGGAAAAAGTCTCAATCTGCCCCCTAAATTTCTCAACTATTTGAAGACGTCTTCAACCTCCTCCAAGATGCTCTCAGCCACTTGAAAAAATCTTCAAACTGTCCTATATTCTCTCCTTCATTGTTGCAATCTCCTTCCATGGTAATAGGGCATGTGCTTTGTTTGTTTTGAAGTTGAAAAAGTGTTGGGGTCGAATTGAACTGAAATAGGCCATTAAAGACCCCCAAAACTACTTCAAACTATGTCATTATAGCTCCAAACTACTCCTTGAATGTATTCATATCCACAAAGGACATTCTCACATGTCAAAATGACACCTAAGAGTCCTAAAACTGCTCTTTTTCTCTGCATTTTATACATTTTTATTTTTCTTCAAAGGACCCTTTTTGACAAGACTATAGCATTTTAGAGCTTTATTTATTTATTGAGGCTCCCTTTTAGAAGATGAATAACATGATTTATGGCCTTGAACATAAACCAAACACCTTATTAACCTTTACACTTGATGACATTTAATTTTTTGCAAATGCTAGGACCAAACTAAAGTCTTATTGAACCTTGGGAACACAATGTTAAAGGCTATTTAGGCCGCAGGGAAAAAATAGACTAACAAAAAGATCTCCTAATAAGCCTAGAGCACAACAATTACCACAACCTTATTCTCAATTATAAGATAGCACGAAGGAGGTTGAAGCTCCTAAAAAAATTGAAGCTAGTCAAGACCAACCTACACCTTCATCCCTTCTTGATTAGCCTCTACCACCTTCACCTCCTCAAACGTTTTACCGAAGAGAGGGAAATTAAGTGATGGTTGAAGAAGAAATCTCAAAAAGACCAGATTGGGGAAGGATTAAGGAAGAAAAAGAATTAATGAGGGTTATGGAATTGTCCAGAATGGAGGGAAAACTTAATGAAGCCTAAAGGAAAATGTGGTAAGTTGAGGAAAGTCTAAAATGAAAATATTAAAAGTTGCAAAAAGCTGCCCAACAAACATGCAATTGATGAAAGATGCAATTGAAAAATAAGTTGATTTAAATAAACAAATTATGGCAACAAAGAAGGCACTTTAACAAGCTAATGCTCAAGCATTAGGTAATTCTGAGGAATTGAAGAAGCTGAAAAAGGAATTAGAATAGAAAGAATGTCAATTGAAAAGCCAAATGTTTCAAACTCATGATCATGAAGCCTCAAATTCATCTGCTCCTCCTAGGTATCTTTCTTTGACTACGATGAAATACAAACAAAAAAATATTGAATTGATTAAGCAACTTGAAGAATTAGAGAAACAAAAAAATGACGCTACTCAAAGATTAGGTCAAGTGGTAAAATTGTCTTCAACACTTTTGGCTATGAGAAAACTCTCTAGATTATGCTTTGTTTTTAAGAGAAAGATTTTTACAATGGAAAATTAATCAATTGGTTCTTGGAAGAAAAATTGATTATGAAGATGATGATTACTTTCTTGAAGATTTTTATAAAAGTGACCCTAATTTCCAAAGTCAGATGTGTGAATACTAATTACATGGATTTCTTATGGGCCATTTTTATCAATATTTTTTGAATACCTTTGTGTTATTGTTACAAAACCAGTTTGAATGGGAAAACAGGCTAAACCAGTACATAGAAGCATAGAGTAAATTAGGCCTCCCCATGAGGGATGAGACACCGAGGTCTTTGGCATACATAAATAAGTTTACTTCCATTTCATAGCTCAATAAAGTAAAACCAGTTTACAAGAATAACCTTGCAGCAAGTATTCAAGATTTTAGGGATGTACAAAATCAAATTCCTCATCGAGCTCTACAAGCATCCAAGGAAAGGTTTGATACCATACTAGTCTAGTTAAGAAGGAGAGAACCTATTTCTCCTCACAATATCACTTGGAGCTTGACTAGGGTAAGATCGATGATTGCAATGATAGAAGAGAAGCAGATTGATTAGATATGTATGAGATTCAGAACACCATTGATCTTATTGCCATCACCAAGGTTGAATGAACTTGCCAATTTTACAGGAGAAATTATGAGAAAATGGATAGAAAGAGTGGAATAATACAATGGATATGTCCCCCCTAGAGCTTATCATGAGTACAATTTTCAACATCTTGATTTGGTCCTTTGGATTGAATCTATGAACAAAGGTCTTCTAGATCTGCCACCATGAGGACATGGTTGATAACATGAGGGGGAGGGTGATGAGCACTTAAAAATGACATTTTAAATCATAATTTATGATTAAAAACTTTGTGTATTTTGTTAATTAATGTCACTGACAATAGACTATATGCATGCATGTTTACTTCTTTTGCTTTTATACTTTTCTAATTAGACAATATATATTAGAAATAATATTTTGTGCAAAATGTATTACTTTAATAACTAATCAATGAAGAAATAGTTGATATTCAAAATTTTTGTTGTTATATCTTGTTCTATCTTTCCTGGATATGTTTTCAAATGTGTTTAAAAGTCATTTAAAGACATGGAGTTACAAAATTCTTGTCTATCAATGTGGAATGCTTGGTCACCCTTTTGATTGCTCCAACTGAATGATACATCCATTCTCTCCAAGTCTACTTTCATCGGTGTATTTATGAAACATCTAGTTTCATCTGAAGTTGTAAATTCATTATAGTAAAGACAACAAGTCTTTTATAGTTTAAGTTAGAAGTTGTTACTCATCTAGGCACGTGACATTGCATTTGAATTTGAATAAGGACATACGTATATATATCCCATAGCTTTAAACAGAAAGTTAGCTAGCTAGTCCATAAATTAGTCATCAGTTTCAAAGTCTCATTTCTTTGTAATTTCCAAAAACGTTTTTTACTCCCTTCTGGGAGCAAATTGCAATGAAAATTTGAAGCTGATTTGAAATCTCGGTGCTCACGGATCCCACCAGAGGAAGAGCAAGGCCCACTCAACGAAAAGGAAGTGATCCTAAGTTGGTTCTTTATTTTTATTAAGATACAACATGTTTGTTGTAGTTATTATTTTTTGTGCGTTCATGTTAATTCCAAAAGCTAAAAAACAATTGCAATCTGTAGCTTTCATTCATAGATTGTTTAAGTAACTTTCAGAAATAGATTAATTTGCTCATGTATATTCAAATTTATGTTTTATTACCTTAGTTCAAATTCATCAATCATTGCATTCTAGTTTATGAATTTATTAAAGTAGATGACAATGGTGATTAAAGTAGTGATTAGATAGAAGCTTTGTTAAACTTGTTCATGGAATTTAGTTTACCTTAAGTATTCTATAGAATAGAATTATGAGTTTCTTCAAACTTAACATAAATTTCATTTCTTAGCAAGTAGAATATAATTTGAATTTGTGTTGTAGTTCAAATATGGTTTTAGTCTCAGCTACATGATTCCATGAATTAGTTTTAATCAACAATTATTTATATTGCACTAGAAGAACTAGAGTCCTTAGAATAGATTTAGTACTTTAAATTCTGGTTTTGTTAGTTAAGAGAAGTGAGATTAGCATAGGATTTAGGTCTTAGAAAGTGATCCCGAGAGCTCCTGACGGAGCATGACCGAAGCATAAGTCAACATTCTCAGTGCATAAATCCCCCATATTAAACTCACCCTTATCACATATATCTCTAAGACACACCTATTTCAATAATTCAAGATATTAAATGATGTGATTTGTGACATCAATGGCCTCACCCATCACATATTCCCTCATCCTCCATCTTCTCACACTCCTTCCAATGCTACTAGCAGCAATTTGGATGCCAAATAACAAACACATAAATTTAAACATCCACAAAAATATAAAGATCAAATTGTCCACTCAAAAAGACATGCTCCCACAAAAAAAATATGATCCAAAAATACAATAAATCCCAAATGTCACAAAGGCCCACTAAAGCTGAAGCAAACAAAATATGGATACCGAAGAAAAAAAGAAGCAATGCATCCTAAATAAAAATCCCTAATGGCATGGGTGAGTTCACAATAATGGTTCCCAATTTCACCCACGAAGGAAAAACATGATGGTAGGAAAAAAAAAATTCAGAGGAGGTTCGAGCGAAGTGGGGGTGTTCGAACGAACTACCCTTTGGTGTTTGAGTGAACCACCTTTAACACTTATTTATATTGATTTTTAATTATATTGGGGGAGGGGGGGGTGGTGGTGGGTTCACTCAAACCCCCCTAAAAAGGGGGGGTTCGCTTGAACCCCCCTTCATTCATTCGAACCCCCCTAAAAAGGGGGGGTTCATTCAAACCCCTTTTTTTACACTTCTCTGAAACTTTCTACAAAATTTCACAGATTTTTGGCCTTCAAACCTCTGGTTGAAGGCCCAAATGGAACGATCTTGACAACCCAAAATGCAGTATGGTAGTCCTTGAAGCAAGCTTTCCAATGACAATAATTTTATTACATATTGAGTTTATTATTAACTTGTTTTTTTAATTTTACCAAACATAGGTTTTTCATCGAACATGAATTTCTTTGTTCAACGCATTGGGAAAAATAGTAAATTAAATAAAAAATATCTATGCCCTAGGTATTGATGTCTTCTTTCTAACAAAACAAATGAATTTTGATATATATAGAACAAGTTATGTGTTCAAACATACACCTATGTCTAAAATATTATTAGTCGGACTTCAAAACTTAATAAAATGAAAAATATTCAACATATCACTAGCAAACCAACTGCAAGCCTTGGATATTGATGTTACAAACCAAAATTTGAAAGAATTAAGTTTTTATCATTTATATAAAAAAAGTTATGCATTCTGGGAGGCACATCACTCTTAAAAAATGCAGTTTACTGTAAAAAACTACTTTTCAAGGGAGATGGATTTTTTTTTTTTAAATATTAAAAAATATTTGAAAAAAATATATATAGAATCTACAAACAAAATGCTACAAACCACAAATTTACACCATCTTCAAATTCTTAATAGCTTAAAAGTTATAGTTGTTGGAAGTTGAAGATTATTTAAAAAATGTTCATCTTAGTGTCAAAAGTGGCAAAAAAGTGGGAACCATTATTGTGAGTTCACCCGGATCCAAAGTGGCTAATCCACAAGGTAAACATCCCTCCCCTCCATCTCCCAAATATATTATGGATCCCTATGTCCCAAAACCACCCATCATAATTCCTCCACCATATCCACATGCTCCATCCATTTTACCTCCATTCACTCCACATCCCCCACATCATGTGCCAATGTTGGTCTTGACAACATCCCCCTATCACACTCACTTTCCATCATTCCATCCAAACACTTTCCACCAATATATCCCTTACACCACATACATCCCCCATCAAAACCATCTAATCCCCACATTTTCATAATCCACCCACCTTAATAAAGTTGTACCAACATCCAGTGATCACTCCAAATGGGCTCCTCTTACATTGATATAGAAATTAATGCTTGAGTCCTCCATTCATCTCCATTTTCCCAAACATCCAAAAAAAAACCATAAAGAGAAAAAAATTGTCCAATGGTAAAATCTTGGCAAAGAGGCACCTTGGAAAAGTAGCATGATGAAAACCTGGCAAACAGACAACATGTGTAATTACCTCCATCCTTTTTCTCTCCCCACTTGGGGGAAAGTTCTTCTAGCCATCCATCCATCACTTCATCTTATCTACCTACCATACCCATCATAACCTATACATTTCACTTCCTCCATTCTTCTTTGGATCTTGATAAAAAGAAAGGTCCACCATGTATACATGCTTTGGACACCTCTTGGCATCCATTTCCCCATCAAGCTTTTCCTCCATTAGCCTTCCTATCCACTGATCCTTTTTCCCATCCATATTGTCCTTTCACATATCTTCATAGTCCTTATGCACCCATCATCCTATCTTCCATCCACTTCCCTCAACTTCGTATCATCCTCTCATTCATCCTATCATATCCCTCCTAATACCTCATCATGAATGACATATCCTAAATGAGGCATCTTATCCCTTTGTGACGTAGTCCTTGGACATCCTCTCACACCCACCATCCATAATCCTTCCACCTCCCAATCCATGTCTTGTAGTGCCTCCATCTCTGAATATTTTTCATCATATCCTCCATCCTTTCATCCCTCCTATCATATCATTCCATCATCTATTACATCTGTTTTCATTGGTATCTAGCTCTCAACTATCCCCATGTAATCCGATGCCATCCATCCCATCAATCCCACTGCTCCTTGCAATCCACCATCACATGAAAGTCCTATCCATCTCCTCTAACCTTCCAAAATAAAAAACCAATCAAATAATCCAACAAAATCCATGGTCTTGTCCCTAGCCTTGCTACAAGCCTTGATCACCATCCAATCATCATCATTGGGATATATAGGTCCTATATTAAAGACACCCCATCAGCCATCAATCTATCATTTCTTTTCATCTTGATTGGGGCACAATCATGTTTGTGTTTTGGTCCTCATCCCTTATCCATATCTCTTGTACATCTTGTAATTAGTGTCTTGTACATAGTTTTGGTTGTGTGTCTTCATCTAGGTTCACTTCTACATATGTGTCCTTATCTCTCATCCTTTTGCATTAGTCAATCACGCATCATCAAGATTGTGTTCCTATCTAGTTGGTGCTTCAATGATTATCTTTTGGTCTCTTTGAGGTCTCAGGTGTCTTGCTTGTCTATTTTGATAGGAATCCTAGTTTAATATCCATCATCGGTCTTTACGAGATGTATCCTTCCTCACATCAGAGCAATCGATCCCATCCATCAATCCTCCATATGGAAAAAGGTACTTGCAATACTTGTTATTTATTTGGTTCTTTTGGATCTTTGTTTATCTTTATCTTGAGCTTCTTATTTTTACCTCATAGTTTCTACGATCCTTTATGTCATGATGTGCTATGAATGGTGAAACTAGGGGCACAATCTTACTTTTCTTTTTTTTTTCTTCTTGCATGTGTTTTCTTGATGTGTCCCATGTTGTTCCCTCACGAGATCCTTGTGGTCTCATGTTACACCGGGGCATATCTTTTGCTTGTGGTTTTTCTAGCATTGTTTTCCTCAAGGTTTTCCACAACTTTGTGAGCTATTACGATAAACTTTTGTTTGTTGTACCAATCCTATACATTGGCCATGGAATCACCTTGGTTCCTCATACCCTGGTGCCTCATCAACAATGTTAAATCAATATAAGTGCTCATTTTATGGTAGTTACTATATGATGCTCAATCTCTCCCCATCCATTCATCCCACATATTTCTAATCCATCTATCCTATCTTCCCATCAACCATCTTGCTTCTTCCATCCTTCCATATTTTGCATCTACTTTTCTTTCATTCATCTTCCCTTGCATCCATCATATCATTACATTATCACTCCATCTCATCCATATTATTGTATTATAATCTAGTTGCACCTTACATAATATAGAATTGTTAGTCTATCCATTAATCCTTTTCATCCTTTCATCACCGGTTAGGCATATGCATCAATATCATCATCATACTCCATAATGCATGCATCCTCTCCTTCACTTCGAGAGCATACCCGTGTCCTCTTGAACCCACATGTCCTCTCGAGGGGGCATCACTAGGGCGTGTGCACAAAGATGGTGGTCAGAAAAGTGGACACCACCCAATTTTTTTTTGGAAAAACAGGCAGTGCGTACGCGGTTTTAAAATTTAAAATTCTCGCGTACGCGCTTAGGTTTGTTCTTCCCGAGCCTAGAAAAGGTAGCACATACACACTAAGCTTAGGAAACTAAGCGCATACACGCTATGCCCAAGAAACTTAGCATGTACGTGTTGCTTATAGGAAAATGAGCGCGTACACACTAATAATCCTAGTAAAACCGCGTACGTGGTGCTTGATGAAAAAAGTTTAAAAAAAAAACTGGGTCCTCATTTACCTGAAAAGCGCATTTTTCACTTTCTTTTTTTCCCATTTTTTAAGCTAAACCGCGAACGGGATGTGAAATTTGTCTTCAGGCTATGGATCAAGGTTAGTGTTTTTTTTTTTTCTTTCTTTCTGGTTTATGCAATTTGTTTTACATTTTGAATTTAATTTCATTAATTTTGATTAGGTTTTTTCATTTTTTGTTTCAAAAACCAGATTCTTCTAATCCAGAACAAGAACAACCAAATGCACCTCCTGAAAACCCACAAGAACAACCAAATATACCTCCTGAAAACACACAAGAACAACCCCCAATTCCTCCTTTTGACCGCACAACCGAAACACAGGAAGAATTAATTAATCAGTTAGGGCAAAATACATCCAAAATCAATAGACTGATTGTAAAATTGAAAACTTCTGAACTTGACCATCATCAATCCCTCGCCACTAGCCTAGAAACATTAGCTAGTGGTGCCATAGCTGTTTCCACTGAAATTACCAAATGGGGAAGCTTTAGGGATAGGTGTCGTCAATTCTATGCCAATGGGCTATCATACGATGGAGTTAAAAACAAAAATATTTCTAAACAACAAATATGTGCCCTTTTTGTTGACCCCAAAACTGGTCAGTCATTACCTCCTAATGCAAAGAGGTTTCCCATACATTGGTGTACCAATGTGTAGATGAAGAATCTTTTTTGGCAAAGGTGGTGGATGGTCTTTGACGATCCACCTTGTAATAATTATGAGGTGCCATTATATTTTTTGAGAAAAAATTATTGTGAGTTTGTGCTCAATGTGCGCCCAAATTATTTTGACATGAGAGAGTTTCATGGTAGAGGTGGTGGCTCTGCCCAAGATAGACTTGGAGCCCATAGGCGATTAGCCGCGGAGAGTCACCACCCCCTAGCACCCAAACCCAAGGTGCATCAGGCTGTCCCATTTGAGTTGAAAGAGTCGATGGAGCTACAGATTCTTCAGGCGGCCACAACATTGACTGGTACCATCATCCAGCATGGGACATCATTAGTACACCCTATTGTATTGGATGATGAGCTGTTAGAGGGCGACAAAGAGCCCATCGAGCATATGTGTGTCAGTTGCTCGGGGATATGCTTGGGTATAGATGATGCAACCGGTGCAGATGGATATTCATACCATCTATGCACGATTTGTGGTTGTAGATGTTAGGCTCACATGGTTGAGGATGTCACGCTGACAGATGAGTTGATGGACATGGTGTTTGCCCATGAGCCACAGACATAGGTGTTTTGATTTGAATTCTTAACATTTTATTTATCAGTCACTTTAATTTTGTAATTACATAAATGAATTTTCATTTATACATCGATTTAAATTGAGACAAATAATATGCATTTCAGGATGCAGCATCGGTATCCCATACACCTCCCCTAGTTACCACAACTACAACTTCAACGCGTGAGGTATAAATTTTGTAACATGTTCCTTCCCATGGTTGAGATCAGTTGACCTAAATAGAATCATATTACATATATATGTAAAGAAAAGTTCAAAAATAAATAAATAACCATAAGTAAGCATCTTATCACTATTTTTTGGAATCAAACTATTAAACAATCACAATTTAATCATTTGAAACCATGCAAAAACAAAAAACTAATAAAAACAACAATTCAATAATTTGAAATCATGCAAAAAACAAAAAATTCACTTACTTTTATGTATACAATAGTGATAGAAGTGCAGACATAGTTCCAGTGGGGCCTTCAACGACCTCAAAAACTTCTTTTGAGGTAGTTGAGGCTCTTGGGCAACTAGAACTATGTCTATAAACCGCGTACGCGCTACATTGATAACCGCATACACGTTGCTAGGCCATAAAATATTGGCAAGCCCAACGGTATTCTCGGCTTATGAGTAATAAGTACCGTATACGCGCTTATGAGTAAAAAGTACTGCGTACGCACTACATTGATAACCGCATACATGTTGCTAGGCCATAAAATGTTGGAAAGCCCAACGGTATTCTCGGCTTATGAGTAATAAGTACCGTATACGCGCTTATGAGTAAAAAGTACCACGTACGCACTAATAAGCCTTAAAAAAGTTATGGGAGGGGTATGGAGGAAGGGAGAGGGAGAGAGGGAGAGAAGAGGGGGGGAAGGGAGAGAGAAGGAGAGGAGAGGGGAGAGGGAGAGAGAGGGAGAGAGAGGGAGAGAGGGAGAGGAGAAGGGAGAGGGAGAGAGAGGGAGAGGAGAGGGGAGAGGGAGAGAGAGGGAGAGAGGGAGAGAACGTGGGGGAAAGGGAGAGGTAGAGGGAGGGAGAGAGGGAGAGAAGAGAGGGGAGGGAAGAGGGAGAGAGGGAGAGAGAGGGGAGGGAAGAGAGAGAGAGAGAGAGAGAGAGAGAGAGAGAGAGAGAGAGAGAGAGAGAGAGAGAGAGAGAGAGAGAGAGAGAGAGAGAGAGAGAGAGAGAGAGAGAGAGAGGGAAAGAGAGGGAGAGAGGGAGAGGAGAGGAGAGAGGGAGAGAGGGAGAGGAGAGGGGGAGAGGGAGAAAGAGGGAGAGAGGGAGAGGAGAGGGGAGAGGGAGAAAGAGGGAGAGAGGGAGAGGAGAGGGGAGAGGGAGAGGAGAGAGGAGAGAGGGAGAGAGAGAGGAGAGAGAGGAGAGAGAGAGAGAGAGAGAGAGAGAGAGAGAGAGAGAGGAGAGGAGAGAGAGAGAGAGAGGAGAGAGAGAGAGAGAGAGAGAGAGAGAGAGAGAGAGCATGGGGAAGAGAGAGAGAGAGAGAGAGAGAGAGAGAGAGAGAGAGAGAGAGAGAGAGAGAGAGAGAGAGAGAGAGAGAGAGAGAGAGAGAGAGGGGAGGAGGGAGAGAGAGAGAGAGAACATGGGGGGAAGGGAGAGGTAGAGGGAGGGAGAGAATACATGATAAAAATCAAAGAGGAAGTTGCAGATAAGAAATAAATTCACTTACTTCTATAGAAGTGCAGACATAGTTGTAGTGGGGTATGGAGGGAGAGAAGAAGATAAAGAGGGATGGGGTATGGAGGAAGGGAGAAGGGGAGAGAGAGAGAGAGTGAGAGTGAGAGAGACCTTGTATGCGTTTGAGAGGAAGAGACGATACACTTACATGTGTGTATATATGTTTAATATATTATATATATATAAACATATTATATATACAATGTCATATTATACACATATTATATATTACATATATTATATGAATATACACATATTATACATAGAATATCATATTATACAATAGCGCGTACGTGCTGTTTATAGTAAAGATAGCGCGTACGCGCTATTTAATGGGAAACACATGCGCATGCGCTCCTTACACTATAAATACCCCGTACGTGCTTTTTAAACCATACGTACCCTGTACGCGCTTTTGACTTTTTAGGCTTGGAAATAGGCTTGGATGACAAAGCTACGGATTGGAAGTTTGATTTCCCTCCATTTCTCTCATTTTTGACGTGTTTTATTTTATCAACTTGGTTTATCAATTTTGTCATCATCAGGTTTACACTTCATAAAGTGGGTATTTCTAAAATTGCCACCATATTTTCACCCATCTTCTGAGCTTTCTAACCATATAATTTTTTTTCAATTTGAACAACAATAACATATTATTATTGAATTTCTTTTACTAGTGTCTCCATAGTTCTCACAGACATAGGTGCACCATTTTTTGAATAATTTTTGATTTACGTATCCAAATTTAAATTTTTTTATATATTATTGTAGTGCACTTGATTATTTACAATTTAAAAAAAAAAAATTTCTATTTTCAATTTGTTTAGTGCAACTTATGCTTCACGCACGAATAGGTACCAAATTTTCAAGATGTGCTCGATTGGAAAAATCATTAAAAAAAAAATACTCAACAAAAGATTACAAAAAAATACACATCTTCTAGTGCTCACTCTTAAATATCTTTTTGCCAAAGGATTTGTTAAAATACTAAATCTAACTATGACTTTTTTGATGCGCACGTCAAACACTATGTTATATTTTTCAGAAAAAAACAGGGTCAGTTTTTCGTGCATGAAGGATTTGACCCCCTTAATCTTATCCAATTTTGAAAAAGTTTAGTAGTTTGGAAAATAGATTCAGAGTACTACAATATTTGTTTTTTTATTATCTTCATATCTTGAGTGGATGACTTTCAAATTTTGCCTCTAAGTTCAGGTTCACTTGATTTCAGAAAAAAAGTGTCCACTTATACCCCCCTTTTTGACCACCATCTTTGTGCACTTACCGACTAACTCCTCCTCTATGCCTCGGCTCTACTCGACTGTTAGATTTTCCTTTAGTTTGGGGCATTTTATCGCTCATTTTTCTTTGAATCATCTGTCTTTTTTTTTCTTTTTCTTTGTGTTAGTTTTTCCTTCCATCTGGGGCATTTTGTCACTCCTTTTTCTGTGAATTTCTTGCATCCTATTTTTCTTTGCACTAGCGCTATTATAGTGCTACTACAAAGAGGGGAAAAATGTAGGCACCTAACTTTGATTAATTACATTAATTTAATTTAGTCATCTTAGTAATATTTATTCATTAAATAATTATATATAATTTAATTAATTAACGCCATCTGCTAGATAAATTAATCTAATTGATTAAGATACAATCTCATTAATTAATTAATGAATACCCTTGATCATTTAATTAATTAATTTCCCCTTCAAATAAGTAAATTAATTTATCTTATTTAATTTATTTTGTCCTTTTCTTCCTTGTCCTCCCATTTGAATTGAATAATTCTATTTAATTCTAATTTGAGAACATGGCTCCTAATCTTAACGATCCTCTAACTATTGCTTTACTCCCAACCCACTAACTAGCCCTTGGTTCTTAACCAACCTTATCCTAATATGTGCACATTCCTATTTTTAATAAGGAAGAGAATCTAAATTTGGGTGTCTTACTCCCTAATTGACTCTTGGCTTCCCTTCCACATGTCTTCCTTTCTTCACAAATCATCACTCTCACTTCATAGAAAAGTTATCATGCCACTTTGAATCCATAATTTGCATCCATTTTAGCTTAAATTTTACATTTCATCATCAACCATCTTGCATTTGCATCATCATGGAGATATATTGAGCATTCAGGGAAGTATCAAAGTGAGCATACATTGAACCAAATCAAAGGACAAATCCTCATCAAAAGAGGCCTGGAGTTTGTGTTTCCTTGCATATTTCTTATTACTTAGCTTCTTTTTTAGCATCCTTATCTTGAGTGTTTGTTTGATATTTATGTTGTTTAGGTTGCTAATATTGCATTTCAATAATTTTTATTTTACTCAATTTATCTGCACACATTTTTCTCATGCCCGATGGGACCCAATTCATAGGTCAATCCCATGTTTTCTTGTTATTTCGGTGTTTTTATTATCGATTTCAAGTTTTTAAAGGCAAAAATGTGATATAGCAGGTCAATTTCCGCATCAATGGAAATCATTTTGGCTCTAGGTCACTTTTTTACAAAACAACAGGGACACAATGAGAAACAACAGGAGCACAATGAGAAACAACAGGAACATGACGAGAAACAGTGGGAACACATTCCCACCATTTTACTGGTATATATAAGGTTTCTATGTTTTTCATAGAATCATTAGGTTTGAATAGATAAATAAGAGATTTTCTCTGGTAAAATTATCTTCTATGTTTTTTCCTCCTAGGTTTCTCTTTTTTTTTAAGTTTTCTAAAAAGTAGCGGGTTTGAATTGATGTGCAATGGGTTTGAGGGTAGAATTATAAGTAGCAGGTTTGAACTATGAAACCATGGAAACATTGTTTCTATATTTTTTTTACACTTTTCTAGTTGCTTGATCTTATCTGGTTTTTACTAATCCGCTACTAACATTTGTGCAAGTATTTCAATTTTAGAAGTCTCCTAAAACAAAACACTAACCCATTTGCTTGTAGGACCACCAAAGAAGGGGTTGTTGTAAGACAAATTTGGTTTAAAATTGAATCTTATGTCCTTTTTAGTTTGGAGCACACTTCGTTTCAATAAGGGAATTAATCAAGTGTTTCCCATGTTTGAAAAAGTTATAATTGGTGTATGCTCTCCCCTTGCCATCTATGGAACTTGGGTGATCAAAATCTTGTAACTTTTCATATTTTGTTTAGATTAAATTACTAAAAGATAACATACAAGTATCCTCTCCCCTTGCGCTCGGTGTGACCTTGGGCATAAGAGGAAGTGTACTATCTTTTAGTAGTGAGCTTGCATTAGGGAAAAAAGTACTCACCCCACGACCGACTCAAAATGATGCTTTCCATTGGTCCACTATACAATTTGACAAAGGCAAAAGTCAGAGTCTACTTGGTGAAAAGCATACTCGGACGATTCCCTCAATATCCAAATTCGTATGAGATGAATTAAAATCCTTTAACTAGGATTGGGACAAGCTCTTAAGTGAGTCACTACTAATCAAGTAGGCATCATGACTCCCGAATTACAACTAAATAGCTTATTTTAGAGGCCAAAAATACCATACTTGGTGGTCCAGGGTGTACACATCATACCCCATAGATACTCTTCATGTATCGTCCGCAATGAGATAGAAATTTCTCCTATATTTTTTGATCTTAGAGGTAAGAGAAAGGTATGTCAATGCCATGCTGGGGTGCACACACCACCAAATATCTATCAATCTATTGTGTTTGAGGTATTCTATTGTAATAGATCCACAATCAAGTAGTATCTGTATTCCAAGCCTTAAGTTATAAATTACTTCAACTATTTTCATGCTTAAACCAATAATTGTTATCATTTGGGCTAATTTATGCCCTCATACTTCAATTGAGTCAAACAATTGTCTTTGCACTTGATGTGTGTGCCCCACAAAAAACTATGCTTTTTCTAAAAACAAGTCAAAAATCAATCATTTGGAGTCAAAACCTAGTCCAACAGGTTTGTTGTCTAATTCTTATTTCATCATTTATCTCACCATCCAATGGGATTGCTATCATAAATCATAATTTTGCATTGTGTTTAAGTGATAAGGCTCCTTTACAAGAGTCAATTTATCATCATCTTGAAGCTGTAGGTTTGTTGTCATAAACTGTAGGTTTGTGTTGTGTTTTAGCAGTAATGAGCCTTTGTATTATTAATCTACCAAAAATTTAAACATCAAGTTTGTACCATCATCCAACAAGTTTTCACCTTGTCCAAACAAAATTTTTGTCCATCACATCGTCAAAATTGTCCATCCAAATCCCAATTTGCATCTTCACAATCATAATCTTAATCTGAGCTGATTTCAAATCCTAGCTTGAGCTTGTTGTCAATCCTATTATAAGATTTTGTCTATAATCCATCTTCATCCTTCATCCCTATTTAACTCATCAACTAATAATCACATCTCAATCTTATTTAGATGAGTTTGTCTATGCTTCATTTTCTTCCACTTCACCCCATTTCTATGATGATGAGAGTCTTTTTCAAAAAGATGAGTATGTAAATTCAAAACTTTGATACCATCATCCTTAGCAAGCCAAGTGTAAGATACCAAAATCCAATCATTCATCCTAGCCACCCCATCATGTCTCCATGCACATCCACTCATAATCCTTATCACACCTTTGACAAGGGAAATCCATTATGTCATCCACTTGCATCTTCTTCATATATCACACCTACATATCCCCCTCACACAAAATTCCTTCACCTACCCCCATCATCATGTCCCAACCTCCATCTTTTCATAACAACACTACCACCTATATCCCTAATCCAAATCCACTATCTCAGTATCAACCAATCAAATATACAATCCATACTCCTAATCCTCCATCAAATCCCACACCATCCTATCTTAATCTACCATCCACTTTATCCTATCTCAATCCACCATGAAATTCCACTTCATTATATGCCACTCCATCATATTCTACTCCATCATACATTAAACCACCTTCATCCACCCCAACATACCTTAATCTACCACCCTCCATTCCCTCCTCCATTTTTGCAACTTCCCTTCCACCTCCCACACCTATCATTCCTCTTCCACTTCCTAACACCATCAAAAACCTCCCATCCATTGAGACCTTACAACCCCAACTCCCATCTCCTACTCCTATCATCATTCAAACTCAATCCAATGAACCTTGCAACCTTCCATACACTCCATCGACCCCAATCATATAACTTCCCATCCTTCCATCCATTCTATCTAAAGAGTCCATCCACTCATCTTCTATACCACTATCTATATCAATTCCCTCACGCCAATATCTTATTCTAGAGCATGTTGAAATATCCATCTATCCAAAGTAATGTCCTATCATTCCACCTCCACCTCAAGATTTGTGACCATCCCTTCATCCATGTCATGATCCCTACCTTCCCACCTCCTCCATCTCATGATACCTTATCATCCCCTTATCCAGGTCAAGATTCTCTCATCCTATCAAAACCATTGCATGATCCCTTATTACCTCCCATCCAAGCCATCCCATTGTCATTACTCTATCCCCTTGGTTCACTCATATTTTTTCAAGGTGATTCACTTGTAGTAGAAGAACACCTCTTGTTCACCACCCATCCTTCCCCATCTAATGATGGACTCGCATCTTGTTACCTAAAGAACAAGTATCCTATTTTAGATAAATTACTCAAAAATAATGATCTATCAAGGTAAAGGCTTACGCCTACATGAGAAAGGTACTTTGGATCCCATCCATGTCAAAGGAAATCCAAGATCTCATGGTCTTGGTTACATATCCTAAGGCGCTTCATCCAAAAATGTTTGTACAACTATTACAAAACCAAAGCATACTTCCAAACCCACCAACACATTGTCCCATCATTCTTCAAAACCATTTATCGCCATCCCCTCTCCCCAATCATATAATTCTAAGATAACAATCCACCTTCCTCCTTGATCTTCTAAATCCATTTTGGGTCCCTATATCCCAAAATCCACCATCACATATCCCCAACATGCTAAATCCATTTTGGGCCCTTATATCCCAAAACCTCATCCTCCATCTTATCCTACTAAACCTCTCATGCACCCATCGCCTACCCCTATCACCCATGATAAACATATTTCTCCTTTAATTCCTAATCAAGATCAACAAAGGAACATATCCTTACATTCCATCCAACATCTTACATTGATCACTCCATCCATATTCCCTCATCCTTCATCTTCTCACACTCTTAAAGTTACTAGTAGCAGTTTGGATGCTAAATAAAAATGCATAAAGCTAAACATCCACAAAAATATAAAGATCACCATTTCCACTAAAAAAGAGATGCTCCCACAAAGAAAAATATGATCCAAAAATACAATAAACCCCAAAGGCCACAAAGGTGCACTAAAGCAGAAGAAGAAACAATGTGGATACCAAAGAAAAAATAAGAAATGCATCTTGTAATGGTGAAAAATTAGGGTTTCCACCATGGAAGGAAGAAGCCACTAATTTTTTACTTAGGGACCATCACATTAAAAGAGGGGTGAACCCAATGGATCTGGCCACAAATTAGAAAGGATAAGGGTTGAAAATTCTATTGGATTTACTGGATTTGTTTGGATTGCCCTCTTTTAAATTGAATTATGAAAATGTTTAAATTAGGGTAAATGCATTGGAATTGATGTAAAAACGCATGAATCATGAGTTATAGTTGTTGGATTGAGCCATGAACCTGGATTTGAGGAATGTAAATGTATTCAGATTAGTTCCCAGAAGGACCTCCTCATTTGTTGGGATCGAGATGGTGGTCTCTTTGGTTCTTCACACTTTTCGCACTCCAATGGGGGATCGATTTGTCACTGTAAATAAAGTCAATTCTTAAGATTGCAGCTCCGTACCTATTCCTACGCACACTAGAGAAGGGAAATAGGTTGGGAACCCTGATTTTGAAATTAACCATGAAATAAAAATGAAATAGAAATGAAGTATGATTGAATTGCAGTAATGGAAATGTTCTCCTTTTGAGGGAGATGTTGAATAATGACTGAAAAACTGATAATATACGTCCTTGTGAAGTTTTGTTTGTCTCCACATGGAATTAAGGCTTCATGAAGTCTTCAACATTAAAGAACATGAATGTCAACTCCAATACTTGAATCTTGTCCTTATATCTGCTCCATTGCTTGAAAGAAGATTGATTGCTTGCTCACTTGAACTTGAATGCTTGATTGCTTGATGTTGAATTGAATTGATGTGTCTGTATTTGAATGTATATCAAAATGAGAGGGGTAGACCTCCTTTTATACTTGCTCATTGAAAAACAACTTAATTTCCAATATGAGCCAACATGGGATCTAGGTCCCCACCAAAATGTTTTGATCGTTAAGGGGCCCAATAATGGGCCATGATTGAGGGGACCACGCTCTACTCCATGAGAACTAGGACACTAGAGCCCTAGTCCCGACCAATCAGGGACCAAGAAAAAATGGCAAGAAGATGCACATACTGAAAATGATGAGAAATTTGCATAGTGTGAGTAGGATCAGGGCTCCAATTAGGGTTTGAGACATGAATTCCAAGGTGAGGGCCCAAATGAGAACAAAATTGTAAGGGAGTACAATTTAGGAAGCTACATTTATCCCCCACTTTAGTGAGAGTATGAGACTACTCATACTATTGGTAAAGTACAAAGGTTCTCATTGGAAAAACTTTCATCAAGATGTCAAAGATACAAGACACACTAAGCCCCCAGTGGACTTTAGGATCTTACTACTTCAATCATCAAGATAAAAGGGACATTATAAGAGAAATAGAAAGAGAACCATGACTACAAGCCTAGTAAGGTTTACTTACTATGAGTCATGAAAAGAAAAATACCAAAATTACAAAGCAAACGACTAAGTTTGCAGAGTAATTTGAGTATCAAGACATGCAAAAGAGAGAAATATTGAGTGGAGTGTATGCCCCCATATTAAAGAGATTGTGTATGCCATAATGAGAGAAATTTATTTATGGTAGTATAGATTTATCCAAAAGAAAAGCACGTTATCACAATTATATAGCCCCAAGAGAGGTCAAATTAAAGGATAATGATCACAAAACACAAAAGCGTTCTATTTAACTCTGGGGTCAATATGATTTTATGATAAATAATGTATATCATGTATATATTTGCATTGAATTGTCCTCATCCCCCAAAGAAAGTAGAACCACAATGGAAGAAGGGAACATGTGTATTTTGAGTCAGCATGGGAGAGACCAAAAGAGATGTCAAGACTTTGCATCATCTTCATGTAAACAAAACTATGGACAACAAATAGAAGAAGGTTACAAACAAGCAAGAGAGGTGAGAGAGACAAAATCTACGATGTGAATGAAGCTAATCAAACTAATCATTTGCCTCCCAATCCTGCTCAATATTATTTTGTGAAGGTGGACAATATGCAAGAGGAGAAACTTTGAGTATGGTAGATGGAGCTACCACAAGTTCCAAACAAGGACCATGCTCTAATGATGGATCACTTTGTCTATTACTAGGAGCCAGGATTAATGCTTGTGAATTTTTTTTAGATAAATCATTGTCAACATCAACATATTCATATTCATCATTGGAATCATTAGCATCAACATTTTTAGCATGAACATAATTTTCATCCATCTCTTCATCAAGATTAGTAAAAATAGGATCTCTAATTCGAATAGAACATGAACCATCATTTTTCTTAAGCATGCTATGTCTTGGAGATTTAGGTTGAACTTCCTCCCTAGGGTTAGGCGAAGGTTGGATAAATGGGATCATATCAATATTTGGAGTCTTCAGGGAGGAAATGGGTTAAGAAGCAAGTTCACAAGCCTTAGCATGATGTCTCTATCAATATTCTCTTGCACAATGGTTTATTTTAGTTTTAGTCAAGGGTTGTGAAGGTTTAGGACCAATAGGAATAGGCTTCTTCTCTTCCTTTAAAGGAGGAATAGGAGAGGGTCTACTAGGTTGAAAGATAGGAGATGTCAGGCACTTCCTTTGTAAGATATAGAAGGTAGAATTGCCACATATAAAGGAGGTATAAAAGGTGTAGGAAGGATACCTAGTCCATAATGAGGAGGAAGAATAGTTCTATCATGAGGAGGAGGAATAGGTCTAGGATCTATAGGCTTACTCAAAGATAAAATCATCTCATTCTTCCACTTTTGATATGATTGAAAAAGAGCATCACTATGAGGCTTAAGAGCCTCCAATTGTTAGACCAAAGTAATCAACATTAACATCTCCACGCCTTAGTATGGGTTGATACATGTTATGATTTTGTCATCAAGAGGGAATTTCAAACACTTATGAACAGTAGAAGGAATCACTTTCATGGAAGAGAGCCAAGGATGTCCCAACTTCACACGAAATTGATCCGATGTAGAAATAATAGCAAAAATTACATCTAAGCGCTTAGTACCAACCTCAATAGGAAGAGTATAAGAACCAAGAGAGGGAAAATGGAAACCATCAAATATCTTAATCACCACATCAGATTTATCATATGTTACTTGATGCATTTGTAAGGTATAAAGATATTCTTCAGTTATGACATTCACCATACATGCTAGATTAATGAGCACCCCTTGTGAGAGTATGTATTTGATCTTCACATTGATATATAGTGGGCCATCACGTGCTTAAATAGTCTCACTAGGATCAAAGGTAATGCATAGGTCCTTAGGAGGTGTAGGTTTATCCATAAGATTCACCACATTATTAGACTCAAGGCCAAGATCATTAGGAGAAAAGGCAAGATGCTCAGACTCAATCACATTAGTAGAATGAGAAGGCAAATGATTAGTAAATATTTGGAGATTTTGATTAGGAGGAGATACAAATTTGTTTCCTTTTTCATTTACACCAGTTATAGATATGGTATTGTTATCAATAAAATCTTGAATTCTACTCCTTAGGGAATAACACTTTTCCGTGTCATGACCGGGTTGATGATGATATTGGACAAAAAATTTGGAATCATGATGAGGTGGTAAAGGTTTGGATGTGTCGATTGGTTTTATGGGAGGAAGTTTCAACATATTTTTGTTCAACTATTGTGTCATAATGCTATGCAAAGAATAAAAAAGAGGAGTAAATTCTTTTCTAAAATACTCGGATAGAGGAGGTACACCTGTTGTCGTGGCTTCTGCTTGAGTATTCCTCTATTCCCAACCCACTAACTAACCCTTGGTTATTAACCAACCTTATCCTCCTAACCAAACTTATCCTAATATGTGAACATTCCTATTTTTAATAAATAAGGAAAATAATATAAATTTGGGTGTCTTACTCCCAAATTGACATGTGGCTTCCCTTCCACATGTCATCCTTTGCATTGCCTCTTTTCCTCAAGGAAGAAAAGTATTGGATTTTCAAGAACCCTCACTCCCCCCTCCATTTCTATTTAATGCATCATTTTCCTTCACAAATCATTACTCTCACTTCATAGAAAAGTTATCATGCCATTTTGAGTCCAGTCCACAATTTGCATCCATTTTAGCTTAAATTTTGTATTTCATCATCAACCATCTTGCATCTTTATCATCATGGAGATATATTGAGAATTATTGGAAGTATAAAAGTCAGCACACATTGAACCAAATTGAAGGACAAATCCTCATCAAAAGAAGCTTGGAGCTTATGTTTCCTTGCTTATTTCTTGGTACTTAGCTTCTTTTTCAACATAATTATCTTGTTTTTTGCTTGATATTTGTGTTGTTTATATTGTTAATATTTCGTTTCAATAATTTTTATTTTACCCAAATTTATTTGTACACACAAGGAAATATACAACATTGAATTGAAAATAAGCAACAGGGAGGCCGCATATATTCCTCCTCTTTAGATGTCAACATAGCCCTATGATGATATCTAAGGGTATAAATGAGAGACAAGGATACACACCTTCAACACCAAGGAGATATCCAACAAGCAACTGTGCACATTACTTCCAAGCTAAATAGGTATCTCTTTTAATTCAAGGAAGAGATAGTTGTAAAAGAATATACCGCAACAAGTGATAATAGATCCTTTTGAAGGATGCATAGTGAAAGGAGGAAAATATGTTTAGCAAAAAATTTTTACCTCCAAAAAGTACATATATTTATTAAGGATGACATATTTGAAAAGGGAAGGAGAATATGAATGCACACCTTCCCCATTGCTAGGAAAAGCACATTCTTACTGAATGATTGCATGCAATCACAATGGAGATATTAGTCATAAAAGACATACCATTTCAAGAAAGGAATAAGTCCTAACTAAGGGACAAAAATGTACACACATGAATGATACATCAATACAAGAAAGTACATCAAATTATGAAAGATACAACTAAATAAAGGAAAAGGAAATCCTTGAGAAGAGAGAAGATGATCAAAACATTATTCTTGCCCCCCAAGCATGGAGACAAAAATAAAGAAGATAGTAGAGGAGAGATCATTTATAAATATACATACTTCTATAGAAAAAAATAGATACTCATCAAGAATGGTTTTTCCAGTAAGAGGGGAGATCCTTAGCAGGGATATGTACCTCCACAATCAAGAAGAGATGATTATAAAAGACACAACTCCATGAAGGAAAGAAAAATTGATTGAACAAACTATTCTTGCCCCCCAATGTAGAGAAACTAATAACTAGGCTATTATGTTGCTACCCAAGTATGGTTGCACATGAATTTATATCACCATGAATGACAAAGAGCCCCAAAAAGGTAAGCTATTAAGATCACATAGTGAGGAACAAGAAAATAAGTGAAGCAAGTGTTATTCATCCATAATTTTAATAGTACCATTATCAATGAGTCTTTGCATTGAATTTTTGAAATCAAGACACTCATTTATGTGATGGTCATGAATTTGATTATATGTGCTTAAAGGGTTATTGTCTTGACTAGGTTTACAATTTTTTATTTTATTTTCACAAAATAATGAGTAAGTATCTGAACTTTAAGAAGATCATCCATAGATCATGTTTGAGATTATGAGTGGAGATATCCTATGCCTTCTCTAGTGGATTGTGAGGTTAGATATATAGGGACCTTGATTCCTTGCTCTAACTTTCTCAAACCTTCTCTAGTATAGCCTTGTTTTAAAAATATATCATAACCAACCTCATAAAATATTTTCAATTATGAAGGAATTTCATTATGGGATTCTTTGTAATTTGTTGTGGAAGGAAATGTTGAAGGGCCAAAGCGATTAATAGATGATGAATGAATATGCTTTGTAGGAAAATTCTCATTCCTATCTCTACTATTCCTATCCACTTTTTTAGGTGGAGAAGAAGTATTCTCATCATCTAAAGCTTCATCTTTGCTCACAGTTTTTTTAGGACATAGGTAATGAATAAAATGCATAACATCTTATTGTATTAAAATATGTCGGTGATTAAGACAGGCTCTATGGGCATAATGATGATCTAGAGTGATAGATTTACTAAGATTGACATGTTAACCTTGTCCCTCTTGCACCAAAGTATCTTCATGAGAAAATGATGGTTCAATGTTACTCTTCAATGTTGCACCTCCATTGCAGAGATAATTGATAGGAGTATTTATTCTTTCCTCATAAAAAAAATCTCCTCTAGGAGAGGTATGATCATTTCAATATCATCTCTAAGATTAGCTAGGGTTTCATTTGAAACATCTACAAATCTTTTTATGAAGCCCAAATATTCCATTAATTTCTTTATAAATATCATCATAGAGAAACATGAAATGTCTATGAAAGCTTTGAAAAATGATTTGAATGAAGGAAAAATATTTCAAACCCTCATAATGCAATACATTAAAGTTGTACGAATGAATGCAAGCAACATAAAATGAAAGAAGCTATTATCTAGCACATAATTTTGATAAAAATAACTAATAAGTAATGTAATCACATGTAAAATAGAAAACCAATCAAAGTGTGTAAATCCCATTATGAAAAATCAAATTTGAAAACACCAAATCAGAAATATGCAAAATGTTAAAAGCGACAAGTTCACCAAAATGTGAGGTGGTGAAATAAGGATTCACTAGTTTAGCTTTGTAAACAAGGAATAAACCTATTTCACACAAATCCTTACATTAAAGGGAGATGAAATCAATAGATTCACCTCCAAGGGATGAATGTTGATTGATTTCACCCTTTTTGGGGATTGAATTGGATATTAAAAAAATGGAAGTTGAATGCTAGATATAAGGCTAAAGAAGGAAATTTGAAATAAATGAATATGAATAGATATTTACAAATTTTATATGAAGCTGTAATTATAGTTCTAAGATGAGGAAGATGAGTGGAATTTGTGATAGGAATTTGAGCCTGAGAAAGTGGGTCAATGGAGCTTCGAATGACCTTGTCCCTAGAATGATAGATACATATGAACTTTACCTTTTTAGAACTATAATGCTTCTAAAAATCTACCACAAAATCTTCATAAGAAATTCGTTAGACAAATGAGTGTGGAGCGACCTTGTCCTCTTCTTTTCACACCTACAAAAGATGGATTTGATTATTTCTATCTTATCTACCTAATTCTAGATTTACAACTCCTAAACCTGTAACCTAATGGGTCTCTAATTTTTCTTTCTTTTATCAATTATATTGCAAAATTTTGTTAAGTTTTATGGTATAAGAATCATGAATCTTAGTCCTAGTATGACCTATTATGGTATTTAGACTTTATTTGAGCACTTTTAATGTGTTTAGTTAATGACTTTAATATAATACATATATTCTTATGAATGTGCATGTTATGTAATGAAAATGGTTAATTACTATGGTTTGCAATATTGAATACTAACTTGTTATGTAGAAATTGCTTTCGGGCTAGAAGTGACTATTCCTAAAGTCGAACATTGTGTTAGCTCCTATAACCATGGGTAAAGCTAGCATTAATTTGGTTAAAATATATTTTAGGTGGATTAAGCTATCTAAGGGAAACACTCATGTACATGGGAGCCATTTATTATGATCTAAACTACATGAGAACATGATTTTAAATAGTCCATTGAGCCAATTTGAGTGGATAATTATGTTTCAAATAGTTTTTAGGAATTGCAGTCCTAAGAGGACTCCTCTTCAATTTATGGTTCTTTTATTTTACATTATAAATCCCCCCCTAGGTCTAGGGATCAAGATTTAGTTGGTTATAGAATTAGAAATAGGATTAATACTATAAATAAACTTGAAATTGACCTAAAAAGGTTAACGATTATATGCTATTTCTAGTAAGTTATGTTTGAAGCAAGTATGCAATTTTGATTAATATAATGCAATGACTTCCTAAACCAACCAACTAATATTGTGAACCTATAAGGAGTGCTTACCCAAGGAGGCCCACTTGAGGTAAAGCTACTCTTAGCATTAGTTTAGTTTAGTAAATATTGTTTTAGGTGTTTAGCACTAGAATTATCTTTCTTAAATTAAGTAGCGTAACAATTACATTGTTCACTGTTCCAGCAATTGCCATAACTACAATGAAATATATAGTGTGTAGGTAATGTTTAATGCATGATTGCTTTAGTATAAGTTGAGTTAATTCTTTCTTTTCTTTTTAGATTAAAATGTTGTAACATAATGTTTTGTTTACACTACACATGCTCATTCTTTGATATTTTTGTTCCAACAATAGTTATACTTAGCGGTTATTTTCTATCCTTCTCTTTTTATTGTAATTTTTGCAATTAGCATAAGGTAGTAGCCTTAGATAGGATTGGGATCCTTAAGGAGTATGAAGCCAATGTTGTCAAAGTGGAATCCTTAAGGAGTATGAAGCCAATGTTGTCAAGGATTGGGATTTTGGTGATCATTTGGTCAAACCTAAGGTCAATCCTAGGGACAACATTAGTTGGAACTTTCCACCCCAAGGATGGGTGAAAATCAATTTTTATGGTGTGGCTAGAGGGAACCCTGGTCAAGTTGGTTGTGGAGGGGTGATACGAGATCACTATGGCAACTTCATTTCTGCTATCGCTCTCCCTCTTGGTAAACAAACTAATAATATTGTAGAAGCTATAGGAGCCTATCACAGTTTAAAATTTTCTAAATAGAACAACTTTAAGCTTGTTTGGGTCGAGGGGGACTCAAAGAATATTATCAACTACCTAAAGGGAAAATCTACTCCAACTTGGAATGTTGATATTTGGATGAAGAAGGCTAAAGATATTATTAAAACCTTTGATAGATGCATTATTGTTCATGTATACAGACAAGCCAATGTGGTTGTTGACTTCCTTGCCAATAGGGGAGTGACGTGTAAAGCCCAACTTAGTTGGACCCATGGTGACAGGCTAGACTCATAATTTGCTATGCATTTGTTCCACGAGCAAAGTCAGGGGAGTAAATTTAATGATAACTTGTGCCATAATGACTTTGAGTGTTTCTAGAATTACCGATACCTTCCTTTTTGAGACAGGTGGCCAGAGAGGACATGATAATCGATGCGAACTTATTTCACATGCTTTTTCGATGATTTTAAACATTTTCTGGAGTCTTACTTTTACTCTGAAAATTCTTTACAGAGAGTGTAACAAAGAGCAAGATAAAATGGGCGGTGTGAGAAAAAAAATTGAGCCACCTAGCTATGTGTAGTTGAAGAATGAAAAGAAGCTATGGCAAATTTTGGAGAAAGGGGGGTTCACTCCCTACATTGAGAGGCTACAAGGGTGAAATCGGGATGTCACGAAATATTTTTCTTAGAATTGGAAGGATCGAATGATTGTTCTCCATGGTTAGAAGTTCCTAGTTGATGAAGCCCTTATTGCATAGGTTGTAGGGTTATCTATGGGGGGTATGAATATTACATAGATAGTGTATATTGAGAAAGTTGTGTAAAATTTCCCCAAGAAGGAGGCGGAGCGAGCCAAAATTGTTAAAAAGATGACCAACTACTATGACATTGCGGTCATTAAGTCTTTCTAGCAGAAGATTCTCAAGGTAATTATGAATTACCTTACTTTGGATGGTTGTTATACCAGGGTGTATGGTCACCACTTTGTTATTTTGAATCATTTCTGCCATGGTGTGAAGATGTCTTTCCCTTTCTATCTCATGTCAGCTCTTAGGGTTAATTTTAGTGACCACTGCAAGAACCCTTCCAAGTTTCCCATATTGCACGAAGGGCTGGTGGTCCTTATTCATGGCCATTTCCATGCTCTTCCCCCCCTGATGATTATATCCACATTGTTTCTGAGAATGATGAGACTAGTGCGGGCGACTTTGATAATGAAGCCTTTGGGTTTGGATTTGAAGATATTTTCCCTCCCCTGAAAAAATCTAAAATTGAAATACCCTCAAGTTAAAAAACTAAGGTGAGGAAGGTTATAAAAGGGAAAAATAACATTGTTATGTCCCCCCCCTCTACTTCTACTGAGAATGGCTCCCCCTCTTCTAGCGAGAATGCAGAAGATGATAAGGACCCTGAATGCCCTAATGTCTTGGCCTCTCCTTCTTCCCACAAGGAGACTGGTAATGTGGGTGTAGTTGGTATTGAAGACCTTCATCCCAAAAGTGATGAGCTTAACAATAAGAGGGAGAAATATGAAAATGTGTTGGGCATGGCTCGTGAACATGTTATTGACACTTTCAACATGTTCAAATGGTTGTTTCATGAACTTAAGGAGACAAGGATCAACCAAAGAGCCATGGGAAGCAAAATGGAAGCGTTCCCTGCTAGTTCTACTCATGGTAAGTCGAATAATGAAGGGAATTGGACTGAGACTAAGAAGAAGTCAGTTATGGATTGTATCAAGAAGACAAATGAAGGGGTTGATCAACTGAAGAAAAGGCTGGAGGATGACATTACCCATGTTGAGGAAGGCTATAACAAGATCCGAGACACCCTTAAGACTATTATGGTAAGGAGTCACAAAATTGTCAAATAGTCTGTAGTGTTTATGAATACTATGGTGAATAGTCTGGAATAGTCGAATAGGGTTTTTGTTATTATTGGGTATGATGCTGAGGTGGCTCAAGGTGGTGAAGGACCCTACAAAAGGACCCCTGGGAACATGAAGAAAAAGGCAGCTATTCAGAATGTGGATTACAAAGATACGAAGACTGCTATTGATACCATGAATGCCCTTGAGGCTGAGGTCACTGAGACCCTCAAAAGCCTTATGTAACTAGGCCGTTTTCTATTTTCTGGTTGCTGGATCTATCTAAGTTTGGGTTTGGTCTCTGCTATCATTTTTGCCCGACTGGGCTTTTGTTGTCTCTTTGGCTATTCTTTCTTATGCTTATCCTTGGAGCCCATTTTGTTTTGGATGTTTTTATTTGATTCTATACCTCTTAGAATCATTTTGTAAAGGGTTTTGGGGCCCCTTCAAAACTTTTTTTTGCCTTAATCCAAAACCTTTAGATAGGATTGTAATGCACATATAGTGTTGCACCATTTCAAGTTGTATGACCCCTTGTTAAAAATTAAATGCAATCTTCTAAGCCATGAAGGATTGCTTAGCATGGACAAGTATCCCTAAGTTGTGAAATTGTGTTTCAATCTCAAGTGGAATTATAAGACTCAATATTTTTGGCATAATTTTCAGAGATGATGTCAAGTTATGATATTATCTAGTTTATTTAGTAGTTTCTCACGGTTTCTTGGAAATAGTTATTATTGGTTTCATTTTATATGACTTGTAGATTTTAAACATTCCCCCAAATTCTTTACTAATTGTATGTAGGTGCGTTGGAATAAGGGTTCTATAGCTTGCATGCATAAAAGGAGGGATTTTCTTTATCAGTATTGATATTCGATTCATCTCAATAACTATGGCAGAAATTCAGCAATATAATTCATCTCCATATTTTCCAACATCTATAGAAATCTATAGTTCATCCCATAATTCTCCACCTAGATTTAGAATGGGAGATGAAAACTATCATGTCGACCAAGAGGAGGAGAATCCAACTTTCCATTTTCCCATTGTCCAACAAGAGAGGAATATTGATCTCAAGAACTTTCCATGTTCAATCCTTCTGAATTTCCATGGGTGTATCATAAAAGATCCAAACACTTTCCTTTTTGAGTTTGATGTCCTATGCCATAGTTATGACTACACTATAGATTCCGATAGGTTGAATTTGTTCCCTATAACTCTCAAGGATTTTTCCTTTAGATGGTTCTTGAGATTAGGGAGAGATGGGATGGCTGACTAGGATAATCTGAAAATAATTTTCTTGAAGAAATATAAAGACTATTATAGAGGAGGAGACTTGCAAGGAGATAATATCTTTTGTTTAACTCAAAAGGAAGATGAGAAACTAGAAGATCATCTTGAACACTTCTTGTTTAGTCTAGAAAAGTATAGACACAACAATTTGTACAGAGACCCTCTCAAGCATGTTTTCCTTCCTAGGATTGACGAAGACTATTTGGATGCTTAAACTTAATTGCAGGAGGAGATGTGGCTCAAGCTACTTGGGATGATTTGTGCCAACTTGCAAGAAATTATTTGAGGTCAACTATAAAGAAGACCAGAAGCATATGAGGACTAACATCTAAGTTTGCTTCAAAAGTTTCACGAATGGAAATTAGTAACCCTCTTTCAAACATGAAGCAGAACATTTATTAATAACATGGCTACTCATATGGATGCATTACAAGAAGGGAAGAATAAGGATGAGGAAAATGTTTCTCTAGTTGAATATTGTCCACATTGTCACTATAAGAAGAAATATTGTAGATGTAAATGAGTTGCTAATATAGAGCACATGCCTAGTTTCAAGACCTTGGAAGATGAGGATGGCTAGGTGTTTTATCTTGCCCAGTGGAAATAATGGAACCAAAGGCCAAGTATGCCTCAAGATCCTGTATCTTATAATACCTCTTATAACAATATTAATCAGTGAGAAAACCAACTAACTCCAAGTTAGATGAATCTTGGTTGAGTACCTTGGAATACTCCTCGTTTTGGGGCTTGGCAGTCATTTCAACCACAAAATCAGTATCCAAACTAGTAGATTCTTTAATCAAATTGGCAACAAACATGAAGAGGTAACCAACCCTAGAATAATCCTAATGTTGGATATTCGCAACAATTGTCAACTCCACCTATACAACCTGCCTTTATGCCGAATCATGCTAATCCAAATCCACAACCTCCTAGACTCACTTAGTTGTCAGCACAACCTGCACCTAACAAAAATAATCATCTAGTATAGTAGGCATATTCTAATGATGCCCAAAATTTTGAGCCTATGTAGTAGGTGTCAATAATGTGCATCTTTGCTTTGGAAAGACCCTTATTGCACCTACTCAACCTATAATCTTCACATCCTGAGAAAGACTTGAAAAAAGATGTAGATCACCACTATTTTCACAAATAGTTAATGTGCAAAAACTTGAGTTTGAAGCAACATTTGACTTCCTAGATCAATAAAAGAATATGAGTATCAAGATACCTTTATTTCAAGCCATTAAAGATATCCCTCTCTATAATAGGACCATTAAGGATCTATGCATTAAAAATCCAAGTAGGAAAAGGATGGACCCAACAATTGCTCATGTGGTAGGACAATTTGCAGGCATCATGTTGGAAAAAGTCATTATTCCCAAATATATCGACCCTAGTAGTCCTATGCTAAATGTCACAATTAATGGGATGCTCATTCCAAACACTGTGATTGACCTAGGGGAAACTATGAACATGATGACTGGAGAGAGCATTCAAAATATGTATTTACCCAATTTGAGGCCTACACCAATTGTCCTACAACTTTTTGATAGCTCCATAGTTAAGCTAGAGGGGATGGTTGAATACTTGGTAACAACACTTGACTCTTGGGAGTATCCTGTAACCAAAAACTACCCTTGGGGGGTTCCCACTCATTATAGGAGGACCATGGCTTTCAACAAAAGATACATTCATATGATGTAGATTAGGGGAAATGACAATTCAGATGGAAACGTTGTACAAAAATTGGTTCTATATCTCCCAACCTAGTATCACCTGGATAATGATCAAGTTGTTTGGCCAAAACTTGGAGACAAAGAAGAAGATAGTTTCCGAACTCTCATGATGATAAAAAGGGATCCTATGTTGCAAGGACAAGATGATGATATAATTTTGGGTCTTACAATCCAAACTAAATACAGTAGACACAAAGAAGCATTGTAATGTGTGGTATGTTCTTCTAGTCCTCTGTATTCCTTGCTTCTTGCATTCTCATCTAAAAGTTACATTCCAATTGCACAACCGATTCATCAGTTACTAGCACATACTAAAGACAATGAGACAATATACTTAAATACAACCATTAATGATCCTTCTTACCATCCATGTAGAGATTACTCTTGGGAAGCACCTCAATATCAACAAAAAACTCAATCAAGAACATCAAATATAGTTAGTTTCCATGTTAAAAGAATATAAGGAAGCTTTTGCCTCAGATTATAGTGGTATGAAGGGATTGGACTTAAATCTTTGTATTCATAGGATTTATATAAAATATGACTACAAACCGATCATGCAACCACAAAGGAGGATGGATCCATCACTTAAGGAGATAGTCAAGATTGAATTACATAACTTACTGAATGTGGGTTTGATATATCCTGTCTCTAATAGACAATGGGTTTGGCCACTTATTATAGTTCTAAATAAAGGGATCAAATGGAGAATCTACGTAGATTATAGGGAACTCAATTCTACAACAAGGAAGGACTACTTTCCCTTGCTATTCATAGATCAAGCTTTATTATTGGATGGTTTTAGTGTTTATAACCAGGCCTAGATAACACTGAAAGGTAAGGACAAAGCTACATTCACCTACCCTTTGGTAACTTTTGTATATGTTTTCCTACCTTTTGGTCTTTGCAACACACCTACCACATTCCAAAGAGTAGTTATTAGCCATTTATTAGATCTCACACATGATTGTATGGAGGAGTATATGGATGATTGCACTACTTATGGTGATAGTTATGAAGAATCCATGTCTAATATAACTAAAGTGATTTAAAGGTTTAAATATCACAACCTCTCATTAAGTAATGAGAAATGCTACACGATGATGTAAGAGGGAGTGGTGCTTGGTCACTGACGAGTTTAGAATATTTCATTATTTTTGCCTTACATTTTCCTCTTTACCTTTGCCTCTATCCATATTCCTATAATGATTTGCTAAAGGCACCTTAATATTTAATAAAATATAGAAAAGAAATTAGGATTAACAAATTATTGAAAATCATGATAATTCTGATTGTTTTGTGTCTGAAATGGTAGGAGATGGTTAGGAAGGAGGTTACAACTAGTATGAGCATGAGGACCATGGGAGATCAGTGGATGAAATTAGCAAGACTTTGTTAATGAATGAACATTTTTTATTTAGGATATTTTATTTTAAAGTTATAAATGGTCTGCGGCCCTTTGTCGTTTTCATAGGCTCTTGGTTGTGAGTGGCCAATAGGCCAAATGAACAAACAAACTTAAAAACCGCTTGTTAGTGTGTATGATTGGTATAAATATGTGTACCTCTCTGAACTTAATCATTAATAATATATATTTTTCAGCCTAAAGTTTAATTGCTGTGAAGCTGTGTTTCTGTTTATTATGAGAATTGATAATGAGTAACAAGTTGTGTTCGTAATTCATCACTTGGTGACCAAGGAGGCAAGGTCCACTCCGCGGTTACCTGGTGATTTATGTGTGAGTTGTGTTTAAGTTTTATGTTCATGCAAGATCTCTGTGTAATTTACTTCAGTTTTAATTATGTGTGTTCAATTTGATTTGAGAAAAATCTATTGAATACAATTCTTTCTAGATAGTTAATTCTTTATGCTTTTCTTGGTTGTGTTATGATCATTTAAGATTACATTGAACATCTATTACAATTGTTTCTCTTGTGTGGAATTAAGAAGAATTTCTATAGCTAAATCTGCAACCTTTACCAGTCTGTGATGGTTTCTGTCTCAGTTCCTGGTGCACAGTCTAATAGGAAGTAAAATCTGCAATCTAAACTTTCAATTGAGAGAAGTGTGAAGTGTGAATTAGTTTAATCTGAGTTCGAATGATTGTTGATGTGTAATTTTGTTTCTTACGTTACATAATTGCATCTCACTTTCCCTTAAGTCACTATCTTCATCCCTTTGGCAAATAGACTCAATATATTTCATTAGTTTACGACCCCAGATTGACACATCTAGGTACAAGTAAAGAC
Source organism: Cryptomeria japonica (assembly GCF_030272615.1). Classification (NCBI taxonomy): domain Eukaryota; kingdom Viridiplantae; phylum Streptophyta; class Pinopsida; order Cupressales; family Cupressaceae; genus Cryptomeria; species Cryptomeria japonica. The sequence continues at coordinate 500,284,374 of NC_081414.1, forward strand.
ATCTATACAAGCCCAGTCTGAATCAAAGCTAGAATTAATTTGGTCATAGTTTTACCCAATCATTTTAGCGTCATTGTTGGGGAAAGGTATTAAAGGAATGGAGTTGTATTGAGTTAAGTTATGACCAGTACGTCTTGAGAAAAGCATGTATAATTGTCGACCTTGTTTGGGTGAATACTCTTGATTTGTGTTGTTATAAGTCATATAGGTGCATGCATCGACCTAGGGATAGAAAAGATAGATTTGTTAAGGTACATGAAGTAGGAAAAAATTCACAAACTCAAAAATAAGAAAAATCGCAAAAATGTCCATTGGTGGTTGATCCTAATTTGGAAAGGTGTGTTGTAGAACCTTCTATTATTTCTCCACCTAGTATATCACAAACAATCCCTGAGTTTCCTCAAGAGCCATTAATTATCCTAGAATTTTCCAAACAATTTGCTGATTCATTTGAACTATGTAGTGGGAAGACTATAGAAAATCCATTCACAGTTGTTTGTACCCTGTAGGAATTTGAAGGAAATATGGGTGACAACAACAAAAACAACAACAATAGGGGGCACTTGCCAATAATAATCTTGTAACTTTTGAGTTTCCTATTGTTAACCCTAGGCCAAAGATGCTCCAATGAAAAATATTCTTCACTTTGCTTTGCCTGTATTTAGGGGATTGAAAGTGGAAGATCTCGATGTGTTCTTATTTGAATTCGAAGTCTTGTGTAACAAATATGACTATTGAAATGATGCACATAAGCTCAAATTATTTCCAGCTACTTTAAAAGACACAACACTCAGGTGGTTCATGTGTTTGGGATCACAATCAGTCCACACTTGGGACAATATGAAAGAAAAGTTCCTTGCTAAGTATCAGGAATATTGCAAGACCAAAGAAGTACACTATGTGTTGGCCCACTTGTGGTCCACCCAATTGAAAATTTTTAAGTCGGGCCCCTCTAGTTGTGTATCATGTCTCCATAGACTTTTTCCCTTTAAAGTTCTGTGTTAAGTTCCAGTTAAGTGAAAAAGAATGTGTTTAAAACTTTCTGAACTATTGAACCCCCTTGAACCAATTCAATCAGGTTCATCCAGTTCAATCAAGTTCATTCAATTCAAGCAGGTTCATCCAGTTCAATCAGGTTCATTCAGTTCAAGCAGGTTCATTCAGTTCAAGCAGGTTCATTCAGTTCAGTCGGGTTGATTCAATTCAAGTAGGTTCATTTAGTTCAGTCGAGTTCATTCAGTTCAAGCAGGTTCAAAATGGTTCACAGTAGCTCAACAGGTTCCAAAAGTTCAAGTAGTTCTTGAGCAGTTTCCAAAGTGTAAGAGTTTGGAACTCAAGGTTTACCATATACCACCAGCCCCGTTAGTTGTAAATATTATCAAGGAACTCGAGTTTTAATAGGAAAGAGACTTTCATTTGGATGAATAGCAAGACACTCAGTTGCAAATAAAGCCACCCCACTTAATATCAAGAAAGAGAACAACTATGGCTCACACAGATGTTTTAACATTTTATCATGCCTTCTTCTTCATAGCTGTCATATTTTTCAATTATGGGATGTGGTGATATTATAATGAATTCAGATTAGGCCCATATTGTTATGTTTCTGATCATACCAATAGTTTTCTTTTTCCAGTTTGCTTGTACAGATCAATGAAATCATGGAGTTGCCAAGACACACATAGCTCTTGCACTGCAAACAATATCAAGTTCTGATTTTTGTGACAGAAAAACCGTCATGTTGCGGGGGGCATATCTTTTTATTCCACTATTGGATTTTTCCCATTTTTGGATATGTTGTGCACAGACATGTTGTGCACATTTCAAATAGAGAGATTAACCTAATTATGTCTCTTTCAAAAGATATGGTGGATTGAGCACGGGTCTTTCCAAAGTGACCAACAACAACCAAGTTTCCTGTTTTCAAATATTAACTAGGCACGACTTATATTTGTAACGATGGAGCCCATAGTTAATTCATAAATATTATGTATTTTAAGTTATAATGTTTTCAGATTAAAACATTATGATTAAATATTATATTGAAGCCAAGAAAGTGTTGAAGGAGTGAAGACAGTTACTTATATCCAGCTGTCAACATATGATATGCCAGGATTCAATTTTTGGAACTGAAAGTGTCTCACCGAGAGGAAAAGAAGGATAAATATGCAAAAGAAAGGGGAAAAGAGGGTTCTTTTTCCAGCAGTCTGTGTGCTACAGGAAAGGGAAATAATTTATGAGTTTTTATTTATAGCAGGGGGCATTTTTTCTTTTCCTACAATTGTAATGTACAGAACTTGAGTCTTGGAACTCATTTTTGATATTGAAGGAATGAAGAAGGCATTCAAGAATCTTTGAATTCTTTATTGTTGTCTTCAGATTTTATTGAGCTTTATCTCATTAATATTATTTTTCAGTACCATTCTTGTCATCACAAGCTGTAGATGTGATTAATTCGGGAATTTTGTTTTCAGATTAAGTTACCTCTTGAGAAGGATATATGCTCCTACCTCTTTAGTTATTTTCTATGGTTGTTGAGAATATGAATTGTGTTTTCTTTTTCCTACATTCACTTTATTTAGTATTCAGTCATCTTCACATTTACTTCATGGTTATGAGTAGGTGTCAGTGCCTTTAGTTGCTTTCCGGTTAAAAGCAAATGTGTGGTTTAAAATCAATTAATTTATTGAATATCTGACTAGGGAGCTGTACCCTATAAAATTCAGAGGAAGGTTATCAATCTCATGATAATCGATCCAGCTGTTAGTGCTTTTTGTTTTTCATTCTGGGCATTAGGAGTTAATTTGCATATTCATTTTTGAAGGACAAATCTGTTCACTAACAGATTTTTGGCGACTCTGCTGGGGATCCGGAAATGAAAGATCAGTGCTTTCTTTCCTTAGTTTGATTAAATATATCTATGTAAAGAGATTGGCGACTAATATCATGCTCAAATCAAGAGCAATGGGAAAGGGGTAAAGGCCAAATCCCACCATCTTTGAAATTCTTGCGATGGATGACAAAATGCTGCATGAATTTTGGGATCATTACCAGGAAAGCATTTCTCATGCTGTTAAATTAATAAAAGCATAGAAGATGACCATGCATCCGCTCTTTTATGGATGAGTCTTTGTGCAAGGTTTCATAGGCTGAAAGAGTTGGAAGAAAGGATGCATCAGTTGCAAGATAACAGGAAAAGATTATTGCAACTTAAGGAACAATTGAGAGTTGATGAAGATGAAGCTCCAGCTGCTCCAGAATTTTTCTATTCACAAAATTTTTCAGTCTTGAGTGAGCAAGAGATTGAGCCAAGAAAACAACTCAGAAAGAAACCTACAGCTAAAGAGTTGAATGGTGAAAGTGATCATATGCTGCAATATCTTTGGAATGCATTCAAGGGAAGCATTTATGAGGCAGAGAAGAATAATCTAAGTCCCTCTAAAGATCATAAATCTTCCTTGCTACTGAAATGCATTCATCAGAGATATTATAACCTCAAGAATCATAAAGAAGAAACTCAGGCTACTGCTGAAAGAGGAAAGGAAAAATCAGAAAATAAAGAATCAGTATCATATATCTTCTTGGGTCTAGGTGAAGGAGATTCTGATCCAACATTAGTCAAGCCATTAGAGGCTTGGGATCACAATCAACGAACAAGAAATTTGTGTCAAGTTGAGACTGAGGAGTCTAAATCTTTTTCAGCATGCAAGAATGAGAAATTACTCATTTCTCTTGAAGAAGAAATGTCATCAAATGAACAAAAAAGGATATGTCTGCATGTGAAGGTGGTGTATTTTTTTTTTCCTCCACATATTTTCTCAATGAAGATTTCATTCTTGCAAAGGAAAAAGATGTAGTTCCCATAAAGTTTGATCCCATGCTTGTAGAAAATGATTTTGAGAAACCACAATCACTAATTGTACATTCAGAGATCGAGCATGAAATCATTTTGCAAAAAGAATCTCTTGTTTTTTATGATCCTCCTACATGTCCACAAGAGGAAGCGATTTTTGATGGTATTGGAAAGAATGGTACAACAACAGCTAAGATGGAGGAGAAATTTAAAAATTCAGAAGAGAAAATTACTTGGAGAGAGACTAATGCGTTATACTTCCTGGCTGAGTATAATGAAGATTCTAAAGTTAGAGACAATCATCTCTTTGAGTTTTCTGATTCTCAATTAATTGTTGAAGATAAATGCTTTTCTCATGATAAAAACAAGTAGAAAAATATTGCTTTAAGACTGATTTTGGAGGTAATATTCTTTCTGAAATAACTTGGTGTAAGCAAGAAAAACAAGATCATATTGGCATTACATCTAACTCTTTAGTTTTTCATAAACAAAAGGTTATTGAAGAGAAAATTATGAGTCATTTTTCATCATCTATCGGACAAGAAGATCTCAGGATGGAAGATCCGGGTATTACTTCATTCTATACTTTTTCTTTCAATAAGAAGTCTGTGGATTTAATAGTCAAGAATGATGGAATTATTTCTACTAACTTGGATCCTACGCTTGGTGGAGTTTCTTTTTATCCCAAATTGGGTTTGAATGCTGAAAATCCATTAAAGAATAATTATTTTGCTCATGAGAATTATAAAGATGATGCAACCTTATCTTTGAAATTTTTCGAGCACTTTTTCTAGCCATGATTAGAGAATTGCTTGAGTGACACTATGCACAGGGCTCTGCAAGATTTAGAACTTTGTGATAAAAAGTGGCTTTTTGGGTATGAATTCTTGATCACAAAGTTCTTGCATGCTATTAGTTTGATGTTCAGTAGTGAAGAAGTTGCCAGCACATAGTGGTTGTGGGTTACTTCATTTGAGCACAACCCCTTATTTCGGAAAGGCTCATACTTCTCCACATTAGTTAATGGTTATGTGTGAGTTTTTCTTGCCTTTTTCTTCTTATGGTGGGATTTTCCTACCTGTGTACATCTCCGAGAATAAGTTTCAGCTTTGCAAGTATTTTTGTTGTTTGTAGGATAACTTCTTTGGTGTTAGCTTTGGCTGCTAGTTTTTGTGGTGCTAGTAGTTTAGTTGTTTTGGCTTGATGGTTTTCCCTGCTCTTCTCCATCCTCTCTGCAAGAAGCTCCCATTGTTTATTCTTGACTCTATTATTTCCCAATAGATTATGGCACTGTTCCTAACTAGAGATTCTAAAAGTTCTCCACTTTTTGCATGAAAAAGCAGTCCCCAGATAGAGCTAGTTGTTGGCCCACTTGTGGTCTGCCCAATTGAAAATTTTTAAGTCGGCCCCCTCTAGTTGTGTATCATGTCTCCATAGAATTTTTCCCTTTAAAGTTCTGTGTTGAGTTCTAGTTAAGTGAAAAAGAATGTCTTTAAAACTTTCTGATCCATTGAACCCCCTTGAACCAGTTCAATCAGGTTCATCCAGTTGAATCGGGTTCATTCAGTTCAAGCAGGTTCATTCAATTCAGTCAGGTTCATTCAGTTCAAGCAGGTTCATTTAGTTCAGTCGAGTTCATTCAGTTCAAGCAGGTTCAAAATGGTTCACAGTAGTTCAACAGGTTCCAAAAGTTCAAGCAGTTCTTGAGCAGTTTCCAAAGTGTAAGAGTTCAGAGCACAAGGTTTACCATACACCACCAGCCCCGTTAGTTGTAAATATTATCAAGGAACTCGAGTTTTAACAGGAAATAGACTTTCATTTAGATGAATATAAAGACACTCAGTTGCAAATAAAGCCACCCCACTTAATATAAAGAAAGAGAACAACTATGGCTCACACAGATGTTTAACATTTTATCATGCCTTCTTCTTCATAGCTGTCATATTTTTCAATTATGGGATGTGGTGATATTATAATGAATTCAGATTAGGCCCGTATTGTTATGTTGTTGATCATACCAATAGTTTTCTTTTTCCAGTTTGCTTGTACAGATCAATGAAATCATGGAGTTGCCAAGACACACATAGCTCTTGCACTGCAAACAATATCAAGTTCTGATTTTTGTGACAAAAAAACCGTCATGTTGCAGGGAGTATATCTTTTTATTCCACCATTGGATTTTTCCCATTTTTGGATATGTTGTGCACAGACAAGTTGTGCATGTTTCCACTGGAGAGAATAACCTAATTATGTCTCTTTCAAAAGATATGGTGGACTGAGCACAGGTCTTTCCAAAGTGACCAACAACAACCAAGTTTCCTATTTTCAAATATTAACTAGGCACGACTTATATTTGTAACGATGGAGCCCATAGTTAATTCATAAATATTATGTATTTTAAGTTATAATGTTTTTAGATTAAAACATTATGATTAAATATTATATTGAAGCCAAGAAAGTGTTGAAGGAGTGAAGACAATTATTTATATCCAGCTGTCAACATATAATATGCCAGGATTCAGTTTTTGGAACAGAAAGTGTCTCACCGAGAGGAAAAGAAGGATAGATATGCAAAAGAAAGGGGAAAAGAGGGTTCTTTTTCCAATAGTCTGTGTGCTATAGGAAAGGGAAATAATTTTTGAGTTTTTAATTATAGCAGGGGGCATGTTTTCTTTTCCTACAATTGTAATGTACAGAACTTGAGTCTTGGAACTCATTTTTGATATTGAAGGAATGAAGAAGGCATTCAAGAATCTTTGAATTCTTTATTGTTGTCTTCAGATTTTATTGAGCTTTGTCTCATTAATATTATCTTTCAGTACCATTCTTGTCATGACAAGCTGTAGATGTGATTAATTCAGGAATTTTGTTTTTAGATTAAGTTACCTCTTGGGAAGGATATATGCTCCTACCTCTTTAGTTATTTTCTATGGGTGTTGAGAATATGAACTGTGTTTTCTTTTTCCTGCATTCACTTTATTTAGTATTCAGTCATCTTCACATTTACTTCATGGTTATGAGTAGGTGTTAGTGCCTTTAGTTGCTTTCTGGTTAAAAGCAAATGTGTGGTTTAAAACCAATTAATTTATTGAATATATGACTGGGGAGCTGTACCCTATAAAATTCAGAGGAAGATTATCAATCTCATGATAATCGATCTAGCTGTTAGTGCTTTTTGTTTTTCATTCTGGGCATTGGGAGTTAATTTGCATATTCATTTTTGAAGGACAAATCTGTTCACTAACACTATGAAATCTTTCGCATCACACAACGTGAAGACGCAACACTGGAGGATTATTTGGAACGGTTTTTGTTTAGTCTCCAGCGATCCCAACAAAATGGTTAAAATAATGATACTGTTAAAATGTTATTCCTTAGGGGAGTTTGAGATGATTTCATGGAAATATTAAATCTTATGGGTGGGGGAGATGTTTGTAAAGTTTGTTTTGATGATATTTGTGAAGCATGTAGGAACTATTCACGGTCGACTCGAACAATGCAAGGTTCTATAGGGAGGCATAATGTGTAGGAGGAAGTACATCGGGTATCACCAAAAGGGAGCTAGGTATGTTGCTTGAAGATTTAAAGGCTGATTTGTTGAGTCATATAGGTAAACAAATAGATACATTGTATACTCATAAAAAGCAGGAAGAGGCTGAAAAGCTTTAGCAATCTTTTGTCCAATCTATAGGAAGAAGCATGGTAATGAAGAATTCCCTTATAGTATGAATAAATTTACATCCCTAGAAGAAGCTAGCAGACATACAATGCTTTAGCCCCTTCCTATGGATGTGATAGAATTGGAGTATACAAAAGAAGCAGTCTATTTTATGGCTCCTAGACATCCTTGGCCACCTTAGCCTATGTCCTCTAGGATGACTAATCCTTATTCTATGGCTGGGTCTAGTCAGCCTTCCTCCATCACCAATTAATCTGGGTGGTATAATGGCTTGCCACAACCTAATCCTTATAAACCTTGGCCTAATCAATATGCTTCAGAACCTTGGCACCAACCTTGGAGGTCTCAACCATAGTTTCCAGTTACACAATACCCACCACAATTTCCACCTTATCTACCACCTTCCATTGTAAGCCCATATCAATCACCACCGTGCAACAACTCCTTCCACCTCCACGAATAGGTAATCAGTTTTCCTCAGTCAACACAACCACCAAAAGCTACACCTAGGCCAGCTCAACCAACTCCAAATCATAATAATAAGCGCACAATCCTTGTATATAATATTGAGGCAACTTGATATCCATCTTATCCTGTCAACTCTATTGAAATTGATGGAATTCAATTAAGGTTAGGAAAATCCCTTCAAGGGCCCAACACTACTGAAATTAATGATTCACCCGAGGAACCTGAAATTGAACAAGTAAAAGAACCTCCATACCCTAATCACTTACAAATTGAATAAATAGAAAAGGAAGTTCCAAAACCTACATTTGATTTTATAAATGAAATATGTAATGTTAACATCAAAATTCCTTTATTGCAGGCTATCACAAACATTCCTGTATACACAAAGACAATTAGAGAGTTGTACACTCACAAGCAAAAGAATAACATGTATCCCAAGATTGTTCAAGTCATTGCACTACTTATTGACCTTATGCTCGGGAACCTAACAGTTCCTAAGTATGTTGATCTAGGAAGTCCTATGATAAATGTACACATTGGTAATGTTGTTATTCCTAATATACTCGTTGATTTGGGAGCTACAATTAATGTTATGATAAATGAAACAAAGGAAAAATTATCACTTAAAGGACTTAGACCCACTCCTATATTTCTCCAAATGGTATACCATTATTTGGTCAAACCTGAAGGTATGATAGAAGATGTAATTCTTTCTATTGATTCATGGGAATACCCAACCGACTTCATGATTTTGCAACCAAAAATTAAACTGGGGGGATATCCCTTCATCTTGGGGCGACCTTGGTTAGCTGTGGCAGATGATTTCATCAATTGCAGGTCAGGTAATATGGTGATTTCTAATGGGGAACAAACTAAGGAATTAACATTGTATCCTCCTGCACAACCTTTGTTGGAAACAAATGATCCAGTATGGATTAACAGTTATTCTGAGGAATCATTGCCAATCCTCATTGTTGGCCAAACATTTGATATGGGGGAATGTTTTGTAGACTATATACTTGTTAATTTTCTCCAAAATATATATGGTTGTAATAAAATTCTGGAAAGGATGATGCTTTCATTTGGGATGGGTGATAATTGCCCTTTTAGTAATTTTCCAATGGTAGGTAGTTCACAATTTGTTCAACACTTTATTGTTGGAAAATGTACACTCCAATAAGATATTGTAGGTGATTGAAGGTATTTTCATTGATGACAACCTTACAATCATATCATACCGGCAGGCAGACACCGACACTAGCACAAACAAACTCTACACCGACATACAGAACACCAGCACTAAAAAGGAAGAATACCGACACCCTGACCGACAACAATTTTGTATTAATAATTAATTGTAAAATCTTTTGTAAGCCGACATGGTGGATTGTAATATGACTCATATATGTATGAGATCATTGTAGATCATTTTAGTGTGAAAAAGATATGATGCGAAATATAAATAGAAGGTAGCATACCTAATATGTGAATTATTAGATAAGGGTTTATGTATGTAGCAGAGCTTAAACCGATACTGAATCTGGCATATCAGATACTAATATGAAGTAGTACAAAACATTGGATTAGTATAATCCATTTTTGTAAGTCAGTGTGACTTCCTTTGTAATTGAGCAGTGAGCTCTAGACACTTGGCCTTCCTGCATGTGCAGGTCCCTATTGTAGCAGTAATATTCTCTTATTGGCTAGTAAGTGAATATTGTGGGTCACAAATCCCACCGAGGTTTTTCCCACACCGTGTTTCCTTGTTAAAATATTGTGTTATGGTGTGCTTTTCATGTTGTGGTTCTTGTTCTTATTTGTTGCATTATTTATGGTTTACCAATACACAGTTTTAATATGCTTTTCATGTTATAAGTTAAGAAAATATTATTACCGGTCAGATACTGATTCACCCCCCCCTCTCAGTATCTTTGGGAATCCTAACAATTGGTATCAGAGCTTGGTCCTCTATTTTTAGAAGCCTAACAAGTTGAGGAAGATCTTGACACCGGTAGAGATGGAAAACTTGAGAAAGCAATTGGAAATAGCTATTTCAGACTATGATGCAAAAAAAGTGAAGAATATCAAACTTGAAGATGATCTAAAGGATGCTCAGGATATCATTGAAGCACTTCAAGAGAATTTTACTATTGCAAGGAACAAGAGGAGAGAAATTTGTGAAAAGATGCAGAATGATGAAGATGAAAAGGAAACTCTTAATGATTTGGTAAACAAGCTAAGATAAGAAATCAGTACAACAAAGAATGAGATGCAAGATATGACTATGAGGTTTTGTAAAGAAATTGAAGACAAAAAGAAGAATGAAGAAGACTTGGTTAGAAGACTAAATGATGATGGAAATGAAAACAAAAGACTCAGTCATGAAAATGATATGTTGAAGATAGATCTGATGCATAAACAAAATGATAGAACTGAACTCATGAGACAGAAAGGAATCTTGGAGAATGAACTGACTGCTGCAAATCAACACAAGGAGAAATTCAAGAAAAGTTCAGAAGAACTTGTTGACATGTTGAAGAATCAAAAACCTAATGGTGATACAAATGGCCTTGGCTTTGAAACTGGTGAAAGCTTCGGTATTGCAAACAATCATGATCATAGCAAACCGGTAAGACAACCTAATGCATACAAATTCAATGGGAAATGCTTTAACTATAACATGTATGGTCATAGAGAAAATCAGTGTAGATCTAGAAATTATCAAAACACTAATACACCCATTGGCCAATGTTCTAAATGCAACAAAGTTGTTCATAATACAGAAAATTGCAGAATGAATGTAAGATGTTATGTTTGTGGAAGATTTAGACATCTATCTAATCAATGCATAACACATACCAGCATAGGATATGGGAAAGCTATTCAAAAAAACAATGTGACTTGTTATGCTTGTAACAAGATTGGACATATTGCAAAATTCTGTAGAAGCAAGTCCCCATCAAGAGATAACAAAGGTTCTAGTTTGAAAGGTAAAGAAAAGGTTGAAGAGGTAAAGAAAAGGTTGAAGAGGTAAAGGAAGAATTCTCAAAATAGTGGATCAGATAGTCAGATCAGAATGTTGATGGGAATACTCCTCCATTGGTAGAATAGAGTATCACTCCATCGACAGGAGACTCTTCATCTAACTGAAGGAAAATCCTTTGGGGGTTTAGAAACAAAATGAAAAACATGCTATTATTCCCTCGGTTGATGGTGAGAAGTTGAAATTACTTCTATACTGGCAGATGAGTTAAGTTGTGACTTAACCAGTGAGCATTAAATGTGGTAGTTGGAGAAAATAAAATTATAAAGCAAGTGTTTTGGCTCCTTTTCATTCACCGAGCATTCAAACCTTCAAGAGCGCAAAAATTCTCGAGCAAAGGCATCCTTACCAAAAAAGTGAAGCATTTCATCAAAGCATTCATCCTTAAGGCAGATTGAGGTATTTATAACTATGGCTTATTCATCCACTCCTGAATTTATTGCAAACCCTACTATGGTTGAGGTTGTTAAGCACCCTAGACCCGTTTTCAAACTGGTTCCTGAAATTGCGAAGAAAGATGATAGCATAGGTGCATTTTCTCAAATTCCTAAAGGAGTAGTATATGCTGAAGACCCTAGGATGCATATACATTGTCATATAGAGGAATTAGGTGATGATGACATCAAAAATATGTATAGGACTGTGATTTGTGATGAATCAGGAAATATCAAGCCAGAACATAAGATAGTGGAAACTCTAGGTTTTACTGAAATCCTTAGTGTCCTGGATTTTCCCAAGGATATTATAAGGATTGTGCTAAGCAGAGTTCATGGTGAATTCTTCTAGTTGGATTCAATTCATAATATCACAAAGGAAGCCATTAAGGTAGTAATAGTGTTACGTTCCACTGGTAGCAGACCTGACAGAACAAAGAAGGTCTCAAATGACATAGTGATAAACCTAACCGGTGCAACATTCGACAAAAGGTCTCTAAGGGTAAATGATTTAAAGGACATAAATGTGAGATTTATCAGTATGATCTTAGGCTACAAAGCGACACATGCAAATAGGTTGAACTCAGTTTCTAGCCTATGTATTAAAAGTGCTTATGACATAGTTAATGATAATGCAAGAGTAGATGTATGTGAATGGATCAAAGATGAATTGATAGACAATCTGGGGAAGATTAAAGGAGATAAGAAAGGAACATTCAGATTTGGAAATTTGCTTGTTTATCTAATGTTGTACATAACTAAACAAGTACCCGGTATTGGCGCAAGAGATTTTGGCTTTGACATTCCGGTAGGAAAGCAACTATTGGATCTACTAAACAACATGAGAGAAAACAGGGAGAAAAACTTAAATGAATATTTTCAAGCATTGAAAGCTCGAATGAAAACTAGAATAAGACTGTCACAAACTATTGTGGACAAATATCAAAAAGAAATTTGTTTTGTAATTAAAAAGGATGAAATTTGGATGGAGGCAGTTGTCCCTAGAACTATCTGGGTAATTGAAATGGGCTATGAGACAGATGATAATATTATTTAAACTTATGCAAAAGCCCTCCTTGAAGCACCAAAGGAACCCACTGAGAAAGTTTTTGGAAATGCTGAAACAATTAAGAGTGGAACTTAGTCTAGAAAAAGGGTTAAGAAGGTCGAAGAAACAGTAAGAAAAGGAACCCATCAAGAAAAAGCAATTAAGGAAGATGTTTTGAAACAAACTGGTATAAAGGAAAGTGAGTTGGAAGGACTTCAACTGGAAGCTCTTCTTTCACCAGTTGGAACCTCCTCTGAGAGTGATATGCCGACGGTATTTAAAAGGGTAGAAAGGAAAAGAAAACCCTCACTGGTACCCTCACCTACACCCAGGAAAACAAGGCAAAAGCAAAAGGCAGTGAGGCCTCCAGTGAAAAAGAAGTTGACTTCTAAGAAGAAAAGGAAGGTAAAACAAGATATTGCTCCACTGGATAAACTCTTAAGTGAAATAACAGAGGATGGTAAGTTGAACAACATCAGAAAAATATATAACACACTATCTACAGATGACAAGGAAAGCATAGAGAACAGTGTAATCTTACACTTAGATATATATAAGAAATTTTTTATGGAAATTGTTGACGAAATACCAAATGATCTGTATAGGAGATTAGAAGTTAGAAGGTTAGCCATCATTGAGTTGGACAAGAAAATCAAGATTGAGAAATTACTTGCAGTACATCCAGTCAACTCAACTGATGAAATAGATAAACTAATTAGTGAAGCAAACTAGACAGTATTCTCAACTACTCACCGACATGTAGCACTGATGGCAGGTAGAGTGAATGAAGTCTCTGAGGAAACAACAGATGCATGGGATATATTCTTTGTAGAAAAAGAGAAACAGGAAGAGTTACTAAGACCTAAAACAATCAAAGTATACCAAAAGGATAGAGATAAGGGGAAAGGTAAAGTAGGTGGACCTCCAAGCCTGAAAACAACTGATAACTTAACCCTACCTCCTTCAGATACTCCATCGGTAGATACTATAGACAGTCAATCGGCCACTGAGAGTATGGAGACTCCATTAGAGGATACAAATCCCAAGTCTGAAGTTTTGTACACTATGAATATAGATACTCAAGAAGTAAATGTTGTGGTTGACAGAGAAACCACTAAGGATAAGAAGACAGATGTGACTACTGAGTCAATGGCTGCAGATGCTGAGGTTGAGGTAAATGAAACTAAAAATATAAACATAGAAAAACCTACTTAGACAAAGCAACTGACAGAGGATGCCACTGGTAAACCATTAGAGAAACGGTAGATACAACTGAAAAAAATTCAGAAGAATCGGAAATGGATAGTGCAGAGGTACAAACAGAGAAATCGGAGTGCATACAGAGACACAGATTGAGAAACTGGTTGTTGAGAGCTCAAAGAAACCTTCTGAGATACAAATTGAAAAACTGGAACAGGTACAGGTTGAGATACAAGTTTAGACAGAGACAGTGCCACTGGCTAAAACTGAAAAGCCCAAACCTTTGTGTGTAGAAATGCAAACACAGACTGACCTACCAGAGGTCGAATCAAGCAAGGTGATTACTACAACTGGTAGCATGGCTATTGTGAAGATAGTTGGACAGACATCTGGTACTTGTATGACATAATTCTGGCCTACAAATGTAACAGAGGTCTTATTGGATTCAATAAAGAAGATCATAGAATGTAATGCACAAGCTTATAAGGCTATAGATGATACAATCCCTATTCTTAAACTGGTATCACCTAAATGCATAGTGGATAATAAAGATTCTTTAGGTCAACTAGACACATTGTCTAAGTTCATCACCAACAACATTTTGACAGTTGATCAAATAAATGAGGATACATTTAAAGAGAGATTGATTAAGGAAAAAGATAAATTCTTTGAGGAAATTGTGAAGAAGAACAAGGAGAAAATGGACACATTGTTACCGGATCTAGGAAAAACAAATTTGGATTTTAAGAAAATATACAGGGATACTTGCAAAACAGACATCTTGACACAAGATATGGATTCAGAGATCAGAAAAAATCAAACTGAAATAAACAATGTCGCTGACAATTTGATAGGTACATCTGATTCATTTTTGGAGATAGAAAAGAAAATTGGAGATCTAGAAGAGAAAATTAAGAAGTTTGAGAAGGACAAAGAAAAAGTTAAGGATAAGGCAAAGAACTTGAAATGTAGACTTGGTCCCAAACTAGATTACCTCATTTCTTTGAGAAAAGAAATATCCGAGGCTCTGGTTCCCGGACTTAAGACACCGGAAGAGAAAATGCACATACTCACTGGTATAGTTCAGAGAACCCAAGAGGCATTACACGAAAGAACAAGATTCAATGACAGCCTAAAACTAATTTTGACAGATATATTTCAGATTGTAACCCATCGGTTACAAGAATCCAGGCAGGACTCCACTGACAGCGAATAACAACCTTTGTCATTGATGTCAAAGGGGGAGTAGTAGAGATGAGAAAAATAAAAAAGTAGAGATCATCTTCTCAAGGGGAGTAGGCATCTGGTATAATTTCTGGTACAGTTTTTGGCAAGATTTTTGGACTTCAATTTTTTTATACATTCTTGAATTTTTCTCATGAGTGTTGCCATCAATGCCAAAGGGGGAGATTGTTGGCAAATGGACACTCCAATGAGATATTGTAGGTGATTGAAGGTATTGTCATTGATGGAAACCTTACAATCATATGATACCGGTAGGGAGACACTGACACTGGCACCGATAGAATCTACACTGGCATACAAAACACCGACACTGAAAAGGAAGAATACTGACACCCTGGCCGACAACAATTTTGTATTAATAATTAATTGTAAAATCTTTTGTAAGTCGACATGACAGATTGTAATATGAATCATATATGTATGAGATCATTGTAAATCATTTTAGTGTGAAAAAGATATGATGCGAAATATAAATAGAAGGTAGCAGACCTAATATGCGAATTATTGGATAAGGGTTTATGTATGTAGCAGAGCTTAAACCGATACTGAATCTGGCATAGCAGATGCTAATTTGAAGCAATACAATACATTGGATTAGTATAATCCATTTTTGTAAGTCAGTGTGACTTCATTTGTAATTGAGAAATGAGCTCTAGGCACTTGGCCTTCCTGCATGTGCAGGCCCCTATTGTAGCAATAATATTCTCTTATTGGCCAGTAAGTGAATATTGTGGGTCACAAATCCCACCGAGGTTTTTCCCACACTGGGTTTCCTCGTTAAAATATTATGTTATGGTGTTCTTTTCATGTTGTGGTTCTTGTTCTTATTTGTTGCATTATTTCTGGTTTACCGGTACATAGTTTTAATATGCTTTTCATGTTATGAGTTAAAAAAATATTATTACCGGTCAAATACTGGATTCACCCCCCCTTCTCAATATCTTTGGGAATCCTAACATTTATTACGTTGCATCAATTACTACCTCATGGTTTCTTGTATAGTTAATTCTTATCCTTTAAAAAAATTACTAATGCATCACAAGTCCTAGCTCTTAATTCACTTGCACAATCTGAGGCTATAGAAATTTTACCAGGTCACAAACTTAATTTTAATCCACATTGAACAAATTCAAGTTCTAATTTCTATGCTTAAAATTCATAAAGATGCATTTGCTTGGGAATATCAAGACATGTGTGGCATTCAACCTAATACTTGCACACACCACATCTATATTGAAGAGGGTAGCTGCCCAGTTAGGAAACTATAGAGAAGGCTTAACCCTGTCTTGCGTGAGATAGTTAAAGAGGATTTACAAAAGTTATTAAATGTAGGGTTCATATACCCAATTTCTGAAAGTCAATGGGTCTCTCCTCTTGTTGTGGTTTCAAAGAAAAATGGTAAGTGGAGAATTTCTATCGATTACAAAGCACTTAATAAAGCTACTAAAAAAGATCATTTTCTACTGCCATTTATTGATCAAGTGTTGGATACTCTTGCAGGTAAAAAGTTCCTTTCTTTTTTGGATGGTTTCAGTGGCTACAACCAAATCTGCATAGCACCAGAAGATCAAGACAAGACCACTTTCAGCTGTCCTTGGGGTACTTTTTCCTATAATGTGTTGCCTTTTGGGTTATGTAATGCCCTTGCTACTTTCCAAAGGGCAGTTCTAACTAATTTGTCTCTAAGCTATGAAAAGTGTCATATTCTCATGACAAAAGGAATTGTACTTAGTTATTATATTTCCTCTAAAGGTATTGCGGTAGACCCCAAAAAGATACAAATCATTAAAGACCTGCCTACACCTGCCAATCAAAAAGATGTTCAAAGCTTTTTAGGTCATGTAGGGAATTACTGTAGGTTCATCCAAAACTTCAGTAAAGTTGCCTCACCTCTCTTTGCCTTTCTAGAAAAAGATGTTGTTTTCTCTTGGACACCAAAATGTCAAGAAGCCTTTGAAGCCCTTAAGACCAAACTTGTAACCACACTTGTACTCAGAGGTCTAGATTGGGAGTTGCCTTTTCATATTTATATTGATGCTTTAGATAGTTCTATGGGAGTTGTGCTTGGACAAAAAGAAGATAATCTCTTCTACTCTATTTACTATATTAGTAAAAATTTCACTGGAGATGAGGTCAATTAGACGGTAACTGAAAAGGAATTTCTAGTTGTTGTTTATGTAGTAAATAAATTTCATCATTATATTACTGGGTATAAAGTGTTTGTCCATACTGATCATTCTGCCATTAGATTTATGATGAATAAACATGTTATCATTGGTAAAGTAATTATATGGCTACTTTTGCTTCAAGAATTTGACAATAATATACTTGATAAGTCTGGTCGTGAGAATGTGGTTGCAGATTTCATGTCCAAGTTACAACAACAAGATGAGTCGATCCCCGTTGATGACACTTTTCCTAATGAAAATCTTTTTGTCATTTCACAAAAAGCCCATGGTTTGCTAACATAGCAAATTACCTGGTCACATGTCGATTTCCTCCACACTTCTCTCCATGGGAGAATAGGAAGTTGATTGGAGTTAGTGGTTAGTACACATGGATCGATGGAATTCTCTTCTGCACAGGGATATATAATGTCATGCATTGATGTGTGCCTGAAGATGATGTCTTTGACATACTTTGTGCCTACCATACTAAACCTTGTGGAGGACATTTTTCTACTTAGAGAACTACTACAAACATTCTTATTATTGGATACTACTAGCGTAAAATTCACAAGGATTGTAAGCGCTATGTTCATCACTGTGATAAATGTCAACATATGGGCCATCCCACATGCTTTGATGAGATGCCTTTGTATCCACAACTATCTATTGAGACCTTTGAAAAATGGGGGCTTGATTTTGTTGGGCCTATCAATCTGCCATCACAAAACAAGGAGTGCATTCTTTTTTGTACATATTATTTTACTATGTGGGTTGAGGTTGTTGCCTTGAAACATGCCACGGACACCAAAGTTGCTGACTTTCTATATTTTGGTATTTTTACCAGATTTGGTGTTCCATGGGAAATCATCATAGAACAAGGACCTTAGTTCACGTCAGAGCTCATTTTTGCTTTGGTTCAGCAGTGCAAGATTTAGCATTGCAATTCCTTACCTTATCACCCCAAAGCTAATAGGCAGGTTGAAGTGACCATCAGGGAACTTGAAAACATCCTTACCAAGACAGTTTCTCTTCACAAGCACAATTGGGCTGCACATCTCCCTGAAGACGTGTGGGCCTATCATACAACGTGGAAGACCACTACATGTCTAACCCCTTATGAGATTTTCTATGGAAAGAAGGTTGTCCTCCCTATTGATTTTGAGGTGAAGAGGCTCTGCACTGCACTTCAGTTAGGCATGAATATTATTGATGCACAAAGAGAGTGTATCACTCAATTACATTCTTTGGATGAGTTGCATTAGGAGGCTCTCTTTCATGAAGAGACAGTTCAAAAACAACACGCTCTCTCGCATGATCGCTTCATTCACCAATAATCATTTCAGCCAGGTGATTGGGCACTCCTGTATGACTCTCATTTTCAAGATTTCAAAGGAAAGTTTTACATGCGGTGGCTCGAGCCTTATGAGATCGAGAGAATATATTATAATGGTGTTGTATGTCTCTGTACTATGGATTCTGAATGAAGGGTTTTGCTTGTCAATGGACATTGCCTGAAACTCTACAAACAACCTCTCTCCAAGGAAACTTTCTTCTATGATATAGCAAAGGAACTCACTGAAGTTCCTTTTGGCCTTCTCAAGAATTGAAAAAAAAAATGCAATAAAATATCCAATAATGAAAATCGGGTTTTTGACATTGTTGGCCAATCGCCATTTGAAAACTAGATTTTTGATAGGTGGCAGTTGTGTAATAAACTTGGGGGTAAAAATCAGGTTCCCGATGCTTCTAGGTGGTAGTGGGTTGAAAACCGTGTAATCGGCGGCCTCTTGTCATAAAAAGAAAGAAAGAAAGAAAAATAAATGTAATCACTACCTCTTGTCCGCATTCGTGATAGGAGCTATCTTTCTTTTGCTTCTCTTGCTCTCCTTGCGTGGTCCACCATTTTTTTTTCTTCTGTTTTGGCTACTTGCCTTCCAATCATTCTTTGCCTAGTGATGGCGAACTACACTCTCTTTTCCAACGCCTGCCCCTTGGCCTTTGTTCCTATCCTCTTTTTGACAGGAAAGTATTTTGGCACACACCGCTATGGTCTGGACTTGGCTTTGTCCTTGTGTCCTTTTCATCTTGCCATGTCTTGAATCTCTTTTCTTTATGCTCTTTGGAGGTTTTTTCTTGCGTGGCCCTTGCCACGTCTCTTCATCCTTTCTGCCATGTTATCCCTCTTCGTCTTGATTGTGGTTGATGTCATCCGTGTTGTACGTCTTCTAGTTAATTACATCCGCTTTACTTCCTGTCACATCTCTACAGATCTTCCACCTCCGGTGCCTTGTTCCATCATTTTTAAGCATGTCATTGTACCTACTTCTGACTTAGGCATATTCCACTTGTGGTAATCGCTAATTTGTTTTTCTTAGTTTCTTTTCTTATTTTATTTTATATTTTGTGAACTTCCTTCTGTCACATGGTATGTCACCCTGTGGACGGTTTGACCAATCAGCTGGGGGAGGGTGAGTCACTACCATCATTTTAACACATTATCATTTATTACCCCTAATTATTCTATTCATCATCGTTCCCTGTCAATTGCTCATTACTGAATTTAGAAGTTGTTATTGTAAAACCGCCCTACCAAAACCATACTTGTCCAAATCACTGGTATTAAGCTACAATGAGTTTTTGAAAACATGGCAAAAGGTCATCACCCATGCCATGAACCTACCAATTTGCAGGGTTTAAAAGCACATACTGAAGCATATGAAGAATTTCAGAAGGCCCACTAGGACATCTATTTCAAAAAACTGAAAGGGTTTGATGAGAAAATGGCACTAGAATTTCCGCACACTTTTTGCAACCAGAAGGCTACCGTTCGAGTGTTGGATGTTACAATTTCCATGGAAACCATTTTCAAAGTTTTTGGGCTGCCACTAATAAGAGAACAATACTGTCCAAAAAATTCCAAGCAGTATATAGAGTTAAAGCCAACACGGAAGAAATTTTTTCAGAGGGGTGAGTCTATGGAAATGGTTTCTGGGAAGGGCACCAAATTACAATATTTACTAGGACATTTCAAGGATATTGCTAGGTACATTATTCACTATATCACTTGTGAAGGTAGGTTCCGATATGTTTTTTCCCAACATTTTGAATTAATGATGCATTTGCGGCAAGTCTTATTGCTTAATATTCCACATTTTCTATATTGTTCCCTGCAACAAATGTCCAAAATAGTGTGAAGTGGTAAACCCCATTGTCTATCCCACCATGGTCTGATAAAGCTCCAGGTAGTTCGAGACCTAAAATTATTATCCCCTCCCAGTGATTGGAACTCATTTGTCCACTCAGCACAATGAGGATGTCAAACCATCTCAGGAAGAGGAATCTTCCATAGAGGCTTCGTCTGAAGATAATTATCGAGATGAAGATGGGTCTGAGGGACTTGATGAAGAGGAGTCTATCTCATAGGAAAGTAAACAAGAAGGGTCTTCTTAAAAGATTAGTAAAAAGAAACACAAAGGAAGCCCTAGTAAACACTTTGTACAAATCCAAAAACCTGGAAAAAAAGTAACCTGAAGTACTACATGACTAGTTGCATCAAAGTCCAAAAATCCAAAACCTTCATCCCCAAGCAAGAAGGGTAGTGTGAAAAAGAAATCTTCGAAACCACCACTCACTGATCAATTTGGTGACAGGAAGGGAAAATAGAAATTGGACACTTCAACTAAGTTAGATACCTTGGTCCAAGTAGTTGGTCATGTGGAAGGTTCTGCGGAAATAAATTTTTTGTCTGCAGTGACTGAAAAATGAGGAAAATTCAATAGGGAGTTTAGTAGGGCCAAACATCAGAGGGTGAAAGACTAGAAACTAACCTCAAGAATGTGCTAGTAGATACTTAACAAGAGCAAACAAAGGATACTAGGGCCATGTCACCATCAGAGACAAATCAAGAACAAGAAACATAAAATGTAATGTCCGGAGACAACTGAGAGGGGGGGGGTGAATTAGTTGTCCAATAAATTCAACCAAAATTAACTTAACCAAAACTTAATGCTTAATACCGGTAACCAAACTTTATGCCGGTAGACAATCTTAACAGTTAATTGCAATACTGGTAAAGATTAATGCATGAAACAGAAAGATAATAACATCCACAACACATAACACCAATATTTGTATGTGGAAACCCTGTAAGGGGAAAAACCACGGTGGGAAGCCTTACCCACAATCAAATGATACTACTACAGATAGTATGTGTTTACAATATGGATTCTACACATGCAGAAAGGCCAGCTGCCTAGAGCTCACTGCTCAGTCACAAAATGAGAGTCACACTAACTACAATTGGATGGTTAAATCCAATGATAATGTACTGCATAAAATAGCATCTCCATATGCTGGATTTAGTACTGCTTTAGTTCTAACTACCTTCAGAAAATCCTCCTTCAACCTTCAAATGATGTCTGCGTGTATAGCTCAGCTTATTTTTGCATATACCTTATTGCAATCCTTTTCGCATTCACAATCCCATCTATATTCGATCTAACAAATAAGATCATAACCTAAGACCAATTGAATAGGTCGGCTCACTAAAAGATATTACAATAAAATCAATTACAAGTAAATCAATATCCGATGCATGATGTTGGCTCAATGCATTTACAACAATAAATCATCTCCATAACATGTCATGCTGATCTAGAATACATAAGTCTGTCGGTGCTTATCCTGGACCTCTTTTCCGGTAATAGCAAATATGCAAACCCAAATAAACAATTAATCAAATCACCAAGACCAAGTGATCGAATAATGTCTTCAACATAACCAAGTAGTTTTCAAGTCATTCCAAGTATCGGTGAACAATATAATCTATCGATGAACCAAATACCAGTGTCTTGCATAAGTCTCTATCTTGCCAGTGAACATAACCAAAATCTCCAAGTGTTGATAAGTGTTGACAAGTGATGATAGGTGTTGACATCAATGACAAAACCATATCAACATATCCAAAATACCAACAATCTCCCCCTTTGGCATTGATTGCAACACAAGATGGAAAAACCATCAAAGTGCCAAAACAAAAATGCCAAAAACCAAAAACCAACAATCTCCCAAAGAGATAATTAACCAGAGATCAAAAATACAAAATATCTCTCCCCAAAGGATAAGGTCTCTCCCTCTTTGACATCAAATGCCAAAGAAATACAAAACTAAATACAAAATACCAACTCATTCAATATACCAACTACTCCCCTTGAGAAGTAGCTCTCCTCATCAAAGCCGAAAAAACATTTCTCTATTAATTGTGTCGGTTGATGACAAACATCAACTGTCTAAGTCTCTACCGGTGGGGGTAGGACTCCAAGTTGTTCTCTGAGATACACAAATGTTTCCTTAGGCAAAGGCTTTGTAAAAATATTTGCAATCTTCTCTTTAGTATTCACATAAACCAATTTCACTTCTTTTGCTTCAACATTCTCCTTTAGAAAGTTTAGTTTGATAGAAACATGTTTAGTTTTAGAGTGAAGTACTGGGTTCTTTGATATATTAATTGTTGATGTATTATCACAGTAGATAGTTATAGGTTTTTTGCAATTCACCTTTATGTCCTTCAACATTTGCTTGATCCATAATACTTGTGTACACTTAGTTGCTGCTACAACATATTCTGATTCTACTGTTGATAAACTTGTACAACTTTGTTTCTTGCTCAGCCATGAAATTAGTCTACTGCCAAGAAAAAATGCTCCGCTGGTGGTTCTTTTTCTGTCATCCACATCTCTTGCCCCATTAGCATCTGTGTATGCACATAATTCAAAATTTTCATCTCTAAGATACCATAAACCAAGATTTGTAGTGCCTTGTAGGTACCGGAAAATCCTTTTTACTGCTGATTCCTGATTTTCTTTAGGATTACTCTGAAATCTTGAAACAATACATACTGCATTCATAATATCAGGTCTTGTTTGTGTCAAATATAGTAAACCTCCTATCATATATTTGTATTTAGTCGGATAAACAGGTGTAGATTCATCCTTCAAAGATAATTTATCATTTGTAGTCATAGGTGTGCTTACCGGTTTACAATTTTCCATGCCAAATTTCTTTAGTAATTCCTTCAAGTACTTAGATTGACATAGGAATGTACCTTTATCAGTCTGTAAAATCTACAATCCTAAAAAGAATTTTATCTCTCCAATCATAGACATTTCAAATTCTTGCTGCATTTTGTTAGAAAAGTCTTGACACAAACCATCTTCTCCTCCAAAGATTATATCATCAACAAAAACTTCAATAACCAAGATTTCATCATTAGTCACTTTGTAGTATAGATTGTTGTCTGCATTACCTTTTGTGTAACCAAGCTTCAAAAGATATTTGTCCAATCTTGCATACCAAGCTATAAGAGCTTGTTTCAATCCATATAAAGCTTTCCTTAACCTACAAACCATGTCTTTGTTATCTGTCAAAGAAAATTCATTAGTTTGCTCAATGTAAACTTCTTCTTCAAGATCTCCATTCAGAAATGCACATTTAACGTCCATTTCATATACTTTATAGTTCTTGTGTGTTGCAAAAGCCAATAAAAGTCTTACTACTTCAATTCTAGCTACCAGTGCAAAGGTTTCATTGTAATCAATTCCTTCTTTCTGAGAATATCCCTTACACACCAATCTTTCTTTGTTTTTGATTACCATGCCATCTTCATTAAGTTTATTTCTGAAAACCCATTTAGTTCCAATTACATTTTTGTCTTTAGGCCGGGGAACTAATGACCAAGTGTTATTCCTTTCAATTTGTTCCAACTCATCTTCCATAGCTTTAATCCAATATTTATCTTCACATGCCTCATTAATTGATGTAGGTTCAATTTGAGAAATAAGACATACCTCCTCATTTGCCAATCTTCCTCTATTCATAACTCCTTGAAATTTGTTTCCAATTATCTGATCTTCAGAATGATTCAATCTTACATACCGGGGTGTTTTTACTTGTTGTTGTTCTTCATTGATTATTGAATCTCCAGATGATGCTAGTGTAACTGGATCACCATTCTATACCAGTGTATTCACAGTAGGTTCATTTGTGATTATCTCTATTGCCGGTTCAGAGTCTGTGTACCTTGAATTTCCTCTAAATTGTTCATCAATTTTCACATTTGCACTCTCAACAATTTTTTGCAATCTTTTGTTAAAACATCTATATGCCTTGCTCTTAGATGAATAACTAAGAAATATTCCTTCATCACTTCTAGGATCAAATTTGCCAATATACTCATCTCTTCTAATATAGCATTTACTTCCAAATATTTTGAAATATTTAAGAGTAGGAGTATTACCAAACCATAGTTCATGTGGGGTCTTACCGATTTCTCCTCTGATATGAACTTTGTTGAATGTGCAAATAATTGTATTGACCGCTTCTCTCCAGTATATATGAGGTAGATTTTCTTCTGATATCATACTTCTGGCTGCATCGAAGATAGTTTTGTTTTTCCTTTCCACAACTCCATTCTACTGGGGTGTCTGGGGTGCTGATAACTGTCTTCCAATCCCATTCACTTCACAGAATGCATTAAATTCCTTAGATGTGAACTCACCTCCTTGATCTAATCTCAAACATTTGATTTTCTTGTCGGTTTCATTTTCTACCATCACTTTGAATAGTTTGAATTTTCCAAATGCTTCAGATTTTTCTCTGAGAAAAGTAACCCAACACATTCTAGAATAATCATCAATGATTAGCATAAAGTATCTATCTCCTTGTATACTTCTAGTTCTTGCTAGACCACATAAATTAGTATGAATTAAATCAAGAACATTGTTAGACTTCTCCGGAATACTCTTGAAATATTCTCTAACTTGCTTTCCAAAATGACATTCCTTACATACCGGACTGTGAAGTTTAACAATCTTAGGTAAATCTCTAACTGCCTTAGTAGTACCGAATTTCACAATGCAATCAAAATTTACATGACGAAGTCTCTTATGCCATAACCAACTTTCATCAATATGTGCAATCAAACATGCTTTCTCATTGTTGTTCAAATGAAAGATATTACCTCTAGTCTGATTACCAGTTGCAATTTCTAAACCAGTTCTGTTTAAGATTTTGCATTTACCATTCTTGAATTGTAACTGAAATCCTTTCTCAACTAATTGACCAACAGTCAAAAGATTATGCTTCAAACCTTCAACATAGTAAACATTATTATTATTGTGCTTACCATCAAAAGATATAGTGCCTTTTCCTTCGATCAAACAAGCTTTATCATCTCCAAATCTCACTAGACCTCCATTGTAATCCTAAAAGGTTAAAAATTTACTCTTATTTCTAGTCATATGATGTGAACATCCTGAATCAATAATCCATTCATCCTTATCTTCAACTTTAGCTGCCAGGGCCTGCTCTACCAGTTGAACAGTAGGTGCCAGTTGATCTTTTGTTATAGCAACAAAATCCCATCCATTGTCTGTCCGATCCTCATCAGAATCATCAATGACTCCTTCATCAACATAATAACAAGATTTGTCTCTATTCTTCTTAAACTTGTATTTCTGATAGTCAAGGTTAGGCTTATATGTTCTTTTAGCTTATTCTCTTAATCTTGCATGTCTATCAGGACATCTAGATGCCATATGACCAATCTTATTATAGTTAAAACACTTAAAGGGTGGTTTACCTTCATACTTACTTCCAATTGGACCTTTAGGAATTTTCCTTGCAAATAGTGCTTCAAGTTCTTCAAGTTCTTCATTTTCTCTCCCATTTCTTCAAGTTCTCTTGCATAGAAGGCTTTCCAATCAGATTTATCATGTGATGATGATGATGCTGTAGTTGATGATGGTGCCTTAAAAGTTAGATCTGTCTTGATAGTAGTAACAGGACCAAATTCCTCAAGCTCAAAAGCTGGAAGTTTTCCAACCAAAGGTCTCTAGATACTGATGCATTAGGCATTGTTCTTAATTCATTTATAATAGTAACTTTCATTTTATATGCCAGTGGAAAATATCTCAAAAATTTAGAAACAATCTCATCTTCACTTAAGGTTCCTCCACAACATTGTATACCCAAAACAATTTCATTTACTCTTTCCATAAAAGCAAAAATTCTTTCTTCTTCTTCTTCCATTTTCAGACTTTCATACCTGACCTGGAAGCATTCAAGTTTTTCAATTTTGACTATGGAATCTCCTTCATTCAATGTTTCCAGTTTGTCCCAAATAGCTTTAGCAGTAAATCTATCTGACAATCCCATGACTTGCTGATCTGACAATGCGCTCAAAAGTGCTTCTCTTGCTTTGCAATCATTTTCCTCATCTTTAGCCAAGTTAGGTGGATTAGGTTGACCTTGAGTAGGAGCAGTATAGCCATTCTTTGTAACATCCCATATATCCTTTCCAATGAAATTCAAGTGTGTCTCCATCTTGATCTTCCATATGTCATAGTTAGTTCCATCAAGTTTCAGACTGTCCTTCTTGAAATAGTTAGAAGACATTAGATCTCCTCAAGCTGTTAAACTTCTGCAAAAAGAGGATTAGGCTCTAATACCAATTTTTAGGTCCCAGAGACAAATGAGAGGGGGGGGGGGGGTGGGTGAATTAGTTGTCCAATAAATTCAACCAAAATTAACTTAACCGAAACTTAATGCTTAATACCAGTAAACCAAACTTTATGCTGGTAGACGGTCTTAACAGTTAATTGCAATACTGGTAAAGATTAATGCATGAAACAAAAAGACAATAACATCCACAATACATAACACCAATAATTGTATGCGGAAACCTTGTAAGGGGAAAAACCATGGTGGAAAGGCTTACCCACAATCAAATGATACTACTGCAGATAGTATGTGTTTACAATATAGATTCTGCACATGCAGAAAGGCCAGCTGCCTAGAGCTCACTGCTTAGTCACAAAATGAGAGTCACACTGACTACAATTGGATGGTTAAATCCAATGATAATGTACTACATAAAATAGCATCTTCATATGCTGGATTTAGTACCGGTTTAGTTCTGATTGCCTTCACAAAATCCTCCTTCAACCTTCAAATGATGTCTGCGTGTATAGCTCAGCTTATTTTTGCATATACCTTATTGCAATCCTTTTCACATTCACAATCCCATCTATATTCGATCTAACAAATAAGATCTTACATATATACCATAACCTAAGACCAATTGAATAGGTCGGCTCACTAAAAGATATTACAATAAAATCAATTACAAGTAAATCAATATCTGATGCATGATGTCGGCTCAATGCATTTACAACAATAATAAATCATCTCCATAACATGTCATGCTGATCTAGAATAGATAAGTCTGTCGGTGCTTATCCTGGACCTATTTGCTAGTAACAACAAATATGCAAACCCGAATAAACAATTAATCAAATTGCCAAGACCAAGTGATCAAATAATGTCTTCGACATAACCAAGTAGTTTTCAAGTCATTCCAAGTGCCAATGAAAAATATAATCTATCGGTGAACCAAATACCAGTGTCTTGCATAAGTCTCTGTCTTGCCGATGAACATAACCAAAATCTCCAAGTTCTGATAAGTGTTGACAAGTGATGAAATGTGTTGACATCAATGACAAAACCATATCAACATATCCAAAACACCAACAGTCACCATCAGAGACAAATCAAGAACAAGAAACATAAAATGTAATGTCCCCTAAGAAAGATGCAATGGATAATATTGATAATACTCCTCCAATACATAATATGATAGACGGAATTTCTCATGAAACAAAACAAGAGAAGTTAGAGCTTGATCAACCAAGCCTTGAAAACAAAGGACACAACGAGTTGTTGATGCAGGAGAATCCTCGGTCGATGAGCAATCTTGCATCAACCAAAAAAACATTTCCTTTCAGTTTTGTTCTTGTTTAGTTCTTTATGTAGTTTCAGTATCCTTACCAATATGTACTAGTAGTTGCTTATTCTTTAGGGAAGATCTTGTTTGTATTTTCCTAGTGGTTTTATGTGGTTGATTCCATATTTCTAGTTCATTTGGCTTCTTCTCCAGTCAGTTATTGCTTTCGATTGGCCGTTTCTGGGTTCCTAGGATAATTCTTATGCTTACCAGTTGGTTTTCCTTCATTACCAATGTGATTCTTGGCATGTGGGTCCATCTTGGGTCTTGCACGATGTTCCTTGGTGTGTGGCCAACCTTCCCACTGATCCCCATCACTTGGTTGTTATATTCCAGAAAGATTTCTTAAATCTTAGGGTCGACCTAATTACACGTTTCATTTTCCTACATTGGTGAATGTAGTCTTTTGAGGCCAACCTGGATATGTTCCGGTGGATATAAATATGATGTTATATAATCATTTGTAGATGCAGAGAAAGTGGAACTTATAATAAGGATTGATATTCGCATGTTGTGATCTAGCTGATCTTTAGAGTCTTGGTTGGGTTGTTTCTGGCTTGAAGCCTGCATGTAACCAGTTAACTACTGGATGTTCTTTGATGATAATATGAAGATTGTCAGATGATTGTCGGAAGTTCTAAGGCTATAATCTGACCTATTTATGTGAAGTTGCTATGTTTTCTTACTAATTTCATTGTGTCTCTCTTGTTGCATAAGCTAGTTGACTCTTTGGAGGGTTTTTATCGGTTATGGTTGCACCAATTGGTATCAGAGCTGGTTACAGACCAGCTGGTAGAAGAATCGTTTGCGAACATTGAGGCATTCCTTGAGGTGGACAGATCGTCGATTGGAGGTAGGCTACGTGGGTGTTCAATAAATCACTGAGGGGAGGCAATTGAAACTGGCAGTCAGATCACCGAGGTGAGGTAGTTCGATGGAGTGGAAGGAGAGATGCTACCGAGGAGAACAAAACCCCAGAGGGTGGAACAGATGATGGAAGACATCAAGAATGAAGTGAGGAATGAAATTTGGAATGCTTTGGCTAGTTTGTGAAGAAACCCTGATTCTGAGGATGAGTAAGAGGAAGTCGGTGAAGAGCTTGAGGAAGCTAAAGGACTGGAATATGAGAGAGAGGAAAGATTCTTGGAAGCAATGGCACAAGCAAGTAAACTGCATAAAGTTGATGTTTCTAACTTTTCTAGAACACTGAACCCGAAGAATCTCATCAATTTGATCAGAGAATTGGAGAACTACTTTGAGTTTGAGGATGTCAAGGACCCACAAAGAGTCTAGTTGGCACAGACCAATTTGAAAGGGCATGCTGCCTTATGGTGGAAAGATTTACAGAAAGACAGTGGAGAATGGTGAATTGAAGATCGCTCGATGGAGACATATGGTTGCAAGTTTGAAGGCCAAGTTCATATTGGGAGACTATGAATTGGAGTTGTTCAAGAAGTTGCAGAACCTGAAACAAAGAAACATGACTATGAAGGAATATATCAAGGAATTCTACAACGTGGTAATCAAATCTGGACATAGAGAGATGGATAGAGAAAGGGTGGCGAGCTACATCAATGGACTTGCTTTTAACATTCAAGATGAGATGAGTATGTTGAAGGTTCCAACAGTTGAAGAAGCTTACTAGTATGCTTTGAAGGCTGAGGAGAAGGTGAGAAGAAGACAACCAAATAAGGGAAAGGAGAAATTCAAGATGAATGATAGTATGAAGAACCAGAGTAGAAGACACTGAGGAAAGGTAGCAATAGTATCAATAGAGAATTTCTTGGCAAATGTTTCAAGTATGGAGAAACCAGACATAGATCCAATGAATGTAAGCAAGGAATAGCAAGAAGTTGTGTGGCAAGTGAAGAACTAGATGGTACTGGATCTAATTGTGCACCAGAGAAAGGAGAATCCCTTATGTTCAGAAGAAAGGATACCGAATCTACTCAGAGGAAGAGTCTTTTCCAGATGGTATGTAAATCAAGTGGTAAGTGTTCAAAGGCCATTATAGATAGTGGAAGTACTGATAATTTAGTATCTAAAGAGATGGTTGAGAAGCTTGAGTTGAAGGGGCTTAAACATCCTTTTCCTTATGAGGTAAGTTGGTTACAAGATGATCAAAAGATAGAGATAAAGTAGAAGTTATGGGTGAGTTTCAATATTGGGCCTTTTAGAGATGAAGTTTTATGTGATATTGTGTCAATGAATGTTTGTCATGTCTTGTTGGGAAAACCTTGGTAGTATGATAGAGGAGCTATTTATGACTGTAGAAGAAACCTACTTACTATTGACAAGGATGGGTAGAAGTTCACATTGATTTCTTTGAAGGAGAAAGAAAAGGAGGTGAAGAATCTGAGTCTTGAGAAAAGTTGCAGGAAATCGGTGACAGAAGTTATACCAGAAGGTTTGAAAAAACCAGTTGTAGAGGTTATATCAAAGGTTTTGAAGAAAGATTTGATAGAACTAGTTGTAGAGATTATACCAGAGGGTGACATGAGTTGGAAAAAGGATATGATAGATGAGTCTAATGGATAGATGGAACCAGATGGCATGGAGCTGATGGTAATAAACTGGATAAGGTCTTGTGGCAGAACTAAGTCAAAATTGCAGAAACAAAGACAATGTGTAGATCTGAAGCAAAGAAAGAAAAACAAAGAGAGTCATAGGTAAGAGAAGCTGATTGAAGCACCAAGAGAGATAGAGAAGATGTTTATGAATTGCCTCTCACGGAACATATTTTTTTCTACCTGGGTTGTCAGATGAAAGAGCATCCCCGGTCGATGAGAAACCTTACATCAACCAAAAAAGCATTTCCGTTCAGTTTTGTTCTTGTTTAGTTTTTTGTGCAGTTTCAATATCCTTACTAGTATGTACCGATAGTTGCTTATTCTTCAAGGAAAATTTTGTTTGCAGTTTCTTGGTGGTTTCATGTGGTTGATTCCATATTTCTAGTTCATTTGGGTTCTTCTTTGGTCAGTTATCACTTCTGGTTGGTTGTTTCTAGGTTCCCGAGACAGTTCTTGTGCTTACCAGTTGGTTTTCCTTCATTATCGACATGATTATTGGCATGTGGATGACCTTCCTGCTGATCCACATCACTTGGTTGTTATTTTCCAAAAATAGTTCTTAAATCTTAGGGTCGACCTAATTACATGTTTCATTTTCCTACATTGGTGAATGTAGTCTTTTGAGACCGACCCAAATATGTTTCAGTGGATATAAATATGATGTTATGTAATCATTTGTAGAGACAGAGGAAGTAGAACTTAGAATAAGGATTGATATTCGCATGTTTTGATCTAGTTGATCTTTAGAGTCCCGGTTGGGTTGTTTTTGTCTTGAAGCATGCATGTAACCAATTAACTACCAGATGTTCTTTGATGATAATATGAAGATTGTTGGATGATTGCTGGAAGTTCTAAGGCTGTAATATGATCCGTTTATGTGAAATTGCTATGTTTTCTTACTGCTTTCATTGTGTCTCTCTTGCTGCATAAGACGATTGACTCTTTGGAGGGTTTTTACCGGTTATGGCTGTACCAGTTGTCTACTTTTGACCCACATTGGAAAGATAAAATAGATAAATTAATTGATAATGTGAATGAAAGTCTTCAGACTGAAAGCCATGAAGCTAAGGAGGAATTTGAGGAGGAAGATCCTCAAATAATGACAGAAAAAGAATTTCAGGATCTGAAAGTTGAAATGACTAAAATACAGATTGAGAATTAGAGGTTACATGAGTTGTTACAAGAAGCTCATTCCATTATCAATTCACAAGCACAAAAGATAGATGAACTCAAGGCTGAACTTAAAGAAGTAACAATCTCTCATATGTCCATTCAAGAGCACAAGCAAAAAATTCAGGCAATGCAACAACAATGGGTTAATGACATCAATGACACCCTACAAAAGCTCACAACTTTACCTAGTTTTTAGCCTACATTCCTTTGCATGAGGACATGAAATTGTCTAGCTGGGGGGAAATAATGAGTGTACAATATTTTTTTATTTTTTCCTTACATTTTCCTCTCTATGTTTGCCTCTATCCATATTCCTGTCACCATTTTCTGAAGGAACCTTAATAATTAATAAAATATGGAAAAGAAATTAGGATTAACAAATTGTTGAAAAATCATGATAATTATGATTATTTTGTGTCTAAAATGGCAGGAGATGGTTACAATTGGTACGAGCACAAGGACCATGGGAGATCGGTGGATGAAATTAGCAAGGCTTTGTTAATGACTGCTCATTTTGATTTGGGATATTTTGTTTTAAAGTTATAAGTGGCATGCGACCCTTTGTTGTTTTCATAGGCTCTTGGTTGTGAGTGATCGATAGGCCAAATAGACAAACAAACTTAAAAATCGCTTGTTAGTGTGTATGATCGGTATAAATATGTGTACCTCTATGAACTTAATCATCGATCATACATATTTTTCAACCTGAAGTTTAATTCCTGTGAAGTCGTGTTTTTGTTTATCATGAGAATTGATACTGAGTAACAAGTTGTGCTCCTAATTCATCAATTGGCGACCAAGGAGGAAGGGTTCACTCTGTGGTTACCTGGTGATTTATGTGTGAGTTGTGTTTAACTTTTATGTTCATGTGTGATTTGTGTGTGATTTACTTCAGTTTTAATTCTGTGTGTTCAATTTGATTTGAGAAAAAGCTATTAAATAAAATTATTTCTAGATAGTTAATTCTTTATGCTTTTCCTAGTTGTGTTATGATCATTTCATATTACATTGAACATCTATTACAATTTTGTCTCTCATATGGAATTAAGAAAAATTTATGTAGGTAAATCTGCACCCTTTACCAGTCTGTGACAATTTTTGTCTCAGTTCCTAGCGCACAGTCTGACAGGAAGTAAAATATGCAATCTAAATATTCAATTGAGAGAAGTGTGAAGTGTGAATTAGTTTAATTTGAGTTCAAATGATTGTTGATATGTAATTCAGTTTCTTAAATAAGATAATTGCATCTCACTTTCCTTTAAGTCACTATCTTCATCCCTTTGGCAAACAACCTCAATATCTTTCATTAGTTTACGACCCTGGATTGGCACATCTAGGTACAAGTAAAGACATCTATACTAGCCTAGTCTGAATCAAAGATAGAATTAATTCGGTCACAACTTTACACAATCATTTTAAGACAAAAATAATAAAATATTCTACACTCATCAGTCACCATGTTTCTTAGAAAGGTATATAAGTTTACCCTATGAAAATAGAAGTCATTAAGAATCTGTCAGTACCTTCAAAATAAAATGATGTTCAGAGCTTTCTTGACCAAGCAAGTTATTATAGAAGCTTTATTAAGGACCTTTTTTTCTAATAAGGGGTAAAAGCTTTTTAATCCGGAGCTATGAACCGGTGGGACTTGAAGCTTGATGGCAAGAACAACAACACAACAACTTAACCATCACAACATGCCACTATTGGCAACTTTATTAAGGACTCTAACAAAATTGCATCACCTCTATTTGTTATTTTAACTAAGGATGTTTAATTTGAATGGACTACCACTTTTTAACAAGCTTTTCAGAAGTTGAAGTATGTTTTGGCAGAAGCCCCTATTCTTAGAGGACCAAATTGGAGCCTACCATTTCATATAAATATAGATGCATCATATCTTGTTAGAGTAGTGCTTGGACAAAAAGAAGGGATAATATAATATGTAATTTATTATGTTATCAATAACCTACAAGTAGTTTAACTCAATTACATTGATACTAAGAAGGAGATGTTAGCACTTATCTATGAAATCAACAAGTTCAGACTCTACATAACTGGATATCAAGTTTTTGTACATATAAATCATGCAACAAAAGGGTACCTAATGAACAAACTAGTTGTAATATGATGGTTGGTGAGATGTTTACTTTTGCTACAAGAATTTAACATCACAATATTTGACAAACCTAGAAAAGAAAATGTTGTTGCAGATTTATTGTCAGACTTAAAAATGCAATTTCAGATCCACTCATTGACAGTTGTTTTCCCAACGAGAATTTATTATCCCTCCAAAATCATGATCCCTAGTATAAAGATGCCTCCAATTATCTAGTCTACGGCAAGATGCCTTCTTATTTATCTCCTAGAGAAAATCACCAGCTAGTAGAGTAGATTTTTTCTTACTCATGGATTGCAGGTTACCTTTATTAAACTAGACCAAACAATGTAATGAGGCGCTTCCTTAGAGAAGATGAAATACATGACATTATACATGCATGTCATGATGAACCCTATGGAGGTCATTTTGCAGCAAAAAGAACAGCTCTCGAGATACTTAACATTGGGTACTATTGGCCTTCTATTCATAAAGGTTCAATAATATATACCAAATAGTGTGATAGATACCAATGAATGGGCATGCCAAGTAGGTTAGATGCAATGCCTTTACAACCACAAATAGTATTGGAGCCCATTAAAAAATGGGGTCTGGACTTTATAGGGTCATTCAATCCACCCTCAAATAGTAAACAATATACCTTGGTATGCATAGATTACCTAACTAAATGGGTGGAGGTGAGAGCAATGAAGCATGCAAAGGACAATAAACTTGTAGAATTCCTATATGAAGAAATATTTATAAGATATGGAGTTCTTAGGGAGCTAGTTACTAACTAAGGTCCTCAATTTACATCAATGCTCATAGAAGCACTTCTGAATGAGTACAAGCTGAGGCACAAAAAGGATACTCCATCTCACTCTCAAACCAATGATCAAGTGTGAAAGTAAACTTGCATCCATACATATATCAATTTCCACATACCCAATTGAGATTTCATTCAAATAAACACATAGAATTCACATGCAAACAATAAACAACATACCCATAAGAGATGACACAAGATATACCCTAGGAAAACCCTCATGAGGGAAAAATCTAACCTCCAACAGAATTTATCACTACGTATTATCAACAATTCAACATTACAAATAAAACCATGAAATATTTTAAAATATCAGTCATCAACAAACAATCTATGTGAACAAGCATGTAACCACACATCTCATGCCATGCTTCCAGCCTCCACAAATGCTAAACTTGGCTTAACCAAACAATTATAGTTATGGTTTCTTTTATAGACACAAGTTCCCACAAAAGCACCAAGTGGTATTACATCAAAACCATTTGCTACAAAACCATGGGCTAACTACCCCATTGACCTCATATCTAATATTGGATAGTTTATTAGATTACTTTCCCCAATGTCAAATCAATACAATATACTATATCCCAATGTTACAACACAACTTGTCAAGTGGCCTCGAGAATATTCCAAGCGAATCTCTACACTTTACACATCCATGTGCAACTCACATAATATAATAAAATATTATAATTATAAACATTATAATGTGAGGTGTACAACACCTATTTTCCCAACATTCTCCCACTTGTTGTATACATTGCATAAGGGGAAATAAGTAACCAAAACATGAATAAGCGAACAATCCCATTAGCCACATATACCATCAAGTAATCAAAGTGCTCCATGTGTTCCATTAAGATACCCCCAACAAGAAACAAAGTAACCACCATCTCATACATGAATGATCTCACCCTCTACCATGCCACTACCACTACACATAGAAGAGGCCATCCAAAGAGAAAGCCACACAATCTGTGACAACGAATAATAAAAAATATCTCAACTAATATGCCAAACACAAACACTGAATCCAAAGGTATCAAAAGAAAAGGTAGATGTCAAGAACCAATGACCATAGCTGAAATAGCACCCACAAAAAGTCTAGCACACCAAATATCCATACCTCCAAGGTATACAAACATGTCAAGTGAATATCATGTCATCAACATATACAATCCATAACATGCAACCATAAGCTACAAGTGAAATACTTGTCACATACACACCTAGAAACTCCCACTTCATAAGTAATGTCAAATGTGAAATGAATCCACTAATAACATTACATATAAAGTGTAACCATAACCATGCAATATCAAGGAACATCCACAATAATATATATAATCTATAAACCAATAACTTGCAAGTACAACTCTCACAACAAGTCTCCATAGCTCTCTCATGTTCTCCACAACAAACAAAAGAAAAGAGATAAAGGAACCTCCATGTCATCTTTGACATGAAAACACATGAACACATAGTTCCAAACAACCTCGAATTCAATGTAATGTGAAATAAAATATCCAAGAAGATAACCAAGACCAAAGAGAGAAACACTGCAAATAAAAATTCATAGCATGTCCTTCTACATACACCTATAAATGCCAATTGTGTCAAGTATGATCTCCTCCATAAAACCCCAAATGAAAATCCATAACAACATCCAAGCCCATTCAGTCCCTTGGACCAAACAAACATATATATCATGTAATCAACATGGATGTAAACCTTTCATAACCAAGAGCTTTAACAAATACCATTCCCACTCCTCGGAAATAAGCCCAATAAACTATCCCCCAAACTCAATATCAATGAATGCCATCATAATAATAACTCAAATGTAAAAGTAGATAACCAATGCCAAACATATCTCAGACGAAATGCTCCAGAATTAACCATCTATCCATAACTCAATATCCATATCTATGAAAGATAATCATAAACATAATGCACTTGAAAGGAACAATGGGAAATACCTCCCAAGTAGTAAATCGATGAATAGAATAAGAGTGGGGAATGAGAATACTCATCAAGCTATCCAAGTCATCATGACTCACACTAAGAATAATATCCTCTCAATTCCATACCAAGTGAATGCTCCTCGATCTTCCTACTGAAACCATCAACCATCTCAACACATGTCTCTAATCACAAGAGAATATCAGTATTACCTATGTATCCATGTATCCATGAGTACCTATAACTAATCAATCCATGCCAAACTCCAAATGAAACATAGCACCATCATGAAGTAACCAAGAAAATGATCATGTACCCAATACAAAGAGAATTACCAAAGTCAATGTCAAAGCTTCAATTGCCAAATCAGGAAAATAAACATGACAAAATTATCTAACCATCTCCTCCAAGGAGATAACATGCTGCATATGAACATATTAAATAACCATATCATGCCCAAACTCTACACTAGCATCAAGAGTGTACCATGATATAATATCAACAATCCTATCAAATAAGGATAACATGTCAAATGAAAGCATAATCCACACCTCAACCAAGGACTCCTTGAGCCCTCAAAGATGTAAACATCCTTAAATATCATGAAGATCATCATCTCCTATTAGTGTACCTACAAATGTGAAAGACCTGTCTACAACAACAGGATCTAAGGCATCCTACAACATCTACACACTAAGATAATCCACCATCCAATTGTGGATACACATCACTGCCACAAGTTCCCATTGAACCATAATACTGAGCTCCCCATAGCATCGTGATAACCATCTCATAAATGAAGAACGTCTAGGTCTACACACACACAACTGAAAAGTTAATAACATTGAATAAACCAAGATCTCCAAGACAAGAAGATACAATATCGGCAACAAATAATTAGGAACCAATCCTACACTACCACTTCATCACTGTCAAAAGCTCCCACTAAAAGTGTAACCAAGCTATCCATAACGTCATGATAAAACCATCCTCTAACATGAGAATCAATCAAAGAACTCAAAGTCAACATCATGAGTTCCCAAAAACCAAAATGAACATGATCCTTAAACAAGAAGATACACCGCCATAACCAATTAGGAATCTAATCTAATCATCACTAATCAAAGCACCTGCAAATTCAATAATGTCATGCCAAAGTCTCAAAACACAAGGAACATCTATGAAATCATGATCACCTCCACAAACAAGCATCTAACTCTCATTGTGTCCAACCTATAAGCATCATAGTCAACACCATAGGTCCTCCATCATGACTACACCTGGTAACACCATCTCTCCTCCTCAACATGATGACAAAATATGAAAACCATGTGACTAAACTAAGCCATCAATTTGAATATGCATCAATAATGACATCTCTATGGATATAGACAATCCATATCCAATCTATAAATGCAATACTATAAGTATAGACAACCTACAACACTGTACAACTTGTAGAACCAATAATGCAATATACATACTCAAACCAAAACTGATAACCATACAAACATGGGAGAAATCTAAGATACATACTGAGTATACAATGATATAAACTCCAAATCTCCAAGACTAAATATGTAATAAACTCATAACGTCATTGTAGTCAAAAGAACCCATAAATAACTCAAATCAATATATCAACAAATAAATCATGTCAAACCTGCTCCAAATCTGAACTAATCTATAAGTCTCTCCATGAGATTTATGTTGACTATAAGAAGTCAAGAATCTGACACCATATGGCTAAGTTATGCTCCATGGTAGAAAACAACCAATTAGGCTAAATACACAAGCCTTGACATGCGTGGACTCCAAAAATTATCCAATATGCCCCATAATCAAATTTTCAATTTAAAAAAAATAAATATTAGAATTGGCCCATGGCTGGACCACCTCCACAATAACTGGCATATAAGTCTTAAAAAAGGGCGACAATAATTTTCTTACCAATTTTTTAAAAATAAAAAACAACTTCACAAAAAAGCGCTCATTAAAAATCCATTTAAACATGCAGAAGAATAATTCAATTTTTTAATAAAATATTTCTCTTTTTTTTTGTTTTAATGTAATGGGAACTCACATTCCTGACGAGTGGGGCCACGACGGTGGTGCTAACATTGATGACGGTGGTGCTAACATTGATGATGATGGGACCCACTTGTCGACAGTGCCATGTGGTACAACTGAGGCAGTACCACAATGTACCACCTACAAGCACATGTTGCATAGTGGTACGAGGTTGTAGGGCGGTGTGGTATGTGGACCCCCTACCCCCAAGTAACTTTTTTTTTTACTTTTATTTTGCCCCTCTAACACTACAATTTTCTTTCTAAATTTTTTCAACGACTTCAGAAATAAAAGCCATTGAAATTTTTTCATGCAAGAATAAATAATACTTTTTTCCTGACAACACCTTGTGGAGCAGTCGTATAGCCTAAATGTTTTTGTAAACTTGGCTCAACATCACCAAAGTGGGTTGATTTTTACATCAAAATTCATCTCCTAACCTCCTTCATCACAACCATGGGTTTTTTTTTGGTCCATGGGGTCAAATACAAAACTTCACCCACAAAACACCCAAATTACAAATCCATGGAAACCCATTTTGAAATAATTTTTTATAAAACTAGAATTGCAAAAAAACCCCACAAATCTACCACCTACAAAAAACCCTCATATATTCCCTTGTCTTTCATTCTTGCATGCATTCATGGATTCAATGCCTAGGGTTATAACACCATAAACCATAGTTCTAATACCACTTGAAAGGTGACTTTCAACCATACATATGTCAATTTCCACATAACCCAATTGAAATTTCAATCAAATAAACACATAGAATCCACATGCAAAGAATAGACAACATACCCATTAAAGATGACACCAGATATACCTTGGGAAAATCCTCATGAGGGAAAAACTTAGCCTCCAAAAGAATCTATCACCATGTATCATCAACAATGCAACATTACAAATACAACTATGAAAGCTTTCAAAACCCTAGCAATCAACAAGCAATCAATGTGAACAAGCATGTAACCACACATTTGATGCCATGCTTCCAACCTCCACAAATGCTAAACCTAGCTTACCCAAATAACTACCCGTGTGGTTACTTTTATAGACACAAGCTCCCACAAAACCACCAAGTGGTATTACATCAAAATAATCTGCTATTACTATGGGATAACTACCCCGTCGACCCCACATCTAATATTGGGTAATTTATTAAATTACTTTCCCTAATATTTAATAAATACAATATAATATATCCCATTGTTACAATACAACCCATCAGTGGCCCCAAGAATATTCTAAGGGAATCTCTACACTTTACACGTCCATGTGCAACTCACATAATAAAATAAAATATTACAATTATAAACATTATTATGCAAGATGTACAACACTTATTTTACCAACAGAGTGGAGGTAACCAATAGAACACTTGAGCTAATCCTTACCAAAATAGTGGTGATTCATAGAAAGGATTGAGCCTCTAGGATTGATGCAATAGGATTTATGCCTCTAGGATTGATGCAATAGGATTTATGCCTCTAGGATTGATGCAATAGGATTTATACTTTTTGAATTGGTGTATGGAATTAAGACTGCCATGCCCATTGAATTTGAACATTAGACATTCAAAACAACCATGCAACTTGGAATATATTTGTCACAAGCTCAACTGTACAAAATTGGACAACTCAATGCACTTGATGAATAAAAAGAAGAAGCATCACAAAGAATGTGTAGTGTACTAAATTATACTCGCTTACAATTTTGTCCTCACCTAGGCCTCACTTTGGCGTTTCGGTTTCCAAGGCCTGATTGCAATGTTGATTCTACTCACACCACCCATCTACCCTAAATTTTCATCATCTTCCCAATTCTCCCCCCATTTTAGTACCTTGATTTCTAGGACTAGGTCATACCATGCCATGGGCCTCTTTATTAGGCCCCAAATTAAAGCCTCATAACAGTCATCACTAATGAGCAGGAATTTGGATCTCGTGTTGGCCTACTCCAAAAATTTAATTGAATTTTTAGGAAGACAAGTATAAAAGGAGGTCTACCCCTAATTTTATCTAACCAAATTCAAGATCTCAATTACAATCTAGCAAATCCAAGTAAGCAAGCAATCGGTCATTCATTAAGCGTTGGAGAAGAAGTGAAGTCAAGTTAAAACATTGAAGATGGCATTCATGATCAATGTTTTATGAAGACATCCTACATGAAACCCTAAAAGCTTTGTGTGAAGACAAACAAAACTTCATCAAGGTAAACATTGTGGTTTGAGGCATTACATTTCAGTTTTGGTCTTTCTTCCAAAAGGAAATCACTTTATTTTAGTCTTTCATTACATTTGTCAATTCAATTTCATGGTTAATTCTATAACCAATTTTTGACCTAGGGCAAACCCATTTTCCAAATATATTTCCTTTTCTGTGTGCATGAAATAGGTGTAGAGTTGTACTCAAGAAGTTTGGAAAAGTTGATGATGACAGAGAGGTTTAACTTTCAACAGCAAAAAAATTGAAGGACCAGGGCAGATTTGTGCTAAAATTGGTCCCAAAAAATTAGGTCGAACTTATAATAACAAGTTCTAGACATCTTCTTTTTCCCAGATCCAATTGTGTAGCTCAGTGGAATATTTTTAGCTTACTAATTATCTTAATTTACTTCAATAATTCATGGTTTTACACAAATTTCATAATTACATTACAAATTCAATTAAAAAAGAGGATAATTAACCCTAACCAGTTGAATCCAATCAAAATATCAATCTCTTTTCTATTAGGATTGAGCATAGATCTATTGGGTTCAACCCTCTTTCAATGTAATTTCATTAATTAGGCTATTTAGTGGATTTACTTAGTAAAACCCTAATTCCTATTTTTCCATACATCACATTTTGGTGAACCCGACATCTTGCATTCATAATTCTAATTTATTGTTTTAGATTTATTTTTTATGCATTTTAAAATTTAAATTTCTACTCCTAATTGTCATTTTCAATTGAATCTCATAAACTTAGAGGTTAAATTCACAAAAATCCTAATTTATTATTCTAAAATTAACTTGTGGTTTGCATAGTTTTTCAA
Organism: Cryptomeria japonica; assembly: GCF_030272615.1. NCBI lineage: Eukaryota > Viridiplantae > Streptophyta > Pinopsida > Cupressales > Cupressaceae > Cryptomeria > Cryptomeria japonica. The sequence continues at coordinate 500,326,089 of NC_081414.1, forward strand.
GTGTATTTTCAGATCTGATTATTATGACGTGTTATGTTATGATCTACACACATTTATTGTTCAAAATCACAATTCAAATTTCTTAATTAACTGGTTAATCAATCTCGGTTACAAAAAAATGCATTGCTTAATCATAGTTTTCAATTTTTGCATTCAAATTTCACTCCTTTATGCATGATTTTTGTTATACATTGAGGAGTAAAATTCAAGATTTCATTGAGAATAATATTATATCCATAGCTAGTATGAATGACAAGGGAAACAAGTCCATAGCTCCTCCTAATCAAAACCTCCAAATCTTCATCGTCTTTGCCTTCTCACTACACCATTGTTGTTGAGTTTAGGTCTATTACCTTTCCTCCTCATGACCTTGGTATGAAATCTAACAATGTTGTGAATATTATTGATAAACCTATACCTCCTAAAAACCTATGCATTAATTTTGCTCCTAGTGAGACTATTGTTGTACCTGATGGCCTATTGTATATCACTATGAATATCAAAGACAAAATTTCATGAGGAGTGTTCACTAATCCAATGTGTATGGTGAATGTTATTACTAAAAAATATCTTTATATTTTACAATTGCATCAAGTTAAATATGATAAATTTGATGTTGTGGTCAAGGTGTATGATGGTTTCTCTTGCCCTACTATTGGTTCTATTACTCTCCATGTTGAGGTTGGTACTAAGTGCTTAGATGTGACTTTTGTTATCATTCCTAAATCAAATCAATTTTGTGTGAAGTTGGAACATCCTTGGCTCTCTTCTATGAAAGCTATTCCTTATATAATTCTTAAATGTTTGAAATTCCCTCATAATGGCACTATCATAACAACTAATCATAGCCTTTAACAAGCCCAACAAAGCATGGTAATTTCACCCTTGATTACTTTTGGCCTCAACAACCTAAACCTCTTACGCCTTGAATTGACATCCTCTTATTATCTTATTAGAAATGAAAAATGAGATGATCATGTCCTTAAGTAAACCTAGAGATCCTATACCTATATATATTCCTCCTCCTCATAATGAACCTGAGATTCTACCTACTCCTATTCCTCCTATATATGCCTCAATCTTGCCTCCTAGCTATTACAAAGAAAGCGCTTGGCATCTTCTATGACTCAATTAAGTGGGATTTCTCATGTTCCTCCCTGTTTAAAAGAAGACAAGAAGCCTATGTCCATTGATCCTCAACCTTCACAAGTCTCAGCTAAAACTAAAAGGAACCTTTGTGCGAGAGAATGTCGATGAGACATCATTCTAAAGCTCGTGAGATTGCTTCCAAAAAAGTTTTCTCCTCAAAGACACCAAATATTGACTTGATCCCATTTGTCCAACCTTCGCCTAATCCTAGGGAAGAAGTTCAACCTAAATCACCAAGATTAAAAATGCATAAGAATATTGATGGTTCATGCTCTTTTTGTATTAGAGATCCTATTTTTATTAATCTAGATGATGATATGGATGATGATGTTTTTCAAATTAACAATGTTGATTCTAATGATATGTAGGAGCTTATCGATGTTAATCATCATTTATCTTCACATTTTAAAAAAGAATTAACCCTAGCTCCTAGTGGCAAACAAAGTGACTCATCATTAGAGCATGGTCCTTGTTTAGAATTTACAGTAGCTATAGCTATCATGCTTGAAGTGGATCCTCATGCATCTTATCCACCTTCCCTAAATGATGATAAACAAGATTAGGGGGCGAATAATTTTCTTGATTAGCTTTATTCATGTCGTAGATCCTCTATTGTGTGTTTGCTTGTTCATAATGTGTTTCCCCTGTAATGTGTTTCTTGATATGTTTTTTGTGTTGTGTTAGGTTCTCTTTGGGTGACCCTTGTTACTCTATTGGTGCAATATAATAAAAAGGCTAAATATTCTATGATGTTCTTCTTTTTGTATCTGAATTATTCTATATGTTGTCCCTTGTGTTGTCTACTTGGGGATGATGCAAAGAGTTGAGATCTCTTTTGGTCTATTGCATGTTGACTCAAAAAGATACAGGTTCTCTTCTTCCATTGTGTTTGTAGTTACACTACCTTTGAGGGATGTGGTCAATTACATACAAATATTATTGATATACATTATTTATCATAAGAGCATACTGAACCCAGAGTTAGTGGATCCCTTATGTTCTTTTTAATATATGTTTTTTGAGCATTATCATCTGATTTGTCCTTTTTTGGGGTCATCTCATTGTGGTAATGTGCTTGTCTTTTGGATGCATGCCACCTTAAATAAATTGCTCCCGATAAGGCATTTGGAATTACTTTAACATGGGGCATAGACTCTGCTCAATGTTACACTTTTTGCACACACTATGACATGTTTCCATACTATAATTACTTTGCAAATTGAGTCTTTTTCTTTGTAATTTGGTATTTTTCTTTTTTGTCTTATAGTAAGCGAACCTTACTAGGCTATTACAGTCATGTTCTCTATCCTTCTCCTTTCTTATGTTGTCCCTTTTATCTTGATATTAGAGTAGTGAGATCCTAAAGTCTCTTGGGGCTTAGTGTGTCTTGTCTCTTTGATATCTTGGCGAAATTTTTTCAATGCAACTTTGTACTTTACCATGACTATGCTTAGTCTCATACTCACCCTAAAGTGGGGGATAAATGTAGCATCCTAAATTGTACACACTGAAAATTTTGTCCTCAGCTAGGCCTCACTTTGGCATTTGGGTTTCCAAGGGTAATTCTACTCACACCACCTATCTACCCTACATTTTCATCATCTTCCCAATTATGCCCCCCATTCGGGAGTCTTGATTTCTAGGACCAGGGCATGGTATGTCATAGTCCTAAATCAAGACCAAGGCATACCACACCCTAGGCCTCTTAATTAAGCCCCAAATTAAAGCCTCATAATGTCATCACTAATGAGAGAGAATTTGGATCCCGAGCCGACCTACTCTAGAAATTTAATTTAATTTTCAAGCAAATAAGTATAAAAGGAGGTCTACCCCTCTCATTTGAATCTAACTGAAATCAAAATCTCAATTACACTCTAGAAAATTCAAGTGAGCAAGCAATCATTCATTCTATAATGCCTCGTCAAGAACCCCAAAGGAAAACCCACAACAAGGGTGAAACAATTTTTTTTTTAGGTATAAACATAATAAGTGCATTAAACACAACATGCACGATAACACAAGTAGAAGACTTACACCAGAATTCGTCAAGGGTTACCAACGAAAAATTCAAACCAAAAGATAAATTCCACAATTAAGGTTAATCCAATAATCCATCATTACTCAATGATCACAAGAAGCCATAAGCAATACAAATTACACCATTGAAAGATTGAAAGGATACAATATAATTTCTCTTAAACAAGCATGTACACATATCATAAAGGAAACTAATAAAAACATCCCTAACATAGGATTGCATTGCTCTTCCAATACATGGCTTCTCAATATACATATAAAGATACATCTTAACCAAATACAAGGTTACAAAAGATCATGATACAATGACCACATAGGTCTCCAAATAACAATAATCTCCAAAACATGAGATAAGCATGAGCCACGATCCACAGAAACACCTGCAAAGCCAATCCTCGCATGAAGGTACAATCAAGAACATCTGATGGGAAGTGGCACTACCACCCGACCATGTTGTAGACACTTAAAAAAATAATTATTTTAATTATTTTAAGTTCCTGACATAATTAATTTATTAATTATGCCAATTTTCAATTCCTCCTCAATATTAATTAATTATAATTAATATTGTCACTATAGTCTGTTGATTGATTTATTTAATAAATCAATCCCCTTTTATTCTTCTAAAAATCCTCAATATTAAATCTCCTCCTTTTAACTAATTAATTGAACTAATTAATTTCAATTAATTAGTTAATCTAAGTGATTCCTACAAATCACCTTTTTCCTAATCCATCATGAACCTAATAAATTCTTCTAGAAACTCCCTAAGCTCACTTAGCATTATTCTTCTAATTTTTAATTCCCTCCACTCATTCTCTCTCCTAGTCAAATCCTCCTACAAATCTCATCTACCCTAATCCCACCTAATCTTTCCTCTAATCCCTCTCCTAATGAGTTGCTAGTGGGTAATCATCATGATTAGCCACAAAGTCAACTCCTTGTCCCTTCTATCCAACCACTCCCCTTTAATGCTCTTTTCCTAGGTGAATGTGAGATTTTCAAAATCTCACATTCCTCTAAGCATCTCATATTCCAAAGAATTTTTAATTCCTTCTTATTCCTCCAATCCCCATGAGAATCCCTTTTTAAGAATTTTAATTCTTCCTTTCCATCTCTCAAGAAATATCCTATTCCTTGCTCTTCTCAAGGCACATTTGGATGTCTTCCCAATGAACCTTGAGGAGTGTGGAGACAAGAAATGCCTTTAAGGCACATCTCTTGGTCTCCACACCTCCTCTTGGGCCTTGTGTGGGTTCACAAGGAATCCTGGCCCTCCATCTTGGGTCAATCCTAGCCCTTCATTTCTCCTCCTCTCTCCCTATAAATTGAGGCCTATAAATTAAGGACTCCATCCCCTCACATTTCATCTCCAATTTTAGCAAATTCATGTTGCTAGTTTGTGCCTAGGAAACCATCTTTACACCCTTATCGTGCCAAAGTTATTTCTCATCCATACTTAGCCATATTATCCATCTCATCCTTCAAATCCATCACATCCATTTGTGCACAATGTTGGAGAGCCAACCACATCAAGCAATCTAGGAGCAGATCAACATCATGTTGGAGGCATTTGGGCGCACTTAGACTTCATCCAAGCTCCATCTGAGGGAGAAGGTAAAGGTTTACAAGGTATAAGAATTGTCTTCATGTTTTTATGTGATTTGATTCATGCTTCATGTTTTAATATGTTTTAGTGTTTTGTTTGCATACTAACCATCTGAATTCACCTTGCTGCATTTTTTACCATCAAATGTTTCCTCCACCTCATCCCAAGCAGACACACAAATCAAGATCCTGGATAATGGCTATAGAGAATACAAATCTGAGGATGTCTTATTAATAGGCAACCTCCCCCTATCTCCTAAGTCATTTGGCAAACCAAAAGAGCTAAAAAAAGATCAAAAACTGGTCATACAATGCAAAGATACCACCTTCCAGCAATGGGGCCCACTTGATGAGGAGAGCCTTGACACAAATGTCTCTTCGTGGCTGTTTCGGGAAGAAGATGAGGACCCATCAAAATTACCTAAAAAAATGTATCCAAAAACATCAGCTATAGTCAAAAAAATGGGTTACAAAGGACACGGCTTGGGACTAGAGGAGAAAGGAAGAAAAGCACCCATAAATCCTATCTCCTACAAGTACAATAGAGGATTGGGGTACACCCTGGTGCCTAAGATTACTATCGTTGGTTCCCCTTCAAGTCCTTCTTTGGATATCAAAAGCTATGACAAAGAGGAGTTCCATGAAATGCCTTATGAATACGAAAATGACATCTTCTTTGACACTCACGTCAATGCCATCACCCCCATAACCCCTCCCATTTCACACGAGCTAGATCTTGTCCATCCTAAACTCATAGACTGGGGTCAATGAGACAAACCCACTTTAGATATCCGTGTCGATGATAATTCTCTCATTACTCTCCTAACTATGCAAAATTTGGAAGACTGCAATAGAGTACATGGTATTCAACTACATGAAAAGGGATACTTTGTTAGTCAGGTCAATACCCTTAGCCACAAAAAAGATAATAAAAAGAAAAAACATGATTCCCTAGGTGAAAATATCTCTGAGGCACCTTTGGATGAGCAAAAAGAAAAAACAAAGGGCGTATTCGAAAGTGAAAACCTAGAAAAGGCACTTGATGATGAGGGACTTGACCTCCCTACCATTGGTCATCTTCCACTAGATAGGTCAAATTTGCTAATTGAAGAAACAGACAGTATCAATATGGGCACCAAAGACATTCCAAAAAATGTGCTCATTGCCAAGTCCCTCACAGAACAAGAGAAACAAGACTTCATCAATTTCCTCATAGGTAAAAATCAATTTCACATGGTCCTATGCTGATATTCCAAGTTTAGATCCTGAATTGGTGGTTCATGATCTTGTTGTCCGCCCAGATGCAAAACCTATAAAATAGAAGTTGCGCAAAATGCATCCACATATTGCACTCCTGGTCAAGGCAGAACTCCAAAAGATGCTAGATGCAAAATTCATCAAACCAATAGACTACACTAAATGGGTATCCAACATTGTACCTATCGGAAAACCTACTGGGGGCATCTACATCTGCATTGATTTCTGAGATCTAAACAAGGCTTGTCCTAAAGATGATTTCTCGCTCCCCAACATAGATATGATTGTGGACCTTACAATAGGACATGAGATGCTATCACTTATGGATGGATTTTCTGGATATAATCAAATCAGGATTGTAGATGAAGATCAACATAAAACTACATTCACAACACCATGGGGGACTTTTTGTTACCGGGTCATGCGTTTTGGGCTCAAAAATGGTGGAGCCACATATCAGCGTGCCATGACAACAATTTTTTATGACCTCTTGCATAAAGTAATGGAGGACTATGTGGATGATCTGCTAGGCAAATCAATGACAAGACGGGACCACATCCCTATCTTAAGGCAAATCTTTGAAAGATTGGAAAAATACAAATTGCGCCTCAACCCTAAGAAGTGTGTTTTTGGTGTCACATCGGGAAAACTACTAGGCTTCATTGTTTCTCGCAGAGGCATTAAGGTTGATCTTGCAAAAGTGAAAGCCATCATGGAAATTCCTCCACCAAAGACTCTCAAACAACTGTGCAGCCTCTAGGGGAAACTCCAATCTGTTAGACGTTTTATTTCCCAACTAGCAGATAAGTGCCATCCATTTGCACACCTGTTTTGCAAAGACAAAAAATTCAAATGGGACTGCTTGTGTCAAAAAGCCTTTGAAAAACTAAAAGAATATCTGGCATCACCTCGAGTGCTTATGCCTCCTACTCTTGGAAAACCTCTTATTTTATACATATGTGCTACCACAGTGGCATTGGGGGCATTGATGGCACAAACAGATGATCAAGGGAAGGAACATGTCATATATTACATTAGTTGGACACTAGTGGGGTATGAACTCAATTATACCCCCATTCAAAGAGCATGCCTGGCATTGGTGTTTAGTACACAGAAACTCCAACACTATATGTTGAACAACAAAAAAAAATTGATTGCTAAAATTGACCCACTTAAATATCTCTTGTCAAAAGCTGCCCTCACTAGCAGAACCGCTAAATGGGTCATGTTGTTAAGTGAGTTTGACATTGAGTATGTAGACAAAAAAGCAATCAAGGGACAATTCATCGCAGATCAGCTCGTTGATGCTCCACTTCTAGGTGACCATCCTATTCTCACAGAACTACCAGATGAATTCATTATGATTGTCACCACATCCTCCACATGGCAGATATACTTTGATGGATCTTGCACACAAAATGGATCGAGGGCAGGAATACTACTAATCACACCTCAAGGAGATTGTATACCAAAGTCCTACAAGATGGCTTTTGCATGTACCAACAACATCATAGAATATGAGACACTCATTACAGGATTACGCTTGGCTATCCAGTGGAAGATAAAGGAATTACAAGTCAATGGTGAATCCCAACTTGTCATAAAATAAGTCAATGATGAATACCAAACAAAACATGACAAACTCCTCCCCTATCATAGCATGGTTGAAGATCTTAAGCAATACTTCACAACAATCAAGTTTGATCAAGTGTTGCAAACAAACATTAGGGTTGCAAATGCAATGGCCACCATTGGCTCCCTCCTTCAGATGCCAACACATAGTCAGAAATGTGAGTTCTTGATCGAGCAACTATTCATACTAGCATGCGATCTACCAGAGTCTGAAATGGTGTGTGTACTCGTTGGTCCCGAGTCCCCCTGGTACCAAGAAACCTTCACTTTCCTAAAAAACAACACCATTCCCCCACACCTTACCAAAACCCAACAACAAACCTTCATCTGCTAGTGTGCTCACTACACCATCCTTGGAGACACCATATTCAGAAGACATTTTCATGGTTCCCTTCTAAGGTGTTTAAATAAACAAGATGTGGAATGAGCATTATGTGAAGTACATGAAGGCATCTGTGGGGCACACTCAAGTTGGCTCACCTTGGCTAAAAATCTTTTGAGAACAAGATATTTTTGGCCTAAAATGGAAGCAGATGCATATAACTATGCGAAGAAATGCATCCCTTGCCAACAACATGGAGACAAGATCCATGTGCCACAAGAATTGCAGTCGTTCATTACACCCTGGCCCTTCTCATAGTGGGGGCTTGATCTCATTGGGAAAATCCACCCTTCATCCTCCAACAAGCATAAATTCATTATCACTGCCACCAAGTATTTCACCAATTGGGTAGAGGCTATCCCACTTACTTTTACCACTAGTAAGCAAATATCCAAATTCATCTTGAACTACTTGATCTATCGATATGGCATTCCAAAAGTTATCATTACAAACAATGGTAGACAATTTAAAAACTAGGATGTCAAATAACTCTGCCAAAAAATCGACATCCAACATCGCTTCTCTACCCCATATTACCCCCAAGGTAATGGTCAAGCTGAGGCTTCTAACAAAACCCTAATCAAAATCCTCAAAAAGACAGTCAATGAAGCTAGTCGTGATTGGCACCTCCAACTCCATCCTACTTTGTGGGCCTACCACACTTCTATCTCCACACCCACAGGTGCCACCCCTTATTCCCTTGCTTTTGGCTTCGAAGTTGTCCTCCCCCTTGAGATCAAGATCCCCTCTCTAAGGGTATCATTGCAAAATATCCTACCAAATGAAGAGTACAAAATTGGTCGCCTACAAGAGCTATAATGGTTTGATGAATACTAAGAGGGGGGGTGAATTAGTATGCCAAAAATATTTACACTTAAACACTTTACAAGACTGACGGTAAACCGATAAATCAGTTTAGCAGACAAACCGGTTAGCACACATGCAAACCAAATAGAAAATAATGAATTCACCCACAAAAGCACAAACACCATAACACATGAGATTTTGATGTGGAAACCCAAATGGGAAAAACCACGGTGAGATGGAACTCACAAGTAACTACCTACAGAATAGGAACCAGACCGGTTAAGGTCTTACAATGTTCTTTACTAGAACAGGTCCTGTTAGAAATCTCAATCTCTGTTAGGAGATAAGTCCAATTAAAGACTACCTTGCTAGAGGATTTTAGATCCACAGATGTGAACCACCTTGTTAGAGGATTTACAAAAGGCTTTTGGGCCTACCCAGTTAAGGGCTACAAACTTGTCGAAGATGTGAGTAATCAACAAGTGAGTGATCCAGCAAATAGCACAGATTGCTTGGTTAGATCCTTGATAGCTCGTTCCTAATGCATTCCAACATTACTTCAGTCTTCTATACATTCATACTCTCTCCAACTCCTCAACCACCTTAAACCCTAGCAACAACCACATAAACAACCTAAAACCCTAGACATGATGTCCTTATAAAGGAATCTGATTTCATGTCGGTCCAATAGGATTACATTACAATTTCCTAGGTTCAATGAACTTGGACATACTTGGTAACATGACACAAAAAGCACCATTAAAGTGTCGGCATCATCAAACAATTGATGGATGGTAACTCATCACAAAATGCCGATCTCATCACATAGTATTACCGATTCATACAAAATGTCGGTTCAAATAAAATCTCCATTGCCGATTTGACAAAAATGAAGACTGGTAAAAATGTGTTGTGCAGCTTTAATCCCTCGTACCGCTTGGGATCCACAAACCGCTTGGGGTCAATATGCCGCTTCAGACTAGGAAACACATTCTACAAAACACCAATAGTCTAACGACTATAATACAACATACCGGTTGCAACATATTCCAGTTGAGCTTAGGCTCATACATATAAAGAAGATTTCAATGCAAGTGTGTGTCCATCAATGACACTCACATCGTAAACATCAAAAATGCCAACAATATCCCCCTTTGGCATTGATGACAACACATAGGAAAATAAAATTTTGACATCTAAGTGTTTTACAACAAAATCATGCCATTAGCAAAATTGCTCCACCTAAGCATATACACTAACCCTTTGACAATACAATGTATAACAATTTTGCATATAGAGCATAAAAATTGAGATATTCAGAGCATATATCAAAATTTTGATTACCAAATACTTCTCCCCTATACTTCTTCCAAATAGAATTATTCTCCCCCTTTGCCAACAATGACAAAGTACAACTGAACAACCCTATTTTCATTTGATATTAAAATAATAAAAGTTTATGACAATAAGGAATAATACTTGTCAAAAACAGATTTAAAGTCCTGCAAGAATTGTTTCATCGATAAAGACCAGGACTCAAGTAGGGAGGTGGCTACTTCTTTTTATGTCTGCATCTAGGAGACCTATTCTTCCATGGCATCAATTGTGCTCATCTCCTATGTCACTGTTAAGGAATCTAGGTTTAGATAGCACTTTTGAAGAATTTGTTATTGTGGGAGTAGAACCAGTTGTAGCTCTTGCAAATCTCTAGACCGGGTGCTGATCTCTTGCTCCATTTTTGTTGACTAGATGTGAAACTGGTGAATAGTTTTCCCATAAGTTGTGAAGGAATCATAAGGCAGCTTGAATGTGCTCATGTAGGACTGCAAGTTTGTTTGAAGCTTTTGCTTCTGAGCTAGCACATCATCATAGAATAGATGGGGTTGGCAGATCTTGCTGAGTAGCAGATTCCCCTCATCCAGAGTGTCCCTTATATCCTTTTATTCTTTTTGTTATTCAAACCGGAGCTGATTCAACTTCTTTACTAGAGCTATATTAAGAGCTTTTTGATACTCTTCTAGGCTCTGCACCTGATCATCCACTACTATGCATAGGAGCTTAAGTTTAGCTAGTGATGATTGAGTGTTGGGAAGGTTAGTACCGGGCATCAAATCGGTAAGAGTGTCCACAGCCGCTTGAATTACATCCTGCTCCTTTTTCCTCTGTATGTTTTCAAGCCGTTCTTGGGCAACTTTGATGCTCTGCATCAGCTCCATTTCACTTGCAGACTGGAGGTCGATAGGACTGGTGAGGTCAGCTAGTTTGGCTTGACTACTGGTTGCCTTCGGAGTCTCCATCTGGGTTCTCTTTGCCACTTCTCTTTCCTTATCCTCTTCTTCTTTTTTCTTCTCTGATTCTCTCCTCTTCTCCTTTGCTTTGTCTTCCTTAGCCTTTTTCTTCTCAGCGTCTATCCTCTTCTTCTTTGCTTTGTCTTCCTTTGCCTTCTTCCTTTCTACTTCCTTCCGCTTCTCCTCTTCTTTCTCTTCCTCTTCCTTCTTCTTTTTCTTTGCTTCTCTCCTCTTCTCTTCTTCCTTATCTTCCTCTTCCTTTTTCTTCCTCTCTTCTTCCTTCTTCTTCTCCTGTTCCTTATTTTCCTCTTCCTTCTTCCTCCTCTCTGCTTCCTTTTTCTTCTCCTGTTCCTTGTTGTCTTCCTCTTCTTTCTTTTTCCTTTCATCTTCTTGCTTCTTTTTCTCTTCATCTTCTTTTATTTTCTCCTCTTCCTCTTTTCTCTTTTCCTCATCTTTCTGCTTCTCCTCATCTTCATCCTTTTTCCTTTGCTCTGCCTATTCCTTTACTGCTTTCTATCTATCCTCGGCTTGCTTATTAACTTGTTTAGCCTGTTGCTCCTATCTTGTTGCCTCAAATGGTGTTTCCTGAGTAACATCCTCTACATCCATAGCATCCACATCAATGGTGTCGATCGGCTCAACAACTGGGTTTCCTTCATCATCAAATACTTCATCCGGTTTTGTTATTATCGGTTCTTGCTCAGCCTTCCAGTTGGCCTCAGCCACTTGATGCTTTTTCAGAGCTTCTAGAGAAAGGGTGTGTGTATTATTGAGCACTTCTTTACCCTTCCCTTCAAGTAGCAGGAGTCTTCTTCTTCTCATGAAGAAGAGGCCTTTGTATTTGTTCATCACTTCGAATAGTTTCAAATTTGATACATCAGGAAAATGTTCAGCAATTTTTTTTTCTCTCATTTCCTGTTCCTGCTCTATGGCAATGCACCATTTATTGTCTAAGGATTTATACAAAGAATCCTGTGTCTCAGATCTAATTTCTGAAGGCGACTGGTCATTAACACATAAATACTGAATTATTTCTTTTTCAACCGCTTCCTTTTCATCATCATTAAAGTCATCAAAACAATCAATTAAATCATTCAATACTTTTCTCCTAATGTTTTTGATAGTTCTTTGATAATGTGTCAAAGGTTTGTAGGAGGAGATGTCAATATTTACTGGTGCCGATGATGCCGGTTCATTCTTTGTCTTTTTCTTTTCTTGACGTGTCTTCTTTGGTTTTTCCTCAGACACAATTTCTTCTGAGTCTGGAGAGGTATTCCTTGTCTTCCTCTTTCTCTCGAACACTTTAGCAGGTGTCGCTTCAGGTTTCTTCTTAGCCGGTGACCGCTTCGTCACTACAGGATTGGCTTTAGTAGCCGGTGCTGATGCTGAAGGCACTATTTTTGCCTTCTTCACTGAAGGTTCTTTTCCTTTCTTTGCTAAGGGTTCCTTAACCAGTATTATCCTTTATAGGTAGGTGCCAGTTCTTTTTGCCTTTGGAACAAGCAATGAGGCAATAAGGGTAGAGGCATATCCTTCCAGCATATCATTCATTACCTCGTAGCCCATAGGCTCCACTTCCTCCTGTCTGGGCTCAACAACCTCCATTATGCATTGATCCACTTTAATGGTGAAACGGATATCATCTTCATATTTCTTGACAATATCCCCTGATATTCTCACCCTTTGACTCATTTTGCATTTGAACTCATCAAAGTACTTGTTCATAACTTCAAGGTAACCGGTTCCAACTACTTGAATGCTTTCCTTGATTTGCTTGGTTACCGGTTGGTCAGCAGACCATTGGACATCACCTACTCCTGGAAAGTAGCCTTGGAAGTAAAAGAATAGCCCAAACAATACTTGTCCAAACTTGAACCTTAAAGAATTATCCTATTTGATAGATTTCAGATTCAATAGGAGTTGCCTTTGCATATCGGTGCATAGGTCAAATGATGCATCCTCCTTGATCATTCGGTAAGCGGCATTTACCGCTGCAGCAGATACAGAGTTAATTCTGCTAGCTGAGAACGTTTGGTATCTAATCAGAATACATGCATACTTCACCAGATCGTCCTTGATAGAATTGACAGTCATACCTCGTGAGTCACTCACTGAACTAGTCATACCTCATGAGTCACTCACTGAACCGGGTAATAGGCATCCATAAACATGTCAACAACATATCATAGGCATACATATATAAGCATCCGCACTGCATCACAAATAGGTCAACACAACATATCCATAAATTACATCCATACATCACATCACAAGAAAATAAAGAGAATTCATCATAATAAAGTACACACATCATCCATCACCACAAATCATATATATACATATAAGCTTAAAAAGATAAATATGTTTGTCATAATACAATGATCACCCCGAAGGGTCAAAATATGATACACAAGCCAAAATGGAGCTAGCCCTCCCCTCCTGTCTCTCCACCTCCCTCCTCTGTACCTCCTCCACCTGATCCTCATGCCTCCCCTCCCCTCGGTGGTCTAAAATCCACCGATCCACCTGTTTGTTGGCTCTGTGTGGGTCCCTGACTTTGTGTCCTTTGAAATCACACACTCTCATTGTATGAAGCTATTCACTGTGTTGTAGGTACTGCTCCGTGATACAATCCCCTATAATACCATGCCTCCCAAACTGCCCTCTCCACCATATCTTGTTGCTGCATCATATCAGAGTACATCTATCCAAGCCCTGCAAGAACCAACATCTGACAAGTTGCATCCCTCTTCCCCCGCAGTCGTGTCACATCCACCTCTGCCCTCTACACTCTGGCCCGTAGCCCCTCTAGCTCATCATCTTGCCCATGGATAAAATCCTAAAAGGCCTCTATAGTTGTCCCTATTTGCGCCTCCTCCCTCTCCTCTTTGAGGGCATCCACCTTTGTCCTCGCTATATGGAGGCTTTCCGTCAATCTGCTATCTCTCGCTGCAGCCACTCCACCTCTACCTCCAGACTCTCCCTCCCAACTCTCTCTATCTGTATCTCATCTTCAAGAGAATGGAGCCTCTCCTGGGTAGTTTCCCTCTTGTGTTGCACTCTATCAAGGTCATCCTGTGATACTCCTCCCCTGTCTTCCACCTGCGCCTCGGGTACATCCATAGGTACAATATCCTCTCCCTTGCCACCTACGGCCTCTCCTGGTGGTTCTCCCTCTCCCTCTCCCTCTCCCTCCTCTAGATCCCTCCTCCATATCACCCTGACTCTCCTTTGTTGTCCACTAGCACCACGCCCTGCACCAATCACAACTGTCTCCCCTGCCCCATCATCCTCCCCACCAACTACCTGGTCTACGGTCGGCTATAGCTCATCATCCTCCAAAACCCTAGGAATGGTAAGACGTACTAGCAAGTGCCCCTCTCACCAACTCCTATATCCCCCTGTCATCCCTAGATCCTCACCTGCCCCCATCCGCTCATCCCAGACCAAATGAGACACTGTCTAAAAATTGGTCCTGCCCTCCAATGGACTCACTGTCGAGCCCCAAAATCTCACCTCCCGTGTAATCCGAGGATATACTGGGATGTCCCCCAGTATATCCTAAACCTGTCCAAGTTGTCTCGCCACCCTATAGGGTGCATAATACTCCATAATATACACTGATCTACCAAATATCCACATCTCCACCCCAGCCCAGTGTAGCTGCCAATCCCCCCTCCATCTCTCACACCTCAAAAATGGCCACCATGTAAACTGCATAAGCTCATCAAGAATCCGACGCCAAAACCATACATACCCTATATGAGTATAGTGCAACAACCCCCTATACCTATCCATGTATGTCTGACAGGCCCACATATCCTATACACCTAGTGTCCGAGTGACCGCAATGTGCTCCCAAGCCTAGATATGGAAAAGTGTCACTCCTACGGACAAACTAGCATACTCCCTATACACCACCAGATGCATATCATGATATAACTGAGCTAACATTGCATCTCCCCACGCATACTGCAAGCCATAATGAACCATGAAATAAAGGCACTTTCTCCATCCAACAAGAAATTCATGCCTACCTAGATCAGGTATAATATGCCCTCTCAAAAATACACAAATCACCAGTACCAAGCACAGAATACGCCGAATACCCATCGCCCTACCCAAGTGCATCCTAATCTTGTCCAACATCAGTGGAGTCTCATACTCGCAAACCACTCGAAGATAAAAATTTTGTTGCATCCAAGTGGTACTCTGGGATGAGACCATGAACGAGGATCTTCAAGATCCTCCATACATCTAGAAGGGTCACTATCACCTCACCAATAGGAAGACGGAAGGTGTTATACCTGTTGTCCCACCTCTCCACTAATGTCTTTATCATCGTAGTATGAGCCCGTATCCTTGGCCACCTGCCCACACAATGCAACTCTAGAGTAGCTAACACCTCCAACTCATCACACCCCAACTTCTGATATAAACTCATAGTAGGAGGCCAATGCTCCCTCAAAGCCAACGGCCCCATCTCAGCCCGCATCCAACAAACCAATTCATTATTTCCATGTCCTCAAGTCCTATTCTGCCCTCCAGAACTAGCCATACCCTCACCCTATCCCAAAAATTCTAAACCTACCTCTAAACTCCCCCCTCTCGAGCGCACGTGCCAATTTGCCCAACGCTCGTGCCAAAACTATGGCACTCGCACCAATCTGCAGGTGCATGCACTAACAGAGAAACCTAACCCTCCCCAACCCTACCTATAGCCTCCGTCAACGCGAGCGCCCGTGCACCCACACAAGTGCCCACGTAAAACCTTGAGCGCCCGTGCAGATGCGCGAGTGTCCATGGCAATGCATGAGCATCCACGCTAAATATTTCACCTCCCCCAAAAATCTATTCTACCCACCTTCTACCCATGAGTTCCTGCATTGTTCGCTAGTGCTTGCACTAATCCATTGGTGCACGCATTGAAACAATGATCAGTGTGTGTGCCTCACCATTTCTAGGCCCTAATTCTCCCCCTAACCTGAAAAAATCAAAAGGGGGGATAGTCCTACATACCGGTGGTCCATAGCTGGTGGGTTTGTCATACCGTCGGTTCCTCTCAGTGCGATGATCACGTGTAGGAATGTGATCTATCTCTCCTTCTCTCCTTCTAGGCTTCGATTGGCTCCAAGTCTTGTGTGTAACAATGACTCCTCATTGGGCCCTTTGTGGCTTATATGGGCCCCCTCGAGGGCCCATTCCCTTTGCGGTCTTGCTTCTTCTACTCTCTCTTCTAGTTTTTCTACATCTGCTTCCTCTTTCTCTTTCACTTATCTCCTCCACTCAAATTCTTTCTTCTTTATTTCGAGAATTTTTTTGTCAATTTTCCTTTCAACAAAATTCTCAAGGGGGCATATACCTCCCACACTTTACCCTGGGGCATCTATTTATTTTTCTTCTATCTTTTACCCATCACCAAATTTGTCACTGCGTAAAAGAGGGGCAAAATGTAGACACTTTAAAAAACAATTATTTTAATTATTTTAAGTTCCTGACATAATTAATTTATTAATTATGCCAATTTTCAATCCCTCCTCAATATTAATTAATTATAATTAATATTGTCACTATAGTTTGTTAATTGATTTATTTAATAAATCAATCCCCTTTTATTCTTCTAAAAATCCTCAATATTAAATCTCCTCCTCTTAACTAATTAATTTCAATTAATTAGTTAATCTAAGTGATTCCTACAAATCACCTTTTTCCTAATCCATCATGAACCTAATAGATTCTTCTAGAAACTCCCTAAGCTCACTTAGTATTATTCTTCTAATTTTTAATTCCCTCTACTCATTCTCTCTCCTAGTCAAATCCTCCTACAAATCTCATCTACCCTAATCCCACCTAATCTTTCCTCTAATCCCTCTCCTAATGAGTTGCTAGTGGCTAACATAATGATTAACCACAAATTCAACTCCTTGTCCCTTCTATCCAACCACTCCCCTTTAATTCTCTTTTCCTAGGTGAATGTGAGATTTTCAAAATCTCACATTCCTCTAAGCATCTCATCTTCCAAGGAATTTTTAATTCCTTCTTATTCCTCCAATCCCCATGAGCATCCCTTTTGAAGAATTTTTAATTCTTCCTTTCCATCTCTCAAGAAATATCCTATCCCTTTCTCTTCTCAAGGCACATTGGGAAGTCTTCCCAATGAACCTTGAGGAGTGTGGAGACAAGAAATGTCTGTAAGGCACATCTCTTGGTCTCTGCACCTCCTCTTGGGCCTTGTGTGGGCTCACAAGGAATCTTGACCCTCCATCTTGGGTCAATCCTAGCCCTTCATTTCTCCTCCTCTCTCCCTATAAATTGAGGACTCCATCCCCTCACATTTCATCTCCAATTTTAGCAAATTCACGCTACTAGTTTGTGCCTAGGAAACTATCTTTACACCCTTATCATGCCAAAGCTACTTCTCATCCATACTTAGCCATATTATCCATCTCATCCTTCAAATCCATCACATCCATTTGTGCACAATGTTGGAGAGCCAACCACATCAAGCAATCTAGGATCATATCAACATCACATTGGAGGCATTTGGGCGTACTTCAACTTCATCCAAGCTCCCTCTGAGGGAGAAGGTAAAGGTTTGCAAGGTATAAGCATTGCCTTCATGTTTTTATGTGATTTGATTCATACTTCATGTTTTAATATGTTTTAGTGTTTCCTTTGCATACTAACCATGTGAATTCACCTTGCTGCATTTTTTACCATATTCACATGTAATTCTCAAAATGGAATCACCCCACCGTGCTACAAGATAGCAAAGCACCCTCAAGCAAGAAAAAGCATGACATGGTCGATAGAACAATATGACACCATGACAGAACAAAGAGACTCCACAATAATCCAGGTGACTCAACATTACAAAACACAAGAGAAACGATGTTACACACACAAGTGACTCGACATCACAAAACACAAGTGACCCTAAAGAGAGAGTGTCATCACATAACTTATGATGGTTACCATGGTCAACCTCCATAGGTCTCGGCTCACTATCTTGGTAACCTTTCCCGAACCTCCGGCTCCAACTAAGTCTCATGTAGACCCTACCAGCCTTTCATGAAGACAAGGTGGTCGGTTTGCCATTCCAAGCCTTCTCACTAAATTATGAGCCTCAATACAAGCACTCACCTATGCGCGAGGTACAATATCTTTATTAATGTTTGAGAACTACCCACCTAATCAATTAATTATATTATCACTTATTATCTTGCTTCCAAAGGGTCATCCTGCCAACCTCTTTGGGCGCAGCCCCCATTCGAAAGCCTCTCTCTCAAAGGACACTTAAACAAACATGGTCACTCCATGAGGACCTTATGGTGAAGCAAAAAGCCATAACACCACTATCCAGAAACAAGTGGTCAAAACAAGGACATTATGACTCTTGGTTAACCATAAGGTAAAGACACTACATGGTTAAGACAACGAAGTCATCATATATCACTTGGTCAAAGGTACCAAATACGCCACCATAGGATGATTGAACCATAGACCAAAAATAACATAATATAACTCTTGCAAGGAAAGCTAATTTCACTAAGTCTGCACTCAAACAATCTTTGAGAAAATCGGCATCAAGCACTTGCAACATCATTGATTGAAAATTAAATAAAACACTCTTTTACCATTCACATCTATTCAATTTCCAAATCACTATTCCATCAAGAATGAAATCCACATTAAATATTCAATTGAATAAAACATGAATTCCTAACAGACATTTAATTCATTTCTAGAATATATCCAAATTAACCAATTTGAATTACTAATTCATGCCTTGATTTCCATAGATAAATTTATTGAACCACATAATAAAAATCACATGAAAATCATAATTTTATTTAACATAAAACCCACTTTAAATTATATCATTTAATAAAACTTAAATTCATAGCACATACCGATTTGTACTGGTACAAATACAAGGTCAAGCGGGCACCAAGGCCAACCCGCGGTAGTACTGTTATCGAGGCAGCAGACACTACCTGTCGGTAGTACCGCTACCGGTGGTAGTAGGCCTACCGACCATTAGTGTCGCTACTGCCGGTAGCACTGCTACCAGTGGTAGCAGCCACTACCAACTGGTAGTAGTACTGTCGACTGGTAGTACTGCTACCAACTGGCAGCAGTACTGCCGACCGGTAGTACTGCTACCTGCGGGTAGCAAACACTACCGACCCGCGTGGTGGGACTAGCCCACCACATGGTAAGGTAAGGTCTACAACACAAATAAAAACATGCTTCCAAGGCATTAAAAATCAAACCGATACTAAATCATTTAAACATGAAAATGATTCATTTCCAGATCATTTCACGGGCACACACACACAGTGCCAAGATCCAAAATTCAAAGGGATATTTACCAGCAAGGTAAATGGTGAAATAAAATCACATAAGAACCCCAAATCTTGGGCAATAGATACTAGGAAGCACAAAACAAACTAAATGTAATTCATTCTATTCCAAATAGAAGAGGTAGTCCATGAAGTTTATTTTTAAGAATACAAAACATACATCAAATAGAGAAATGAACCATTTCTTTCCTATAAGCAGACCTATGATATAAGCTTCACAAAATCAACAATAACAAGCATTCCTTCTTCCATTCTAATCATTCTGCAAGAATTTACAAGGAGATTTGCATCTTTTCAACACACAGGAAGCAACTGAAAAATCAAATTTAAATTTCAAAACAAGAAGAGATTATCCAACCTTGAAGCAAACTAGAAGTAAAATGGTGGAAGAATCCCAGTCCTTGCAAACCAAATCAAATTCCACCTCCTCCTTCAGAATGTTTTACTAAATTTCTCTTCCCAATTTTCTGCCTACCTCTTCCTGTGAATTTTCAGAAATATATGGGGAAAATATTTTCAACCTAAACTTTCTAGGTTGAAAGTTTTCTCCACCAATCAAATTAAATTATTTAAAAATTTAAAAGCAATCAAATTTACTCTTTTCCAAAAATAATTCTTTTCCAACAATTAAATTGAAAAAGTCAAATGGAAAGGTAAAAAGAAAAGCTTTTTTTTTATTTTCTATTTTCCATAATACTTTCCTTCAACATAATCATTTAACATTTAAATGGCTAGACAATTATTTATTTCCTTCCACAATATATATTAATGCAACTCTACACAATGAAATAAGCCATTTAACTAATTAATCCAGCAAATCATTAATTTAATAAAATCAATAATCTCAGAGCATAATAATTAACTAATTACGCCAACATAAGATAGCATCATCCATTCAATTAAATAACCATTCAAATGAACGAAAGCACGCAAAATGAAGAATGATCAAATGACGACTCACAAATAGCCAAACCAAAGCACTATGACTCGTATACCAGCCAAATGGGAAAGACAACCGACTGACAACACTAACACGAGTGTAACTGTGGTCAAGTTAGGGTCCAACAACTATCTCCTCCACTCCCATCAGATATATAAGTCACGCTCAGACCTATGAAACTAGGTGGAGTCGATACCCCATACCTACCTGGTACTTGTACATGCAATGTCCTGTACCAAAGAACCACATGTGCATATATATATATATATATATATATATATATATATATATACCGACACGGCACACACACCGATGAAGGAGAATCATGACGTTCCCTATCTCACCAAAGTGAGTGAAGTAAAATCATCTCCTCACATCCCATACACATGCAAACATGTAACACATAAATAACACATCGCACATATAAGGTAAGTGTGTCAGTCCATGATAGTGATCCATAAAATAACATTAATCATAAGTACTGAGATGTTGCATAACATCATACAACACGAATCTGGATAAAGCATGAAATAACATCGCATAAAATCTGAATCAATATACAATAATGTTCCACTGAAGTCAATCAAAAAAATACAAAAAGAGTTTGATCAAGGAGGGGTACTACACATTCACTAAGCATTGGAGCAGAAGTGAAGTCAAGTTCAAGCATTGAAGATGGCATTCATGATCAATGTTTTGTGAAGACATCCTACATGAAACCTTAAAAGCTTTGTGTGAAGACAAACAAAACTTCATCAAGGTAAACATTGTGGTTTCAAGCAATACATTTCAGATTCAATCTTTCCCTCAAAAGGAAAGCACTTTATTTCAGCCTTTCATTATATTTGTTTCAAGAATTGCTTAGGAGGGAGAATTTGGGAAATTTTTTGAAGTAAAGTTGTTTGAACACCCACATTTGTAGTAAATATGGGTGGAGACCCATTTAAGAAAGAGACTTCAGTCCACACGCTGGTTGATAATGTGGTTCAGTGTAGAGATGAGTTGGTAGATGTGGGGTGGATGGATTATTTTCATAAACTAGGCAAATGTGATACATAGATGACTTTGGATTTTGCATGGACTCTAGAAGAAAATGTAGCCACTATGAAGGGGTTGCATGTGGATGATATCATGATAGCCATTGCAGAAGTATATGGACTTTCTATAGAAGGGGAAGACTATATGGAAATCCATAATGTAGTCTCAACCAAAGAAGATTTTATCAAACCAGATGACCCATCATTGCAAACTTCTAAACAAGGAAACAAGAGGGTTTCTTCACCAGAAAAGTGGGCAGAAGCAACAAAATTCATAATGATATGATTAATGTGAGGTGTGGATGTCATTGATCTATTCACACCATTTTAAGTTTCTCAACCATCTATGACATGGTCAACTAGTCAATGTTCCTGACTACTTAGCTCATTTCCCCAACATAATGGCAACAAAGGTGCAAAAAGGTAAGGATACCTCACTATCCCACCATTATTTAATAGCTTTGTTTGTGAAAAGAAGTCCAACTATGTATTTTTGTAGAATGGCCTGGGAGGAATTCTTAAAAGTCGAGAAGATCAAATATGTGAATTTGGGTCTAGGAGGTAGAAAAATAAGGTTTAGAGGGTTAGAAAAGGAGGAAAGTAGTAAGCCCCTAATGCATTCAGTTCAAGAAGAATTATGAAGAAAGATACACTTCTATCTTTGTAATTTCCAATTCTGTGTCATTTAGAGATGAGACGGAGGAATCATAATCAACTCCTCCTATAGCCAGAATTCAGAGTGAGAAGTTGGCTCAAAAATCTACTACTAAGCCCAAACCTAGAGAAAAGAAGCTTAAAGAAAAAGTTGAAACTCTTAAAGAAGAGGGTAAATCAAACCCTACAGATAAAACCCTTGTTGCTACCCCAAAAAGAAGGAGAAAATTTTCTCTACAAAAGGGAAGGGAACTAAGGAAAAATCCAACCCTCAAAAGGGAAAAAAAAAGTGAAAATTGATGAAAGCCTTGCATTTGAATGAGAAAAACCTAAGAATACGCCTAATAATACTGCAAGGAAGAAGAGAAAGCCATAGACTTCCCCTCTCGTTGAACCAAAAAGAAAAGCCCACATTTCTGTTACTTAGACTCAACAAGTTCCTGTTGCTACTCCTGTCATATGGAAACCTTCATCTATTGCTTATCAAGTCACTAAGAAAATACTTTCAACAATTAGAAAATCTGAAAAGAAGAAAGAAAAACAAAAGGGAGAGGTTGAGAAATAGTGACAATCTCATAGATTGAAAAAATAGAAAGGAAGTGCTAATAGAAAAGAAAAGACTAGCATTGTCCTAGATGTTGATTCAGAGACAAGTAGTGAGAGAGAATCCATTTTTAGGAAAAAGACTTTGGTTGTGGAAACAAGATAAGTGTCTTCTGAGTCAAATCTAGAATCATATAAGACTTTCCCAAATTGGATAGAGGAAGGAGATATTGCAGTACTAATGGAAATAGAGGGTTGTGTTATTTAAGAAATAAGGGAGCAGAGTGTGGGTGTCCAAATAGAGGATATTGCAAAATAAACATGGGAGAGGAAGATGAAGAGATCAAAAGTTATAATATGGAAGAACCCCAACCTAAGGCACAAGAAACTACACCATCAAAAAACATCAATTTAGATAGGTTGGCAAAAATGGTTGTTAAAGAAACATAGGAGGTCATTGAGACCATCTTGAGATAAGAAACGTCCTAAAAAACTAGACCATTTATGGAAACCATTGGTAATATTCAAGTGCCTCACATCTCTTCCTCCACATCTTGGCCTTGAATTACACTCATATTATGGAAATAGATGAAAATGTTACAATTGAGAGAAAAGAAATTGATAAGATAAAAGGAATAATTGCAAGAGATGATGGAAAAGAACCTACATGAATAAAAAATGGAAGTTGCAAGACTAAGATACAAAGTGGACACTATGGTTGTTGTGGTGTCATGGATTGTTAGTTGTAGGCCACCAAGGTGGACCATATATATATTATTTCTTAGGGAACATTTACTTAACTTCTAGTTTATGTAAATCTATTTAGATTTGCCCTTTTCCATTGTTTATCCTAGAGACTTCTTTGATATTTTTTAGTCATCTGTAGAGCTCAAAACTAAAAAATGCTTTGTGTGAGTTATATATTTGTAACCTTATGATGTCATACAACACTAGTTGAATTCTCTTTTGTATGTAGGAGATGTTCAACTAAGAGAATTATGATGTTATTTAAAGAATGAATAAACAAGAGGTAATCAAATGCTTACATACATTGAACTTGAGAAAATGGCTACACTATCTCTTTGGGTTGAATCAAACAGTGCAGATGTTATGGTGAATGAGTGGGTATTGCTCACTTAAGAGTCTAATATTCAATAGTGTATACTAGTATCTAGGACAAAGACTTTTGAAGGGTATGGGAGGCTGATTCATGCATAGGGTAGGGATATTTAAGATTTTGTTGCAACACGTTGGCAAGAACTCACACATGACTTCATAGATTGGTGAATTAATAAAAGGGGTTAGGATCACCTCGTATGGTGATTTTGATACCATCATAAGGGAATTTAATGCATTGGTGGTATGTCAATGGTACGACTTGCATGGCATGGATCTATGGTTGGTCAAGGAAAGGGTTATATCCACGATCAAGTTCCAAGACATGACATAAGGTGTCGTGTACTGCAGGGTCCACTCTAATATGGAGTAATATCACTCATTTGAATAGGCTTCTTGTGTCATTAAAAGATTTGATTACCTTTTTACAACATCTATATGTTAGGTCCTAGAGACAACTGAGAGGGTGCGGTGAATCAGTTGTCTCATAAATTCAAACCAAAAACAACTTAACCAACTTAATGCTTAATACCGATAAACCAGTTAAGTATGTCGGTAGACAGTGTTAACAGCTATTTGCTATACCGGTAAAGATTAATGCATGAAACATAAACACAAAGTCATCCACAACACACGACACCAATATTTGTACGTGGAAACCCTGTAAGGGGAAAAACCACAGTGGGAAACCTTACCCACAATCAAATGATACTACTGTAGATAGTAAGTGAACATAAATGGGGTCTGCACATGTAGAAAGGCCAACAGCCTAGAGGTCACTGCTCAATCACAAAAAGGGAGTCACAGTGACTACAGTTGGATGGTTAAATCCAATAAGAATGTACTGCACAAAATAGCATCTTCATATGCTGGATTCAGTACCGGTGTAATGCTGATATGCTTTCACAAAAACCTAGCTTCACCTTCAAATGATATCTTCATGTATAGCTCTGCTTAATCTCACATATACCTTCACACACTTCTTTTTCACATCCCACATTCAATCTTACAAATAAGATCTTACATTTATACCATAACCTAAGACCAATTTTAGTAGGTCATCTCTACAAGATATTACAATAAAACATTTTACAAACAATATAATATCTGATGCAATAACCGATTGAACATGTCGGCTTAATGCATTTGCAACAATAATTAATCATTTCCATAGTGTGCCATGCTGATCTGGAAAAGATAAACCTGTCGGTGTAACCCTAGGTAACGCTGGACCTATTTGCCGGTAAAAGAAAATATGTAAATATGAATATACCAATGATTAATTCTTCAAAACAAAGTGTCCACATGATGTCTTGGACATTACTAGGTGTCTTCCATATCATTCCAAGTGTCAGTGATCATTATATCCTATTGGTGAACCATATACCAGTAACTGTGCAATAGTTACTTGCTTGCCGGTGAATGCTGCTAGATCTCCAAAGTGCTAGTGTTTTAGTAGGTGTTGACATCAATGACAAAACCATACCAAAATACCACCAATCTCCCCCTTTGGCATTGATGGCAACACAAGATGGAAAAACCATCAAAGTGCCAAAATAGAAATGTCAAATACCAACAACCAACAATCTCTCCTAAACAACAATCTCTACCCCTAGGAGCAACATGTGTTATCCAAAGTTTTTCAATACCAATCCCTCCTTAAAAGGGTAATGTGTTTTTCCATAGATATCTCTCCCCCTTTGACATCAAATGCCAAAGTTACAATAATAAAATCAAGTTCATATACAAAATATCAATCAATTCAATATACCAACTACTCCCCCTGAGAAGTAGCTTCCTCATCAAAGACCGGAGTAAAAGATTTCTCTATAAATTCTGCTGGTTGATGACAATCATCAACTGTCGAAGTCTCTATTGGTGGTGGTATGACTCCAAGCTGATCTCTGAGATATTCAAAAGTCTCCTTAGGCAAAGGTTTTGTGAAAATATCTGCAAGTTGTTCTTTAGTATTCACATAAACCAGTTTTATCTCATTTTCTTCAACTTTTTCTCTTAGAAAATTCAGTTTGATAGAAACATGTTTTGTTTTAGAATGTAATACCAGATTCTTAGATATATCAATTGTTGCAGTGTTATCACAATATATAGTAAAAGGTTCCTTTCATTTTACCTTTATGTCTTTCAACATTTGCTTAAGCCATAGTACCTGTGTATAGTTAGTTGCTGTTGCAACATATTATGATTCTGCTGTTGATAAAGATGTACAACTCTATTTCTTACTCAACCAAGAAACTAATCTCTTTCCAAGAAAGAATGCTCCGCCGGTGGTGCTTTTTCTATCATCCACTTCTCCTGCCCAATTTGCATCTGTGTATGCACATAGATCAAAATTTTCATCTCTAGGATACCAAAATCAAAGATTTGCAGTGCCTTGTAAGTACCGGAAAATCCTTTTTTACTGTTGATTCATGATTTTCTCTAGGATTACTTTGAAATCTAGAAACAATACATACTGCATTCATAATATCAGGTCTGGTTTGTGTCAAATACAATAAACCTCTTGTCATAGATTTGTATCTAGTTGGATTAATAGGTGGAGATTCATCCCTTTGAGATAATTTGTCATTTGTAGTCATAGGTGTGCTTACCGGTTTAGAGTTCTCCATCCCAAACTTATTTAGTAACTCTTTCAAGTACTTGGATTGACTCAAAAATATACCTTTGTCAGTCTGTGAAATCTGCAAGCCTAAAAAGAATTTTATTTCACCAATCATAGACATTTCAAATTCTTGCTGCATTTTAATAGAAAATTCCTTACATAATCCATCTTCTCCTCCAAAGATTATATCATCAACAAATACTTCTATAATCAAGATGTCATCATTAGTTATTTTGTAATATAAATTATTGTCTACATTTCCTTTAGTAAAACCAATCTTCAAAAGGTATTTATCCAATCTTGCATACCAAGCTCTTGGAACTTGTTTTAGTCCATACAGATCTTTTCTTAACTTGCATACCATATCATTGTCATCTATCAAAGAAAATCCATCAGGTTGTTCAATATAGAATTCCTCTTCAAGATCTCCATTCAAGAATGCACATTTGATATCCATTTGATAAACATTGTAGTTCTTGTGTGCTGCAAAAGCCAAGAATAATCTGACTGCCTCAATTCTAGCTACCGGTGCAAAGGTTCATTGTAATCAACTCCTTCTTTCTGAGAATATCCCTTACACACTAGTCTTGCTTTATTTCTGACAACCTTACCATCTTCATTAAGTTTGTTTCTAAATACCCATTTGGTTCCAAATACATTTTTATCTCTAGGTCGGGGAACTAATGTCCAAGTATTATTTTTCTCAATTTTTTCTAATTCCTCTTCCATAGCTTTAATCCAAAATTTATCTTCACATGGCTCATTAAAAAATGATGGTTCAATTTGAGAAATAAGACATACCTCTTCATTTGCCAATCTTCATCTTGTCATAACTCCTTTAAATTTGTTTCCAATTATCTGATCTTCAGAATGATTCAATCTTACAGACTGGGGTGTCTTAGTTTGTTGTTGTTCTTCAATTACTATGGAATCCTCAGATGGTATCGAGGTAACTAGATCTTCATTCTGTACCGATGGATTTAGAGTAGGTTAATTTGTCATAATTTTTGTTGTCGGTTTAGAGTCTATATACCTTGAAGTTACTCTGAATTGTTCATCAATTTTTAAATTTGTACTCTCAACAATTTTCTGCAATCTCTTGTTAAAGCATCTATATGCCTTGCTCTTAGATGAGTAACCAAGAAATATTCCTTCATCACTTATAGGATTAAATTTGCCAATATATTCATCTCTTCTAATATAACATTTACTTCCAAAAATTCTGAAATACTTAAGAGTAGGAGTATTACCAAACCATAGTTAATGAGGGGTCTTACCGGTTTCACCTTTGATGTGAACTTTGTTGAATGTATAGACCACTGTGCTGACTGCTTCTCTCCAATACACATGTGGTAGATTTGCTTCTGATAACATACTTCTTGCTGCATCCAAGATAGTTCTATTTTTCCTTTCAACAACTCCATTCTGTTGTGGTGTCTAAGGTGCTGATAGTTGTCTTCTGATTCCATTCACTTCACAGAATGTATTAAAGTCCTTTGATGTGAATTCTCCTCCTTGATTTGATCTTAAACATTTGATTTTCCTACAGGTTTCATTTTCAACCATTGCTTTGAATAGTTTGAACTTTCCAAGTGCTTCTGATTTTTCTTTGAGAAAAGTAACCCAACACATTCTAGAATAGTCATCAATAATTAGCATGAAATATCTATCACCTTGTAAGCTTTTAGTTCTAGCTAGACCACATAAATCAGCGTGAATCAAATCAAGAGCATTATTGGATTTTTCTGGAATACTTTTGAAACTAGCTCTAACTTGTTTTCCAAATTGACATTCCTTACAAATTGTATTCTGAGGTTTGACAATTTTAGGTAGATCTCTAACTGCCTTAGAAGTACTGATCTTTACTATGCAATCAAAGTTTACATGACAGAGTCTCTTATGCCATAACCAACTTTCATCTATATATGCAATCAAGCATGTCTTTTCACTGTTATTCAAATGAAAGATATTACCTCTAGTCTAATTACCGGTTGCAATTTCCAAACCTATTCTGTTCATGATTTTGCATTTTCCATTTTTAAATTGTAATTGAAATCCTTTCTCAACTAATTGACCAACACTCAAAAGATTATGCTTTAATCCTTCAACATAGTAGACATTGTCAGTGTTATGCTTACCATCAAGAGATATTGTACCCTTACCTTTGATTGAACAGGCTTTGTCATCTCCAAATCTTACTAAACCTCCATTGTATTTTTGAAAGTTCAAGAATTTACCTTTTTCTCCTATCATATGATGTGAGCATCCTGAGTCAATGATCCATTCATCCTTTACTTCAACTTTAGCTGCTAGGGCTTGTTCTATCATTTGAGCAGTAGGTGCCGGTTGATCTTCTGTTATAGCAACAAAAAGCCATCCATTGTATATTGGATCCTCATCAGAATCATTAGTCACACCTTCATCAGCAATGTAACAAGATTTGTTTTTGTTCTTCTTAAATCTGTATCTCTGATATTCAGGATTAGGAGTGTATGTTCTTCTAGCTTCTTCTCTTAGTCTAGCATGTCTATCAGGGCATCTCGAAGTCATATGACCAATCTTATTGTAGTTAAAACATTTAAAGGGTGATTTACTTTCATACTTACTTCCAACTGGACCTTTAGGCATTTTCCTTGCAAATAGTGCTTCAAGTTCTTAAAGTTATTCATTCTCGTTCCTAGTTTCTTCAAGTTCTCTTGCATAAAAGGCTTTCCAATCTGATTTATCAAATGATGGAGTAGATGATGTTGATGCTTTAAAGGACAAATCTGTCTTTATAATAGCAACAGGACCAAGTTCCTCAATTTCAAAAGCTGAAAGTTTTCCAATCAATGTATCCCTAGCTACTGATGTATTAGGCATTGTTCTCAACTCATTTATAGCAGTAACCTTTAATTTATATGCCGGTGGCAATCCTCTTAAAAATTTTGAAACAATTTCATCCTCACTTAAGGTTCCTCCACAACATTTAATACCCAAACAATTTCATTTACTCTTTCCATAAAAGCAGAAATCCTTTCATCTTCTTCCATTTTCAAATGTTCATACCTGACCCGGAAGCTCTCAAGTTTTGCAATTTTGACTATGGAATCTCCTTCATTTAGTGTTTCCAAATGATCCCAAATAGATTTAGCAGTAGACCTATCTGATAATCCCATGATTTGTTGATCTGATAATGTGCTCAAAAGTGCTTCTTGTGCTTTGTAATCATTCTCCTCATCTTTAGCTAAGGTAGTTGGACTGGGCCGACCAGCTACAATAGTAGTATAACCTTTCTTTGTAACTTCCCAGATATCTTTACCAATGCAATTCAGATGTGTCTCCATTCTGATCTTCCATATCCCATAGTTGGTTCCATCAAGTTTAGGACTGTCCTTCCTAAAATAATTAGTAGACATTGAATCTCCTCAAGTTGTTAAACTTCTGCAAAAGAGGACTAAGCTCTGATACCAATTGTTAGGTCCCAGAGATAACTAAGAGGGGGGGGGGGGTGAATCAGTTGTCTCATAAATTCAAACCAAAAACAACTTAACCAACTTAATGCTTAATACTGGTAAACCAGCTAAGTATGTCGGTAGACAATGTTAACAGTTATTTGCTATATTGGTAAAGATTAATGCATGAAACATAAACACAAAGTCATCCACAACACATGACACCAATATTTGTACGGGGAAACCCTGTAAGGGGAAAAACCATGGTGGGAAACCTTACCCACAATCAGATGATACTACTGTAGATAGTAAGTGAACATAAATGGGGTCTGCACATGCAGAAAGGCCAACAGCCTAGAGGTCACTGCTCAATCACAAAAAGGGAGTCACACTGACTACAGTTGGATGGTTAAATCCAATAAGAATGTACTGCACAAAATAGCATCTTCATATGCTAGATTCAGTACCAGTGTAATGCTGATATGCTTTCACAAAAGCCTAGCTTCACCTTCAAATGATATCTTCATGTATAGCTCTTCTTAATCTCGCATATACCTTCACACACTTCTTTTTCGCATCCCACATTCAATATTACAAATAAGATATTACATTTATACCATAACCTAAGACCAATTTTAGTAGGTCGGCTCTACAAGATATTACAATAAAACATTTTACAAACAATATAATATCTAATGCAATAACCGATTGAACATGTCAGCTTAATGCATTTGTAACAATAATTAATCATTTCCATAGCGTGCCATGCTGATCTGGAAAACATAAACCTGTCGGTGTAACCCTAGGTAACCCTGGACCTATTTGCCGGTAAAAGAAAATATGCAAATATGAATATACCAATGATTAATTATTCAAAATAAAGTGTCCACACGATGTCTTCGACATTACCAGGTGTCTTCCATATCATTCCAAGTGTCTGTGGTCATTATATCCTGTCGGTGAACCATATACCAGTAATTGTGCAATAGTTACGTGCTTGCCGGTGAATGCTACTAGATCTCCAAAGTGCTAGTGTTTTAGTAGGTGTTGACATCAATGACAAAACCATACCAAAATACCAACACTATATGCCCTTCAGATAATCCCAATGCTTTGACTAGATTCAATGTACAAATGTTGAGGTTTGCTCCTCCATCTATCAAGACTCATCTGATTTTATGCTTATGCACAAATACCTCAAGATAAAGGAGGTCGCTATGGTGTAGTTTATGCAAAGGTATGTCTCACTCTATAAATGTTACATGATGTTTGGTGGAAAGATGCCCTATCATGGCCTGAAATATATTTATGCTTATGTTTGAGGGGATGGAAGATACTTGAAGGGCTTTATCTAGGATGGCCTTGTGCATGCCTTGTGTTGAGGGGATGTGTGTAAAAGCTCAAGAATTGACATTTTAGCAGGAATTTCTTCTAGGTGTTCCAAAAGTTTGTACTGGAAATATGGTTGTGGTCTTGAAGTGGCCCATTGTAAGGTCACTTTGGAACGATGGGTTGTTATTGGAACATATGGACTCTTATATTTTACATAACATATGGAGATATGTTTGTCAAACCGTCAGATGTGGTTGACCATGTATTCTTAATCGACATTGGCATAATTGGCACTATTGTCTTGTTTACCACTTGAGCTGGAGGCTTTACACTTTCCATGGTTTTGTAAAGGTTCTATGAAAATTTTGTGATCACTATTTGAAGATCCTGATTGGGTTTAAAATTTTATGTCACCTAAATCGATTAGATCTTGAATGATGTTATTTACCTTATAACAATTGTAATTTATATGACACATAGTTATATGATACTCCCAAAAATCATTATCGTTATGCCAAGTGGCCTTAAATGGCCCTAAATCATAATGTTTTATTTTTGAAAGTGTTATTCTATTAGACTGGATGAGTTCTTTAACTCTAACTTAACAGGATCCCACAAGGGAGTGTATTTTTGTCTAGGATTATTATTATTATTTCTAGAAGGTCTAGATTGTGGTTTGGACTAGGTGGCATTTGTCAATTGATCATTGTGATTGGGTTGGTTCGTTGTTTTCATATTTTTTAGTCCCTTTGAGGAAATGAGGGTTTGAGCTTTATTGATCACTTGGGCATTTACAACACCATCATTTGTTACATGTTTGTTATGTGACCAAAACTTAGACTTATCATTTGCCAAATTAGGGTATTATTAATGTTCTGTTTATAAATATTTAGATCTCCCTTAGTGATGAGGGCCTTCTCATACTTAATTCCCTTCTCTATCACTTGATCGAATGTATCTAGGAACAATATTTGTAATGCAAACATCATTTCCTGATTCAATTTTTTGATAAACATTTGCACTTGCTCTTTCTGAAGTATATGACATGGACTCTTACTTGAAAGACTTCTCCATCATTGAAAGAATGAAGCAAAACTTTGTCCATTATTTTGTTTGGTCATGCAAAGATCCATTATTGTCATTTGGTGCTCTATATTGTGTGAGAAGTGCATGATGAAATTTTCAGCTAATTCACCCCAGGATTGTATTCCTTGTGGCAAGTGGGAAAATCACTTCATGGCCTATTATTCCAAACCTCTAGGGAAGACATGCATAAGGTATGTATCATTGTATGCAACCTCAATATAGGTGATGAAAAATTCCATAAATGATCTTAGGGGTCTCCCTTTCCCTTATATTTATCGAATTTTGGTGCTTCAAAGTTAGAGGAAAGGGTGACATGTACCATGTCTTATTGAAAGGATAAGGACATGGGTCCTCCATCGTATACAATTTGTTTGGGCCACCCACTTGGATGTTCGATATTTGTTGCAAAATTTGCATCTATTGTGCTAAGACCTATGTAGGTGACAATGGGAGATGAGTGTCAAGACTTTGGTTCAAGGTAAAAGTACAAACCTGAGTCACGTTTTAGGCCAAGTTATCAAGACA
Organism: Cryptomeria japonica; assembly: GCF_030272615.1. NCBI lineage: Eukaryota > Viridiplantae > Streptophyta > Pinopsida > Cupressales > Cupressaceae > Cryptomeria > Cryptomeria japonica. The sequence goes on from NC_081414.1 coordinate 500,358,902, forward strand.
AGTGAATTTGAATATTTCAAACTAAATATTAATTTTAGTCAAATATATGATCTATATAGATTCATTATACCTAAGTTATATATGGTCCACAACTTTTCCAATTGGAGGTGTTTACTAAATGTATGTTTTATACCACTTTGGGTCCAATTACCAATTTTTTTTTTTTGTTTGGAAAACTCGATGTTTCACCAACTCCTACTCTTATAAATAATATTGTTTTTTAAATATAAAAATACCCTTTTGTAGATCTATAACCAAATTTTCTAAAATATATATCTTTTAATATTTTAATTAGTTTTTATATATAATTTTTATTGAAAGCCAATCATTAGCACTAAAATATAAGGTTGATTATCTTGTAAAGGAAAAATGCTAAAATTTATTTAATTTTTTTCAAAAAAATACCATGCAAAAGAGAAAAGAATTTATGTCAAGATGATATAATTCTTTTCTATTTTGGATAAATAATTAAGACAAATGGTGGTGCCAAATGCAAAGTATTGTATTTTAGTACACACAACTTTTCAGATGTATTTAAAAAATATATATTTATAAAAATTAGAGAAAAATATATACATGCACAAAATTTTCAAGTTACTACTACGAACAAAAATTGAAAAAAAAAACACATAAAATTTACTATATAAAGTGTGAGGCATCGTGTAACTTCAATTTCAGCATTTATCAATAGCTAAATTTTACTTTATAAAGCACTATATTCAAATAATTTTTAAAATTTTCTTAAAAAAATACAAACATAAATATACATTTTATTAATTAGCCGATAGGCTATATAGCGTGACGTTTCACTCCAAAACATGTCTCACACTGCAAAACTAGACTTTGTCTCAGTAAACTACCCAAAAATAGAGGCTGGTAAATTTCTCAACATACAAGTTGGAAATTGAATGCATTTTCAGATCACAAAAGTGATTTCCTAATTACTAATCAATGAGAAGTCTTTCAAAAAAATCTTGCAGTTATAAAACATATCAATTCCAACGAAACTTACAGCTGTAAAACATATCAACTCCAACAAAACTTGCAGTTGTAAAACAATATCAAAATTGACCATAAATGCATTACTGAATAACTTCCCATTTTTGCTTGTTGTTTCATTTAATTTAGTGAACAAGTTGTAGTCATAAATGGAGAAATAAATGCATATCAGGTAAAAAATTTGATTTGCAATATCTTATTGAATTAAAATTTGATCTTTTTTTATCTCTTCTAAAATATTGTACTACATAGCTGCCTTGAAATGTGTCGGTGGCCTACAAACTCTATAAATACATCAGTTTGTATATACAATGTATTTCCAGACAAATATTCATCCACCGCTTGTAGCACACTGGTTCGACGGACTAAAGACCACACAAATATCAACAGTGACAAATATCAATAGTGAGTACTCTTCGAACAATATATGAAATTAAACTAATAGGAAATTGACTTTCAGAATTGCTTTGTATTCAAATATTTAAATTTCATTGGTAAATAATAAAATAATAACTATTTTATACTTTGCCTTCACTCGGTCGTTCATGTCTCCCCTCCCTGTTGTAATAATTTTAGGACACATTGTGTTAAATCCATATTTGGTACTTATGATGCAACAACCTCCTACAATTTTGGGTTTTCCTCTACGATTAAAAAAAACATTCAACATGCCAACACACCTACCCACCAAAATAGAAAAAAAAAACAAGTGGTTCAGAATCCTTATTTTGAGGCGGCTCAATTATTTAGGCTCATGTAGCTGATCATCTCAAAGCCAAATCATACGCTCCCCATTTTAATTCTACTATGCCTCTATTCCATTTGGAATCTGTTCTTTTCACTTATTTATAGAGACAATTCAAATCCAAATAAACTATTACTGCACAAAACATTAATACAACAACTTAACTCTAAGCCATCCCTATCTTTTGTTTTGTAATCTTTTCTTTTAAATCGGCAAACTAATTTCACTTCTTCGTGTGTACTCATACACTGCAGTCTTTTATTTGTTCTTGTGCTAACTTTTATGTGTTGGTTTAGCTTCTAATCATGTCTTTTAATGACTTATGGACAAATCTATTTGCCCCTAAATCCTTCTCTTTCTCTTTCATTAGTTGCACCCGCAATCTCTATTTCTTCTTGGTGTCTTACTCACCACTCTATTATTGGTGCGGTACTTTCCCTATAAGCTGGCCTTTCAATTTTTAAATCTCTTCTTTCATATGTGCTTAGTGTCTTACCACTCTGCTATTGGTGTGATACTTTCCCTATGTGTCCCTTACATTTTTCATTGTTTCTAAATTATTCTTACCTAGGGCCCTTCCATATTCACTCACGTTGCCTTGATAATTACAATATGCAAATAAAACTCTTTTGTCTTATGTGGTTGTGTGTCTTTTTTTATGCTCATTTTAGCATTTGATTTCCTCCTCATTGAGCACATTATTTTAAGGAATTTTTCAATTCCTAAATAGTGACCAAAACCTAATGGGTTAGATGAGAGTTTAAAGTGGAGAATTTTCTATAGCATATTACACCAAAATTTTGTCAGGGCTTTGTGCTTCCTTCACCCCTCCATCCACTTTCTCTTAGTATCCTCTTAACACAAACTTTTGTATTTTTCCTTCTTCGCGTGAATTATGAACAACCGACACAATTTCTATTTTATGAGCACTTTTATCCTTTGAAAAGTGTCCAGTGCCTGATATTCTCCTTGCTCCCATCACTAACAAGGGTTGCAGGGTAGCGCAGTTGCTGCCCAGTGCTACAAAATTGGTTGTGGATTGCTTCTATTCAATTGGAATGTCTATGGACAAGACTTGCACCTTGTAGAAATGTGGAAGTTTATTGCTTTGCACATAAGTTTTCCTCGAGCGTGTATATTGTTTTCTCTGCCTTGTATGGTTTGAGAAGAAGAGAAAAAGGAGATAATGGTACAAGAGTCATTCCAGGGAAAATGGTACTTCCCATAACAAGGCTTCAAAAATCATTTAGGATTTCAAATCTTCACAAAGAGTCATGTAGACACTTTATCTCATAGGTGAAAGCTCATAAATGTTTAAAGTGCAAAATAACTAAAGACATCTAAGCAAGTTGTACAACAATACAAGTATTCAAATGAATAGCTTACTGAAAAAGTGTTTGGCGATCTCCAAGTACAAGGAATAGAAGATGCAGAATCTTTACAGAGCAAGTTTGGTTTAGTTGCATGGAGATTAAAAGTATGGTTTAGAGTGGTTACATGTACGCTTTCTACTCCACACACCAATAACGAACAGAGAAAGTAGATTGTTTATTACAAGAAAAGTTGATTAAAGTTTCAACTTTTATTTAATTTAAAGTATGGTTTTGAGAACAGAATTTTCAAAAATAGTGACCATAAAAGTTAATTGGCAATGGAAATCGCACATCCAAAACTACTGCCAAACAATTTATTAGTAATGACATAATGACCTGGAGCTTGTGAATAACTAAAAGTATAAAATAAATATTTGAAATGTTTGAAAAACGTACCTTTGACCTCAATGCAGTCCATGTCTTTCTTTTGTCAATACAAAATGTCAACTCACAAGCCCATAATTCACAACTTTTAAAAGTGCAAGAAATATTTAGCCTGTTGAAACCAAGAAAATTTTAGAATTGAGATGTGATGGTTATTGAACATTGTTTGTTCCTGTTCTCCTTGAATGATTATAATTTTTAATGTTGTAAGATGATGTTTAAAGTTTATTAAATATGATATTATATATGAAAATAGTATGAGTCTTTTCATCTTGAAACCATAAAACACTATTTTCTCTATTCAAACAATTTCTATTTACTTTCTGGTTCATTGCTAATACAATTGACATTCTCATACAATCATCAATGGTATTTTCAAGCATGATATAGTTAAAGAGACATAAGTGTTTTTGGGTGAGATGGATGAGTAGGGACTTATAGCAATTGTCCATTTGCATGGCTAAAGAAGGTGTTGGCCACGCAGGCCACGAAACTGCAAAGGTGCATAACACGCAATGTTAGTCACATTCGACGTATCACGTCACTAAAGAAGGTGTTGGCCACATAGGCCACAAAATTGCAAAGGCATGTAACACACAATGTTAGTCACATTCACCGTATCGCATGGATAAATAAGGTCTTGGACACGTAGGTCGTGAAACAACGAAGGCACGTAACACAGCGTGTTAGTCGAAATCATCGATTCATGTGGCTAAAGAAGGTGTTGGCCACCCAAGCTGTGAAATTGTGAAGGCACATAACAGCAATGTTAGTTGCATTTGTTGTATCACGTAGCTAAAGAAGGTGTTGGCCATGCAGGTTGTGAAACTGCGAAGGCGCATAACACATAATGTTAGTCGCATTCGTCGTATCGCATGGCTAAATAAGGTGTTGGTCATGCAGGACGCGAAACTGCGAAGGCGCATGACATGCAATATTAGTCACATTCGCTATATTTCATGGCTAAAAAAGGTGTTGGCCACACAGGCCGCGGAACTGCGAAGGCGCATAACATGCAATGTTAGTCACATTTTATTTCATGGACATCCTTACCCTATTTGAGTAAAGTTATTCCTCTACACTATAGCATAACTAATATCTGGCAGATCCAAGGTGTAAAACAAATGTAACACTATTAACAACAAACCTATGGATTCAATCAGGGATTGTCAATGGGTCTCTTGGAGAGGTACTACATATTGTGTACACAAATGGCTCAAAAGCCCTAGATCTACCTTTGTATGTAGTTGTTCAATTTGATAATTACCTTGGACCCAAGATGACCCAAAAAGTATACCTATAACACCAATCTCCCTAGGTAATCATAGACAAATACCACTATCCATGGCATGGGCAATCACCACACATAAATCCCAAGGACTAACACTCCCTAAAGCAACAATTAATATAGGTAAAACAAAAAGACAAGGGCTAACTTTTATAGTTATATCTAGAGTTAAATCATTAAAGGGTCGTAGAATAGAACCGCCATTCTCCTTCGATTGATATTCAAGAATGAAAAACAATCCATACACAATTATCAGGAAAAAGGAAGAGTCTCACCTACATCAAATCTCATTATAATGAGTGAAGGTACGTACTTTCAAATTTGTCCTTGTATTTAGAATATATATTTTGTTGTATTTACTATATTGTCTTCTTAAGAAATGTTGTGTAGGAAAAACAATACAAATTTAATAATTTTATGGTGCACAGGTTTCTCTACATGTTGTTGCTTGATATATATATATATATATATATTGCTACTAGAACACAGATTCATCAACTTCCAAGTCTTGAAAATTGGAACCTTTGTAAAAAAAATAATTCAATTCAATATGACCAAATATGTAATATGAACATTTTTTTTTAATGTTACCAAAAAGATTGTACGTGTCTAAGAGTTGCATTGACAAAATATATATAACATTTTTACTTGAATATTACACTTTTTTTTAAATTTTAAATACTTTTTAAATGCTTCAAATATTTATTTTTGAAAATAAGTTACTTTGTCAATATATTTAAAAAAAAAACTAACATTCTTAACAATATACATCTCTCATATATTTGACATACAATTGATTTCCTATCGGCAAAATCCTTGCACCTCCTTTGGGTGCAAGTGCTAGTTTACATCATTTCAAAACATCAATGTAGGTATGTTGGTTGGCATGCTAGATGGTTGTAGTGACATTGGATTGGAATGTGGAGGTGCGTTGAGGAATGAATGTGAACTAAGGATTGCCCAAGGCATTATTATGCAGGGTGAAGTAGGTATGATATTGGCTTCAACCCAGACTAGAAAAGTTTGAGGATATTGTGTTCTATTATGGTTATCAAATGGAGAAAATTTGTGGGTTCTTTCACTAAAGACACATCAAATTCTGCAAGCAAATTGGCTCTATTCTGAGAAAGAAATAAGAAATACCAATTAGGATATGCTGACATAAGTGAATTCATAACTGCAATAACATGTGGATCCTGGGACATGTTATCAATTTCCTCTTGGGACAACATTGCCAAACCTCTCAAAACATTGTCCATAGGAAATCCGTCATCAAGGAGGAAATTGATGATGACCCAATATTCATGTTGCAAGTAGGATTATAACTAGGATTGAATGTTGGGTCCATTTCCCTCTTATTTTTTGACCGTATGTTAATTGTTTTAAAATCAAGGAGTTGCACCTTTCTGGATCGATATTGTGTATCAGCCATACGAGACCTTAGAGGACATGAATAGACCTAAGGATATGCTAAGAGACTTATGAACCTAATGTAATGCAATCAAACTAGGCTATGTTTTTTGGATTTTTTGGATTTTGAATGAGAATAAAACTATAAAATCGATAATGTTATTATTATTTTTGTAGATGTATAAATCTGACCACCTTCCTAAATAAATATTTAATATTTGTTTTAACCATATCCCCTAATTAATTAAATTTGATTTAATTGATTTCTTCACATTCATCTATTTGATTAAATAAATTACTCAATTTATTTAATTAAATCTATATAAACCTTTTCTAGCTTTTAATTAAATAAATCACTTTATTTAATTAAAACCCCTTTCTCCCTTTTTAATTAAATTTACATTTAATTAAATTGATCCTTGCAAATAAATAAATCTAATTTATTTATAAAATCCACCCACTTGTATTTATGCAAGTTGCATCTATTTTGGTTGAAAGAAAGTAATATTATTTTAATTAAAACCCTTTTCCCTCATCCACTTGCATTTTCCTACATCTCCCACTTGCCTCCTAAACCCCTTCTAGATTCTTCTAATCACTTCCAATTTAGTCTAATTCATCTCCTATTTTTTGTCACATTCCTAAGTGAAAGGAAGTCACTTCTCAAACCTCCAAAGTCTTTAATAACCATTAAAGGCTTTGTGTCTTCAAATGGTTAACCTCTAAAGTCTTCCAAACCATTAAAGGCTCTTACATAACAATTTATGGTTAACTCACCTTTGACCTTTGGTTAGAGACTTTCCTCTAACTCAACCATCCTTTTGACTCAAGGGTCTCATCAAACACTTATGGCTTTGACCAAAGTTATCCATTTAACCCTTGCACATGAGTTTACCCCTTAGATAAAAGCTTTATCAATTTGATAACCCTAACCTAACCTTAACCCTTACCTCCTAAGGTAACCTTCATGTCTTCTCAAGCATTTAATGCCTCTTGAATCTCCTCTCAAGCAACCTCTTGTTGACAATTATCACCATTTCATTGGTGAAAATTGTAAACATGGATTGATTAACTTTCAATCCTAGCCCTTGTTAAGATTATTCAATCTTAACCATCCATTTCCCTATTTTCCCTATAAATAGAGCTCTCATTCTTCATTTTCCATGTATCCAAGTTTTTATGCATCTACATTATAGCCTAATTTACTAAGCATTTTAGCCTCTCTTTGTTAAAACATCATCATAGAATTTAGAAGCATTTTTTCATATCATAGAATATTCATGTTAAGCTAGTATATCATGTTAAGATAATTTATTAATCTTTTATCATATCACTATCTTCATCTTAACTTAATCATCATAGTTTGAACACATCATATAGTTCTTAGAATGCATTCATGCATGTAGATCACAATATCACTTGTTCTTGGAGTTGTCACTCCTAAGTCATTTGCTCAATGATCTGAGAGAAAAACATTGACTTTAGGGATCTTGTGAGATAGAGAACAATGGGACACCCCTTGGGAAGTTAAAATAGTTCAATCAATTTACATACTTGCACCAAGAGTCTCATTGGTATGTGGGTCTTTTGGGCTCTAAAAGAACAAAACAAACTTTCCAATTTTTACACAAATTTAAAATTGAACATCACCTTCCTTTGGTGCTTATTAAAATGAACTTCATCTTTGTTTTGGAAGTTTAAAAACAACCTTCACTTTACCATCTCAAAAGGCTTTTAAAATTAAGATCGTTGTTGTTTAAAATTGGCGATTCATTTTTTTGACAAGGGTTTACTTTCAATAGTTCAAAATTTTTGCTATCTTCACACATTGCTATGTTCGGATAAAAATAACATCATGTCTTCTTGGAACAACATCTCCATCTAGCTTAGACAATTTTGCAATGAAGGTTTAAAAAGAAACCTTGTCTTTTGTGTTTGTGAGGTAATAGGTATATACTCTCACCTTCAATAGGTGATCAAAAAGCCAAAACCATCTCTTTTATGCTTTCTTTCTGTTTCATGCATTAACACCTTTAGAAGGCCTACCCTCCCGAGTTACCCTTAGGACACCATTAAGGTCGGTGAGAGGGGAACGACCTAAGTAGAAAACGGATTTATCGCCAAGTGTTCCAACCCACTATAATCAAATGTGGAGGTTGATGAAAATCCCCTCCAATGGTTTTGCTCGGTGATTAGTCTTCCCCCAGTATCTTTAAGATATGTAAAGCCTTTTTTCTAAAGGTTGGGAACCCTCCCAAGGGAGTTTATCACTAAAGACCGAATGGAAGTCTGATTAAAAACCATAGAAGTAATAGCTTTGAGCCGAGTCAGTTACCAAACATTCACAATATCATAGTGCAAGGGTGGGGAAGAATCTACCCCCAAGATCACTCACCATATATCTCCCAAGATAACTACCTAATTGTGAAGCAGTTCACTTTGGGTTAATTTCTGGCAAAAGGAAAAAAATGAGGCCCCCTTAGGGGGTTACAAGGCTATTTGAGTTGACAGAGTATCAAGACTAGTGGGCTATGATATTTTCAATGACTCTTGAATAAAGAGTCTACTTGATCTGTCTTTTTGCAATCCAATCCAATGAAAATGTAGGGGATTTGAAAACATCTTCAAAAGAACATACACTATTTGTTTAGCATAGACAAGTTGTTATCACTTCTATCTGTTGTGTTTTCAAGTCATTTATTAGAAAATTGTCCTTCAAGTCACAAAATTCATTTCTCAAACATCTCAGCAAAAACATCAAAACAAATTTATCGGGATAGTTAGCGCACAAGAGCAACATCTTAGCGCATCTCAACCATCTAAAAGTGCATTCCAATCAACAATTAGCACTTTCATCACTCAAATTAGTGCATGATCAGTATCATACTGATAAAAACTTAGATAGTGCTTGTCAACATCACTATAGTGCATAGGATCATCAGCCTAGCACATCTGAAGCATACAATAGCACATTTGTACCAAAAATTAGGGCCTCAAAGGGACATATTAATGCATAACCAATTCAACAATTGTGTTATCAAATAGTATAAAATAGTGCATTTGACACTCAGCATAGCACATCTGGACCATTTTGTAGTGCTTTGGGGGAATCCTTTAGCACATCAGGTCTCTGTTCTAATGCATGATCAAAATTAGCAAAAAACAGAGAGAAAATCACCTTGTGAAATTTTCATCAACAATTTTGAATACCCTTGTATGTCCTCTAACAAATCTAACAATGAAATTTCAATTAAAAGGATCATAAGTGAGAAATTTCCAAATCCAACTAAGCACCCTTAGAAAGAGATTTCAAATCTTCAGCTATCTTGAGATTAGATTTCATCCAACAAAATTGAGTATCAAAACAATGATCAAAGGTTCCACCATCCAATGAATCCTATCAAACCAATACCTAGTTAGGTCCTCAAGTTGTCAAATAAAGTTTCTAGATCATGAAACTTGACTCATATCATTTGGCGCACTTTGTCATAGAAGCGAATCAAACTAAACTTCTACTTGACAAGTAAACTTGAGTTTCCAGAATGAAGTATCCATATCCAACATCAACATCAACAATTGATCATTTGTGTATGACCACTCCCCATATTTTGAGAAGAAGAAGTCTTCATCAAAAGACTGAGTTGAAGAAGAGACAACCTAGTTCTAGGTCACTTATCAAAAGGAGTAAATTTTTCTATATCAACCGTCAACTCATTACATCACATCGTGCATTCTTGTGTCATATGTGGTTGTATATCCAAGGGAAAACCAATGAATTTGACAAAGAACCTTTGAGAAGTAGGGCTTATATTTAGAAAACAACATTCAACCAATACCTTAATAGTGGAGGAAGAATTAACCCCGCTTTGTTTCCAAAGTTTCTTATCACTTATAACGAAGCTCAACCTGAGCCACCAAGAACCCCAATAGAAGAGGGAGGATTCACTACAGTAGAGATATACCGATGCCCATTGTCACTTGATCTCAGAGAAACAAAAAGAAGGAATCACAACTATAATCAAGCATCGGTTGTAGACTGTCCAATCCTTTTGATGAATATGTGAATATGGGAGAAATAGAGATCACTGGCGAGCTTCTCCAAGAATGTCAAGAGAATGTGGCTTTCTAAAAACTCATAGAAATACTTATAGAAGTGGATAAGAAGAAATATCTACTCATGCTAAAAAGCAAAGGAGTCAATATTCCTGAGGATTTTGACATGGAAAACTTAAGGAATGTAGATGAGCGAATTTCAAGAACAAGGGTGAGAAACTATGCTTATCAAGAACAATTGAGAGAAGAGGAACATAGGATCAACAAAACATACATAACCAAGATCACACCCATGAACAAGATAACACTCACAAACAATACCATGCTCGCAATTGGGACAACCTTAATGAACAAGGGGAAGCTCCCCATTGAAGGACAAATGCACCCCTAGCTGCTCTTACACAACAACTCCAAACACTTCAAAGACAAATGTAGGACATGCAACAATGGACCATGGTACGATACTCATAAGATGACATTTGTCCTTATCCTTTTGATAGGAGATTAAAAATGGTACCTTTTCCCCCAAATTTAGATATACCAAAGTATGACAAATACGATGGTAAGAGTGATCCCCGTGATCACGTTAGGGAATTTTGTACTATGAGCTTGGAGTTTTCTCACAACAACACATACTTAATGAGATTATTCTCAAGAAGTTTGGGAGGGAAAACAATGGAGTGGTTGTAAAAACTCACACCTCCCATTAGATCATTTGATGAGTTGGTAAATAAATTCATAACACAATTCTCCTATAACATCCAACACAAAATCACCATGTTGATGTATGCAATATGAAACAAAATAACAATGAAACATTCATGGTGTTTCTACAACGATGGAGATGCATGGTCGCAAGATATCCATGAGATGTGCCTAAAAGGGAAAAGATGGAAATCTTCATAGATGATCTAAATAGTGAAATGAGTTATCATCTCAAACTATAATGTATACCATCTTTTGCAAATTAATAGAAAATGGTATCCAAGTAGATGAACCTTCTATCAAAGAATGAACCTTGAAGTTATTTAAAGAAGGTGTTAATTCGTCAAACAATAACACCTTTAACAATCAGAACAATAACAACAATTCAAACAAGTCCATATTTTGGGCAAGGAACAAAAACATTGTTAATAATGGGGTAATCGATGCCAACAATGTAAAGTATAAACAACCAGTGTTGACTTTATTAGGCAACCCACCATCCAATAATGATAAAAAAAAGTGTTAATCAAGGCACTAACACTTATCAACAAAAAAGCCAACCAATGAGCTTCAATGTCAAACAAAAAAAATCACCAAGGCAACAATAATAACAACCAAGGGAACAACACAAACCAAAGAGGCAACACTAATACTTTTCTGTATCAATGAATATACACGCCATTAGGAAAAACCTTAGAATCAACATTTCGAGAGCTATTGGAAAATAAGATCATCACATTGCTAACCACAAGCAACTTTGAACCCCAAGTCAAACCACCATGGTGGAATGACTCACATTATTGTGATTATCATCGAAACAAGGGACATAACACAAATGATTTCATAAGGTTGAAGAACATAGTTCAAGACATGATAGACAAGGGAAACTTAACAGTTGATGGTCATAAAACCAATGGTGACCATGAAGCTTTCAAAAATCCTCTTCCCAATTACGACAAGGGAGGGGCATCAACGTCAAACAAAGGAGCTCGTATTAATCACATATATGAAAAACACCATCAATCACATATCAGTATCTAACAATCAAGTAAATGTCATAAATATCAAAGACAAACAAGAACATGTGTCAATAAACGTGACAACAAGAGCTCACAAGTATGTCTTGAAAGGGAACACATCAACATCAACAACTCTCTGCAAGACTCAATATAACTTGGTTGACCAACTACGGAGAACACCCGCTCAGATATCTAGACTTGAGTTGCTCAAACTTTCACAAAACACAAGGATATCTTGGAGAAATATCTTATCAAAAAAACTGTTCCAAATGATCTAGATATTGATCGATTCAAAGCCATGGTGGCCCATATGACAATGCCACATAACATATCTTTTTCTGAACACAATGATGTCTCCTTGAATCATCCGCATAACACCCCACTACATATCGAGTTCTTAGTCTATAAACATCAGGTAAAAAGAATATTAATAGATGGAGGAGTTGGGCTCAATATATGTACTCTAAAGATTATCCATGCATTGGGATTCTCTGAGCAGGCTATTGATCCCAAAAAGAAAATCACTATCAAATCCTATGATGATGAAGAAAGATCATCTGAAGGAATTGTAATAGTAACCATTTAGGTAGGTCTTGTACAAAGAAACACCATGTTCCAAGTCTTGGATATAGACTTGACATACAATATACTATTGGGTCATCCATGGATCCATGAAATGCAAGTAGTTCCTTTCACGTACTATCAATGTATCAAGTTCCCTTACAATGGACTAGAAATTTCAATATCTGCAGATAATAACACTTTTTAGTATCGCAATGCTATGGGGGCAGCTCAAGATAGCGTTTTTTCCACACAGCACGAAGGCCCAAGCTTCCTCAGCATCCAACTATCAAGAAGAAATCAAGTCTCTATCCATGAACTTCAAGAAAAATATGAAAAAAAAGGACAAAGGCATTGGGGAGCACTCTTTTGAACCTTTGTATCTATCTATGTTGTCAACTTCACCAAGGTCTTATGGAAAACTTTCCACATCAACACATCTGGAAACACAACCCATCACCAAGTTTGATAGTAAATTTATCCAAATGGGCACACTAGCTGATGAATCAAAAGATAAAGATGTCCTTAGTTGGCTATACAAGGATGAAGAAGAAATCAGAGTTGCTACCATAGAAGTAGTCGTACTAACAAAACAGTATGGAAATGGGTTTCGGATCATGCAAGGAATGGGATACAAAGGAAAAGGACCTATTGGCAAGCGCCAAGAAGGTATCATAGAACCCATACAACTTTGTTCACAATTCGCAAAAGACAAAACAAGACTTGGGTACAACCAACATGTTCCTACTGTGCAAAAGAAAAATCACCATCAAAAACCTCAATGGAAAGAAAAGAAAAAACATAACGAAGACTCATGGCAAGAAGCACTGAACCAAGCAACAGAAAAGGCAAGGAAGGAGAAAAAGCATGAAGAAGATGAGAAATGACAAGAAGAACTCGCTATTCAAAAGGAGAAAGCGTCTTATAAGAAAGTACATCATGTACAAGAACCTGATCAAACCAAGGTTGAGCCACAACCTAAAGAAATTGCTACTCACATAAAGTTTACAGTGTGTGAAAAAAATCAAAAAGTACAAGCAAGCACCGATCATGAATCAGAACAAGATACTAAACCTTTGTCAATTATCAGTGATGTTTTCTCACCATACAATATACCTATTAGATTTAGCAAGGTAACTTGGGACAGTAATTCTAAAACCGATTCCAATGAGTATGAGTGGGATAGTTGTTCTGATGTTACTGAAGGTATTGAGATGGATACAATCCACACATACACACCCATTTCTCATGAGGGACAAGGCTCAAGATCTCGACCATTTGAATATGGACCACAACATATCTATGAGGCTAGTGAGAATAAGCAGTGACAATACGAACAAGGCAATGTCGAAGAGAATATCATCAAAAACCTCGAGAATATCATAGACCTCACCGATATCCCAAACAACTATGAAAACGTATCCATCATGACACTTACAACAACTGATCTTAACCCGCCAAATGACTCCCTACCACTCATTTGTCCCGATCTCATAGACAAGGAAGAACTCGAACATCATGATATACCAATATTCTTGAACAATGAATCAATTGTCCAATACCTATGCTTAGTCAACTCAGAAAAATGCTCCACCAGTGAACAATATAACGATATCTGCAATCAGGGGAGTGCCAAGTCTCTCAGTCAAAAAAATGAAATAAACAATGGATCTAATAGTGAAAACCAGTTAATAGCAATATTAGATCACAAAAATGTAAAAACAAAGGACATATCTGAAGGTGAGAACCTTTTTGAGGCACCTAAAGATGGGATACTTGACGCTCTTCCTGAAAATTACTAGGAAAGGTCACCAATCTTGATTGAGCCAACTCAATGAATAAAAATCAGCAGCGAAGAAGCAGTCAAAACCATACATCTGGCAGAATCACTCACAGAAAAAGAACAACCAGATTTTATCAAATTCTTCAAGGAGAAGCAAATCAATTTTTCTTGGTCTTATGGTGACATTCCAGGGGTAGATCCGAATCTAATCATACATCACTTATCCATTGCTCCTAGAGATAAACCCATCAAGCAGAAATTAAGGAAGATGAATCCACATGTGGCATTATTAGTCAAAGCACAACTGAAAAAGTTATTAGATGTTAGATTCATCTGACCTATAGACTATGCCAAATGGATCTCAAATATTGTACCAGTTTCCAAACCAGATAGAAGCATAAGGATTTGCACAGACTTCAGGAACCTACATAAGGCATGTCCAAAGGATGACTTTCCTTTACCAAGCATTGACACTATTATTGATCTAACAACAGGGCACAGAATGATATCTCTCATGGATGGCTTCTCTAGCTATAGCCGAATCAAGATAGGCCCAGAGGATCAAGATAAAAATTCATTCACCTATCCATGGGGAACGTATTACTGGAACATCATGCCTTTTGGCGTGAAAAATGCTGGTGCAACTTATCAAAGAGCCATGACAACAATCTTCCACGACATGATGCATACTTTCATGGAGGATTATGTGGATGATTTTCTAACTAAATCATTCACCAAAGTAGAACACCTGGGCATACTAGATAAAATATTTCAATGATTGGAGAAATTCAATGTCAGATTAAACCCTAAGAAATGTGTCTTCGGGGTCACATCCAGCAAACTTTTGGGCTGCATTGTATCAGAAAAGGGCATCGAAGTAGATCCAACAATGGTTGTAAAAATATCAGCCAGCTATGATCTCTACAGGGCAGGCTATAATTCATCAGATGATTTATTGCTCAGTTAGCAGATAAATGTATTACATCCAATCATCTGCTTCATAAGAATATACCTTTCACACATGAAGACAAATATGCAGAATCATTCCACCAGCTCAAACAATATCTGATGAATCCACCAATTTTGGTATCACCGATAGTAGGCAATCCACTCATTCTCTATATATCAACAAGAGAAGTATCATTGGGGGCATTACTAGCACAAGAAGATCCAACAGGAAAAGAAAGGGCAATCTATTACATCAGTAGGACTTTGAACGGATATGAACTCAATTATACATTCATTGAAAAGGCTTGCTTAGCAATGGTGTTTTCTTCTCAAAAATTCGACCACTATATTCTAGCCCACACAATCAAGTTGCTAGCAAAGATCGATCCTCTCAAGTATCTACTCAACAAGGCTTCTCTAACGAGAAGATTGGCTAAGTGGGTCATGATCCTAAGTGAGTTTGAAATTCAATACACATAATGATGAGCTATCAAAGGACAGGTAATTGCAAATCAACTGGAAAAAGCACCACTACCAGACCAACACCCACTACGAGTGCAATTTCCAGATATGGATGTGCTCACTATCACACCCAAGCAATGGAACCTATACTTTGATGGATCTTATACACCATGGATCGGGTGTCAGCATGTTGTTCGTCACTCTAGAAGGGCATACAATTCCAAGATCTTACAGATTGATGTTTCCATGCACCACCAACATTGCTAAATATGAAGCCCTGGTAACTGGAATCAAAGTGATTGTAGAATGGAGAATCACATAATTAAGATTCTATGGGGATTCTCAATTAGTTATCAATCATATCAACGATGACTATCAGATGAAAGATGATAAGCTAATGCCTTACAAGAGAATGGTGGATGAATTCAAAAAGTACTTTATGCACATCACCTTTGAGAAGATTCTAAGATTGGAAAACATAGTTTTCGATGCAATGGTCACTATCGCCTTGCTTCTACAAATTCCAGATAAACAAAATCGTTACGAATTCCCTGTGGAGCAATTGTTTTTCCCAATCTATGACAATTCCGCATCCCAAGTCATTTGTGCCCTGACCGGTTTTGATTTCCCTCTATACGGGAAGATATATGACTATCTCAAAAATAATACCCTACCACTTGACCTATCTCACAACCAAAAATGAAGCTTCATCTGACAAGCCGCCTGCTATACCTTAACTGCTGACACACTTTACTACCAAGTTCTAGATGGTACTCTTCTTCGATGCCTCGATCGTAACAAATCTGACTCCGTGTTACATGAGCTTCACAAAGGTATTTGTGGTATGCATTCAAGTGGTCCTACTCTCACCAAGAAACTTATGAGAATGGGATATTACTGGCTGACAATAGAGATAGTCCTATCAATTTGCTAGGAAATGTCAAATTCATGGTAACCTCGTACGTAAACCAGCACAAGAGCTGCAACCAATCACCACATCTTGGCCTTTATATCAATGGGAACTTGATCCGGTAGGAAATATTCATCCTTCCTCTTCAAACGAACATAAGTTCATTATCACCGCCATCGAGTACTTCACCAAGTAGATTGAGGCAGTCTCAATGACCACTATGACTGGAAAGCAGATCTCATCATTCATCGTCAACTATCTCATTTACAGATATGGCATTCCCAGTTCCATCATCATAGATAACGGATGTCCTTTCAAGAATCAAGATGTGTGAGAGCTATGTGAATGATTCAAAATCCAACATCATTTTTCCACACCATACTACCCATAGGGGAATGGCCAAGCAGAAGCATCAAACAAAATAATCCTGAAAAATCCTCAAGAAAATAGTAAATGATGTTGGAAAGGATTGGCAAGTACAACTCAATCTGACACTTTAGGCCTATAGAACGAGTATCCGTACACCTACACAAGCTACACCATATTCATTGGTGTATGGTTTAGAAGCAATTATACCTTTTGAGGTAGAAATCCCATCTCTCTAAGTACCTTTGTATATCGAGTGAATAGGTTGCAGGAACTAGAGATTCTTGATGAAAAATGACAACGTGCCTATGACCATCTCAAGGTGTATCAGCAACAAATGTGTAGAAGCTATAATCACAAAGTCATCCCAAGGCCTTTCAAAGTTGATGATCTAGTCCTAAAAGAAAATCCCAGAAATCAGCAAGATCGAGAAAAGAAGGGGAAGTTTGAACCTAATTGGTTGGGACCCTTTGTCATCAGATTAGCCTATGGATCAAGATCACATTAGTTGTCAAATTAAAAAGGGGATGTGCTCAACAAACCAACCAACAACATCCATCTGAAGAAATTCTACACTTGAGTCGTCCAATGAATGGATCAAGCAAAAAAATCAAAAACAAAAAAACAAATAAAATAAAAAAGTGCAATAAAAACAAATGGTGAAAACCTGGCAATAGGCGCTATTTGTGAGAGAACAACTCCTCTATCTATCCATACTCGCATCATATCTTTAATCCATTTGATCTCAGCCCATAGCCATCACAGAACACTTATACATGTAGCATTATTCCAGACATACTTAGTGTAGTCACCGTCCTTGATTATCTAAATAGTTATATGTATCATATCCCACCATGCGGTGATCTATGTATATTTCCACATCAACAAGTGTCCATAACTAGGGGTGGAATTCATCTCACTTTAACATTCAGACAACAAACAAGGATCGCAACATACTAGGGAAACCATTGTCAAAACAGCTCATCAGAGTAGAAAACAAGATCATTATCCAACTACAACTTCAACACACACATGATGGATGATATTTTCTAAATTGTGTTTTCTTTACATTTGGCATGAAGATTTGACTATTTGTATCTTGATTTCTAGATCGTTAGATCTCTTGAGCTACTCAAGGATGCACTGATCAGCTAGAGAAGCAACGAAGGAATCTGATATTTTTCTTTGGTTTTCTGTCTGTGAGGTGATCATTCATATGGTACAAATTTGTCTCGAGACATGATTGGAAACATATCATTGAGGATATTTTTCGTTTTGCACATAAAAATGGTTTAACTCTTGTCTGTTTTATGTAAGCAACACTCAGGTCGTCTTGGTTCAATTATACCTCAATTCTTGTGTCATCTTGCAATATCCAAAATCATGTAAGTTATATTCAAGTCATTATGGTTAAATTATACCATGATACTTGTATTAACTTTCAACATATAAAAAGCTCAATGATGACAAAAAGAGCACAAACAAGTGACTAAATGGGAATGACAATGACAAAATTAAAATGATCATATAGTTGCATATCATTTTTGTATTAGATCTCATATCATTATCATCATCATTATCATCATCATTATCATTTACATCTCATTTTCAAGATACATCTCATATCATTATCATTATCATTTACATCTCATTTTCAAGATACATCTCATATCATTATAACTATCATTTACATCTCATTTTCAAGATACATCTCACAATCATAAATATTTAGGTAACATCACATCTTGTATCAAAGTAAACATAGCAATGCATATCAAAGACACATATTCATCATGAACCATGCATTCACATCATATAAATCAACCTTAAGAGATCAAGAACATCATTATTATCTAAACATCTAATCATCCTCATAGTATCATCATATCAAATAAATGTGCATCATAAATGATATCATCATCAGTAACATATCACATTTGGACCAGAGAAAATCAATGCCATATATCATATATCTCACAAAACTGTCAAAATGTACAATGGGTATCATGTCTATCAATACAACAAAGTGATCAATACAACATGACATATCTCTCAGGCATGACTATCTCCTGAGGCAGACGGTCTAGCAATAGATGTCCCCTCTTGGATCTCCACCAGATGGATCACATCATGTCGGCCCCATAACACCTCTGCTCTCTGTCCTTGTATGACTACGGCCAAATCGAGTGGACGTCACTGTAGCATAGCTAGGAGCTCTATGATCTCGAGGGACCATCTCCTCATACAAATACCTATAATACTTGGACTCCTTGGCCAAGTACTATATCTCCCTTCATGTGTCCCAAAGCGGGGCACCGATTGTGGCTCTCTTTAACCTATCTGCAAGGGCCTCTGCTCGGCCCTGACGCTCTACTATTTTATCCCTCTCTACCTGCAATTGTGTGATCTGTCATTGTTGCGCTAACACCTTGTGCCTGCAACTCCTACATTGAGACTTGTAGCGCCCTAATCTAAGCATCATGTTGGTAGTTCGACACCCTGATCTGAACGGGTACATGTGTCATAGTCCTAACTGCAACTGTCCCTATCTGAGGTGTTGGTGGAGGTAGAATGTTAGATCTCATCCTCTAGGCAGGTTTCCTATCATCCTACATCCCTCCCATAGCAGCTAGCACCGCACCTATCCTACCACCTCCACCCACACCAAGCATGAGACAACCTCTGCCACCTCCACCTCTACCACCTCCACCTCTACCATCTCCACCTCCACCTCTGCCATCCCCACCTCTATCACCTAAACCTCCACCCCGTCCACCACCCCTCTACCTCCATCTCCTCCATCATTGCCTCCACCTCCATCTCCTCCCTCCTCTCCCTCATCCTCCTCTCTCCATCTAAGACCCCCTCGCCTTTGTGGCTCCTCATCATAATCATCATCAAGAGCTGGCAACAACTCTTTCAGATCAGATATGTGCGCCACTACATGTGCTACAAAGTAAGCTGAGAACTCCTTTCTCATCCCAGCATCAACTACCTCGACCCCATAATCCCAGGTCTATCCTGCCAAGGTCATGTACTCATCCATGACCGCTCCACTATCTAAGGTAGGCCCCCACTCTGGCACATCATGTCATCGACGAGCATACAAACAAACTCCCTGTGGTATCCTATGTTGTCTACCATACTATCAATGAACGCGGCTTTGCAAAAATCACTCAATGATAAAGGGCATCCACCCAATCAGGTACCTCAACATATATACATAGGGAACCTCTAGCCCATCCTCCACCCACACCTCACAATCCATATATGGTCTCCAGAAGACCGTATAGATGTCATCCAAAACCTTGCACCAGTGCTCTAGTTTGTCTAGCTTATGTTGGACAACTGCACCTATATACCCATATGCATATGCCCGACCAACTAGCCTATCCCTGTTTGCAAGAGGTCTCGACACTGGTATATGCTCCCAAGCCCACACCTGTAATAATGTCACCCCAGCTGATAGACTAGTGTATCCTAGATATACTACCTGGTGGAGCTCCCGGTATAGGTGGGGCAATATACAAGACCCTCATGCAAACTTGTGTCCCTGCGTCACCATATCCTCCAAAACCAATCCCCATCCAATGGCTAGTCCCTTCGACCTATGGTCAGGACACAGGAAACCACCAATGAAACCTGCTAATACTGACAGTAGCAAAGCATAACCCAAATCCAAAAACTCTTACCATGGGATCTCGTAGCCACTAATGTGATCATCCTGGATAATATGGTGGAGAGCCTCTGTGCCACCCTCCTCAGTCTGCTCATAGAGTAACAAATCCCCAACCACGTGAATCCACTGAATCCGATAACAGTCCTTTGTGTAACTGTCATCTCACTGGTCGCCAAATGAAAGGTGCTTGTATTATTGTGCCACCTCTCTGCCAATGTTGTCAGTAACCCAGTTAATGATATACCAAGGCATGTCTAGTAAGGATGATAACCCACATCTCTCAATCACATCTCTATCAGCCTGTGACAAACACGGGATAAGTGTCCATGGTTTTGGGAATCGCTCCCGAGATTGTAGTACACCAAGATCTGCCTGCAAATCAACACATATTCATCATCAGTTCTTGATTCAATCAAATCTATCAAAAATTTAAAAAAAAAATCAACTTAAAACTTGAATCATATCAAAAACACATCAGATCCATAACACAAACAAGATTCATAACGAAATCAGATCCATAACAAAATCAAGATCCATCTCAAAATCAGATCCATATCGACAACAAACAAGACTCATAACGCAATCAATATCCATAACGCAAATAGGACTCATAACACAATCAAGACCCATAACAAAAATCAAGACCCATATCGAAATCAAATCCATATCGAAATCAGACCCATATCGAAATCAAGATCTGTATCGACTCAAGACACATATCGAAATCAAATCCATAACGCAATCAAGACTCGTAACAAAATCAGATCCATATCAACAACAAGAAACGTATCGAAATCAAGAAATATATCGAAATCAAATCCATAACGCAATCAAGACCCATAACAAAATCAGATCCATATCAATAACTTGACTCATAACGAAATTAGATCCATATCGACAACTTGACTCATATTGAAAAGCGACTCATATTGAAACAAGATCCATATCAATCACAGACTCATATCGCAATCCAACAACATATTAGAATCGCACATCATAACAAAACAGGACTCACATCGGATCACAAACCATATCAAACAATCAACGAACCCATATCGACATCTACGCAACCTATCCAATCCATTTGACTCACGACGCATTTTTCAAAACACCTTTTTTTTCAACTTTTTGCCCTACGCGCTAAATCAGGACTTCAAAGCACTAAGTTGCCATGTATACACTAAACTTCTTCATGTATGCGCCATAAAGCACACCTTATGTGTCGTCTTGCTATCACACACTATAACATGACTTCAATGCACTACCCTATTTACCCGACGCATTGTTCTATCCTACATGCTACCTGGCATACCATTTGTGCTACCCTATTTACTCGACGTGCTAAATTTATCCTACGCACTACCTGGCATACCATTTGCATTGCTCTATGAACCTTATGCGCTAAAATCACCCTAAGCTCTAACCTACCCACCGACCGTGCTAATATTTGACACTCAAACGCTAAACCTACGTAGGGTTTGCCACATGCTAAACTCTGTATCATATGCACTAAAGGACCTACCCTACATGCTAAACCAACAAATTCCAACCCAAAAATTGAAAAACGTGACAAAAATCAACAAAATTAATCAAAAACAAAGAGGGATTTTAGCCACTTACTGGTGGGCCATATGTGGCAGGTATCCACTACCGCCTAACACGCTCAAATTGGTGTGAAGAGTATGGAATCGACATCGTGGTCAGAGCTCCAAATGTCACAATCACAAGAAGACAAGTGTGCAAATGATTTTTCAAAATCACTTTTTACCTTTTAATAGGGTAAATCGAAAGGTTAATAAGTGGGGCATGTATTTTAATCCGACTTTTTCATTATTAACCTTATCCACATCATTTATTTTTTTCGAGAGATGAATCAATAATGTGCATCCAACGCAGTCAATATTCTCATATGGCAATTAATTCAAAAACGATCATAAACTTGACAAATTTTCACTAGACCCTTGATTCATCTCCTGAGGGGGCACCATCAATAGCGTTCATCAAATCTACATCTGGGACATCATATCGAACATTTTGGCGATAATATCGTACCGAACATTTTGGCGACAACATCATATCAATCAAATTTTGGTAGCATATCCAGCAATTTTTTTTTCTTTTAATCAACATGTGCACACACGTCACTTCAAAGAGGGGCAAAATGTAGACGTATAAATCTGAACACCTTCCTAAATAAATATTTAATATTTGTTTTAACCATATCCCCTTATTAATTAAATTCTATTTAATTGATTTCTTCGCATTCATCTATTTGATTAAATAAATTACTCTATTTATTTAATTAAATTCATAGAAACCTTTTCTAGCCTTTAATTAAATAAATCACTTTATTTAATTAAAACCCCTTTCTCCCTTTTTAATTAAATTTACATTTAATTAAATTTATCCTTGCAAATAAATAAATCTAATTTATTTATAAAATTCCCCCACTTGTATTTATGCATCTAATTTATTTATAAAATTCCCCCACTTGTATTTATGCAAGTTGCATCCATTTTGGTTGAAATAAAGTAATTTTATTTTAATTAAAATCTTTTTCCCTCATCCACTTGCATTTTCCTACATCTCCCACTTGCCTTTTAAACCCTTCTAGATTCTTCTAATCACTTCTAATTTAGCCTAATTCATCTCATAATTATTGTCACATTCCTAAGTAAAAGGAAGTCACTTCTCAAACCTCCAAAGTCTTCAATAACCATTAAAGGCTTTGTGTCTTCAAAGGGTTAACCTCTAAAGTCTTCCAAATCATTAAAGGCTCTTACGTAACCATTTATGGTTAACTCACCTTTGACCTTTGGTTAGAGACTTTCCTCTAACTCAACTATCCTTTTGACTCAAGGGTCTCATCAAACACTTATGGCTTTGACCATAGTTATCCATTTAACCCTTGCACAAGAGTTTACTCCTTGGATAAAATCTTTATCCATTGGATAACCCTAACGTTTGCTTATCCTAAGGTAACCTTCATGTCTTCTCAAGCATTTAATGCCTCTTGCATCTCCTCTCAAGCAACCTCTTGTTGACAATTATCACTATTTCATCGGTGAAAATTGTAAACATGGATTGATCAACTTTCAATCCTAGCCCTTGTTAAGCTTATTCAATCTTAACCATCCATTGCCCTAATTTCCCTATAAATAGAGCTCTCATTCTTCATTTTCCATATATCCAACTTTTTATGCATCTACATTATAGCCTAATTTACGAAGCATTTTAGCCTCTCTTTGTTAAAACATCATCATAACATTTAGAAGCATTTTTTCTTACCATAGAATATTCATGTTAAGCTAGTATATCATGTTAGGAGAATTTGTTAATCTTTTATCATATCACTATCTTCATCTTAACTTAATTATCATAGTTTGAACACATCATATAGATCTTAGAATGCATTTGTGCATGTAGATCACAATATCACTCATTCTTGGAGTTATCATTCCTAAGTCATTTGCTCAATTATCTCAAAGAAAACAATTGACTTTAGGGATCCTATGAGATAGAGAACAATGGGACACCCCTTGGGAAGTTAAACTAGTTCAATCAGTTTACATACTTGCACCAAGAGTCTCATTGGTATGTGGGTCTTTTGATCTCGATTTATTCATTTTGGTCACCACATTTTCCCGCATACAATTTTTATTTTGAAAAACATTGAAATGTAACCTATAGATGTAAACTTAAGCAACTTAAAGGATCACCTAGACCTCAAAAGATAAAATGATGATGATGAGATCGATAGAGTCGTGCATTTCACTAGATTAATGAGCTTAGGGGTTTGAATGTTAGTGTAAAAGATAAAAGAGGAATAATATAGTCTAAAATCTCCTAATAATGACTATGGTATTGATCCAAGACTTACTTCTTAGGTCTCCAAAATTGGTTTAAGATATTGTGCAAACTTAGGATTAAGAAGTACAAGATTGATTTGGATAAAGTCAACTAAATGACCAATGACAACCTACGTTGATGACTGAAAGATTAAGGATGCAAATTGGATTAAAATATAGCTTATGGGAAAAGGACTGACTAATGTAAATCCTAGAAAATGTAAACCTAAAGAGTGCAATGCCTGAATGAGATGAAAAAACATGTCTCAATGGTCTGAAAAGTTTGACACAAAATTAGATTCAAAGTTTCATTGTGAATTTTGGACTCCTTGATCTTGATAATCAAATGTGATGTAGTCACTGGAAAATGTGTAATAGATTAAATTGAATGTGGTGACAAACATATATGGTACTAATTTGGACAAATGTGATAGAGATTAGAATGTATGTGGCATTGATTACACTAGTACATTTGGAGCAGTTTTCCGACGACCATACATCGGAACTCAGACAACTAAATGTCAGAATTCTAACGTATTTGTTTGTCGCTATTTTTTTGTTGGTGATTCTGATGGCGGGATTCACGTCGAACTTCAAACGATACCACGTCAAAAATTTCTATGCACCCACGGCATGTTTTTTTGACAAGGAGACATCGAAATTCCAACCTCGTTGCATCCTTTATCGCCATAACCTTTTGCCGATGACCCTTTATTTATCGTCATAACCTTTGCCAATGCATTTTACTTTGGCAGTGTCCATCGAGATAAGTCTTACCGAAAGCCTCATCAGCTATCGAAAAGACATGATTTCCCCATTGTCGCTAGTGTGTTTTCTGTCGATGGACCATCTTCAAGGAGATGTCGGACTTTCCACGATTACGACGATGGATGAGGCTGCATCCTGCGATGTTTTTGTCATTGCAAGTATGGCAACATCCTCGGTTGTCTTGTGGTGTTTCGTTGGAATTCCGACCTTCCCCAACATTTAAAAAAAAAAAATCCTAATTGCTTTTGTCTACACAGATGACCCTTTATCGATGTAACCTTTGCCGATGCATTTTACTTTTTGGCAGTGTCCATCAGGATAAGTCTTACCAATAGCCTCATCAGTTATCAACAAGACAAGATTTCTCCATTGCCGCTAGTGTATGTTCTGTCGATGGACTTAAACGGTGTATGCTATCCCAATCACATGCTTCTAATTTTTTGTGTTACCATCGGGTTGACTTTTGCAGATTACAAAGGATTAATATCAGCAGCATTAGTATCAGTGAGCTTACAAAGGATTAAGTGTGATAGGTACTTCATTGTTAGGAAGATAAAGATGACATAGTTACAAGAATGCATGAGAATACTTATAATAAGGAATCATAATATTATTTAAAAACCTCATTCTCACATGTGGAGAGGTTGTTGATGTTGATTTCAAGGTTGATCTATGTGAAAACAAATTGCTGCAATAAAAATTCAACGTTTTCCTTGCATTTCATGGGTGAAATCTGAAGCATATTGTGGTTTTATTTCTTTATATTGATCTACACCCATTGGAAAGTGTTTGGTGGATGTTCTGGGAATAATTCAAATTTATTTTGAAGGTTTAATCATTCATTTTGTGCACCAAAATGTTGATTGTCCTGAAGGTTGTTATTTGATAGTTTTTATTGGATTTTGGGGTTTATTATGGATGAACGACCCATTCCACTTTTTATTTCTATTGTGGCTATTGTAATGGGTCTAATATATTGTAAAATAACAGATACTAACCATGTGTGTGCAGGAGAAGTATGAATGTTTGAATGGTGATCACCAAATGAGCAAGTTGTGTGTTGTGTGAGTAGGGGGTGCATGGTACCATGTATTTGAACTGAAGATTTTCCTTAATGAGGGTATTTTTTTTCTGATTGAATGTGTTAAGATATGTTTAATTCAAGTTGATACAACTTTTTTTTTGGTTTGGAAGTGTTTGTGGGATTCATTTTGAGAAGGCACTAGTTTTTGTTCCTAAAAAGGAGGGTTTGTGTTTTGGGGTAACAAATGAGCATGGCTCTTTGAATGGGCATGAAAATAAATTTTTTTGGAAGGTAACTCAAGACTTTTTTGGGGTTTTGAGTCTTGGTTGTAATTTTTGTGGGTACTTTCTTTGTAAAAGTGGCATTATTAGGCCTAGTTTTGAGGTAAAAGTCATAATTTCGTACAGCTGGTCCAAAGGAGTAGTGTGAGTATTTTTTATATGTTGTGTAACTCTAAAAAAGGTATCTGAGTATGTAATTTTTTTTCAAGTGTTTTGGGAAGTTTGGAAGTTAAGTCCAAAAAATAGGGTTTGGAGGCCTAATTGGAGAAATAAACCTAGTTGGTACTTAGTTTGGGGTTTGGGTATAAACTAGTCATTTGAGAATTTTAATTCTATTGAATCATGTTTTTTGGGGTATGAGAAGACCCTAGGAAGTGGCAAACCAAGTTGGGAAGGTTGAAGTCAAGTTTTGGTCCCTTGAGAGGGCTTAGTGTTGAAGGGTAAGTTGGTAATCGTGTGGGTTAAAGTTCAAAATCAGTTGATATTTGTGTGAAGACCCAGCCACCTAAGAAGGACCTTGGAGGAATCCAAGGGGAATCAGGCTCATACCAGGACACATGCATAATCATAATCAGGATCCAGGGGTTTTAGTGAAGAATCAGTAACTTAGTTTAATAGTCAGCTTTCAGCAGTTCCACCTCCTTTTATGCATGTTCTTTCTTAAAATTCGATCCAAAATAAACTCAAAATGAACAATTAATGAAAAAAATGAGGTAGTGTGCCTATTCTAAAATAAAATGAACAAATGTTAAGGAATGAACAGAGAAAGTGTGTCTATTCTAGAACAAAATAAACTCACAAAACCAATGAGGCGTGCATTCACTTATAATGGGGAATTGTCTCGTAGAAGCATGTTCACAACCTACAACACTGAATATGTAACCTGCAAACAAGATGCTTAGCATCAATAAGATTAACAGTGGAGCATAATGAAATATTGAAAAGTGTGTTACCTTATTGAGCTTCTCTTTGTTTCAAGAATAGTTTAATATTATCTACTTAACAGGGCCAACCACGCAAAGTTGGAAGCTCATTTGGCCCCTCCGCCCCCCCCCCTAATATCACTCTAAATTCCCCGTTGACATCTAACATTCTTTCATCTATTAATGAAACATAACATTCATTCATTGTCACGTAACATTCATTAACACATAACATTCATTAACACGTAACATTCATTAACACATATCATTCATTAACATTCATTAACAAGTAACCTTCATCAACATTCATTAGCACATATCATTCATTAACACATAACTAAATTCATTAACACATAAAATCGAGTTGTTAACATATAATAAGATTACAATCATTTTTTTTTTCTTTTTGAAGCTTGGAGGTAAAGACTAAGTGGACGGTCATTGTCTTCATCATTTGTCCCCTCTTCAGTTCTTTTGCCCTCTACTTGTGATCTAGTTAATGTATGTCTAGTCTTGTACTCACGATGAGGACACATATGCAAAGTGGGGTTCGCTTCAATAACAAAGAAATGGGTTAAATTCATGAGTTTAATTATTATTGTTACAAGTATTTAATTAATTAAAAGAAAATTACATGGGTGCTCTTTACCTGATGGGGCCACAGCATATTCCTGATCATTTTGTCTAGCCTCATCCTCAACATCCTAAACACCCTCTAAATCCTCTGTAGTTGAAACACAAAAGATTACATTAATCAATACACCAATTGCAATTAAATCCATTTAAAGGAATAACAGTGGTCCTGTTTACCTAGTGGGGCCCCATCGCATTCCTGATGTTGTCTACTTGGATCATGCTCAACTTGCTCACCACGGTCTACATGCTCTAAAATGAAAACAAAAAATGTTACATTAATTACTACACCAATTTCAATTAAAAATGTTTAATTGTAATAGTCATTGCATGCTCATCCTCAACATCCTGAACACCCTCTAAATCCTCTGGACTTGAAACACAAAAGGTTACATTAATCAATACACCAATTGCAATTAAATTTGTTTAAAGAAATATTAGTGGTCCTCTTTACCTGGTGGGGCCCCATCACGTTCTTGATGTTGTCTACCTGGATCATGCTCAACTTTCTCACCACGGTGTACATGCTCTAAAATAAAAACAAAAAGGGTTACATTAATTACTACACCAATTTCAATTAAAGATGTTTAATTGTAATAATCATTACATAAAAAAAATTGTTTAGCACGTGAATACCTCCAGTACTGGGATGCACACCATGACCTTCATCATGTGTAGGTTGTGTTCCACCCTGTGCAGGCTGCATTCCAATGTCATGTGCATTGTTATGATTGCTTGATTATTTAAAACAAATATAGTCACATTTGTTGGAAATTAACATCGAATGGATTATTGCTCAAGTATTCAATTTTAAATAATTTTCATTTAGCTTATTTACATGATTGATGGATGCACTGGATTCTTTTGTTTTCCCATTCAATCCTTTTAGACGTTCATCCACAGCTCTATAGCCCTCCCGGAAGGCAATTTTCATGTCACCTTTTGTGGGCACTATTGAATTCAAAGCCCTACATGTTGTTGGCATTTTGAGTTTGTTGGCATTTTGCATAGAGATTGCATTAATTATATGTTGTCATTGATGTCAATTGAACCGGTAATGGTATTCATGTTATTGTTGATATTATTGTTTTTGATATTGGCTAGTAACCAGTAAGAAGAGATTTATGGAAGATGTTGTAAACCGGTATGTAAAGTTTGTGAGTTGAACCGGTAAACAGGTGTAAAAGGTTAACCTTTCTATGCATTGTAGCCAATACACCCTATCAGTTGTTAAATCCTAACCAATCAAGGTTGTTGGTTTATTATCTGATAAGCGGTAATGATGGAGACACGTGTGATTATTGTATGAGAATATGTTCAAATTGTTTTGGCATGCTTGGTTATTGTCTAAGGAAGGAGCAAAGTGGATTGCATCTAATGCACATTGTGTGATGAGTTACAAAGTTCGATGAAGCAGTGATCATGGAGCGGTTAGAATTTTCTTGAAGAATGTGAAGAGATTGTCATGATTTCTAATGGTCAAGATTGTACCGACTTGTTTGTAAACTCAATGATGAGAATTAGGTTTTTGTTGTGTTACTGACCTAATTGAGTTGTATTTAAGGTCGATGAAGTTGTTTGTAAAGGTTGTTGGCAAGATTAGCAGAAACTTGTTGAGGTTGTAGTTGCCTAACCAGTGAATGGATCTGCACTTTGAGTGAAGGCAGATTGAAGCTTAAAAAGGATCTGATCAAGCAAATACAGTGCTACTTAGACAGATCAAGAAAACTTGTTGTTTTCTAACAATTACAACATAAGTGAAATCCCTTAACCGGGTAAGCTCTAACAATCTTGGTTACTCATTAAATCCTCTAACAAGGTGGTCCATTACCTTGGATTCTTAAATCCTCCAGTGAGGTTACTCCTAACACGGTATTGTGCTTTTCATCAAGGCATAGTTGTAAATCCCTTAACTGGGTGATTCCTAACCAGAATTAGTTCTTAACAGGACTTATTGTAAAGCTTTAACAGGCTTGGCTCCTAACAGGGCGAACTTCAGAAGAGTTCAGATAGCTATCCTTGTGAGTCTCATCTGACCATGGTTTTTACCTATTTGGGTTTTCCACATATAAACATTTGTGTCAAGTGGTGAATGCTTTGTGGTTATGATATTATTTGTTGATTTGATTAATTTTTGATAAGGCGTGATAAGAAGCATTGAGAGATGAATATGCTGAGTTAAGATTAAACATTGTTGATGTTTAAAAGATTGAATTTGTTTACTGTTAAGTTGTCATAACAGTCAAACCGGTTGATGTCAAGTATTCTTATGAATATTGATCTTGACTGAGATATGTTTACTTTGTGTGGTTGAATTTGAGTTTGGGAACTTTGTATCAGTTTTTCAGTATACTAATTCACCCCCCCCCCCTTCTCAGTATTCTACCGGATACTTATTCTTTCATCATACCATCAATTGGTATCAGAGTGTCTCAGGTCCTCTTTAACCTAAAGCCTAACAGCTTGAGGAAAAGATCTTGTAGATAATGATGAAGAAAGAAAGTCAAAATTTCAAAAAAGATAACTATAGAATATGGAGTGACAGAATGAAGATTTACATTAAGAGCCTCGGTAGTTAGTATTGGGATCATATAGAAAATAAGTATATTACACCTACTGAAACCCTAACTGATGATCAGAAGAAAGAACAACAGGAAAATCACCAAGCATTAGAGGCTATTATCAATTCCGTGTCTGATGTTGAATGTGTAGATGTTCATGGTCTTGAAACTGCATACAAAGTATGGAAAAATCTTGAAGACATTTATAGCGGTGATGAACATGTTAAGATTGCCAAAGAGGAGAGTTTAAGAGGAAAGTTTGACGACATGAGAATGTCTGAAGGTGAGAATATCCAGCAGTATGGTCAAAGGATTAAAGAGATAGTTGGTGAGATAAAGAGTGCACGAGGGAAAATGGAAAATGCCACAGTAATCAGTAAGGTACTGAGAACCCTACTACCGGTCTATGTTATCCGAGCTGCAGCTATTCAGGAGCCGAAATCTATTGACAAGACAAAGGTAACTCTTGACTCTATTACTGGCAAACTTACTGCTTTTGAATTAAATGGCTATGATGGTAGTGTACAGAAATCAGAATCTGCATTCAGAGCTTTTGTCTCTAGCCCATCTGTGAGAAGTAGTAGAGATACCGACCATGGTTATGAATCTAGATCAAGCAGAGATGTTAATGATGAAGATGACTTAGTGCAACTTGAAGCATTGTTGGCAAAACAACTGCCTAGAGGCGCTGGTAGATATATAGGTAAGCTACCTTTAAAATGTTTTGCATGCAACAAGACTGGTCATATAGCAGCTAATTGCCCTAATGGTGAAAATGAATACAAGAGAGACAAATTTAAGAAGTATAAGGGTAAAGGCAAGAGATATTTCTTGTATCTATTGACAGTGGTATTACTGATGAAGAATTTGATGATGATGCTAGTGAAGATATTGTGTTTGTAGCTATTAAGGAAGAAATATCAAATCAGAAGGCACTAGTATCCAGAATGGATAACTCTGATGATTGGATCATTGATAGTGGTTGTTCACATCACGTGACCGGTGATCAGAGCAAATTTCTTTCCCTGGAGGAATTTGATGGTGGCGTTCTCAGATTTGGCAATGACTCACCCTATATGGTTAAAGGTAAGGGAGTTATTTTTCCTAATGGGAAGAGCAGTGCTAACAATGTCTATTGGGTTGAAGGCCTAAAGAACATTATTTTAAGTGTGGCACAACTTAATGACAAAGGATACCCACTAGAGTTTAGAAATGGCATGTGCAAAATCTTTGACAACAAAGGTGAATTATTTGCAACCGAGAAACAGACCAGAGGTAATCTATTTCATCTCAGTCCTAAAGTTAGCAACTGTTTGATTGCAAAAATAGATGATAGTTGGCTTTGGTATAGGAGATTTTGTCATATAAATTTTGACAATATTGTTAAAGTAAGCAAGTCTAAGACAGTAAGAGGTCTGCCTCAGCTAGACAAACCGGTTAATGCTCTTTTTAAAGAATGTCAGCTAGGAAAGATGACTTCTTCAACTTTCAAGAGCAAGTCCTTCTCAGCAAAGAACTTGTTAGATTTGGTTTATACAAATTTATGTGGACCAATAAGAACGAGAAGCAT
This sequence comes from Cryptomeria japonica, assembly GCF_030272615.1. NCBI lineage: Eukaryota > Viridiplantae > Streptophyta > Pinopsida > Cupressales > Cupressaceae > Cryptomeria > Cryptomeria japonica. Next base: position 500,391,195 of record NC_081414.1, read on the forward strand.
TCAAGGTGACAGATATTTCATGATCTTCACTAATGACAACTCAAGGATGATGTGGGTCACATTCTTGAAGGATAACAATGAAGCTTTTGGTAAATTCAAGGCATTCAGAGCCTTAACTAAGAAAGAGAGTGAAAAAAAGATAAAATGTCTGAGAATAGATCAAGGCGGTGAATTCACTTATGTGGAATTCACTAAGTATTGTGATGATAATGGTATCAAGTGGCAGCTTTCTGCACTAAGGACACCACAGCAAAATGGTATAGAAGAGAGAAACAACCGGTCAGTGGTTGAAGCTGCTAGGACTATGTTGATACACGGAGGTGTAGCTAAAACATTTTGGAAAGAAGCTGTAAGTACAGCTATCTACACAATGAACCGAGATCTGGTGAAAAGAGGTAAGGACAAGACCCCATATGAATACTGGTATGGGAGGTCACCTGATGTTAGCTATTTTAAGATATTTGGAAGCAAATGTTTTATTAAAAGAGGTGATTACATAAGCAAGTTTGAAGCTAAGAGTGATGAAGGCATATTTCTTGGCTATTCCACCAAGAGTAAGGCCTATAAATGCTTCAACAACTAGACACGAAAAATTGTTGAGAGTGCTGATGTTCATGTATATGAATGTCCTAAAGTTTCAGATGTAACCAGTTTTGAAAAGAAGGATGAAGATCCTTTCATTTTGCTTTTGGAACCTGAAACTGTTAAATTAGAAACTAGTAAAGAAAATCCTGATGTACTTGTTCAACTGGAACAAATAAATTCAGATGACGATGATAATGAAGAAGTTGAACCTGAAGAGAATGATCATGTTATTCCTAGGTATGTGAGACTGAATCACAGTCCTGAATAGATAATTTGGGATAAGGATGTCGGTGTACTAACTAGAAGGAGAATAAGAGAAATTTCTTGCATGATCTCCACCTTTGAACCTAGAAGTGCTAAGGAGGCATTTGGTGATGATCAGTGGGTGAAAGCTATGGAGGAGTTGGATCAAATTGAGAAAAAAAACACTTGCACTCGATAAACAATAATGTTATAGGTACTAAATGGGTGTTCAAAAACAAGTTAAATGAAGATGGTGTTGTAGTTCGCAAAAAGGCAAGATTAGTATGCAAAGGTTATGCACAAGAAGGAGGAGAAGATTATAGAGAAACTTTTGCACCAGTAGCAAGACTAGAAGGTGTCAGAACATTACTTGCATTTGTAGCTCATAAGAAGTTCAAGGTATACCAGATGGATGTCAAGTCTACATTTTTGAATGGGATATTGGAAGAAGAGGTTTATATAGAGCACCCCGATGGTTATGCATTGACAGATAAGGAAGGCATGGTATGAAAATTACATAAATCTTTGTATGGATTAAAGCAGGCACCCAAAGCATGGTATGAATGGCTTCATACTCATTTGATGAAGATAGGCATTGCTAGAACCGGTAATGACAGCAACATTTATCTCAAGTCTGAAGGAGATGAAATATTGATCAGTGAAGTATTTGTTGATGACATTATATTTGGAGGTAATGATGACATTAGTAATTATTTTTCAGATGAAATGAAGAATGAATTTGAGATGTCATTAGTAGGGGAAATAAAAAAATCCATAGGCTTACAGATACAGTAGATGAAGAATGGTATTTTCATTACTCAATCCAAGTATGTGAAAGAGGTTTTGAAGACTTTCGGTATGAGTGACTGTAAACCAGTTGGAACCCCAATGGTTACAGGTTGTAAATTGTCCAAAGATGTATCTAAGTCTGTAGATGAAAAGGAATACAAGTCAATGATTGGTAAATTACACTATGTTGTTCACAGTCGACCGGATATTGCCCATGCAGTTGGTATTGTTGCTAGATTTCAGAAGAATTTAAAGGAGCCACATCTGATGGCAACCAAGAGAATTCTTAGATATCTGAAAGGTATTGTTGCCTATGGGTTATGGTATTCATACGGTGGAAATTTTAACCTAAAGGCATACACAGATGTTGATTGGGCAGGAAATATTGATGACCGGAAGAGTACTACTGATGGAGCATTCTTTCTAGGAGGAAGGCTAGTCTCATGGAGTAGTAAAAAGAATAGTTGTACTTCACAATCTACTGTTGAAGCTGAGTATGTAGCAGCTTATATGAATTGCACACAAGCTATGTGGATGAGGCACATTTTGGAAGGTTTGAAGATGCAAATCTCATAACCAATAAAGATTTTGTGTGATAATACAAGTGCAATAAACATTTCTAAAAATCTTGTTGTGCACGCAAGGACGAAGCACATTGAATTGAAATATCACTTCTTGAGGGAAAAAGTTCAAAGTACAGATGTTATCTTGGAGCATGTTTCTACCAAGGAGCAGCTTGCAGATATATTTACCAAACTTTTGCCTAAGACCACTTTCGAGTATCTTAGAAGTCAATTGGGGGTTGTCCCTCTTCATGAAGTTAGTTGAGCATGATGTTGATTACATCAGTCCCTGAACCACTTGCAGAATTTTACATGGATTGATGAAGTGGATGCTTTCCACAAGCGGAGCATCAAGTTACAGAATGATGTTGATGCATAGTGAGAGCATAATTACATGTTTTTACTTTCACTTTGGCATTGCTGTCAAAGGGGGAGAAGAATTATGTGTCTGATTTGGTGAATCAACGACAGGCTAAAGATAGACAGAGAAAGGTGAATACTTGGTAATGTAAACCAGGATTCGTATTCACCAATCTCAGCAACAATCAGAGGTGTTGATATTTGTATTACCATCAATGCCAAAGGGGGAGATTGTTGGCATTTTGAGTTTGTTGGCATTTTGCATAGAGATTGCATTAATGATATGTTGACATTGATGTCAATTGAACCGGTAATGGTATTCATGTTATTGTTGATATTGTCATTTTTTATATTGGCTAGTAACCGATAAGAAGAGATTTATGGAAGATGTTGTAAACCGGTATGTAAAGTTTGTGAGTTGAACCAGTGTAAAGGGTTAAACCTTTCTATGCATTGTAACTAGTAAACCCTATCAGTTGTTAAACCCTAACCGATCAAGTTTGTTGGTTTATTATTTGATAAGCGATAATGATGGAGACATGTGTGATCATTGTATGAGGATATGTTCAAAGTTTTTTGGCGTGTTTGGTTATTGTCTAGAGAAGGAGCAAAGTGGATTGCATCTAATGCACAACACGTGATGAGTTACAAAGTCTGATGAAGCGGTGATCATGGAGTGGTTGGAATTTTCTTGAAGAATGTGAAGAGATTGTCATGATTTCTAACGTTCAAGATTGTACCAACTTGTTTGTAATCTCGATGATGAGAATTAGGTTTTTGTTGTGTTACCAACCTAATTGAGTTGTATTTAAGGTCGTTGAAGTTGTTTGTAAAGGTTGTTGGCAAGATTAGCAGAAACCTGTTGAGTGTGTAGTTGCCTAACCAGTGATTGGATTTGCACTTTGAGTGAAGGTAGATTGAAGCTTAAGAAGGATCTGATCAAGCAAATATAGTGCTACTTAGACAGATCAAGAAAACCTATTGTTTTCTAACAATTACAGCAGAAGTGAAATCCCTTAACCGAGTAAGCTCTAAAAAGCTTGGTTACTCATTAAATCCTCTAACAAGGTGGTCCATTAGCTTGGATTCTTAAATCCTCCAACGAGGTTACTCCTAACAGGGTATTGTTCTTTTCATCAAGGCATATTTGTAAATCCCTTAACCGGGTGATTCCTAACCGAAATTAGTTCTTAACAAGACTTATTGTAAAGCTTTAACAGGCTTGGCTCCTAACAGGGTGAACTTCAGAAGAGTTCAGATAGCTGTCTTTATGAGTCTCATCTCACTGTGGTTTTTACCTATTTGGGTTTTCCACGTATAAACATTTGTGTCAAGTGGTGAATGCTTTTGTGGTTATGATCTTATTTGTAGATTTGATTAATTTTTGATAAGGCATGATAACTAGAAGCATTGAGAGATGAATATGTTGAGTTAAGATTAAGCATTGTTGATGTTTAAAAGATTGAAGTTGTTTATTGTTAAGTTGTCATAACAGTCAAACCGGTTGATTGTCAAGTATTCTTATGAATATTGATCTTGACTGAGATATATTTACTTTGTGTGGTTGAATTTGAGTTTGGGAACTTTGTATCAGTTTTTCAGTGTACTGATTCACCCCCCCAATCTCAGTATTCTACTAGATACTTATTCTTTCATCATACCATCACATTTTTTACTTGATATCATGAATTTTGCTTGTATTATTTAATGATTAAAAAAAATTGTTCGCAATTTATTATTTCAATACGATATTTCATTATTGATACTTACAATTCGTGCGGCAACTTTCATATAACCACCAAAGTCGAGTTTGTGTTTCTCGTGCTTTTCTAGCCTTGCCTTAGTTGCCTTTGATGTGTCGAGCAGTCTATGAAAAGTTTGAAATATGTTAGATTATATAAATATAAAGAGTAATTAGTACATAATTGCATTCTTAATAGTATCACATACCTTCTTCTACCTAGTGTTGTGTTTCCTTTTTTCCTTTCAACTCTCTCCTTTGCATCCAAAATTAGGTCCTTCCACTCTCTCTCTAGAATCATGGGGGGATGATCGTACTTTTTGTTCTTCTCTAAATGTGTCCTATACTGGTCCCTCGCATACTTTAGATGTTTGCCAGCTTGGTCAAGGACCTTGCTTTTCTCGAATGTGTCATTTCCGAATAACCCAACTAAACGGTTTATGAGCTCATCTTTTAAATTTTTTTCTTGCTCACTCCACCGTTTACGTATGGTGGGCCCAAAGATCTCTAATGTAATTTCATTAAGATTTTTATAAAAAATATCATTTCCTACAAACAAATCATGGGATGATTAGTCCAAAACAAGTTATCAATATGTAAATTACAATTACTCTATATAGCATAATATTTTTAAAGTACCTGGAACCTTCTCTATCTTTATGGGAAGCAAATCTTCGATCACCACAAATGTGACCGGCAACGTTCCCGTACTAGCAATATGGGAAGATTCAGGAAATGTTGCTATGGTGTCACCACTAGTGGCCTCTGCATCCTCATGTACATGTCTTGTTGCAGAAAATGAATCCACTATGAAATGGTCCCAAGAAAGAACACTTCAAGGGAAATAAACACATAACAAAAGAGAGAGAAAAAGAGGGATCTACCAACTCCGAGGTCAGTATGATGTGCACTATTGGATGTCTGCATGTTGGGTGTTGCTGACATTGCAGTTGGCAATATAGGTGGGGATGATGGGATCTGATGAGGCGACATTTGCATAGGAACATGGACATCACCTAAAAAATAATACATTAAATATACAAAACATTAAATATATGAGCAATAACACAGTGGTGCAGGAGCACCAAGAGCACAATGAGGAACTAGGACCAATTTTTTAAAGCAATAATTTTAATGTATGGAACATGGACATCACCTGAACTACCTGGAGTACCCTAATCATGGCCACCAGCTTGATGAGGACGCAATATTTCCTATGAAAACAACACGTACATATTTTAATTCCTGACATAAAAGAGTATAAAATATAAACTATTTTTGAACTTATACTATAATTAAAGATTTCATTACTACTTACTTGCATGTTGTGTGCTCTCTACATCAATTGTTGCAACCTCTCTTTTATTGCATTAGTTTGAGGGACTTGGTATGCCAGAGCAATAATTTCTCTATTAGTTTTTTTTTGGATCTTTCTCATCATTGCAACAGGGTCTATGGAATATGTGATGTCATCATCGCATTATAGTGAGTCCACCGCTGTATTGTCATCAGGTAATGCAAGTACCTTTCCCCGAACATTCGTCTGTGACAAGAATATTAGTAACATTATCAAAATTACTCGGAAACCTTAAAAAAAAGAACATAATAATATAACATTTTGCTTCTATCTAATTTGTGCAATTACAATGAGGTTTACCTGTTGGGTAGAAGAGTTGGGAGCTACACCCCTGTTTGTGCTATGTGTCGGATGAATGTTGCCCTATGACAAAGATTAAATATTAAAAAAAAAAACATTAGCGAAAAGAAACCAATAGACTTAGCAAAAAAACTTAATAATAAAATGGTATATTGGAGTCATTAATTGAATGTTGGTTTAAATGGTATATAGTATGTACCACCCCCATGATAGTAACTTTGTTTGTGTCTATGCAATTCAAATTGTAATCGATTAGCAGCTCTTCCTCTGCACTTATTGATTTTATCACACATACAAATACACGATTTCCCTCGCGTGCCTCAAATATGCAATTAGGTTGCTTATTAGTTGACCCAGGTCATGTACTATTTATTAAACCTGCAATATTCTTGGTTGCTTTTGGCCTTCCATCAATGTACATAGCCACTCTTTTACTTTGACCATTATCTTTTTGTTGTATATAATTCACTGAGAGTGCATACCTACGCACTTTTGTTTATATTGAATAATTTGCATCCAATTTTTATAATTTTAACAAGGTTCGACATACTCCATCAATTCAACAACTTTGTTGTAACGGACCTTTATATCGTCCATGGAAAAGAGGCCCAAACCATGTAATGACGATGGCACTATGCGATATATCCTCTCGTTAACAAAAAAATCAGTGTTTACTGGAGAAAGTTCCTTGGGCACCCATTGTTTATGTAGATGTTTGTACCTCAAGGGCACCTTGATGTCACCTATGCTCTCATCATTATAAGAACATGAACCCCCTTGAGAAAGAAAAAATTGCATGCGTTTATTAAATTTTCTCCTAATCTTTTGACCTCTAGTTGATCTCCCTATTTTAGATGCACTACATGTCTCACTTTCATCTCCTCTTTCTGAATTTCCCTCGCTCAAGGAAGACAAATCTGACAAATACCTATTTGGTGGTACCTGTACTCCATCAAATGAAGAAGTCGGTCCTAAATTTGATGTTGAGATTAAAATTTGAATAAGCCCAACTGGGGCCTCAAGTGTTGATAACTGTATTAGATTTGTTGCATATAAGATGGCCGAGAAGGTGGAATGAGCTATAACATATGGTTTCGATGAGAAAAAAAATCAAAGTTTTGACAAAATATTGTTGCTAAAACCTGGCTTATTATAAAGAGAAAGCAAGCAATTAATAAATGGTTTCTATAGGGTGTATTGACTTATACATGTCGTTCCATGACACTGTGCAAGATCCTCATCAAAGGGGTTCAGGCTCCTACATATGTAATTCATTTATCTTATGTTAGCTAAAAATTACATAATAGACAACATGAATAATATGCAGACATCATAATCATTGTATATATTTTTTCCTTACCTTTTTTTTATCTAGAAAGTGCAGGGTCCTCAACAAAAGGGTTGACGATGTTTGCAGTCAATTACCTATTTCCACCAAGGATGACAGAATCAGACAAAATATATACATATAATCAGTACCAACAATTGAGTATCATAAGCATTACATGATACGTATATTTTACCCAAGTGTATATTTCAAAAAGAATCTCAAAGATCATGGCAAGAAACAGCAAAGCTCCTATGTGTGTTAGAGGTTTTGTTCAATTTATATTGAATCCATTAAGAAGATTATAAAAATTTGTATCCATAAGATGAAGTAAAAGTTGCAAATAATTGAAACTTGTACTATCGGCCAAAGTTATCCCGATGAAAAAAATTAGACAAAATGAGTAGCGCATGCTCAGGATATCATATACTGATGTATAAGCATTGCAAGCCGAAGTCAGATGCATTAGTGGAAGTCGTATCGATCATTGCCAAGAAGCCAAGGAAGTCAGGTAGATTGGGGAAACATATACCGATTACGGTCATCGGCAAAACATACACTAGCGGCAAAGGAAAAATATTGTCTTTTCAAAAGCCGTTGAGGCTATCTATAAGACTTATCCCTATGAGAACAACCAAGGATAAAAGTGCATTGGTGAAGGTTATAACGAAGAAAGATCACCGGCATAGCCAAAGGAGTCAGGATGTGTCATTTTGAGTCTCCCTGATGCTCGATGAAGTGATTGGTAAGAAGATCATCGGGAAAGATTATGCCGATGGAACATGATGTAGCGGAAAAAGTTATGCCAAAAGAAAAGGTCATCGGGAAAACTATACTTGTCGCCATGACACATTTGAAGTTACCCCGATGCTCAATGATAGTATCGGGTTGACATATACCGATAAAGCAGGAGTGTCATTGGCTTATGTTACCCCGACAGGAAAGATAAAGTTTCTAAAAGGAAAATGGATTTTGTTGATGGCACCAAAGATGAAGTTTCATTGGAGAGACATACGCCTATGAGTCATTGTTGTATCAGAATTTAAAACTGAAACAATGAGATTTTATTAAATGCTTGCATCAGGTAGATTTATTTATGGTTCACACGAGGTAGATTTATGAGAGGATCATCATTATATTTTTTACACAGCAAAGCAATTGATAGAATAGAGAATTGAATTCCTGAGAGTTAGAGCAAAAAATTGTGATTGCAATTATGTAGTCTTCGAGTTCCATAGGAAAGAAAAGATCGACAAAAAGCTCTAAATGTAGGGCTAAGAAATATAAGAAAGAAGAGGAAGCATCGATTCGAAGACTGAACCAAGATATGATACAACAAATGCAAGCACCAGGCCCTAAGTCCAGAAGATTGACACAATATTTGTCGGGGAGGGACCAATTGGAAGATAAATACAAAAATATTGGAGATGTGTGGACCAAAGTGAGAGGATACGAATTGTTCCTATTTCACTACCTGAGAAGAGACAAGGAAATGCCACTGTGCAACCCATGGAAGACCAATTTGGGTAAGTTGATTGTCCCAAATGTGTTTGTAAGTGTGAAATTGCTAGAAACCCTAGTGAAAAACTATAATTATGTGGGGAGGTATATTCAGGCCCCCAATGGAGATGCCTTTATTAGGTTTTATGTTGATACACTGAATGAAGTATTTAACCTGGATCCCGACCCTGATAAACCCTTATCTTTTGGAGAATTGGAAGAAGAATACCTCAGAATGGATATAACATATATTGGGTGGAAGTTAGCTATCCATAAGGAGGCAGGTATACTGAGAAAACAGTATGGGCCACCATTCAACATTGAGTTATTTAGACATTACCTACAATATACTTATATGTCTTGTGGGTAGTTAGGAGGAGTTGAAGTTCTTGTTCTTATGAGTACTGGGTCGTTAGTCTTAGCCTCAGATATCCAAATGTATGAGCCCAGAACATTTAGTTACACATCTTATTTGGTAGAAAAATTACATGAGGGTTTCCTGAACCTTAGGGATTAAAAAAGCCCTTATTTCAAGTTTTATTCATTGTTGATGCATTTAGTATTGTTTTATGGGCGTTTCAGGGGTATGTGGCCCGAGGAGTTAGTGCTTAATACCAGAAATAGGGAAGGGGAGGAACAACCGGTTCAATTATGGACTTCTATTTGGGACTCTCATTATGTGAGATCAAACTACATAAAATTTGAAGAGTGGACAGTGAAACTATTATACAGGATGTATGAAGTTCCTTGTGATGGATCAATTTCAAATGAGATTAAGGCATTTTTAAGGCCTAAAGATTTTGATGATAGGAAAATTGTGAATCATAACTGCAGAGATTGGTACGTGCACCAGAATTTTACTTGTTTTAGGATCTATGGATTTGCAGGAAGCTCATCCATGTTACCAAAATGTGTTCCTGATAGAATAGCATATTTGGAGATTGTAAGACGATTAAGTGTCTCAAATGCTAAACACTTTGGAGATCAACATAAGAAGGCTTTCTTGCCTGGAACTCTTAGTTTTGGAGATTTCACTATTGTTTCTACAAAGGCATATGAAATAATTGACAGAAAGTTAATGGAGGAGTATAATTTGTTTGAACATATTGCAAGAAAAAACTATGATCCGGAGGGGTACATCCACTCCTGTAAGAAAAGATAAAATCTAGGAGGTTATTTGCACTTGAGTTTGGAAGCAGAAGACATCTTCAGAAATATGGAAGATGCAGAAGCACAAGAGGTAATTGATAATTTGAATAGAGAACTAGAAGAAAAGAAACAAAGGTTGATGGAAATGAAGACAAAAGAAGAGATGTCAGAAAGTGAACCAGATGACCATGAAGTTTTTTCTAGATATAGAGCAAAAAAAACAAGAAGAAGAACCAAATGAAAATGAGCAAATTGTGACTAAGATGGAGATTCATGCAGATTCAAGGTTAGAAGAACATTCTGATTTTGTGGCAAATGATGTATTTGTGAAATCTAAAGAATTTAAATCTTTTCTTTATAATTTCAAAGGCAAAAGGTTGAGGGAATCTATCCCACATATATCACCTAGAAATGAGGCAGAGTTGTTGAAAATTTTAAAGGAGGATATCGAAGCAGAATCGGTTACAATGACTCCCCAAAAAGGGAGGTAATTACTTGCAGAAGCGGGAGTAATTCTATTTCCAGGATGGGATTTGAGTGCATCTTTTATTTTTGACAGTCTATTACACTCTGACAACAAGGATTTCAAATTGGAAATTCAAGGAGTAAATGATGTGTTTATTGGATCCAAGTTTGACCAAGATGAGGAAGCCTTACTGCTATGGGCATTGTATCCTCCAAATAACAGGCCTAAAATTATTGATGTGGATAAAGAATTTGGCCATATGATGAAATTAAAAGTTGGGGAAATTGATCCCATTGTTTCAGCAGACATTGGAGTTGACATTTCAAAGTTTAACAGAGCACAAATAATTAGAATAGTAAGGGAAAGAGATTCAATACAAAGGATTGTATGAGGAAAACATAAGAAGAAGTGGACAATCTGTGCCAATGATACTTTCCCCTGATATTCAAAATGGAAAAAGAAATGTGAAGAGTTGCAACAACAAAATCAGAGAATTCTTAAACAAATGCGGAATGTAAGAGTTAATATTGCCTCTTTTCTATTGAATAAAAGATTTGAAATTTTGAAAGGATATTTGGAAGAGTTCTAGGTTGTTTTTCAAAAGAATATGGACAATGCTATATCACATAATAGGATAAAGAATGGATTGGGAACTAGACTACATGACAAGACTTTGGAAGGGACGGATGCTAAAGAAATTGAGAAGATCAAAAGGCTGCTTGCAAAACATGACAAATTTGATGCAGAGTTACAAACTGAATATGATGAATGTAAAGACATAGTCCAGCATGGTATCCCAGTGCTAACTGATCAAAGGGGAGAAATCAAGGATAAAGACAAGTGGATTTCAGAATGCCAAAATCTACTCAGTGTTGCACTTAATGTTGCTCGATCAGATGGAATTGATTTGAAGGAAACAATTACACAGATGGAACAATTCGTCACATGGGAGATCATTGTCAGGGACTTGATCCATGATGTAGACACCTACAAATCAGACAAGTACTTGGAGCATATTCAGAAATGTGGTGAGATACTTGGGGATTGATATTGTTTTCAAATATTTCAAATTGTTATCTTCAATGCTTTTATGTAATATGTCTAGTAGTTGAGTTAGTTTTAGTCAGTTAGTTTTTAGTTATGAGTTAAGTCTTAGTTAGTTTAATTCCAAATGAATGGGTATGCCTTTCATTTTGGAACGAAATCCTCATCTATTTATAGGGGATCCTTTTGATGAGAAGACATTCATGATCATTATGTTCAAGACATATTTTATGCAAGTCCTTTTGAAGTTTGTTTTTTGGAAATGCCAAAACTGGTGAATGACATTACATTGTATTGAAGTCAGATGATTATCTTATGCTTATTTTAATATAAAGATCACATGTTCTGCATCTCTGATGGTATCTATCTTTTCAATTGTTTGATTAGTTCCCTTTGATAAATCTATTCAGTTAGATTGTTTTTGATTAAGGAAAAAGCAGGTTTTGAAGGGGCCCCGAAACCCTTTACAAGCAGAACTTAAACAGCAAAGCTATGAGAAACAGAAAAGAACAGAATCCACAAAAAAATAGCAGAAAACTGAAGAAAACCCAAAAAAGCCCCATAAAGCTAGCAGGCCTTCCAGCATTCAGATTTTTTCCAGGGCTTTAGCCAGGGTGTTGCTGATTTCATACAGCTCTTTGATGTTGTCTTTGAAGTTAGGGGGATCCTTTTCTGAAGTAGCCACAGCTTTCTTGATACTGGCCCTGGTTCTCTTCGCAGTACCGCCCACCGGAGTAGCATCATCGCTTCCAGTTTGGATGGTCTCTTCCTCCAGGTCAAGATCCACGATCGGTTTAGGAGTGCAGGTATGATCAACGACCTTGGCGATGTCCTCCAGGTTTTTAGTGACAGCAGAGAGGATACTTGGGATAACTCCCATCAGATTTTTCATCTCAGTTAGATTGTTTCAATGTGCTATCTCATGTTATTATAAATTGAATTAGGTTTCGGTTTGAATATCAGTTTCGGTTTGAATAATTCATGTAGATGCCTTTGAAGTGATGGTCTTGTTTTAAAGAGCAAGTTTAATAAGACTATCTCCATGGTTATATTTTGGAAATGCCAAACTGGTGAAAAGACATTGTGCTATATGTAATCAGTTGTTTATCTTATGTTTATTTCAATACAAAGATCAACTGTTTTTCATCTCTGATGGTATTTATCTTTTTGATTGTTTGATTAGTTCCCTATGATAAATCTATTCATTTAGATTGTTTCAATGTGTTATCCTATGGTATTATAGTTTGGGTAAAGTTTCAATTTGATTATCAATTTGAATGATTGGATGTCAAGCTTCATTTTGTCTTATTGGTCTTTCAGAGCAAAGTTAAATTCAGTAAGACTAACTGCAACATTATGTCAAGGGTGAAGGCACTAGTCTACTATTGTTTGAAGATAATTTAATCAGGTGTTTTCAGAGTAATCTCAATTAAGAAATCATACTTATAATAAAGTAACCTTTTATTTAAAGCATTCATTTACAAGCAAGCAAATTCAAAGTTTTCAATAATTATTTAATTGAAGTGACAATCTCAGGAATCATTCGCCCTCTAATGCACATAAGCCTTAGAAACATTCACTTCCAATTAGGCATACTTGACAACAATGTGATTAATACCCATTAAAAGTCTCTTCTCAGTCTTCAAAACACCCTTACAAGACAACAACTTAATAGACACCAACCATACATAGAGGAAGACAAATATGGAAAAGGATTCCCTTGCCTTGTAATGAAGCCAATCGCTCTGGTCAGTCTCTTGATATCATTGTAACAGACTTATCCTCCAATTTATAGAAAGATCCAATGGTTGAAATGAAGGTTATGATAATTCTTCCAAAACTGCTACAGGATACAAGAAAGACAATATTAAGATAAACTATACAAGATACACATTATGAAGAAAACTAGTCAAAATTCTTGATAACATCAAATGAAATATAGTGTTTGATTAGATTCTATTTTCTTTTAAAGTTCTATACGATACCCAGATTTCTATTAACCCATAACAAAATACGCAACTAACAACTAAAATGAGATAAATTATTCATATTTCAAGCCTCCAACTCAAAACGATTCTGCATGATAGAACCAATATCCATTAGGACTCATTTCACCTTGTGTTTTATGATGATGAATTCAATGTGTAGGAAAAAATTTATGGGATTATGAGGCGTGTTGTGGCTCTTGGTTGGTATCTTCTAAATCCATTGGCCATGGTTGCAACATTATGTGGACCTGGAAAAGAGATATTATCATTGAAGCTTCATTCACTGGAACATTTCCTTAGTCCAGATGACAAGTATGAAGCTATTTTGAGGTCTGGAAGGGTTTACAGTTGCAGAGAATTGTTGAACCCTCTAGAAGATATGAAGTGACTTGTCTTTATAAATGATGTTGGTTTTTTAAGGGTTAGAGGGGTCGGGCAAGCAACTTTTGGGAACCATGTTATGGATCCATTGGATGATACTAGAATTCATCCAAAGTCATATGAACTAGCCAAAAAAATGGTTGAGGATGTATACTGTGAAGATGCAGGATAGCATATAGATGATATGGATGAGGAAACACAAGAAATGGCAGTTGAACATGTCAAAAAATATCCCCATGTGTTAAAGGCCCTTGATATTGATGAATATGCTAGAAGTGTGGAACAACGGACATCCAATAAAAAGAAGGAAACTCTTGCTGACATAAAGATTGAATTGGTACATGGATTTAAGGATTGGCAAACACCATATAAAGAGCCATCTCAGGATGAGGAATTTTATCTGCTAACTGGAGAAAATGAAGAGACCCTTTCAATGGGGAAAATTGTACAAGCAACTGCCCGTAGAGTCCTGAATAATCTTATAAAATTTACTTCCATACAAAGGGCTATTTTGAGGGCTGGAAGGGTTTACAGTCGCAGAGAATTGTTCACCCCTCTAGAAGCTATGAAGCGACTTGTCTTTATAACTGGCAGCCACAGAATGGAGAAGTTAAGGAGGTTGAGGATCCATATTTTGCCAAAGCGGATACCATTAAATAAAGTGAACAAGAGAATGCAAGGAAAGCAAAGGAACTTGCAAAAAAATCTTGATGACAAGAATGAAAGGACCAACCTCTTGTACAGTTGCTGCCGAGCATCTATCTGTAACAATTGTGTCCTAATAATTGCCCTAATTTTAAGTTTTACTCATTATTGATGCATTTAATCTTATTCTATGGACGTTTTAGGGGTATGTGGCTCGAGGAATTGAGGCTTAATGTCAGAAACAACCAAGGGGAGGAGCAACTTTTTCAATTGTGGACTTTTGTTTGGGATTCTCATTGCACAAGATCAAATTATATAAAATTTGAGGAATAGATAGTAAAGCCAATTTATCGGATGTACGGATTTCCTTTTGATGGATCAATCTCAGATGATATTAAAGATTTTTAAGACCTAAAGATTTTGATGACAGAAAGATAGTGAATCATAACTGGGGAGATTGGTATGTCCAGCAACTTGTCTTTATAACTGATAGCCACATAATGGAGAGGTTAAGGAGGTTGAGGATCCATATTTTGCCAAAGTCAATACTATTCAACAAAGTGAACAAGAGAATGCAAGGAAAGCAAAGGAACTTGCAAAAAAATCTTGATGACAAGAACGAAAGGACCAACCTCTTCTACAGTTGTTGTCGAGCAACTATTTGTAGCAATTGTGCCCGCTTCCTCCCAATTTTTGCACCCTGAGCCCACGTATAATGATGGCATGTGGTTACTTTCTTTAAAAAAAATACCACGTGTTCGTCGGAATTCTGATGTTAAATATGAAATGTGCGCTATTGGCAAAAGTCAACCTGATGGTAACACACAAGTAGAAGCATGTGATCGGGATAGAATACAGTGATGAAGTCCATTGGCAGAATGTACACTAGTGGCAATGGAGAAATCGTGTATTGTCGATAGTCAATGATGATATCGGTAAGACTCATCCCGCTGGACACTGGCAAAAGTAAAACGCATCGGCAAAAGGTTATGGCGAAAAAGGGTCAAAGCTTATGTTGAGGAAACATAATGTATCGAGAGGAGCTACGTTGAGGGAAAAGACATCAAGGAAATTATGCCCATCGCCTGAACACATTTTAAGCTATCCCGATGCCCAATGAGACTAGCGGGATAACTCGCACCGATTAGCAAGAAGAGAGGTCATCGGCTAATGTTATCCCGATGAGTAAGAAGAAATCAAGACGCTGTGAAAATCATCGGACCAACATATGCCGATCAACAGGTAAAGTCTGTGTTCATCGAGATGCCGACGTGAAATTTCAACAAGTCTAAATTATGACGAACATGGTGTATACTTTAAAAAAAAAAATCCAACAAAGCAAAAGAAATCCCATAGCCAGTCGAAAATGCTCGTCATTTTTTCGTCCGAATTCCAACGTGAAATTTTAACATGTCGGAATTCCGACGAACACGGGGTAATTTTTGAAAAAAAAAACAGACAAAACAAAAGAAATCCCATAGCTCATCGGAAATGCTCGTTGGAAAATCACTCTAAATGTACTAGTGTTAGAATGTATGTGGCGTAGATTTCACATATGTGCAACTGTGTCTTTTCTTAGATTTTGCTCAATTCTTTGATCGATTTGACTTTCATAGACAATAAAAAAATATAGAATATAGTTGCTTATTGACTCTAACACTCTGAAATCTAGGGTTTGACTAGGGGGCTTAGATTAGCCTAGAATTGTATAAAAAGCACTAGTATTCACATTGAAAATAATAATCAACATGTACAACCTAGTACTCAAGGGTCAATACTACTTGATTAAAGTTCTTGCTATAATAAAATAATTATCCACATCTAACAGATGGCTCGATAGCATAAGCTTAGCTAACCCTAGCTCACTTTTCATCATAGCCCGAAAGTCTAGAGACCTTATGAACTGAGGAATTTTTGTCTTAGTATGGGAGGTAAATGAGGAGTATCTATAGGGTACGATCCACACACCTTGAACCAATCAAGTAATTATAGTGGCTCAACTTCTAAATAAAAAAAGTTTGTAGTACAGGCTCCAAGAACACCTATTCCTAAACTTTTATACACATGGAAACCCAATATATGTTTTATTGTCATAACCAAACCTAGGTCCTCACCCCAATGTGTCTTGCATCACCAGGGAACACATGCCAGGTTTGGACTCAAGCTTTTGCTTTCATCCCTTTATATAGCCCATTGGAGTTATGTGCTTGAGGTCGAACCCTAGGGTGATGAAATCCCCAAGCAAGCCTCCTACTTAAAAAGAAAAAGAAAAATGGATTTCGTTACACATTTCTCTTGCACCCAAGATTTGCAAAGGCAAGGGGAGAGAATATGCATGTAACAGTTCGGGTCAACCCTATGAGAGTGCAAGCACACAAGACACAGAAGACAATCATAAATTTACCTCAAGAAATGAAATGTTATTTACTCTAAAGATCACAAGCACTTAAGGTTCTAGTAAATATTTGTCTATGACACTCATTCTATAGCACACGTGTTAGATGTCTTAATTTAGAGATCTTTCCACTTTCCTCGCCACAATGCTACAACAATCAATTAGTAACTAGAAACCTCTACCCTATGAACTAGAAAGAAAAAGAAAACATAAATTTCTTTATCTAAAACAAAAAATGGAAATGATTGAAAAAACAAATTTTACCTTCAAATTGTGACAATTAAATGTGACACCGATTACCATGAATGCATAACAGATCACAATGTATGCTTACCAATTTCTACAAATATTGTATTCTACTATGCATATGTGGTATTTAGCTCTACCTATGCAATATAGGTTCTTACAAATGTGTTAGCATTAAGGTGTATGCGTAAATGATTTTGTGAATGCAATGCAAATTCCATAAATGTGGCATGCAAAACCTAGAACTTGCAAAAATATGAGAACTCGCAAAACAGATTTAATTAATGCATTAGTTCATGTTGGGTTCACTAAAATGTGCATATTGAAAATTAGAAAATATAGCATAGACCATATGAGTAACCACAAACCCAAATCTATTACTAAATTCTCAAATGCAATCAATAGAGGAATCAATCAAATTCAACAAAAGAAATAAATGAAACAACCATATGCAAACCAATAATGTTGAATGCATGCAAGTGCCTCCATTTCTCTTCTCCTTCTAAAATTGTAGATGATGGTGGCTCTCAAAATTGTAGCACCTTTCTTGCAATGTGATAGCACAAGAATTCAAATATTGTGGTTGTTGATGATGGGAGATTGAAGTTTCTTTTATAGATTTTAGGGATTTCGATCAACGGTTTAGATTGAAAATTCAACAGAAAGATCAATGATTGAGGATTGTTGAGACAAGTTGATTGAGAGATGATTGTTCATGTGACTAAAATTGGTTGATCTATCAACTGGTTTGATTGATCTGTTCAGAGAGATGACTAGACTATTAACTGAATTGATTGGGAGTGAGGTGGATTGACATACTCAGTAAAAAAAGGTAATTGGGAGTTGAAGTGGAAGTTAGTGGCAGTTAACAAGAGGGAATAATTAGCCATTTTAAACATGTGTTGTAGGAGAATAAATGAAATAAATATTTTATTTATTTGGAGGAAATTGATTTTCGGGAAAGGGTGAACAATTAAATAAGTTGCAGCCAAATTCAACATCTCCCCAACTCTACAACTCTGCTACTCTCTTGCCTGTTTTGAGTTTGATTATGTATACCTGGATGTCTGCCCCCTCTGGGGAGGCCCCCCCTCTCCTGCTGGACCCAACGCCCGATTCCACGGTCGAAGTGCATGCTTCTGGGCCTGTTGCAGGGTCCCCACGTTCTACGGACCATACGGAAGAAAATGACAGTCTTCACACCCTTTCCACTTCTCCAGGTCTAACTGATTCTGGATCAAAAGGGGAGGAAAGGAATATACCTCATCCCGGACCGGAAACTTATGTCGCTCAGATGGATAAGGATACTGTGGAGGTGAATCCCAAGTCTAGCTGGAAGAACATTGTCCTTGGGTCAACAAATTCGATCCCTCTTGATGTTGTGGCCTCCTTCTCCCAAATGAAAGATGGAATGGAGATAAAACTCCCAAACAACCTGATGGACAGAATCGCCGCCTCCCTTCACCTCGTGATAGTTGGTCATTTCTTCTCCTTCCGACCTTCTATCGACATGGTCAGACGATGGGCAAAATCACGCTAGAAGCTTAAAGGAAGCCTGGAGGTTTCAGCCATGCCAGGGGGACTCTTTCTATTCAAATTTATCACTGAGGAGGATCTGGTTTATGACCTGTCGGGGTCATGGGCTTACAGAAAGCACTTCCTAACCATGGCTAAATGAAAACCTGGTTTTGACCCCTCTACAGAGCTAAACCACATGGCCCCAGTGTGGGTTAGGCTACATGGACTCCGTTTGTAGTTCTGGGACGAACAAATCTTCCACTGGATAGGAAACTCGTTTGGTTGCTTTGTTGCAGCGGACTTGGTCACTCTCAACAAGTCTAGGTTGGTGTATGCTCGCTTCTATGTCAATGTTATGATTAACAAAGCCCTCCCAAACTTTATCTCCCTAAAGTCCAAATGGGGAAAATGGTCCCAAGCCATTGTTTACGAAAATGCCACCTTGTACTGCCAGAAGTGTAATACTCAGGGGCATTCCTATACTGATTATAAATCCCCTATGGTACCAGAACCCAAGATCAAGAATAAAGCCATCTGGGCTGAACACATCAACCCTGGTGACCCGTCATCCTCGGCCCCTCCTGAGCTGACTACTGAGAATGCTATTCCTGAAGATTACCAGCACACAGACAAGATCCTTGAGATCTTAAAATCCCCAGCAGACCCAGTCAAAAACTCTAACTACCCCCTAGAAGAGGGGGAGATCCCTCAAGCGATAGCCCTCATCATGTCCCCCATCCCTCGCCCTTCTGCTTCCCCCTCACCCCATGTCATCCTTGATCCCACCCCAGCTATGGTTAAACCTCTCAAGATTGGAAGTATCTTGCCCACCACTTCAACCCCTTCCTCCCCTACAGCTGGGGATGGAGAGGAGTACTCTGGAAACTCCCTGGCAACTCTGCTGAAAGTGTCCCCCTCGAGTTCTCCTCGGACGGATAATGAAGAATGGATAACCCAGAAGAAGAAAGTCAAAGCCAAGAAAGCTGATGTGAGGGGAAACGAAAGTAAAGTTGGGAGACCTATAGTAAGAGTCTTGAGACACAAGGTTATGGCAAGGGACATTGCAAAGGGCAGACAACTGACCCTGGAC
Organism: Cryptomeria japonica; assembly: GCF_030272615.1. Classification (NCBI taxonomy): domain Eukaryota; kingdom Viridiplantae; phylum Streptophyta; class Pinopsida; order Cupressales; family Cupressaceae; genus Cryptomeria; species Cryptomeria japonica. The sequence goes on from NC_081414.1 coordinate 500,410,882, forward strand.
GGACTTAGCAAAAGTAAGAAATGAAGTTCCTCTCTTGGAACATAAGGGGTCTGAATAGCCCCCAGAAGCAGTTCACCATAAAATAACTCATTCTTGAGATGAAAATCGACATCTGTCTAATTCAAGAAGTTAAGATGCCTTCCCAAACCTTCATTGCGATTGCTAGTAAACTTTGGCCTGGAGCGAACTACCTGTATGTTGATGCCTTGGATGTGTTTGGAGGTATTGCTACCCTGTGGAATCCCATTAAAATAAAAGGTAAGTTATTCGCTAGCTCCCAAAATTTCCTAGTGGTTTCTCTCCACTATGGTGATCTTTGCTGGCAGATGTTCAACATCTATGCTCCCAACTCTAGGGCGGGAAGATGGATCCTGTGGGAGGAAATCTCTAATATCATTATGACTAATCAGAAGGACCTATTTATGCTTGCTGGGGATTTCAATGCCCCCCCTCTACCCTTCCAAGAAGTGTGGTGGCCTAGAGGATTTCTCTGATAGCATGAGTGACGTAGCCAGCTTCATCAATGCTTCAAACCTTGTGGATATTGACCTTCAGGGTGCTCCCTTCACTTGGTCAAATAACAAGAAAGGCAAACACCTCATCCAAGTCAGGTTGGATAGATTCCTGATCTCCACCAACTGGGATTTGGGAACGAGCTCCTTCCTAAAATCCCTCCCAAGGACGGCATCTGATCACAACCCCCTTCTTCTCCATTGGAAAGATAGACCCTACCGGGGTCCCCTCCCCCCCCTTCAGCTATGAAATCATGTGGGCCTCCCATCCTGACTTCAGGGATTTGGTTAGAGGCTGGTGGTCCACCTCGATCCAAGGGACTGCCATGTTCAGAATTATGGAGAAACTAAAGTTAATCAGCAGGGAAGTCAAAGGGTGGAACAGGAACACCTTTGGAGACATCTTTAAAAGAAAAAAGGACCTGGGATCCAAAGTGGGACAACTTCAAATTTTAATGGCTACTGGTAACCCCCTGGACCCCATTTTGAAGGAGGAAGATTGTCTCAAAAGCTGGAAAAATATCCTTGCCAAGGAGGAAGTGTACTGGAAACAAAGATCCAGGATCCAATGGTTGAAAGAAGGGGACAGAAATTCTGCTTTCTTCCATAGATTGGCTTCTAACCACAAGAGGAGGAACTACATCAAAAGTATTAAAGATGAAACTGGCCAAGAGATTTCTGATGACTCTCTGATTGGATAGAACACGGTGGACTTTTTCACCAGTCTGTATGCAGACAGTGGAACGGCTTCGCCGCTCTAGGACTGCCTCATTAGTAAACTGTCGATGGCCATTAAGGAGGACGACAACCGACAACTTCTGTCCCCCATCTCTACTGAGGAAGTTCACAGGGTGGTCTTTGCTATGGGAGCTTATAAAACACCAGGCCTAGATGGTTTCCCCCCGGCCTTCTTCCAGGACTTTTGGGATATTGTTAGCTATGATGTTACTAAAGCTATCCAATATTTCTTCAAAACGGGGAGATTGCTAAAAAAGATCAACAACACTTTCATTGTCCTCATCCCCAAGACCACCACTCCCAGTTGCCTAAAGGAGTATCGGCCCATAAGCCTCTGCAATACCATTTACAAGATTCTCTCCAAGGTCCTTGTAAACAGAATTAAACCCTTCCTGAAAAAATTTATCAGTCCGTCTCAGAAAGGCTTTGTCCCGGGATGGCAAATTCTGGATGTCGCCATTACAACTCATGAGATAATCCATTCCATGGATAGGAGCAAATTGCCAGGTATGGCCTTTAAACTTGGTATATCAAAAGCTTATGACAAGGTTAATTGGGAATTACTTTTCAAAGTGCTCCTAAAACTGGGATTTAACCAAAAAATGGTGAGTATGATTCATGAATGTGTTACCACAGTCCAATTCTCAGTCCTAATTAATGGGACTCCTAGGGGAGGCTTCAAAGCTGAGAAGGGTATCCGGCATGGCGACCCCTTATCCCCTTATCTTTTTATCAAGATAGTTGAAGTCCTGAACAGAAATGTGACTCATCTAGTCACCAATGGTAGGCTCCAAGGATTCAAAGCGACCTCCACGCTCCCCCCTACTAATATCCAGCAGTTCGTGGATGACACTTTCCTTTTTGGCAGAACTTCTGTCATGGAGGCTAAAGGTTGGAAGACCCTTCTGGAGGACTATGCCAAGGCGTTGGGACAATGCATCAACTATGAGAAGAGTAATCTCTACTTTTTCAACACTCCAAATGACCTCCAACTCAGAATTCTCTCCATCCTCGGATGCAAAATGGCTACTCTCTTGGGGACCTACCTGGGGCTCCCTCTCACGGTCAAGGAAGTCACCCCCACCTTCTGGAACTCTATCTTGGAAAGAATGCAGAAAAAGCTTGCAGGATGGAAAGGGAAATTTCTCAGTAGTGCGGGGAAGCTCCAGCTCCTCGCAGCCTCCCTACAGGGAATTCTAGTCTACTTCCTCTCCATGTTCAAAATATCAGGGACCATGGGAGAAAAACTTGAAAAAATTCAAAAAAACTTTTTATGGACTAGCTTAGAGGAAAAGAAACGCCTAGCTCTGGTCAACTGGGATACTGTTTGTTTACCCAAATCTCTAGGAGGTTTGGGTATGCGAAAGATCAATGCCCTCAATAAGGTGCTAATTGCCAAGGTGGGATGGACCTTGGTTAAAGGGGAGGCGGACTGGTGCAACATCATCAAAGCTATGTATTTGGACAGGGAGCATTTCTTTTATAATCTAAATACTACTGACCTTCCCCAAGGCTCCAAATTATGGAACAACATCCTAAAGAACAGAGTGATGGTCAAAGAAGGTCTGAAGTGGCAGCTTGGAGATGGCAAAAAGGTGAGATTCTGGGAGGACTTTTGGACGGAGGATAGACCGTTGATCAACACTCGCTTCCATCAAATCGGGAACCATTCAAGGCTATCCTAGGGGATTATGCTGCGGATTATTTGGTCCCAGGAAATGGCTGGAAGGACTTAGTTCCCATCTGCAGCAATCAACCGAACCTGGTCCCCCTGGCTCAGGAGTTGCAACTCTTATTGCTAAAAACTAGAATTCCCATGACCATGAACGAAGACAGCTTCATCTGGAAAGAGACACAATCGGGCCAGTTCTTGGTCAAATCTGCTTACTCTCAACTCCTAAAACACCCTGTGGATGTGGAAGGTTGGAAGAAAGTCTGGAACCCTCAGTTAATTCCCAAAATTAATTTCTTTTGGTGGTCCCTCATGCATGGAAAAACCCTCACGCTTGATAACTTGAAAAAGAGGGGATTTCATCTCCCCAATAGATGCAGCTTATGTAAAATGGATGAGGAATCTATTGAGCACCTTTTTATTCTATGTCCCTTTGTGGCTCACATTTGGTCTGTCACTCTTCAAAAATGTGGTCTGTGTTGGGTCTTCCACAAGAATATAAAAAAATTTGTGTTTGATTGGACCCCCCCTTCCCATCATCCCCTCATCATTCAACTTTGGAAACAAATTCCTCTGCACATCTGCTAGGCTTTGTGGAAGGAGAGAAACAACAGAATTTTCAGAGACACTAGGACCCCTCCGGACTCGGTAGCCCTCACCTACTTTAAGTTGATGTCTGAGAATCTAGAAGCTACAAAATGGAAAATCCCCCCTATCCTCCTGATGAGACGGATAAGAAGATCACTGGCAGCTAGAAGCTCCCCCCTGGCTTCGATCGCTTCAACAACAGCACCAAGAAAAAGAGACAGATGACTAGGTGGTCTTCCCCCAGAATTCACTGGTTTAAATTGAATTTTGATGGCTCTGCTAAATGCAATAGTCAGGCTGGTGGTGGAGTCATCAGGGATCATCTAGGGAACATGGTTGCAGCCTATGCTGGCAACCTCAGTGAAAGTTCGGTCTCTCAAGTTGAGGGAATAGCCCTCCTCTGGGGGCTGAAAATGGCTAACGACATAGGAATAAAGCATCTGGAAATTGAAAGAGACTCTCAAGTTATTATCGACTCTATCAAAGGGAATGCTTCAGCAGGATGGGGAGTGGAACCCATTCTGAGGGATATCAAGTGCTTGCTGGTCAAAATGGAGGAATTCACCATAGACCACATCTTTAGAGAAGGAAATAGAGTAGCAGATTCCATGGCAGCTGAAGGAAGGCTGCAAATGGGCTTATGATGCTAGAGGGACCCCAATCTGCTGCCAATCACTGTTAAGGAAATCTTGGATAAGGAAAAATCCTTGTACCAGGAAAGGACTAACCCTTCCGCCCAATGATGAGGGAAAATGTGTTAATTTTTTCAAATTGGCGCGGAGATCCCGCTAATTTCTTTCACAGACAGACATGTAGCAGAGGTATGCAGAGTCATCACTACCACAGGGGATGAATTTATAAAGAAAGGAGTGACATCGGGAATGATTACCATTCAATTATGACTCGAACGGTGCCAACTGGCGACGGCAAAGGCGGTGTTGGGGAGCTGTCAACTTACATTGGCCCGAGTAAAGGCTCACACACTCCGAGTAGATCTTCGGCCAGCGATATCTATGAGACTTTAAGGGATAATAATCACTATGATTATTACGACCATTTAACCCAAGTCTGGCACATTTTCCCTAACTATTTCGTCTTGAGCTTGCTTCGGCTCTGCATTCTGGCTTTCTGTCATTTTCAAACAGAGAAGCTGGAGGATTCTAAAATGGGGAGGGGGACAGGCTCAGACTAGAACCCAACAAAGTTGAGGAGTTCAAAGCCAAACCCGCGACCTGGTTCATGTGCACCGAAGGAGGCATTGACAAATTCATGGAGAACATGAAGGGCAATGACAAGAGACTCTCTAAACAATTCGTGTCCTCTTGGGAGGATAGAAGGGTGACTGTGGGGGGAATCTCCTTCAAAATAAATGAAGAGGTCATTGCCCAAGCTACGGGCCTCTCAATGGAGGGCAGAAAATGGAAAAAACAGAGTCGCATTGCGGACTCTACTAGCCTTAACCAGTTTTTCCGCCATGGCGAGAACCCTGTCAAGAGGGCCGGAGGCTTTAATAGAGAGGAACTCCCGCACCCTTGGGATGAATTCTGCTGCATAGTGATGAAGTATTTTACGCTTGAAGGCAGGTATGGCATTTTCTACTACTACCACCTCCCCTTCCTAAACCATTTGAGGAATAAAGACCTCATTCCATTGCGTTCTTTTTATTGCACTTGATGGATGCTAACATTAAAAATATAGCTAAAGCTAAAAAGAAAGGAAAAGACTTTCCTATCCTGCACCAGGGCCTTATGCTCTGCCTTTTCAACTTCCACCTCACCCTCTGCCCGCCCCGTTCCATTTTTATGCAGAATGTCAGCCCCTCAACCCAACCTCTAGCCATTAATGATTCAAGCCCCCGTTGCACGAAACTTGGCTCCTCCAGCAAGAAAACAAAGAATCACTCCTCGGAGGAGGTCAGAACCCCTAAAAAAGTTAAAACCCAAGAAATTGATTCGGACCTGGACATTACCGAAGATGCCAACACGCCCTGCTGCTTGAGCAGATTGGCCTCCAAACCCTCTAATAAATCCCTAAGAGACCCCTCCTCCTCGCACGACACAGGCAACTCCATTCTAACTGATAAAATCCCCCAGGCCCAGCACAAACATTCCCCCCTTTTTGTGAGCTCAACCCATGTTTCTGAAAGCCCGGCTGCCTCTATGAGTCCGGAGCCAGCCAATTTCCCTTCCCCGACCTTCAGGATTGAGAAAATGTTGGTTGTTGAAGAGGCCAGTAGTGTGAAGGAAGAAGATCCCAACCTGGCAGAGCTCGAGAAAAAGATAGAAGCCCTCTCTCACAACCTACAGGTGATTACTAGCAGATTGGAGGCGACAGAGTCCAAGATGCATGATGTGTCTAAATTCGCTCTGAATGTCATGAGATGCTCGGCTACTACTCTGTGCCTTTTGTAGGATAGCGCGGACAAAGGTAAAGGCAAGGAAGATGAGGACTTTAAAGGCCTGTTCAAGTTCCTCACTAAGGAATGGGCTAAGAAGCTGCTCCCTAAGAAGAGCTGAGGGAAAAAGAATTAATTTTCTGCATGTGGAGAATTTTTTTGTCTATGCGGTGTAGTAGGCTAGATAGGTCTATTTCGGCTTATGTTTATATTTTAATGCTTATAGCCCTGCATGGCACCGCAAGTATACTCTGACTGGTAGTATTTTATTGCTGATAAACTCTCGTAAGATGGTTTTTGTTTTTGATAGAGGTAAAAGGTTGCTTCTATGTTGATTGTTTGCGGACAATGGTCCTTCCATTGTTCTCTTAATTGTACCCATGGGTCAGCCCCCTCATTTTTGGCTACTTTTATTATCAAAAACAATTAAATAAGTTAAATAATTCATTTAATTGCAAAGACATGATTAGTAAATTAAATAATTTGGAATGATAATTTAGTTATGCAAAGGGGGATAGAAATTGATTTTTAATCAAATAATATAGATTATTTAATGAAAGTGGATAAGAGAATTAATTAAATAATGATAAATTTATTTAATTACAAAGAGAAAAAATTAAATAATTAAAAATTATTTATGGGATTGAGGGAAATTTTAATTTTTGAATTTGGATTGAGTGATAAAGTTAGATTAATTAAATAATTAAAAATATTTAATTAATTAACAAGAAAGGTAGTAAAGTTGTGTGTTGTAGGCACTAGGTCAATTTTAGTTGTCTACACATAAAACATCGTTTCTAGCATTTGATACACATATGAATGCAAGAACATGAAAAAGCAAAAATATTTCAACCTCATAAGATTAGAGTTAGTACATGTCCAAACCCATATACAATGTCCACATGCATTTCTACTTGCATCCCATACTATGAAAGCTCACTTTATGTGATGCTTTGTGTCTTTTTATTAACACGCACCTAAGGTAGAATTGCATGCATCCAACCTTTGCATAACACATGTATCCAAACATGTCAATATTAATACTTCAAATATACAACCACGCATAAAGAAAGTGCATAGAATGAGCATAAAATGCAAGCACCTCACACATTATAAAAATATATATAATAACAATGATACTCACATAAACAAAACCATGCAAGGAATTCACAAATTTGACAACCACATGATCCTGAAAACCCAGTCAAAGAGTATCTCTAGACTGTGAAATTCACCTAGTACCACCAACTCACATAAAACAAGAAGGTTAACTATAGATACCAACCATATAACACCCCTACCACCAAGTAGAAACAACATATATGCCAATGCAACAAGCTACATGACTTATCTCAAAGATCTCCTAGCTCTAGTAGTACAAGGTAGTCATAACATAAATTGATTATCGACCCTTTTCCAATAAAAGCATCAAAGACTATGGTGTTGTTGTGCCCATAGTAAGATGAGCAAGCTCAAATCTAAATCAATTTTTTTTAAGGGGAACAATCTCTTACGACATTGGGACCCCAGTACATAAAAAGCAATATATTAACAATCCTAAACTATAGTCTAAAATCATATTCCATTCTTCCAAATGGAATCCATGAGATAAACCTCACATAAAAAAACCATATTCTTTCCTTTCAAATGAAATCAATGACATTGTTGTCCTTTCAAATAGAATCCATGAGATAAATGTCTCGTAAAAATCATATTTCATCCTTTCAAATGGAATCTATGAGATTAACCTCTCATGAAAAATTATGTTCCGTCCTTTTTAAATGAAATTTGTGATAAACCTCTAACGAAAAATTGCATTCCATCTTTTCAAATGGAATTCATGAGATGAACTTCCCATACAGCCTATCCTTTTAGATGGCACCCTAGTTTCTCAAATAGAATCATGACAAAAAAAATGTGATAATTTAAGTATCACACAAAAATGTTATATATCAATTAAAAAACATGACACAAAAGATATATATCAACATAAATCAAGAATGACACAAAAGACGTCTCAATCAATAGAAATCAAGAATGACACAAATGACGTCTCAATCAATAGAAATCAAGTATGACACAAAGGATGCCATAATTCAACACATAAACCCTAACATGATATCACAAATCGATAGATTTAGCTCCCAAGGGAACTAAACAACACCAAACTAAGTTGGATTTACATGAACATAGAAAACCAAGAAAACAGTAAACAACATAATCCATTGACCTCAAACCATTTATATAGTAAAAATATAATCATAAAAACACTTAGATATTGTATACATTTCTAGAAATCTCTAGGAGGTAAGACTATAGTTCAATTACAAGACACTAGAATGTCACTTTATGGTTTTAAATCTCATAAATCCTAAATTAAATCACCTAATTTTGATCAATCATGGTACAAAAGATATCATGCAAATAGATAGAATAATTGATATAATTAATTTTGGTATTATCAATACAAATTAATAATCATTAATATCTAGTTATTTACAAATTGAGTGCAACTATTTTTTTTGTATAATTTAAATAACAATCATTTCAACTCAATTCATAAAAATAAAGTTATAATGAACATGTTGATTTTGTCACATCAATTTAACTAGATTTATAAAAAAAATAAAAAAAAATCAACTTGTTTCAATAATAAAAAATAAAATATTATAAATAAAATGTAAATCTTGGTGAAAAAATTTATGCAATTTGAAACCACACATATCAAAATAAGAAATACTCATATCCCCATTAAATATATCTATAATTTTATTTTTGCACGAAGCAATCAACCAAACACAACTATTTTAATAAACAGCGCATATTCATTATTAATTCAAAATAAACATTTTCCAATAACAATCCATGAAAGGAACTCTCCCTAAACCTTGTAGCAATTCAAGAAATAAAGTATAGATGAATCTAAATGATTTCAAACTTTCAAAAATCTTTCATTTGCTTAGCAAAAATGTTTTTGAAATCTTCAAACCTATATCCCCAATAATTTTCTCTATTACATTACAAAAATAGATTATTAACAAATAATAATAATATTTTTTCCCTTTAGAACATAATCTCCCTTATTTTATTTTACGCACTATATTTTCAAAACACTCTCTCTCTCTCTATATATATAGAGAATTAAAATTATTTCTCTTTTCAAAAGAAATGAATTATCAAAATAACAATTCGTAATATTCTTATAGACGCCAAAGTTCAAACCCGTATGTGTTCCAAAGAAGCCAAAGTTCAAACCCGTGTGTAACAAAGAAGTGTACTTTTTAAAGTAGTTATGTTTGTAAGATACCACGAACAAAGTGATAATACTTTGGAGAATATGGTCTCAATGATAAAGTCACTGAGAAGAGATCCTCCATAAATGATCTTTTTAACTGTAACCGACAAAAAAATATATCCACAATTATTTAATAATTATTATTTATTAATTTTTGAATTAATATTAATTACTTAATATCTTCTGCGCGCTTAGATTATTTGAGGACATCTTAGCACTAAGACCTATTCAGTAAATCAAAACTTGCATCTAGAATAAGTCAAGTATAACACTTCCAAATTTACCATAGAATTGAAACATAAAAATACATAAATAGAAAGATTGAAAATGATATTACGTTTATATCCCTTGATAATTTTTTGACCATTGCATATGATATTCTGTAATATCTCTAGAATTTTTCATGCATTCCTTATTATGCTTATATCCCTTGATTATTTTTTACCGTAAGATGTGATATTCTGTAATGGACACATCTTGAATTTTTCGTGCATTCCTCACCTTGACAAAGAAAAGACGTCAGCTTTTGTTGTATAAGTGGAATAGACAGAACCCACGAGTTTATTTTAACCATCTATGTGTAATAAATAGGAAAGAGAGTTGGGTTAGATATTCAGCCTGTATGTAATGTAGTACAGTAATACTCCACCCACTACAGCGGTAGCAATGTGATATGTCACTTCAGGGATGGCCATGTAATGAGATTGAGATCCGTCTATGTACACTAAAAGACATTTTTCAAGACCTCCATGACTGCTCCAAGAATTTTTCCCAGAACTCTCATTACACACACAGCTTAATATCATTTCTCAATAAGGAATGAAAGAGCTTTTCATCCTGTAACCTATTTTCCCATTAACAACGAAAGACGGGGCATTAAACTCAAACTGATCTGCTTAATGATTACTTATAGCATAATTATTACAGCTCCTGATAGGAAAAAATTCCATCTGGATTGTGCCAACTCCCTAACGTGAGTTTTGAGCTATACGGTTTACATATCCATACTAACATCTAGGATATAGGGTCCCCTGGAGGGAGCTACATCTTTTATTTTGGTTATAGAGGCCACTAGATGAACAAAGGCATTTCAGGACCAAACCAGAGAGAATGCTAACGCATCAAGCCAGATACACATACACCAGAACTTCCTTTCAGTGCAGGGAATGTTTCTAAACAACCCTTCTCCAACAATTGTTATTCATATGGGATCTGAGAATATTAATGCAGAACGGAATACCAGTCGTATTATTGAATATATTGTAAATAACAACTATAAGGGATAAGATACAGCGGCTAAATTATTGGCAAAAACATTGAATCTAAACCTAAAACTCTGTAGTGCCAATGTTTTTAGCAAGAGACTTCAGACGCAGGCTGAGAAGCCTGACCCATAGTACCCCTACCATTTTCTCCGCAGTTAATCTCAGACGGCACCATTTTAAAAAAAATCTACAGCATAAAAATAGCTGTGGTTTTTTGGTTGGAGCACTTGAGAAGCCTCCATATAGTTGCCACCAGTTTAACCATTTTCTGACCGTCAGAAAACGCTAGAGAAGGCCAACTTGGTATGACAGGGTAAGAAAAACAGATACTTGATCAAAAACCTGGAGCAACAGTATTTCTTGAGAGTCATTTTAGGAGGGGGGCGATGGGGACTGCAAAATGAATTTGGCCCCATGGCGATGGCTACTGCTCTTATTCATATTTTATAGATGGCCCCATGATTTTTATTTTTTATGGAGACAACTGGATTGCATAGATATCTATATTTCTGTTCTTTTCAATTACAAATTACAACATAATGAGGAGACATACATCTGAACCAAAGGCCACCCTCTGGATAAGCTGTCACCAGTGAAGGGAATCAGACTGTCAAACTGTACATTGAACCTGGGTCCTGGCCCAATAACACCTCTGGGGATTTGAACCTTTATAGATAGTCTAATCAAGGAACAATGTCATAATCTTCATCAATTGAACTACATACCATTATCAGGACGAATAATGCTGCCACATGTAGTGGAAACCAATCTATCAAATAAATCAAACCTGACTCAATCTCACCTCAAATAAAAATTAAAATCTTCCTAGATAGCATAATCAAGGAACATACCATCATCCTTACCAATTAAGCTCAACCAATTAAGCTCAACCAATTGAACTTTATAAAACATTACAAATAGAGTAACTGAAAAAATCAAGATTTCACCATCAAAGTTGGAAATACCAATTTGGCATAGCATGGTCACTTTTACTTACAAGTTCTCAGCAGCACTCCTAAGCAAATTTGATAGTCCCCGCCGCTCCCCTGCCACAACCGCTATCCAACTGCTAGGTTATTAGATTGACTGGGAAGCATGTCTTCCAGTATTGAAGTGCTCTTGATTATCCCTTGATTGGCGATGTTACTACAGGGTCTGCTCCCAAAAAATCATCTTGTACAGATAATATCTGGACAATATTCTGAGGGAAATATGTTGGTCTTTTTACCAACTGTAGGCTCGTAATGACTTCTCCCCTAGTAATTTCAGAGGAATCCTTTCCTCAAATCAATTCATTTGAAAAAACACAAGCTAAGCAGGGAACTATTTACTGGTTTTCTTTGATGTTTAAGAGCATGCCCCAAGTAATTTCCTGATGTAAATGTCGAGAATTCGATTAGATCTCTATAAATTCTCATTTACATAGGCTTCAGATTATGGCCATATAAAATAGCTCTCAGGGAGTAGAGTTTCATATCTGGAAAGGAATTATTTGAAAAGGCTATCATATATACATCTGTTGAAATATTAATTTTTCTCTCCTAGAAGAATTTAAAACAAAAAAAGAAATTATAAAGCATACTGGAGGTGTGGAGACTTAGTTTTGGGAAACAATGGACCTCAGTTTTTAATCCAGCAAATGTGAGTTTAATTTTTAAATTCAACTCAAGAAAGGTTTAAATCCACCATGTACCCCTGCAGTTTTCAATGTAAGAAGTTTGGATGTTTACGTTCCATCTTAGTGGCAAAAAGATCCGAATATACATTAACCAGTAAGAGGTTTTACAGGATTCTAATTTGATATTTATTAAAGTCAATGTTTCAACGTCCACTCTGTTAACTCAGATGCACAAGTAAGTAGAAGAAATTGGAGGAAAATACCAGAGCAGAGTTTGAATTAGTTTCCAATATAACTGCCTGGTAATGTCTATTCAATTACTTTAAACGCAAAGGATAAGTAATTTTGTAGGTAAATAGCAATTCTAATTGCATGGAAAAACTGGAGCTTGTCACTTAACTTCATTTTGTTCTCTCTGTACCCTCTCATGTTTTGACCTCATGAAAGCTAAACTCCAAACTCACCCATCCACCTACACCTTCAGATTAAAAGGTTGACAAAAAAGAGACATACTATTAATAAACATTTTACAAACCTTAGAAAGGCATACGCTTTTAAATTTCAACAAACAACTCCAAGGGAAAAAAAACAGACCGAGACATGTGAAAAACAACTGCTTAAGTTACTATACATTATAACCTGAAATTGAAAACTTTTAAGCCAATACATGGGGCCCCAAACATCACAATTGGATGAATAAAACAGAAACCCTCATGGAGCCAAAACATCACATCTACAAATTTATACCTCGTAAATATACATAAAGGAAAATTGGTAGACAAAAATCCAGATGGGATCAGAAAAAAAAACTCACGATTGCAATATTATGTCACATGAGAACCCATCAAGGTAAATCAGAAAACGTTCCACCCAAATGCTCATATGAAGCCCAAAATAGTGAGACCTTTTAACACTTCAAGTGCTCAAACCATTCATGCTCAAGTAAGATTGGACAAGAATTAGAAGCATTAATTAATAATTAATGTAAAGGCCAAAATAGACTCCTAAATCAGAATACAATCTAAATCTTTATACCTGCTATCATTTCTTAATCAGTTCTTTAATTCAAACAATTACTGAATGCTTCAGCGTAAACAACCTAAGAGTGTGGTTTCAAACATAATTCATATATGTTTTTAATCCTCATGCATAACTTATACTCTTATCTAATTAACAATAGTTTCGGTGTACAAACAGGTAAATCCTACGAATGAATACCACTTAGCTTCTCAGAAGCAATGACCCCAAGCTAAATCAATTAATAGCTCTAAATTAAAGATTGTGGATGCCAGTACCATTCTAGCAATTCACTATTTGACTCAATTAGTTTCTATCAAGTATCCAAAACTTCTATCATTTCCTTTGTTACTTTGTTTGAAACCACAGAAAGGTGTACAAAATCCTACTCAAAAGTTATAAGTTGGCTTAAAATAATTATCCAATGAATTTCTATTAAAAAATAAAGCACAGAGAAATATGCACAGCTATAGCGTGCAATAATATTGCGAACAAAAACTCAGGCATTAAAGGCCTAAATGCTCAATCACTTGAATCTGTAAAAGCATCTCATCGAGTGACTAACAGCCACCTCATCTTCTTTGACCTTTACAAAGGTATACCTAGAATACCTACTCAGCATTCTTCCTGTTCCTAAAGTTATCCTTTAACTCAGAAAACTTTTTCATGCACTGAACCTTGCTCTTGCCTGGAACTGCAGTTGCAACTCTTTCCCATCTCTGAGGCGTGTCTTTTGGAAAAGTCTTCAGTGCCTGAATAAGAGCTCTTTCCTGTACAGCAGACCAGGATTCCTGCTCATTGGCTGCCACAGATCCATTTAAAGCAGACTGGACGCTTCCACTAGGTATCTCTTTTTTATCAGTATTTTGACCACTACCACCACTTGCTAGCTGCTCAATTGTACATTTTTCTTTTTCCCCAACACCCATAGCATTGTTACTCCCATTTACAGGAAGGCCTACAGCTTCATCTCTAGTTGTTAAAGGGGACAAAATGGTATTTACAGGCTTTCGTTTTTCAAGGAAAGAATCAAATACTTTTGTAGAATCAGGCTTCTGCAAAAGAACAGTCTTTATAGCTTTAAGAATCTCTTCCACTGTCCTCCCAGTACCAATATAGTTCGCTATTACTTCCCACCTTTGTGAGGTTCCCTTAGGATACTTCTGCAATCCTTTGCGCAATAATTCAACCTCTTCCCTGCTCCAAGGTTTTTCTTTCTTCTCATAATTATCAAGCAAACTTTCTGCTTTTGCCTGCCCTTCTACCCCTTGACCAATGGGCTTTTCCTGTATAGAACTATTTTGTTGCACACTATTCTCCAGCTTATTTCCACCATCATTATTTGCCAATGCATCCCTCAGTAGTCGGGCTTGCTCATGTTCTTCTTTGTTCTCTATTTGCTCACAAAGATTTCTTAGCCGATCAACTTCCAAGGATGAACATAACCTCTCAACATCATCTTCTGAAATGCCAAGAATTTTCTTGGAGATAACTGAAGCAGATGTAGTTCGTAACCTGGACCTTTCTTTACGTAAAAGTCTCTTTTCTTTCTCTTTTGCCTTTTTTTGAGCTAAAGCTGCTTCTGCCACTCTTTTATCCTCCTCCTCTTTCCTAAGTCTTTCATCCTCTGCAATCTTTGCTGCTTCTTCTTCTTTCTGCCTCCTTTCACGGTATTTGGCTTCTTTCTTTTTCAATTTATCTGCCTTCTCCTTTTCTTTCCTCTTAAGTATTCGAGGATCCTTTTTATAAGCATTCTCAACTAGTGTCCAAATCCTTGCATATTCCTCCTTCCTGGCTTTTTCTCGAATCTTTGCATTCTGTTTTTCCATCCATCTTTTATGTTCTCGAGACTCAGCCTGCTCTAGATCAAAGTCATCTTCTTGAGGAAATTCTCTCCAGGTTTTGAAGCCATACCAGAAATCATAAAACTTGTCAACTTCTTTTATGGGAGAGTTATCATCCCCCAAAGATGGTACCGGTTGAGCCACAGACCATCGGCTGTTCCTCATAAAAACAGGCCCAAACACTTTAAAGAAATCTTGCGGGGCACAATCAGATGGTACTTCATCATCAAATTCATCAGTGGAATCATAAATTCTCCTCTTTGCAGGATCTATGAGAATTTCATATGCCTCCTGAATATCCTTAAAATGACTTTCAATTTTGTCCTTCTTTGCCTGTTTTCCTTCCTCTGTTTCCTCTGCTAGAAGAAGTGATGCCTGCTTATCTGGATGATGTTTCAGAGCAGCTTCACGGTAGCTTTTACGAATCTGATCTTCCGTTGCAAGGAAGCGTAAGTGACCTAATCCTAGTAAGGCATAATGATCTTGTTGATCCTTTCCAGCACCAGATTTCTTTTTCCCTTTGAAACTATATGAATCATAAGATGCTGTATGTCCTATATCCTTTTCTTCAGACTCACTTTTATTATCATTATCATCCTCTGAGCATTCCTTATAACCCAATAATCTTAGAGCAGCAGCATGGAATGAAAAGCCAGCAGGTTCCAACCCAGTAGCCTTTATTGGATGACAGTTAGATGAGACATAAAGAGGCCTTCCGTCTTCAAGCTCAGCAGAAAAAGTAAGTAGCAACACCCGATTACCTTGAACTGTCATGATGTCCCACCACAAGAACTTCAAATAAGATGGAAAATAATGGGCCTTTGTGAATCTGAATTAAGATATATTGTTTTGATAAGCTCTTGGATCTTTACTGGGCTGAACTAGTAACAAAACAGGTCCAGTCTGGTGACTAATCAGTACAATGAGCGATCCAGAGACAAGAATGGGAAAAAAAATCTGCATAACAAGATACAAAAGCAGCCCAAATGATTAACAAAACTTAAGTGGAGAAGACAAAACTATATCATAGAAACTATCCACTTTTTCATAAGAATTTGATTATAATGTGTTTTCAAATCATGAATTCAAGCTTTACGGCATATGCCTTCGTTGGCAAAATAAATCAAAATAAATGTTCATGCCAGATATTTATCAGTTAAATTCACGCATCCCATTTATTCATGAGAAAACTTGTTTTTGCAAATGAAACCGATCATATACTTATGTTAGTCCAAGGAAGATGTTAATCTGGGCAACTGAAGTACCTTACGTAGGAGCAGTATAAGTTGTATAACTAATCCACCAAACTAATCAAACAATCACATAGCAGTCATAACATAGCCATTTATGAAATAGGCCTATAGTGTCCAAAATTAACGCCATTTTGCCTAAGATGCCTGACAAATAGCTGATATGCACAAGGAGATCAATCAAATAAACAGAAGCATTTAAGTGGGCTGCAGATTATACGCGTTTCCTCTACTCAAAATGAGCTACATAATGTGGATGCTTGGCGTACTTGTCCAGTTACTTTAATAACCCTATTTTACACCATTCAATGAATAGAAAACCCCCCTTCAAAAAAACACCGTAACAGCTTCTATGAAGTGGCTCTTGCTAAGATATGGTGGATTTTCCCTGTACCTGATAAATTCTCCTCTAGGTATAAATTTCAAACATATGGATTGATTTCTACAGTTCTTAGAGGCCCTATGTATCTACTTATAGATCTTAATTTAACATATTCTTCAAAAAATATTCTATCACCATTTCAATCGGCGTCAATGAAGCACCGCCGTCATTCTCTCCCATGTATAATCCACATAACCCATCATTTTGATATAAAGATTTAAAATTGAAAATATGACACCATCAAAACTTTGAAAGTAGTAAAATCGAGCTCAGTACATCCGAAGATAAAATCTAAGGCATGCACATGTGACAGACTACTGTAAAATTCTACTTCAATGTCGTTATCTTAGTCATCAAAAAAAGAAGGATCGCAACAGAAATTGCATAAAATAAAAATAACAGAGAGAAACATAATATTGTAAAACTAACCTAAGAGAATCCCAGCGGCGGCGTTGAGAACCCAAATCGTTGATATCAAAAGCAAGGGCTTTGAATGGAGATGGAAAGAAGATAGAAATAATGACGGATTCAAGGGTTTCAAGGGTTTCTTGCCCGCAAACCCTCCGTCCTCAAAATTACGAAATAATAAAATCAATTTATAAAGATACGAGAGACGGGTGGAAAACGGCAGACGATTAAAAAAAGATGAAAGTAAAGTTGTGAGGAAAAATAAACCACTTCATAAATATCTCGGCTAATTATGCAATTATTAAAACAGTTAAATTAGATAATTTAGTGGTTCCTTAGGCCTACTCTTACTCTTTTATATGGGGAGGTACACTTTTGGCCTACTCTTAACAAATGTTAAAATCAATAAAAATAAATAAAAATTAAAATTAAAATTTAATTATATTAAATGTAAAGAATGTTTAGTTCTAATTTTATAAAGATTTTGTTGTTCAGATTCTTAAAGTATATCTGTTATGATGTTATAATTTTCTAACATGCAAAAACAACTTTCATTAATTAGAATTTAAAGTATAAATTTTTTGGTTCACTTTCACATCTAAATTAAAACAACTTTTATCAATGAGAAAATTATGCATGAAATGTATTATCTCAAAGATTTTATTTTCTTTGTGTTTTATTACTTTCTTTCATGGAATAGGGCACGAAAACCCATCAAAATTAGATTTTTGTCAAATAATATGATTGCAAATTCCTTGGTAGTTTTGTGTAGATGCGTGTTTTGTTCAAGTGATGCCTAAGGTGAGCAATTATACTCATGGTCAATTTGAGTATATTTAATGTGGTCAAACTAATTAGGATGTGGGAGGAATATAGATAGTGCCTTGGTCTTTGCTTTCCCATAGAATTGATCTAAGAAAACATAAAGAAGGAAAAAAATGGAAGAAAACCACAAAGTGAAAGAATTGGAAGAGATCAATGAAGAGCTTGACCAACAAATGGTGGAAGAGCTTGGGAGGGAGGATGATCCACGTAGAGACTCCTTATACTGCTTAGAGAGAAATGATCTCTTTGACTTAGAGAGAGCTAAGCCAATGTGAGTAACTATGAGATTGAGGTGATTAGAAAAATAAAAATGAAAGTTGTTGTAGAAGGAAATACCTTATATATTATTTATGATTGATGTGAATACGATATATTCATTTTCCTCTTCTTATAAAAACTTTTCAATCTCCAAATAGTACATATTAATGAGCATGTAAAATTCCACCTCAAGGATAGATGTAATAAAGAATATGGCAAGATAGTGAAGATATCATGATCGCAACAATGATATGATGGAATTAGTTTGAAAGAACATTGCAAGAAATGGAAAGACTCAAGACTTGTGCATATTTCCATGTCCATTTACAAAGGAAAATAATAGGAATATTGGACGATATTATGAACCAAAAGAGGTAGACTTATGGACATACTCAAAACACATGCTAATTCTATCACAATGAGAGAAAATTGGGCCAAGATAAGGAGCGGTTGGAAGGAAACATAAATTATTACTTCTTGACAATTTGAAATGGAGTAACTTCCAAGCAATTATTAGATGAGAAATAAGAGCAAAGAGGTTTAGAAGAAGCAATTATTTGATAATAATTTATTAATACATTCAAATGGAAACTTGTGATCAAAAAGAAGCTCAATAATGGGAGAAATCAAATGTAACTAAGACAACAAAGAAAAAAATATGAGCAAAAAATGGAGGAACCTCTTACATATTAAGAGTTGTTGGAAATTTCAAGTTGGTTATAGTTATATGCTAGCAATTTAAATGCGAAATGTATAGGTTGTGCCTTTTGTATACAAGTGTCTTAACAATGTTTATTTCCTTAAATAACTTTTTATAGTAATATTGCTCATAGATAAACTAAAAATTATTTTAAAAGTATGTTCTCAAAATGTATTTTCATTTAATAAAAAAACTTGTAATGTTAATAGAATTCAATTTTAACACATATATTTGATTTACATGTTTTATATCAAGTTTAGATAAGTGATGTGAATTGATATGTTGTAAAAATTTATAAAATAATTTGATTAAATTGTACAAACTATTATTATGCAAATAATTGCATGTTTGCATAATTAGATTCATATAAGTTTGATAATATTGTGTTCATTATCTAATTTTGGTTTATCATTTTTGTAAAAAAATGTTTAGTCATAATTCAAATTATCCAAATTATTAAGGAAAATTTTATTATAAGAATGTGCTATTATTTAATTGTCTCTCGTTACTTTTGTACAAAATGACTAGCAAAATTTAAGTTGTCTAAGAATAATGATTCATTATTGTAATAAGAATAACATGAAATAGATTCTAATTTGCTATTTTAAAGTTAGGTATGGTAGAAGAACTTAAGGCAAGGAGACTTGATATTAATTGAGTGATAGAGTTGATTTTAAAACTAGAAAATAAATGTTAAGTATAATATTGATGTATCATTAGCAAACTAAAACTAAGAATAATAAGGATTGCATCTTGTACTAACATACATGTAAGCCCCCTCATTTTTGGCTGCTTTTATTATCAAAAACATACATGTAAATCTAATTTTGTACATGTGAAAAAATGCATTAACTACATGATATGGAAACATAGACTTAGTATACATAAAATATTGAAATTTCATATATTATATTGCAAAGAATGTAAG
Source organism: Cryptomeria japonica (assembly GCF_030272615.1). Lineage (NCBI taxonomy): Eukaryota > Viridiplantae > Streptophyta > Pinopsida > Cupressales > Cupressaceae > Cryptomeria > Cryptomeria japonica. The sequence goes on from NC_081414.1 coordinate 500,430,577, forward strand.
CGAAAGAATTGTCAAATGTTTAACTAGTTCTACTAATTTCTACTAAGCAAACACAATTACTCAAATTAGATAGTGTAATTAGAGACATTCCATTTGAATTTTTCAATATCTATATAAAATTCATGGAGACATTATTGTGAGATTTTGCCAAGATCAAGGGCTCAATGAAAAATACAATAGAGAGACAAAATATTGATAGGAATAAACTGTATTCTATCAAGAGAAAATATTGATCAACTAGATCATCAAACATTACATACAATGAATATGAGCCTGCTTATATAGGCAAGGCTATATGGATATGTGAGCACACAAACATGACATGTGGCTCAATAAGAAACAAGGGTAGGTAGGAAATAGGTGTGGGTAGGTAGGAGAAATAATATAATATTCCACATAAGGTGGATCTCCCACTGAATGTGGAATTTAACAACAAGGTAAGTCCACAAAAGGTGGAAATTCTCCTACACACACTATCCCAATGTGACACAAACACCCAAGTGTCTCATACCCAAACTACTATGAAATGCATTTCCTAAGTAAACTTAAGTAAGGTGTAATAATATCCATGATGAAAAATTATTTACACCAACACCCCCCCTTAAGTGCAACTTAGGGGAATGCACTAAAGTCTACAATGCAACTAAGAAATGCAAGATGGGTCCCAGCTACGAGGCCATGTTAGGTACCCATGTACAAATGCAAATGCATGCAAACCAATGCAATGAAAACTCTCACAAAGCAGAGAAAGAGAGAAAAACCCAATGGGAAAAAACTCTCCCCCAAAAGAGAGATGAAAACCATATACAAAGAACTCTCATACAAGAATGTGAAGGACAAAACCCCGTGTGAGGAAAAAGTTCCCCCCATATGAGAGAAGAAGAAGAGAAGCTAGGTAGCCCCCCCCTCACTATGGAATCTGCACCAATGATAGAAGATCGATGATGTATGAAGAAACTGCTCCACGAACGTCGAACCACATTCCTCCCCTTAGGAAGAAACAAAACCAAAGGTGTATCCATGAAGTCTCTCCAATCATGAAGGGAAGATGAAGAAAAAATACTCATGATGAAAGGAATCTCTGAAAACTGCTCAAGTGTCCCCATGTCGATGATGAAAGTTACCCCTCCAAAGGTGGTAAACTGTGCCACACTGCTGAAAAAGGCACTCCAAGATCTAGTGGAGAAAAATGTAGAACAATATCCAAAGACTCGCATGTCTCCTCAAAAGATAAAGAGACCTCCTCCAACTGTTGGACAAAAGTATCCACAATCATGTCAACCTCTAAAGATTGATCATGTAGAGAATGCACAAGAGGGTCAGAGTGATCCCTCGCAACAATCGAAGAAGGATCATCTTCATCAAAGAGAAGATGAATGTCATCAATGATGTCTTCCAAATCTGCAATGTAGGACTCCACAAACAAACCTGCAATGTTTGTCAAGTAGGCATCCCAATCAACTAAGTTGGAAGACATGGAATATCTTGCTACACTGAATCACAAGAAGGCAAAACTGTCGCACTAGCTGCATCATCAGGTGCAATAGGTGGTGTGATATCAAGAGAAGAAGATGAAATGCAAGGCTCAAGAATGGGCTCACATGTGAGAATCCCCAAGTTCAAGTGCCCAATGTTCTCCTCAAAATCTGAATCATCAACATAGGAAGAATCAACCTCATCAATAGGACCAAAATGTGAAAAAGAGTACAACCGAGATGCATGATCAACCACCCCAGTCGCAATGATGACTCCACTCTCCAAGTCTCTAATGGTAACTGAATCAGGTGTGAACTCCACAGTTTTCCTAGTTGCCCCATGTGTGATTTGATAGGTGGAAAGACGATTGTTTGTCAAGTGGGGTACACACAACACATCATTGAAGGAGTTATCCCCAATGGCAATAGATCCTTTCCCAATCACATCCATGTATGTATGATTGCCCATCAGATATGTGGCAAGGCTCAAATGTAGAAAACATAGACTGTGAAGATGCCATATGATGAGAAGCCCCTGAATCTAGAAGCCATCTCCCTGAATCATGACTTGTAGTAGCACAAAGAGCTTGTCCCTTTCCTTTATCTATCCCAAAAGAGTGATCCTTTCCTTTATCCTTATCCTTGGAAGAAGTAGACATTCTGGATGGTAGGTTGATTTTGTTATTCTCAAGAAGATTCTTCAACTCATCAATATCCTTCTTGGAACAATGATGTTCATCATGTCCTAACTTCTTACAATATCCACAAAAAAGATTGTCCTTGTATGATTTCCTCTTAGGTGAGAATGGTGAATCACCTTGTTGTGGAGAGGAAGATTGTGCTCCATCTTGTTGTGGTTTTGACTTAGGTTGCTTTTGATTCTTGCCTTTTCCTTGATTGCTTTGATTCCCTTTATTAGCCACCAAAGCTTGTGACTTTGAAGATTTGAGAATCCCCATCGTGGTCAACTTAGATTGCTCAAGTATCAACATCTCCGTGAATGAATCAAATGAGGGAGAAGTGTATGAGGAACCTTGAGCTAATCTATGGGTGTAAAAGCTAGATACAAAGGCTGCATACTCTAATGGAAGCTTGTCCAACAAGTTATAAACCAATTGAGCATCTTTTTTGTCAATTCCACAATCCTTTAGCTTTGCTCTTAGCCCATTTGTTTTTGTGACATAATCTTGGATTGTGATACAATCCTTGGGATCCAAAGTTGTGAGTTCGCTATCAAGCTTGTAGCCCTTAATCTCATCAACATGACCATACAATTTCTGAAAAATATCCCAAGCCTCTTTAGTTGTAGTACACTTATCAATGTGAAAAATGAGGTCATTTGATACATATTTTCTAAGAGTTTCAAGTGTCATAGCATTCTTAGTAAGCCATTCAATTTGAGTATTAGGATCAACCTTAGGATCAGGTGGTGTTGTAATAGTTCCATTTACATAATGAATGAGTCCTTTTTCCATTAGTTTACTCCATGCCTTAATCTTCCATGATGCATGATTATGAGGAGTTAAAAGTGGAAATTTAGGAGAACCCATAGCACCAAAATGAAAAAACACAAGATAGAGAGAGAGGCACAATCACACAAGACACCCCCCCAAAATCACTCAATCAAGAACACCCCCCTCCCAAAATAAATGGTGATTTGACACTTTATACTTAGTGTGTATACAATGGGCCACTTGCAAAACAAGGCAAAGTGGACTTCTGATTTCAATTTACAACTTCTCAAAATGAGATATAAGAGACTTCAACAAATACTACTAGTGATCTAAGCTGATATCCAAGCGAAATACAAGTACCAAATAGGCCAAAAATGACCAAATACTAAAAATAAAATTTATACTCAAAATCATTTCAAACAAATGGCAGATTATGAAAGTAGGTGAAAAATTATGCACTTTCAAAAAAAACAGCACCTGAAAAGGAGGTCGTATGACCCCAAACGAAGCCTCTAAAGTTGCAAAATCGGGGATTAGACAGGTACAGTCATGAAGATCTGCAATTTCTGAAAAATCCATCCATTAGAATCAGAAAATTCTTCCACCATTGTGAAGAGCACAAAATTCTAGCCCATTTCAAAAAAAACATCACCAAAAAAGGAGCAAAAATGAGCAAGATATGGCCTTCCAAAGATGAACTGCAAAACTGAAAAGCTCAATGAGAGGGGGTTAACAAATTTTCAAAATACTGTTGACGTGGTGCAAATGGCAGGCCTAAAATTGACGCTCATCTGACCATCAATTTGTTTTTGCCTCCTTGCCCATTTGATGTATGTACAGTACGGATTGGGTGACGTGGTGAAACTGCTGACTGGGCAAGGTCCATGTGGCGGTATAGGTGGCAGTGACTGGCAGGTACGCGTGGCAACCGAGGTGGTAGTGGGGCCCATCTGGAAGGTTGAGGTGGTTGTCGGCGGTGTTTCGCTTGCTGAGAGTTGGCAGGTCGACGAGGCAGAGAGTTGTCGGCGGCGAGGAGAGAGTTGTTGGCGGTGTAGAGAGTTGTCGGTGGTCCGGTTGCGGTGGAGCCCAGAAGCAGGGAGTCGGCGAGGGGCCCAGTGGTACAGAGGACCGACGGGGGCCGATGGAAAAAGAGTCGTCGGTCTGCACAGACGTTGAGGACCAACGGATGGCGGGGCAAACAAACGATAGAGATCGGTGGAAAAAGTGTCATCGGTTTGCACGGACCTACAAAAACCTATAGAAAGGTACAGCAGGGGTCTACGGACCCCTAAACAAGTTTTTTTTTTATTATTTTTTTTTTTTTTCTTCAACAAAATATTTCCGAAAATTTTGTGAAAAAATATTTTTTTTTTCAAATATATATATATATATATTAAATTTTGAAATCCGTACGACTATAGCCAAAATAGGCAAAAAAAAATTTCTCACCAAATATAGTCGACTTTATAGTCAAAATTCATGGAAACGGCTTCCCGAAACTCAACCGTGATGTCCAAATCGTTGTAAGACGTGCCCCAAAAAATGAAGATCCCCAAATCCGAAAATTGAAGCCTCCAAAATGTCTCCAAAAGACTAATCAATGAAGCCCTATAGGCTCTTATACCATGTGATATTTTGCCAAAATCAAGGGCTCAATGAAAAATACAATAGAGAGACAAAATATTGATAGGAATAAATTGTATTATATCAAGAGAAAATATGGATCAACTGGATCATCAAACGCTACATACAATGAATATGAGCATGCTTGTATAGGCAAGGCTATATGGATATGTGAGCACACAAACATGACATGTGGCTCAATGAGAAACAAGGGTAGGTAGGAAATAGGTGTGGGTAGGTAGGAGAAACAATATAATATTCCACATGAGGTGGATCTCCCACTGAATGTGGAATTTAACAAGAAGAGAAGTCCACAAAAGGTGGACATTCTCCTACACACACTATCCCAATGTGGCACAAACACCCAAGTGTCTCATACCCAAACTACTATGAAATCCATTTCCTAAGTAAACTTAAGTAAGGTGTAATAATATCCATGATGAATAATTATTTACACCAACAATTATTATCAAATGTAATCTATGCAAAATAAAATGCCTCCTTAAATGGATTGCAATATACATGTGTGTGATAGAATTAAAAACTCAACACTCTAGACTTAAAACAAAATAACTATAATAAGTAATGAACAATAAGAAACATTAATCATTCCAACTCCATATTCATGCTTACAACAATAGTAAACTTTTTCAAGCATAGAAATAGTATGCATTCTTGAAATATGGGGGAGAACGCTTTGTAGATTATTAAAGATATATACACCAGAAAAAAATCAATAAAAACTAAGTGCAATTGAAATTGGTGTCCATTCCATAAAACTCTAATTGAACCCTAACCCTAACCTATGTCAATAAAAACTATTTTCTTTAATAATGCTCATCTATAATTGAACAAAATTAATTAGGGTTGCAATTAGAATTAAAATTCAATCAGGTTTAGGGTTAAGATTATATGGTAAATCTTCGGGTTAGGGTAAGAGTTCGGATTTAAGTAGTATTAGAAACAGGTTTAACATCAGTTTAGGATTAAGGTTAGTATTCTAATATAAACCTTAGGGTTGGGAATAGGGTTTAATTAGGCTTATAATTCAATTAGAGTTAGGGTTATGGATAGGGTTCTAAGATAAAGTTTGTGATTAAGTGAGGGTGATCATTCAATTAGGGTTAGGGTTAGTATTAGGGTTAGGTTAAGGTTTTAAGTTAAGCTGGGATTAGGTTTTTGGTTTTGTAGACACCTAAAATTGTCTCCACCTACGATGCACAATATTTTTTACTAATTTTTCTCTAAATTAATTAAATAATTTTAATTATTTAATTAATTTAACGTCATTCTTTAATTTAAATTTAAAAGTTAAAATTTCCCTCTATTCTCATAATCAAATAATTTTGTAATTATTTAATTATCTTATTTCTTCTAATATTAATTGAATAATTTAGCATTAATTTCTTCATAAGTTAGTAATAATAGGCTTGCTTCGAAAGCTTTTGCATTTTTTTGCAACCATGTCTGTTACATCTTCTAGAAACCCTCATCGCCATTTCTCTATGGCTCCTGTATTACACTCACCTAGGTTTTTTTAGCCTTCGTCCAATGATACGAAAGTCAGTACTACTAGATCTATCTTAAATCACTCCACTAATATCAACAAAGTTGATGCCCTAGCTATAGATAGTGGTAATCACAACAACGGTTATGTTCCTCCCTTAGGCATTGGCAATTTTTCAGCTCTAGTGCATGGATTGCAAGCATCTCTTGGAAGGGATTTGAGGCACCCTAGAGAAAATGCCTCCAATACAAATTTGTTTGTGTGAAAAGGCATGGCAACAGGTTCTAACAAGCTACCCAATTATAGTGTAATGTGTAGAGATCTCAGGCATGGAAAGGGAGTAGTGCTTGCAAGGATGGTTCTCCAGCTAAAGATGTTTTGAAGGTGGAGTTGGAAGATGACCTTTTGCAAGAGGTAAATGAAAATGTGGCTTATTTTTCCAAATATGGTCTAATTGGGAGATTCAGAGGATACAGATCAAGTTTAATAGATTTGCATCAATGGATCTCAGATACTTGGTGCCCCATTCTGACTGGTGATGTTCAAATCTACCCTTGTGCACAGGGATTCTTTGTTCTGGTTTTTGATAATGTCAAGGATTACCACAAGGTTTTATGTGACTATCAATAGGATAACAATGAACACTTGCTAATGTTGAAACCATGGCATGCTTCCTTCAACCCAACTACTGAAGTTTTATCTACTATTCTGATTTGGGTGAGATTGTCAAACCTTCCTCTACAATTCTGGTTGGATTCTTGTTTTGTTGCCATTAGTAATACTTCGAGTAATTTTTTGTGGGTTGAAAAAGTTTATACAGAATATATTCACACCACCTATGCCCATATATTGGTTGATATTGACGCATCCAAGAATATTTCTACTGAGATCTCCCTCAACACCAAAAATGGTTGTTGGAATCAAATTATAGATTATGAGGGTATACCATTCTGATGTCGCAAATGCTACAATATAGGTCATGTAATTGCTCAGTGTGTTAAGAAGAGGCATGCCGATAGGGCTACTTGGTGGAAGGATGTCTCCCCCAACCATTACTAGAAAAAGATGAGCCACACGTGGAGGGTAATGTAGGAATGGATGCCACTAAGAAGAAATCTAGAGATAATTCTCATAAGTTGTCACCAATTAGGCTCCAATCTACACCATGGACTTTTGTTGACCCCCCTCCACTAGAAAAGAACTAGGTCAATACTACTTCATCTCCTTGCAAGGGTTTGGAAGGAAAAGAGGCGAGGACTATGAATGTTCCCTCTCTTGAAGGGAAAAATAGTGTTAAAACTGAAATGGAGAAAAATATGGAAGTGGGTGAGCTATCAGAGAACTCCATAGTTTTATTGGATGAGGGAGAATCATTAAAAAAACCAAGGGATAACCAGTGTCTCAAGGATTCTAAGGAAAAATAGATAGTAGTTCAAAAGAAAAAGAAGAAAAATGAAATTAGCTTCAACATGCTTCTTCACTCCCATTATAAAAATGGAGCAAAATCTCAAAGTTAATATCTTTTTGGTGTCCAAATTTTGCCTCTATTGATCCTATTAAGGGGATCCATTTTTGGATTATGGGGGTATTTTGCTTTGGAGATGAGGTTCCCCATCTATGGCCTCACCTAGTAAGGACCAAGCTAAATGTCCTTTCTCTCTAATTCAATGGGTGTAACCCCTAAGCTGCTATTTACTTACCAAAAAAATTAAATAATTGTATCATTTAATTAATCCCTTCTTACCCTCTTTAATTGTATAATCTCTATTATTTAATTAAATATATCTTCCTATCAATTAAATGATTATTTAAATTTAATAACTATTTCTTCACAATAAATGAATTATTTAACTGTTCATTTTCAAAAATCAACTTCCTCTAAAATAAATAAAATATTTATTTTTTATTTATTCTCCTACAACACATGTTTAAAATGATTAATTATTCCCTCTTCCTAATTGCCTCTGACTCTAATTTCCACTCCCAATCACCTTTTTTGACTAAGTCTGTCAATCCACCTCACTCTTAATCAATTTAGTTGACAATCTAGTTGTGTCTCTTGATAGATCGATCAATCCAATTGACGAGTGAATCAATTTAAGTCACATGACCAATCATCTCTCAATTACCTTCTCTCAACAATCCTCAACCATTGATCTTTTTGCTCAGCTTGGAATCTGAACCATTGATTGAAATACCTGAAATCTATAAAGGGAACCTTAATCTCCTATCATCAACAACCATAGTTTTCAAATTCTTGTGCTATCACACTTTAGGAAAGGTGCTACGATTCTAAGAGCTACCATCATCTACAACACAAGAAGGAGAAAATCAATGGTGGCACTCGCATGAGTTCAACATTTTGGTTTGCATATGGTTATATCATTTATTGATTTTGTTGAATCCAATTGCTTCCTCTACTGACTTGCATTTAAGAATTTGTAATAGTTTAGAGTTTTTGGTTGCTTATTACAATGTATTCCTCGAATTTCAATGTAAACAGGTTCAATTACAATTAGGACTCAATTAATATTAAGTTTAGGATTACATTTCAATTAGAAGAAGGGTTTAATTAGGCTTAGAATTCAATTAGGGATAGGGTTATGGTAAGGTTTCTAGGGTTGAGATTACAATTATAATTCATTTAGGAATAGGGTTCAATTTGTATTATGATTAAGGTTGGGGCTATTGGGTGATCCCATAATATTGGGTTACAATTTTTTACCAAACTTGACACTGAAAACAGTATTTTGCATTAGATCTTTACTTTCTAAAACCTAGAGCAACTAAACAATTAAGAATTTAAAGATGAAGTAAACTACTAATTTGTGAGATTTTCCATATAGATTCTAATTCAAATAAAAATAAAAATTAGAACTTAATTGTCCATATTGCTATGTAACTTTTAATTGCATAATATTTACAATAATCAACATTTTTTGGAAGTGACATTTATTCTGTAATGCATAACATTTTTTTATAGCAAGAAGGAAATTATAATTTTTAAAATATAGGATTGTCACACTAATATCTAGTGGATGGATCTATTTTTTCATAATTTTTTATTACGAATATTTTTTTTAGTTAATTTTTTAAGTCAGAGTAATTGTAATTTGGGCAGAGGTGTATTCTGTAATGCATAACTTTTTTTTGTATAGATTTGAATTAACTTCTTCTTTTTGTGTTGAAATGAGGATATCAATACCTAAGGAAAAGATATTTTTTACAAAAAAAATTCTCTATTTTTCAAATTTTCCACGTGTGAAACACAATCCTTAATGTTTGATGAAAAACCTAAATTCATAAGAAATAAAACATAAATATATTAAAAACTATACTATTTGGAAAGCTTATAATAAGGACTAAATACTAAAAAAAACAAAAAACTTCTAAATGAATTCATTTGACACCCTAAAAGCTAATGTAAAAGTGGTTTATTATCAGCATTTTTATAGGCGTGAAGGACTCCATTGCAAGTATGATTTAGAAGTAGAGACCAATAAATTTTGATCTAAGAGCCTTTTATCTAACTCTCTTTAATCAATTACTTCAAATGGGACCTCTTAAAGCTTGAATCATTATATTTTATAAGAAATGTATAATTTTAGCACAAATTAGCATGTACCAAAAAGTGTAACCCAACATTGTGGGGTCATCCTATTATTAAATTAGAGTTAGTGAGATATTAGGGTTAGAATTATGTTTCAAATAGGGTTTAATTAGGCTTTAAGTAGGGTCCAATTAGGATCAAAGATAGGGTTTAATTAGGGTTATGGTTAGGGTAGGGTTATAGTTTAGTTAGTGTTAGGATTAGGGTTCAATTATGAATATGACTCAATTAGTATTGAGGTTAGGATTAATAATGGAGTTGGGGTTAGTTTTAGTGTTAGATTAGGATTATGATTCATTAGGATTTAATTAGGGGTTGGCTTCGGATTACATGTTAATTAGGTAAAGGGTTTAATTAGGCTTACGATTCAATTAGTGTTAGGGTTATGGTTAAGGTTCTAAGATAAATCTTAGGGTTAGGGTTCGATTTAAATATGTGTTAGGGTTAGTATAAAGGTTATATTGGGGTCACGATTAGCATTGTTGGATAAAGCTTGGGGTTGTGATTGGTTTTAAGGTTACAATTATGATTTAATTAGTGTTAAGGTTATAATTATGATTTAATGATTTGATTCCTTTAGCTCTCATTATCTTGATGATGGATCACAGAGTGTGATCTGAAACATTGACACAAAAAGCTTATACACAATTGAATCCAGAAACTAATTTCACTCTATTATATGGATTGTGGAAATCTCTTAGCATTGAATAATAATTCAATTAGGAATAGGGTTCAATTGGTATTAGGATTAGGGTTAGGGTTATTATTAAATTAGAGGTAGAGTTCTATTAGGGTCCAACTAAGGTTAGCATTAGGGCTCTGTAATTGGTGAAAATTTAGGTTTTCACCATAAAATGTAGTCAAACCACTAGTTTTGCTCAGGGACCATTACATTAGGGAAAGATGGAGCTTCATAGATCTAGCCTTTTAATAGATCTAAATTATGATTATATTCTTGGTTTCCTAGATAGAACTCTTATTTCCTTTTAAATTGGATTGATTTAATTAAAGGTGTTGAAACTAGAGTACATGTATGGATATTAAATCTAGATCTGATTAATAGATGAATGTTTGGATCTATTCCTTGAAACTCAGCCTAAAATGTCGAGATCATGGTGATGGTCACCATGGTCCTCCAAACTACTCACCATCGAAAGGTGAATCTATTTATCTTTGTGAATCTTGTCGATCCTCTGAAACACAACTTTGTACCTATTCCTACACACAGTGAAAAGGGGGGAAATGGTTGGGAATAGGGGTTTGCCTTAGGTCAAACCCCAGTTTTGGAATTAACCATGAAATAGAATTGAAATTTAAATGAAGTACTATAATGGAAATGCTTTCCTTTTGAGGGAAAGGCTGAAAATGTCTGAAACACTAATGATATATCTTTTTATGAAGTTTTGTTTGTCATCTTAAGGAATTAGGGTTTCATGTAGATAGTCTTCATAAAACATAGAACATGAATGTCATCTCCAATGCTTGAATCTTGACTTTACTTCTGCTCCAATGCTTGAAAGAATATTGATTGCTTGCTCACTTGAATTTGCTAGATGTAATTGAGGACTTTTTTTTGGATTAGGTGATTGCTTAGGTTTGAAATGAGAGGGGGTAGACCTCCTTTTATACATGCTAGTCGAAAAAAAAAATCAACACAAGTCGACATGGGATCTAGGTTCTTGCTCAAACTGAGTTATCATTATGAGGCCCCAAAATGGGCCCTTTTGGAGAGGACAATGGCGTTGGGCACCCTGGTCCTTGAGGACCATGGCAACCAACAACTAGCACCATGGTCCTAGACATCAAGGTCCCATGATCTTGGGAGAGAAATATAGATAATGAAAAATTTACCTTGATACATGGTGTGAACAGAATCGAGGCTTCAATCAGGCCTTAGGGGATGAATGCGAAAGTGAGGCCCCCAGTGAGGACAAAATTGTAAGGGGGTACAATTTAGGATGCTTCATTTAGCCCCCACTTTAGTGGGAGTATGAGACTAAGCATACTTGTGGTAAAGTAAAAAGTTTTGCATTGAAAATTTTCATCGAGACATCAAAGAGACGAGACTCACCAAGACCCCAAGATTACTACTTCAACATCAAGATAAAAGGGACATCATAAGAAAGAAGAAAGAGAGAGAGAATCATGACTGCTAGCCTAGTAAGGTTTTCTTACTATGAGTCATTGATAAGAAAAATATCAAATTATGAAGAAAAAGGCTCAGTTACATGTAACTGTGTGTGTATGAAATGAAATGAGCAGAGTGTATGCCCCCATGTTGAAGCAATTGCATACACCTTATCGAGAGAAATTTCTTTAAGGTAGCATGCATCTAAAGAGAAGCATGTTACCACAATGAGATTCCCCCAAGAAAGGAAAAGTCAAAAGATAATGGTCACAAAACATAAAACACATAAGGGATCCACTAACTCAGGATCGGTATGCTCTTATGAAAAATAATGTATATTATGAACATATATATTTAATTGACCTCGTCACCCAAAGGTAGTGGAACCACAAGAACAATGGGAGAAGGGAACATGTGTCTTTTGAGTCAACATGGAAGAGACCAAAAGAGATCTTGATGCTTTGCATTGTCCCCAAGTAGACAACACAATGGACAACAAGTAGAAGAATTGAGATACAAATAGAATAATGTCACAACAAATTTGATCTATTTATTGCATTGCACCAACAGAATGACAAGGGTCATCCAAAGACAACCTGACATAACAAAAAAAAAACATCACAGGGGAAACACATTATGAACAAGCAAGAGAGGAAAGAGAGAATATATGACACGGATGAAGCTAATCAAGAAAATCATACACCTCCCAATCTTGTTGAACATTGTTTTAGGAAGGTGGACAATATGCAAGAGGAGCAACTTCGAGCATGATAGATGGAGCTATTGCAAATTCTAGAGAAGGGCCATGTTCTAATGATGAGTCACTTGGTCTGTCACTAGGAGCTAGGATTAATGCTTTTGAAAATTGTTTAGATAAATCATTGTCAATATCTATAAGCTTATGCATATCATCAAAATCATTAGAATCATCATTGCTATCATGAACAAAATTATCATCCATTTCTTCACCAAGATTAATAAAAATTGGATCTCTAATATGAATATTGTTAGGATAACCGATGGACAACTGAGAGGGGGGGTGAATTAGTTGTCAACAGATTGTAAAACTTTAAGCACACAAAACCTTTTACCAGGATGCATAAACCAAATATCAGAATAGAAGATATGACAATTAAGCATAAACATAAATCACACAACAATTACCAACCATCCATAACACATAACACCATGATTTGTACAAGGAAAACCCAATAAAGGAAAAAACCATGATGGGAAGCCTACCCACAGTCAAATAATACTTTTGCAGCAAGTATGTGATTACAATAAGAGGGGCCTACACATGCAGGAAGGCCAACAACCTATAGCGCACTGATCATCACAAAAGGAGCCTCACTGACTACAAAATAAATCCAGACTATAATCCGGAAAGATGAATGAACTACAAGAATAGCATCTCCTATGCCCGAGTATAATTCTGGTTAAGCTCAATACCAGAGGTCTTAAACCTCATTCACAAACCCAATTCGATCACCTATGATCGACCAAAACCTCTGCATATGATTACAACTTTATTCGCACACAGATAGTCCCATAACCCATACCACCTATGATCTACAAAGAGATCTTACATTATATTTATACCAACTTGAGACCTAAACAATTAGGTCAACCACCTAAAAGATAATATAATAAATCCGTTACATAATCCTGCAAACCAATGATAAACCAAGTCGGCCTAAGACTGAAACAACATAAAACAAACAATAAATCCAATCGGTGACGCATCGAAAGCATCAACAAACACGTTACATAAACCAGTCCATAGCCTAATAGAATTACCACCAGACCTAAAATAGGTCACCATAAGCCAAATGAAACACCACGAACAATTGGAACACAAACATGATAACCATCAACATCTTGATAACCTCCTAGAAGATGCACCAACACCATTTATCGGATTCATCAAAAGATCTTCAACAAAGTGCTATTGGTAAAACCCTTACCGGTAACCAAAAGGCTTACTAGAACAAATGATAGCATCTAGATCATCAAATACCAAACCAACTGAATGTGATACACATCAATAACACATGAATAACCAATCCAAACTAATTATAACAGTCAGACCAAAACCAGAGACAAATCTCCAAATCAACATCAAAGACCAACCACTCTACCTGAAGTTGATAGATAACAAAACAACTAGTGTTGACATCAATGACAAACATCAATGAAAAACATAATCAATTCCTCCAAATTGACAACAATCTCCCCCTTTGGCATTGATGGCAACACTAGATGTGAAAAACATCCAAGTGCCAAGAAATGCCAAACAAGTCTCCCCCGATGGAAAATGTATACACCTAAAAATGGTCTGAATTGATTAAATTCCCACATTCACCTGCTTATTAATAAATTTAAGGATTTATTTAATAAGTTCATTTAAATAGTCCCCTTTGATTAATTAATCTAAATTAATTAATCCTCCCCCCATTTAATTCATTTCTTCTAATCCCCTAATTAATTAAAACAAATCAATTTATGAGTTTGTTGAAAGTTAATTAGCCTTTTCCTATTATTTGAATTTTTAAATTCAAATTTCCTACATGCCTCCTAACTTCTAACCACCTAACCTAACCACCCCTTAACCTAACCCATTCCACCCAATCTTGGGCTTAGCTAGCCCTATAATACCTTGCACATTCTAACTTCCTTAACCTAACCTCTTATGGGTTGGATATTCTCCCCTTGAGACACATGGCACTTATGCCACATGTCTCCTCCCTTGGACACTTGCCTTCTTATGAGAAAGGTTCCTTGACACTTGTCACCACAAAGATGACAAGTGTCCCTTCCTCCAACCTCTTCTCCAACCTCCTCCAATTTGACCTTTGATATCTTCAAATTCAATCTTGACCATTGATTCCTGCCACCTCACCCCTAGCCTTGGAAATCCTATAAATATCCCCCATTTTGGAGCACAATGGATCCAATCTCAAGCATTGTTATTATAGTCATATCATTTCTAGCATTCTAGTTTAGCATTGTTATTATTTATTGCATCTTAGATCTAGCTTAATTTGACCATCTTCTAGCATAATTGCTTAATCATATAGCATAATCAATCTCCCATCTAGCTTAATTGCATCATCATTTAGTATAATCAATGCATATCATTAACATAATTAGCTTCTTGAATAAATATAGCTTAATCATGCATTTATCTAGCTTGTATATCATATCATTTTAAATCCTCTGTCTTGGTGTAGTCAAGTCATTGGGATTGCTCATCTAGATCTGAGAGAAAATCCACACTTGCATCTCTTAGGAGGTGATAGGTCACTTTTCCATGGTTTATCTTTCATTTAATTTCAATTTTCTAACCATGCTTGTAATGATCTATTGAGTGTTTGTGTTGCAGATGCAGGTACCCTACTTCACACTCACGACATTTTGGCACCCACTGTGGGGCAGAAAATCTCATTTCTTGGCCTCTTGCATCTTCAAATCTTCAATCTCACGGATCTCTAGCTGTACTATCTTTAGAATCTTGTATGAGTACCTTTGTAGTACCGTATGAGTTTCTTTGGGAACTCGTATGGGTATGTGGGAATACTCGTACTGCTAGGTGAGAAAAGTCATATGATTTTTTGTTTCTGTCTTTTCATAAATAGAGTTCATTTTGGGGTTTTTATGCTTAAATTTGGCTATTACTAATGCTAACCCTGGTTTCATTTATGAGTTTTCTAGCAACCTAACTGGTTTTCTACAAAATATTTGTCCAAGATTACGTGGGCCAAAGAATCAATTACTCAAAACAAATATGATTACTAATGTATTGGTTTTGCAGGTTGCTTAAGGGAACTCAACCAAACTTTGTGTCTTCTTAAAGTTTTATAGGCACACTTAATTTGCTAATGGTAAATGAACAATCTTGTTTTTTATGCTTGATAAGTTGTCTAAAAGGTAGGAGAGTATGCTCTTGTCCGTATGTACAATCATAAATCTTGACCCTTGAAGTGCTTCTAGTTTGAAATTGGAATACCTTTAGTGGGCCTGTCACAGTGGGAAAAAGTAATCACCCTGTGAGAATGACCCAAGTGAGTACAACTAGACCTAAGCTTTCCGACTCACTCTAAAAAATAGGCCTCTCGAGATTAAAGTCTCAGAGGATGGGATTATTTGAGTTTTCTCTTTTGAGATCTCTCATATCAGACATTTAGTAGGGCCTCGCAATCTCAATCACACTACTTCTTGTTTTGGTACCTTGTTAGGATATGTGTCTAAATTGCGCTTGCGTGACTGCAAGGGGTAACTCCAAATGGAAATCCTTACTACGAACCCTAAGATAGAAGCTACTCGGTTCACCTCCGGAAGGGGGATAATCTTTGTGCAAGAGAGATAGTAACTCTCCCAAGACACTTGCCATTTCGTTCCCCATTAGCGTTTGGAGTCAGATAATATGACATTAAGAATCCATTGCGTGAGACTCAACGGTCGTATTTTGATTAGCTATTGGGTGTGTACCTAAGTTTTTAAGCAAAGGTTTTCTCTCTCAACCAACTTCCTTAGGATTTAGCATGTTGTGCTTGAGGTCACTTATCATTTCGCGTGTTTGCTGTGTTTTCATCCTTGGCATCAAAACTGAAACATCTAAAATTGGAAAACATAATCAAAACATTAAACATCATTGGTCAAAAATTTGTCAAAGTAAAAAATTTGTCTCTGCTCTGTCATAAGTCGTACGAGTTTCCTAGTTTGTCGTACGAGAAAGATAGTTCATAATTCTGTTTTGTCTAAATTGTCATACGAGTCAGATTAGTAGAGGTTATTTGTTATCAATTTATCTTATGGCGTTCTCTAAATTATCGTACGAGATTCCTAGTTTGTCGTATGAGACTGTCTAAATTGTCGTTTGGGAGTCCTTAATTTGTCGTACAAGGTCCTGTCTCTGTCAGTCCAAAGTTGTCTTATTGCATGTCTTTTCCAGATCTATCATGTTTTCTTGGTCAATTTACAGTGAGCATATGCACCTGATATCTGTCATCCTGTGCTTAGGTTGTCTTCTTGGTTCGCTTGGCTAATTAATCTTCTGTCAAAACAGATTCTAGAACTAGACATCCCAATATTTTCAAGTATTCATCTTCAACAAGTTCAAGATCTAACCTCTCAAAGTGCATCATCACCTTCTTTGATAAACTGATCACTCAAAACATAGTTTATCATCAGGATCTATCATCCTTTATCACGAAACTACAATGTTTGATCAAGATAACCTCATCCCATATCATAGGATATATCGTTCCTATTGGACTTGGTCTTATCAAAATCATCATCATTGCACTCCAACCTAAGATTGAAAAACTTGCAAACTTACAAATACTTGAATTATCTTTTCATTTCATATCACTCTATCATATCTACATTGACAGTCGGTCACTTATTGAAACACCTTTTAGACAATTTAAAACATGCACAATATTCAACACACATGTATGCCCATTTTAACTAGAGTGCAGAGGTGTAAGATCACACAAACATAAATAGAAATATTTGAAATAACTTAAGGTCATAGGAACATGGCATACCAAAGTGAAATACAAGAAGAGGACATAATAAATCAACATAATAGAGAAATCAAACAAGATCCTAAATTTGATAAATTTATGGAGAAAATATTGGAGGGAGAAAAAGAAAAATACTTCCTAATGTTAGCAAAATCTGGTGCTACACTCCCCCAAGAATTTGATGTGAGCAATTTAGGACAAAGGAGAAGTGATCCTTTCCATGATAATGAATGACATGAGGAGATTTACGGTCACAAAAAGGATGACACATCAATTCCTGATAACTCAAGAACTAATGAGGAAACTTTCATTCCCCAAAAAGATTACATAAAAATTCTCAACAATGCCAAATCTAATGAGTACACAAGAAAGAGTCAGGATGATATAAGAAGAGATCAAGATCATACTAGAACGAAAACTCATGGTTACGCAAGGATAAATCATGTTCATAATCCTCTCACAACTCTTACATAACAAATACAAATGCTGCAAACACAGATTCAAGATATGCAGAGAGGAACTATTAGAAGATATTCATTTCAAGAAATATGTCCTTACCCATTCGATAGAAATCTAAACATGATACCATTTCCTACAAGTTGTGAAACTCCTAGATATGATAAATATAATGGAAGCACTGATCCCCAAGATCATATATGAGAATTTTGGGCGATGAGTATGGATTTTGCACATGAGGATACATACCTGATGAGATTATTTCCAAAGAGCTTAAGTGGACTAACTATGGAATGCTTCTCCAAACTTCCACCCGGAATTAGATCATTCGCAGAATTGGTCGATAAGTTTGTTTCACAATACTCTTACAACATACAATATGAGGTCACAATGTTGGACCTATGTAATACTAAACAAAAGAGTGGAGAACCTTTCATGACATTTCTATAGAGATGGAGATGGTTAGCTTCACAATATCCTCATACGGTGTCGAAATACGAGAAAATGGACATATTCATCGATAATCTAAATAGACAAATGAGTTATCATCTAAAAATGAAATGTAATCAAAATTTTAAAAAAATGATTGATAATGGAATCAGAATGGAGGAAGCTATGGTAAAGAAAGGTGAGTTGAAGCTATACAAAGAAGGAGTTAATCCTCCTAGCAACAATACTAGTAACAACAACAATGATAAGCCCAAATTTTGGAATAGAAATCAAATGTCGTCAATGATGGGATAGTGGATAACAACAATGTAAAACCAAAGCAACTAGCTTTCAATTTATCCAATCACTCAGTAGTGGCTCAACAAAACAACAATCACCAAAAATCAACGTTCAACAATTTCTTTCATAGAAAATTTACCAACATTGGTGAACCACTTGGGTCAGCATTAAAGATGCTTCTCACAAACAAGTTGATTACTTTGCCAGAAGGAAGAAACTTTGAACCTCAAGTGAAACCCTCTTGGTGGAATGACAACCATTATTGCGATTTTCATCGAAACAAGGGACACCAAATGGATAATTGTCAGCGGTTGAAACATGTCTCCAAGATTTGATTGATAATGGAGTGATAATTGTGGATGGACATATGAAAAATGAATCTCATACAACTTTCAAAACTCCACTTCATAACTATGAGAAGGGTGAATCATCAACATCACATAATGGTAAGGGTAAAACAAAAGTGAACTATGCTTATGCATATGACAATGTGGTAAATGTGATTGTGGTTAAAGAGAAACAACATCAAGATCCTTCTCATGCTTTCACAAGAAGAAAATCCAAAGTTGTTTTTCCAGGTCCTATAACTAACACGTCATCCACTTCAAAATAATACAGTCTAGTGGATCAACTACATAAAACTCTTGCACAAATATCCATCTTAGAACTTTTAAGGCTTTCACCTGCACACAAAGAAATTCTAGAAAGAGCATTAGTAGATATAACTGTGTCTAAAGATCTTGATGTAGATCAATTCCAAACCATGGTGGGACACCTCACAACCCCTCACTGCTTATCATTCACCAAAGAAGACAACATGTCTTTGCAACATCTCCATAACGCTCCCTTACATATTGAAGTCCTCATTCATAAGATACGCATTAAACGTGTCCTAATAGATGGGGGAGTTGGCTTAAACATTTGCTCATTAAGTCTTGTTCATGCTCTAGTTTATTATGAAGATGCAATTGATCCCCATAAAAAGATCACAATCAAAGCATATGATGAAGAAGAGCATTCCTACAAAGGAAGTGTGGTATTACCCATCAGAGTGGGACCCTTATAGAGAGACATAACATGCCAAGTTATAGACTTGGATTTATCATACAACATACTTTTGGGAAGACCATGGATACATGCCATACAAGCTATTCCATCATCATATCATCAGTGCCTGAAGTTTCCATACAATGGGCAGGAAATCACGATCTCAGTAGATTCAAATCCATTCTAGTATTGTAGTAATATTAAAATGGCTCAAGTGGTCATTATTCCTCATAATAGGGAGGCATCATCTTCAAACACACAATCCAAGGAAAAATCATTTGCCTCAATTTTGTCAAGTATGGAAAAACAAATGCAGCTAAGAGATCGAGGGAACGAAGAATATTCACTGTCACAGTTACCACTTTCTCCTAAATCCTATAGAAAACCATCAAACTCTAGACAACAACCAATTGTGAAATATCTTCCAATATTTGATTGAGGATTTGTTAGTGTTGGGACCTTATCAGAGGAAACAAAGGACAAAGATGTGCTACAATGGCTATACAAGGATGAAGAAGTCCAACAAGAGATCAATAATGTCAGAATACCTAGAGAAAAATATGGAAAAGGATTTAATATCCTTCAGAAAATGGGATATACTGAAACGGGTCCTATAGGAAAAAGAAAAGAAGGTATATTGGAACCTATACAACCTCATACTCAGCAGGCTATAGACAAATCAAGCTTAGGGTATGGACAAGTTACTCTACCAGAGGATACATCTTCTAGGCAAAAAAATGATGAACATGATAACAGACAAGAGCAACTTGCAATTGAAAGGGAAGAAACATCTGCCAAACAACAAGCACAAGCAAACATGAAATGGAAAAATAAGAAAGCTTCCAATCAACAGGAAAAATAAACTACAGGCACTTCCCAAGCAGAATTAACTCCTAATCAAAACAGACAAGAAGCTGGTACAAATCAAGGAGAGTTGATAGCAAGGTTGACAGAACTCAATATCATCTTAGAGGACACTGAATATGTGAGAAGAAAAGCTATAGCAAGAAAAACAAACTAAACAAATCTATAGATTGCAAGTTGCAAGTGAGACAGATTCTAATGAATGGGAATGGGATTCCTATCATTCTGAACAATCATCTAAAGAAACTTGCTTTGAAGAAGATGTAGGTGTTGATGTAGTTCATGCATATGGAGGAAAAACGTTAGGAACTAGCCCACTTGAATTAGAATCACATTTAGTTTACTTGGACTTAATCGAGGACAATCAGGAGCTACTTGCAAGAGGTCATTCTGAGAAGAGTATCGTTCTAGACATTGAAATACATATTGAAAACTTTGACATCTCTATCATGACCCTTAATACCTTTGAATCATCTCAACCTGAGGACCCATTACCTCTAATCCATCCTGAACTTATTGACTGGGAAAATGAAAGACATACTGCCATTGATACCTTTCCTAATGACCATGCCATATCCTTATATCTTAATGCAATTGAACCCGCAACAACTTTCACCAGGGATTTCAACAATGCATCTTCCAGTCAAGTGGGTGCCAAATCTCCCAGTTGCAAAAGTGAAAATAAAGAAAACAATATTAGGTCTTATGTTGAAAACCATCTATTGGCAACATTAGACCCAGAAAAAGTAAAAAGAAAGGACACATCTAACGGTGAAAACCTCCTTGAGGCACTGGAAGAAGGGAGATTTGACACCTTACCTGAATATTATCAAGAAAGATCATCTATACTGATTGAACCAATAGAGGCAGTTAACATTGGGACAACAAAGCAACCAAAGATTCTACATCCAACAACTTCTCTATTAGAACAAGAAATGCAACAATATATGGAATTCTTCAAAACACGGCAAATCAATTTCACCTGGTCATATGCAAACATGCCAGGGTTGGATCCAGATCTTATTATGCATTACTTAAATGTCAGTCCAGGAGCCAAACCAGTTAAACAAAAATTAAGGAAGATGCATCCTTGTATCACTCTTCTTGTCAAAGAAGAACTAAAGAAATTACTGGATGTAGGCATTAGACCTGTAGCATATCGTCAATGATCAAACACAGTTCTTGTTTCTAAACCGGATAAAAGTATTAGAGTATGTACAAACTTCAGAGATCTCAATAATTCATGTCCAAAGGATGACTTTCCTTTGCCTAATATTGACATCATTGTGGATTTAACTGTTGGACATTCTATGTTTTCTCTAATGGATGGTTTCTTGGGATATAATCATATTAAAGTAGCTCCAGAAGATCAAGAAAAGACAGCTTTCACATGTCCATGGGGTACTTTCTGCTGGAACGTCATGCCATTTGGACTAAAGAACGCAGGTGCTACATATCAAAGAGCCATGACAACAATATTCCATGACATGATGCATACATTCATGAAAGACTATGTGGATGACATATTGGCAAATTCATACAACAGAGAGGAACATATATGAATAATGGAAAAGATCTTTGACCGGTTAGAACAATACAAGCTACGACTCAATCCCAAGAAATGTGTCGTTGGTGTTATTTTAGGTAAGCTATTGGGATACATTATTTCAGTTTGAGGTATGGAAGTAGATCCAGCCAAGGTCAAATCAATCATGGAAATGGCATCTCGCAAAAATATCAATCAACTTAGATCACTCCAAGGAAGATTGTAGTCAATCAGAAGATTTGTTGCTCAACTAGCAGATAAATGTCAACCATTTACTCATCTGTTGCACAAGAATGTTAATTTAAAATAAGATAATCAATGTGAAGAAGCATTCAACAAAATCAAGGAATATCTCATGCAACCACTAGTCTTAATGTCACCAATTCAAGGAAAGTCATTGTTACTATATGTATCAACCACAAAAGTATCATTAGGAGTTCTGCTCACACAATAGGATAATGAAGGAAAAAATGATCTATCTACTATATCAACTAAACATTAGTGGGATACGAACTCAAATATTCATCAACAAAAAAGCATGCTTAGCGGTAGTGTTTGCTTCTCAAAAAATGAGACACTATCTACTATCTCACTCTATCAAGTTGATTGCAAAAATCAATCCATTGAAGTATTTGCTCAGCAAGGCGACATTAACAGGAAGATTAGCAAAATGGATCATGATCCTAAGCGAGTTTGATATTGAGTATGTGGACATAAAATCTATCAAGGGGCAAGTCATTGCAAACCAAGTAGCAGAGGCACCACTTCAAGATGATTGTCCTTTACACATTAAATTTTCAGATGTTGATATCCTAACAGTCACCACAAAGACATAACAGTTGTACTTTGATGGTTCATATACACAACATAGATCAGGAGCAGGCATTCTATTCATCACATCACAAGGTCATACAATTCCAAAATCATATAAATTAAGTTTTCCATGTACCAATAATACAACAGAATATGAAGCTTTAGTCACAGGAATAAATATGGCCATAGAGTGGAACATTACACAGCTACAGGTCTTTGGAGACTCTCAGCTCGTCATCAATCAAATCAATGACAATTATCAAACAAAGGATGAGAATCTAATGTCTTATAAGAAGATGATTGATGATGTCAAGAAATACTTTGTCAAAATAACTTGTGAGCAGATTCTGAGGAATGACAACAAAGCAGTAGATAACATGGCAACACTTGCTTCTCTACTTCAGATACAGAAAAAACAAGAGCGTTACAAATTCTTGGTGGAAGAGTTGTTTTACCCTGCTCATAATTGTCCTGATTCCCAAACTATCTATCACCTTGTTGGGCATGATTCCTCCCGCTATGGCCAAATTTATACATAACTAATAGAGAACACCCTCCCTCCTGACTTGTCAAAAAACCAAAAGAGAAATTTCATCTGCCAATCCTCCCATTATACTCTTGTCATGGATACCCTTTTTAAACGAGGTCTGGACGATACTCTTTTAAAATGTCTTGAGCAAGAAGAATCTGAGAAGGCCTTAAATGAAGTCCATAACGACATTTGTGGCACTCATTCAAGTGGTCTTACCCTTTCGAAAAAACTCATACGCTTGGGCTATTATTGCCCAACCATGGAATGAGATTCTTTTCTGATAGCTAAAACATGCAAACAATGTCAGATCCATGGAAATTTAATTCATGCACCAACACAAGAACTTTATTCTTTGGCAACATCTTGGCCTTTCTACCAATGGGGCCTTGATCTAGTAGGAAAGATAAATCCTCCTTCATCCAATGGTCACAAATTCATCCTTGTATCTATAGAATATTTTACAAAATGGATTGAGGTAGTACCTCTCACAAATATCACAGGAAAACAAATTGTTGCATTTATCTTGAACTACATCATATGTCGCTATGGCATACCCATGACCATTATCATTGATAATGAGCGATTGTTCAAGAACCAGGATGTACAAGAGCTTTGTGAGAAATTTCAGATCCAACATAGATTCTCCACACCCTACTATCCACAAGGGAATGGACAAGCAGAAGCATCAAACAAAACTATTCTGAAACTCTTCAAAAAGACAGTGATTGATGCTAGCGGAGATTGACATATTCAATTAAACCCTACTCTATGGGCCTACCGTACCGGTATCCGCACACCAACATGTGCCACACCTTTCTCTCTTATCTACGTATCAAAAGAAATACTATCAATAGAAGTAGAGATACCTTCTCTACGAGTATCATTAAAAGGCCTTATCCCAGATGAAGAACAACGAGTGTCTAGATTGTTAGAGTATTCAGGTATTTGCTTGATTAATTAAACATTCTTTGTTTAATTATTTAAGTTCCCTTTATCTCTTTTACACTTAAGCTAACTTTAGGTGCATATAATTAATTATTTTAATTAATTATTATGTGTAAACCTAGGTTTTCCCTTTTAGGGTTTCTTGACCTTTTAAAGGTTGAGTTCTTTCTTTTCATTGTATGAAGAAGGATTATTATTGGCAATACATTTTGGAGCATATTTTTCCTATGTATTCTTTCCTTCTGTGATTTGCTTCATTGCTTCTCCTTGTAACAGGTTTTTCAGCTTGCAAATATTATTTGGGCTCCTGTGGTGTTGTATTTTCTCAACTCCTATATGGTATCAGAGCTTCAGATGTGTAGCTACCTATTCTTGTTTTGAGATTTTTGGCTTTGGAAGCAGATCTGGGGTTTCAGAAAATTTTTATGTACCTAGGGTTTGACCTTTTTTCTGAGCACTTTGGGCCTAAACGGACCTCACCATCATGCTCAGAAGGCCCAAAAACCCCTATGGTCATATAAAATTTGACCTGTTTTGGTTCCTGAGCCTCTGGGTGATTTTTTTTCTCAAATCTAGGTCGTACATCTCTAGCATGCAAATCAAGAAAAAAATTGGCCTTTTTATGGCATGCAGGCCGAAATTTGCTTTTAAAAAAAATTTCTTTCAAAAAAAGCAAAAAAAAGGGGGGGTTTTTTTTTTTTTGGGTTAAGGTTTGTGGGTACCGCAGGGTACCGGACTGACAGGCCTGTTGGACCTGTCAGTTCGACCTCTGGGGCCCCTGCCGGTGGCCCCTCCAACCCCCGGCAGTTTTCTCTGGCCCTCAGCGGCCCGGTCTTCGGCCATGCAGCTCCCAGGCAGCCTCACCTCCCTGGCCGCCTGTGCTCCTCCTGACTCCGCTGCCGTTGCGGCCCCCGCCAACCACCGTCACCTGCGGCGGTCTCTTTGCGGCCGCCGCCCAGCCTGGCCCCATCACTCAGCTCCTTGGCCCGCCACCCATACCTGGCCACCGCTCCACCTGGCCCCGTTGCTCAGCTCCCCGGCCCGCCGCCCATGCCAGGCCGTCGCTCCGCCTGGCCCCATCGCTCAGCTCCCCAGCGCGCCACCCACGCTCAGTCGCCGCTCCACTCCCTAGCCGCTGCTCCGCCCGGCTCCTGCACTTGACCCTTTTTTCTGGCCGACCACCGCCTAGCCACTGGAGCTCTGCTCGGTTGCCACCGGTGCGCCACCCACTGGCCATCGGACCACCAAAGAGCCTCTAGACTCCCTATTTTGACTTTTTTAGGGGCGGTTGGGTTTTTTGGCCCTATCTTGGACATACAGAGTCATTTTTTTGAAAACGAATAGGTGTCAGAAAGCTGGTTTCGAGGCCGACCTCATGGTGTTGGTATTTTTTTCCAATTTTTCTATTTGACTATATTTTTTTGCAATCAAAGTGAGGTCTCTTTTTTGCACTCCGGGAGACGTA
Source organism: Cryptomeria japonica (assembly GCF_030272615.1). Lineage (NCBI taxonomy): Eukaryota > Viridiplantae > Streptophyta > Pinopsida > Cupressales > Cupressaceae > Cryptomeria > Cryptomeria japonica. Next base: position 500,456,302 of record NC_081414.1, read on the forward strand.
GAATGAGCATCCAACCTCCATTTTTCAAAAACTTTATATTTTCAAAAAGCTTGTGATGTGTACTTTCTAGAAATATGAGTTTTTTTTTCCAGATTTTGCTCCATGCATATTTTATTCAGTTTTTTCTTTTCAGCACTCTGGTTGATATCGTGGTTGTTTCAGGTCTTGGGATCTCTTTTCTGAGTAGGTTGTCTCTGTTTTGATTCTCGTTTCTATTTCTAGTCTTCTTATCATTGTAGCTTGTATTTATGCAAATGCACCGAGATAAAGTGCCATCATGCATTGTTTACTTGAAATCTTGCATATCTTGTGTCTTGTTGTACATGCACTATTGATCAAGTGCCATGAGGGAGTTGATGTTTGCCTGTTGTTTGCCATCTTCCTTTGTCAAGTGAGTGTTCCTTCCATGACATTCGCCTCATGATGATGTGTCTCAGCACCTTTGATGTTCTTGGTTCTTCGTCATGTAGTTTTTTTGGCTATCCTTTTCAGTGTTCCTGTCCCTCTCCCACTTCCGCATTATGGGGAGGTTTATCCTGTTGGTTCTACTGCTTTCGTGGTTTGATTGATCAGCTCTTCAGGCTTTGGTTTCTCATGCCATCTGTATCTTTGATTTTAGTTGTTTTGCCTTGTTTGCCTCCTGATTCGAGTAGTGTCATTTAAGGGCACTCATGCAGATTACAGTCTTCTCTACCTGGTCATGTTCTAGTTTAGTGGATGTTCTTTAGATCAGTAATTATTCTTCGACAGAGTTTGCAGGTTCTTCATGTTTCAGTGATATTCTTTTCCATCTCTTTTTGGAGTAGAGTTTTGTTCCCATGTGGTTTTCTTTATTTCTCCAGTTCATAGAGATTTCATTGTATTTGGGTACTTGATCAGGCCTTGTTGCCGGGACCCATCTTTATTGCTTTCAGTAGCTGTTCTAGGTTTTAGCTTCTCCCTAAGTCTATCTTAAGGGGGGGTGTTAGAGTATTCGGGTATTTACTTGATTAATTAAACATTTTTTGTTTAATTATTTAAGTTCCCTTTATCTCTTTTACACTTAAGCTAACTTTAGGTGCATATAATTAATTATTATGTGCAAACCTAGGTTTTCCCTTTTAGGGTTTCTTGACCTTTTAAAGGTTGAGTTCTTTCTTTTCATTGTATGAAGAAGGATTATTATTGACAATACATTTTGGAGCATATTTTTCCTGTGTATTCTTTCCTTCTGTTATTTTCTTCATTGCTTCTACTTGTAACAGGTTTTTCAGCTTGCTGAGATTATTTGGGCTCCTGTGGTGTTGTATTTTCTCAACTCCTATATAGACTGCAAGATTTAGAATTAATCCATGAATGATGACAAAATGTCTTTGATCATTTAAATGTGTATCAACAAAGAATGTGCCGAAGTTATAATCACAAGGTCAAACCAAGAGCTTTTAAAGTTGGAGAACTAGTACTAAAGGAAAATCCACGCAACCAAGCAGATCGAGAAAAGAAAGGTAAGTTTGAACCAAATTGGTTGGGTCCGTTTGTGGTCATAACAGTATTTGGGTCAGGAGCCTATTAGCTATCAATGCCAAATGGGGATCATCTTGAGGAACCCATCAATAGCATGCATCTGAAGAAGTTTTATGTCTGAAAAAGAAGAAAAAACACAAAAACAGTGAAAAAGTAGAAAAAATAAAAAACAATGCAAAAGTAGAAAAATAAAAAATAGTGCAAAATTAGAAAATAATAAAAAATAGTGAAAAAAAAGCATCAAATATGAGAAAAAGTGCAATAATAACAGATGGTGAAAACCTAGCAATAGGCGCTATTTGTCAACTAGCTCTTCCATTTATTAGTTTATGCATCCTTTCGCTTGCATTTCATTTTCCATCAGCGTTGTTCACATCCATAAATAAGCCCTTGTACATACACATGCATTGCAGGTGATCTCTCACCATGGTTTGGATCATTGGGTATATCATAATACATTTGTTTCTAGTCTTGGGGCAAAATCCTACACCTATCTGGGGGCAATATTTTCCATCATTTTGAGCTTAATCAAATAGGTAGAACAACAATTAGCCAACGCTTGCCAAGAGAAACTGAGACACATCTAACGTTGAACACAAGATCAATTTATCAATCATCAAACTATCACATGTCAGTCTAAGCACATCACACACACATCAATGGATGATATCTTTTGACCAATGATTTTAACACTTTGGTTCAACTTATTTATCTTGATTTTCGCTATCATAATTTCTGAGTGACTCCAGGATGTCTTTGACTAGAGGAACAAGGAAGGAACATGATATTTTTCTTATTTCTTGTTTATAAATTGATCATTAATATGTGCAAATTTGTTTTAGGACATGATCATCGGAGTATCATCAAAGACATTTCCGATTTGCATATAAACATGGTTAATACTGCCTGTTTTACACAAGCAACACTGAGGTCATCTTGGTTCAATTATACCTTGATGCTTGTGCTAACTTGCAATATCAAAATCTAGGAAAGTAGTGCTCAGGTCATCATGGTTCAATTATACCATCGATGTTTGCACTCACTTCCCACATTTTAAAAAGCTCAATGATGACACAAAGCAATAATCCAGTGACTAGTCTGATCGCAACTTTGCATTTCTTTTGTATTTGCATTTGCATTCAGCTTGCATTTCATTCTTGTATAGGATCACAAAATCTCATCTTCTCCAAGGCGAAATATCTATCGTAGGAATTATCAATGTATGATCATAGGTGTATACACAATCAAAACAATAACTCATCTCTCTCTAGATGTTGTCAACCCAAAGCAAATCTTATGCTACTCCCTCAAATGTGCCAACATCAACACATCTTAATCTTCCTGCAACAGGATATCAACAAAATGTCAGTTATTTATCCAATCAATCTTATCAATTCTATCAATCCATCTCATCTGATCCATTCTATCATGTATTATAAATGATATATCGTTCCTAAAACCAGACGCTTTGACCATCTTTATCTTATACAAGAGGTGTCATTCTTGAAACTAGACTTGATCTCAATCTCATCAATCTAATCAATCTTATCGATTCAATCAAACTCTATCAATCATCACATCAAGAATCACATCACACTGATTGAAGAACTCACATTTTCATCAATCAACATTGCAAAAATCAAATCATTTATAATCCGGAAATCAATTTCATAAAGATCCAAACACTCTAAAGGTCAATTATGTCAATTGATCTCCTGAGGGGGCATCATCGTATCACAATTTAGCAATCGATGGCTGGGGCATCCTATCAAACCAATATCACATCAACATCATCAAATTGAGATTATTCTCCAAATCAATGCGTCATCACACCTCGCTTCAAAGAGGGGCAAAATGTATACACCTAACAATGGTCTGAACTGATTAAATTCCCACATTCACCTGCTTATTAATAAATTTAAGGATTTATTTAATAAGTTCATTTCAATAGTCCCTTTTGATTAATTAATCTAAATTAATTAATCCTCCCCCATTTAATCCATTTCTTCTAATCTCTTAATTAATTAAAATAAATCACTTTATGAGTTTTTGAAAGTTAATTAGGCTTTTCCTATTATTTGAATTTTTAAATTAAAATTTCCCACATGCCTCCTAACTTATAACCACCTAATCTAACCACCCCCTAACTGAACCCATTCCACCTAATCCAGGGTTTAGCTAACCCTATCCTATCTTGCAAATCCTAACCTCCTTATCCTATCCTCTTATGGGTTGGATATTCTCCCCTTGAGACATATGGCACTTATGCCACATGTCTCCTCCCTTGGACACTTTCCATCTTATGAGCAAGGTTCCTTGACACTTGTCACCACAAAGATGACAAGTGTCCCTTCCTCCAACCTCTTCTCCAACCTCCTCCAATTTGACCCTTGATATCTTCAAATTCAATCTTGACCATTGATTCTTGCCACCTCACCCCTGGCCTTGGAAATCCTATAAATGTCCCCCATTTTGGAGCACAATGGATCCGATCTCAAGCATTATTATTATAGGCATATCATTTCTAGCATTCTAGTTTAGTATTGTTATCATTTATTGCATCTTATATCTAGCTTAATTTGATTATCTTCTAGCATAACTGCTTAATCATATAGTATAATCAATCTCTCATCTAGCTTAATTGCATCATCATTTAGTATAATCAATGCATATAATTAGCATAATTATCTTTTTGAATCAATCTAGCTTAATCATGCATTTATTTAGCTTTTATATCATACCATTTTAAATCCTCCATCTTGGTGTAGTCAAGTCACTAGGATTGCTTATCTAGATCTGAGAGCAAATCCACACTCGCATCTCTTAGGAGGTGATAGGTCTCTTTGACATGGTTTATCTTTCATTTGATTTCAATTTGTTAACCATGCTTGTAATGATCTATTAAGTGTTTGTGTTGCAGTTGCAGGTACCCTACTTCACACTCACGATAGAAGACATCCAACAATCTCCCCAAAATGATATGACAATGAAGTTCTAAACCAACAAACCAAACTCCCCCTATGAATGATATCCCTATTAAGCTCTATTTTTCACATATATATCTCTCCCCCTTTGACATCAATGCCAAAAATCTGACATAAACATCAAAGAAAAATCATAAAACCTCTGAACCACACAACTGACTACTCCCCCTGAGTAGTAGTGCGACCACATCAATCCGGAAATGAGTAATAGCACTAATAAATGCATACCAGACTGATGCCAATCAACATCACTCAAGTTTCTACAGGAGGGGCAATAACTCCCAATCTGTCTCTGAATTACTCAAATGATTCCTTAGGCAAAGGTTTAGTGAAGATATCTGCAATTTATTCTTTAGTGTTCACATAAACCAGTCTGACTTCATTTGCTTCCACCTTCTCCTTCAAAAAATTATACTTGATAGAAATGTGCTTATTCTTAGAATGAAATACCGGATTCTTTGATATGTCAATAACAACATATTTATCATAGTAAATAACTACTGGTTCATTGCACTCTACCCTTATATCCTTCAACATTTGCTTCATCCATAGAACTTGTGTACAATTAGTAGCAACAACAACATACTCAGCTTCAACAATATATAAAGAAGTACATGACTGTTTCTTGCTGATTCATGAAATAAGTTTCTTTCCAAGAAAGAAAGCTCCATTGGATGTGCTCTTTTGGTCATCAACATCTCCAACCCAATCAACATCTATATATGCATATAGTGTAAAGTCATCATTTTTAGGATACCACAAACCATACTCAGTTGTTCCTTGCAAATACCTGAAAATCCTTTTCATCGCACTCTCATGATTCTCTCTAGGATTACTCTGATATCTTGATACAATACAAATTGCATTCATTATATCCGGTCTAGTCTGAGTCCGATATAACAAACCTCCAATCATAGATTTATACCTTGTAGGATTTATCAGAGTTGATGCATCATTCTTTGTCAATTTCTCACTTGTAACCATAGGGGTACCAACCAGTTTGGAATTTTCCATACCAAATTTCTTCAACAACTCTCTAGCATACTTAGTTTGACATATGGAAATACCTTTATCATTCTGAGTAATCTGCAAACCTAAGAAAAATTTCATCTCCCCAATCATAGACATCTCAAATTCATTCTTTATATTTTCAGAGAATTCCATACATAACTTATCCTCACCTCCAAAAATGATATAATCAACAAAGACTTCAACAATCAATATGTCATCATCAGTGATCTTATAATATAAGTTACTATCAGCATTACCTTTAGTGAAACCAAGCTTCAAAATATATTTGTCCAATCTAGCATACCAAGCTCTAGGGGCTTGTTTCAATCCATATAAAATTTTCCTTAACCTACAAACCCTGTTTTTGTCATCTGAAAGTGAAAATCCATCAGGTTGCTCAATGTAAACTTCCTCTTCAAGATCTCCATTAAAAAATGCACACTCCATCTAATAAACCTTGTATTTCTTATGGGCAACATAAGGAAGAAATTATCTCATAGCTTCAATCCTAGCTACTGGAGCAAAATTCTCATCATAATAAATTCCTTCCTTCTGAGAATATCCTTTACATACCAATCTAGCCTTATTTCTCACAACTTGTCCATCCTCATTCAATTTATTCCTAAATATCCACTTAGTTCCAATAACATTCTTATTTTTAGGCTGAGGAATTAAAGTCCATGTGTTGTTCTTTTCAATTTGATATAATTCCTCTTCCATAGCTTTCATCCAACATTCATCTTTACAAGCTTCAATAACTGATGTCGGTTCAACTTGAGAAATTAAACATACCTCATTAGTTGCCAACCTTCTTCTTGTCATTACTCCTTTTTTCTTGTCTCCAATGATCTGATCTTATGAATGATTTAACCTTACATACCTAGGAGTCTTTTGACTTTCTGTTTCTCTACTCCAATCTTCAGTTACTTTTGAATTTTCAGATACTGTTGGGGTAACTGGTTCAACACTGTTCTAGTACAAGTGCTACCAGTTTAGTTATGATCATCTCCACTTCTAGTTCTCTCTCATAAGTTCTAATTTGACCTTTGTACAACTCATCCACCTTGACATTAACACTTTCCATAATTCTCTGCAATCTTTTGTTATAACATCTATATGCTTTTCTTTCATTAGAATAACCAAGAAATATCCCTTCATCACATCTAGGATCAAACTTTCCAATGGAATCATCTCTTTTGATATAGCATTTACTACCAAAGATTCTAAAATACTTAATTGTAGGTGTATGACCAAACCATAACTCATAAGGTATCTTACCAGTGTCTCCTTTGATATGAACTTATTTAAATGTGTATACCGCCATGCTCACAGTTTCTCTCCAATAGATATGAGGCAAATTAGCTTCCATCATCATAGTTATGTCCGCATCCAAGATAGTTTTGTTCTTTCTTTCCACAACACCATTTTGCTGAGGTGTCAAGGGTGCAGACAACTATCTCCTTATCCCATACTTCTCACAATAACTGTTAAATTCACCGGATGTGAATTCACCACCCTGATCTGACCTTAAGCATTTAATCTTCAACCTTGTCTCTGTCTCAACTTTAGCTTTAAAGATCTTAAACTTTTCAAAAGCTTTAGATTTCTTCCCTAGGAAAGTAACCCACATTATTCTAGAATAATCATCAATGATTAGCATGAAATATCTATCAACCTGAAAACTCTTTATTCTAGCAGGACCACACAAATCAGTATGAATAAGATCAAGAAAATCATTAGATTTATCTTGTATACTCTTGAAAGAAGTTCTGACTTGATTTCCCATTTGATATTCCTTACATACCAGATTATAGGGCTTCATAATCTTAGGTATGTCTCTAATAGCCTTAGTTGAACTGATCTTTACAATGCAATCAAAATTCACATGACACAACCTCTTATGTCATTACCAACTCTCATCAACTTGTGCAATCAAACATGTCTTCTCAATGGAGTTCAAATGAAATATGTGACCTTTAGTCTGTGTATTAGTTACAATCTCCAATCCATATCTGTTAATGATTTTGCATTTTCCATCCTTGAACTGTAATTCAAATCCCTTATCCACCAACTATCCTACACTCAAAATATTATACCTTAAACCTTCAATATAATGAACATTATCAGTGTTATGCTTACCATCCAATGATATAGTCCCTCTTCCTCTGATCATACATGCTTTGTCATCTCCAAATCTAACTAGACCACCATCAAATTCTTGCAATGATAGAAAATTCCTTTTATCTCCAGTCATCTGATGTGAACATCCATTGTTTATCACTCATTCATCCTTCTCTTCAATTTTAGCAGCAAGGGCCTTTTCCTCATTTTGAACGACAGGTGCCAGAGCATCTTCCTTTATAGCCAAAAATACCCATTCCTTTCCACTGTTAGATCCATTAGCTAAATCTTATGCCGGTTCATCATCAAAATCAGTCACACCTTCCTCATTCGCATAGTAACATGATTTGTCTTTGTTTCTTCTATACTTATGCTTTTTCTGATAATCATGGTTAGGCCTAAAAGATCTTCTAGCTTTCTCTTCAAATCTTGAATTCTTCTCAGGACATCTAGATGCGAAATGACCTATCTTATTACATGCAAAACAATTAAAAAGTGATTTTCCTTCATACTTACTTCCTGTTGGACCTTTAGGTACTCTTCTAGAAAATAGGGCTTCAAGTTGCTCAAACTCATCATCTTATTTCTTCATTTCCTCCAGTTCCTTCGCATATAAAGCTTTCCAATCACTCTTGTCGATTGATGATGCAGATGTGTGAAAAGCAGATTCAGTCTTTGTAGCTCCTTGAGGACCAAATTCTTCAAGCTCAAAAGCAAATAATTTTCCAACCAAAGTGTCCCTGTTAACAAAAGTATTAGCCATTGTTCTCAGCTCATTAATTGCAGTAGCCTTCATCTTGTAAGCCAATGGCAAAGCTCTTAATACTCTAGAAACAATCTCATCTTCACTTAGAGATCCTCCACAACACTGAATTCCCATAACAATTTCATTAACTCTTTCCATAAAAGCAATAATCCTTTCATCTTCTTCCATCTTTAGATTCTCATACCTCACCCGGTAACCATTGAGTTTAGCAATTTTAACAATAGGATCACCTTCATTTAGATCCTCTAACTTATCCCATATAGCCTCCGCAGATGATTGGTCAGTTAATCCCATAATTTGTTGATCAGAAAGTGCACTTAAGAGTGCTTCTCTATCTCTACAATCATTTTCAATGTCCTTATCCAAGTTTGTTGGGGGAGGATTGCCAGATGTCGAATTATGAGGAGTATAGCCTTTCTCCGTGACCTCCCAAATCTCTTTCCCAATACATCTCAAATGAATTTCCATCTGAATCTTCCATACCATGTAATTTGTCAAATCAAGCTTAGGGATTTCTCTCCAAAAAATAGATGTAGTTGAACTATTAGTTACCATAGGATCTTCCTCAAGCGGTTAAGCTTCTATAAAGAGGACCAAGCCCTGATACCAATTGTTAGGATAACCAGTGGACAACTGAGAGGGGAGGTGAATCAGCTATCAACAGATTATAAAACTTTAAGCACACAAAAACTTTTATAATAATGCATAAACCAAATACCGGAATAATAGATATAACAATTAAGCATAAACACAAATCACAGAACAATTACTAACCATCCATAACACATAACACCATGATTTGTACGTGGAAAACTCGATAAAGGGAAAAACCATGGTGGGAAGCCTACCCATAGTCAGATAATACTCCTACAAAAGGAATGTGATTAGAATAAGAGGGGCCTGCACATGCAGGAAGGCAAACAACCTAGAGTGCACTGCTCATCACAAAAGGATCCTCACTGACTACAAAATAAATCTAGACTACAATCCGAAAAGATGAATGAATTACAAGAATAACATCTCCTATGCCTAAGTATAGTTCCAGTTAAGCTCAATATTAGAGGTCTTAAACCTCTTTCAGAAACCTAATTCGATCACCTATGATTGACCAAAACCTATGCATATGATTACAACTTTATTCGCACATAGATAGTCCCATAACCCATACCACCTATGATCTACAAAGAGATCTTACATTATATTTATACCAACCCAAGACCTAAACAATTAGGTTGGCCACCTAAAAGATAATACAATAAATCCATTACATAATCTCGCAAACCAATGATAAACCAAGTTGGCCTAAGATCGAAACAACATAAAACAAACAATAAATCCAACCGGTGACGCATCGAGAGCATCAACCAACACGTTACATAAACTGGTCCATAACCTAACAGAATAACCACCAGACCTAAAATAGGTCGCCATAAGCCAAATGAAACACCATGAACAATTGGAACACAAACATGATAAGCATCATCATCCTGATAACCTCCTAGAAGATGCACCAACATCGTTTATTGGATTCATCAAAATATCTTCAACAAAGTGCTTCTAGTAAAACCCTTATTGGTAACCAAAAGGCTTACTAAAACAAATGATAGCATCCAGATCATTGAATCCCGAAAAAACTGAATGTGATACACATGAGGAACACATGAATAACCAATCCAAACCAATTCTAACAACTGGACCAAAACCAAAGACAAATCTCCAGATCAACATCAAAGACCAACCACTCTACCGGAAGCTGGTAGACAACAAAACAACTAGTGTTGACATCAATGCAACACATAATCAATTCCTCCAAATTTCCAACAAATATAATATGAACCATCATTTTTCTTAAGCATTTTTAATCTTGGTGATTTCTATTGAACTTCCTCCTTGGGGTTAGGTGAAGGTTGGACAAATGGGACCAAGTCAACATTTGGTGTCTTCGAGGAGGAAATAGGTTGTTAAGAAAGTTCATGAACCTTAGCACAACATATTCGTTGGTGTTCTCTTGTACAATGGTTTCTTTTAGTTTTAGATGAGGGTTGTGAAGGTTTACCTAATCAATAGGCATAGGATTTTGTTCTTCCTTTAAAGGAGGCATGGGCGAAGGTCTACTAGGTTAATAGATAGGAGATGTCAGGTTATTCCCTTTATAAGATGTAGGAGGTGAGTCTGTGACATATATAGGAGGAATAGAAGGTGTAGGAAGGATGATAGGTCCATCATGAGGAGGAGAAATAGGGGTAGGAAGGATACTAGGTCCATCATGAGGAGGAGAAATAGGTATAGGATCTCTAGGCTTACTCAAAGACAAGATCATCTCACTCTTCTAGTTCTGATAAGAGAGAAAAAGAGAATCATTTCGAGGCTGAAGAGGTACAATTTTTTTAGGCCAAAAGTAATCAAGGGTGACATCTTGATATCTAGTCAAATTAACCCATCCAAAACAACCTGCAACAAAATAACCCAGCGAAAAAATAACTCGGGGTAATAATAACCCAATGACAAAATAACCCTACATTAAATTGGCAAACATTTGTTTTTATGCCCTGTCTTTGAAATTTAATGTAAGGTTATTTTGTTGTTGGGTTATTATTTTTGTGGGTTATATTGTCATTTAGTTATTTTGACTGGGTTATTTTGGATGGGTTATTTTGGTGTGTAACCATGACATCTCCATGCCTCACCGTGGGTTGGTACATGCTATGATTAATTGTTATGATAGTGCCATTATGAGGAATTTTTAGACATTTATGAACCATAGAAGGGATTTATTTAATGGAAGAGAGCCAAGGATGTCCCAACTTCACATGAAATTGATCCGATGTAGGAATGATAGAAAAAATGACATCTAAGCACTTAGTACCAACATCAACGGGAAGAGTAATAGAACCAATTGTAGGGCGAGAAAAACCATACACCTTGACCACTACATCAGATTTATTATATGTTACTTGACACAATTGCAAAATATAAAGATATTACTCCATACACGCTGGATCAATGAGAACTCCTCATGAGAGTTTGTCTTTGATATTCACAATGATATATAGTGGGCCATCAGGTGCATCAATAGTCTCACTAGGATCGAAGGTAATGCATTGGTCCTTGGGAGGTGTAGGTTTATCAACAAGATTGATGACATTATTGGACTCACCACCAAGATCATTGGGAGAAAAATCAAGAGGCTCCAACTTAACCACATTAGTATAATGGGAAGGCAAAGGATTAGTAAAGATTTGGAGGTTTTGATTAGGAGGAGCTACGAATTTGTTTCCTTTGTCATTCATACTAGCTACAAATATGGTATTGTTATCAATAAAGTCTTGAATCCTACTTCTTAAGGTATACCACTTCTCAATATCATGACTAGGTTGACAATGAAATTGGCAAAAGGCTTTGGGATCATAGTAGGGTGGTAAAGGTTTGGAGGTATCAATTGGTCAGATGGGAGGAAGTTTCAACACATTTTTATTTCTTAATTGTGTCATTATGCTATGCAAAGACTCAGAAAGAGGAGAAAATTATTTTCTAAAGTATTTGGATAAAGGGGCCACACTTGATGTCATGGTTGCCCCTTGAGTATTGATGTGGTCATTGATCTTGATGTAGCCCTTGTTCGGTTTGAATTTCACAATAGATTGTTGAGCACTCTCATTATTATCAACCAGAGCCATTGAAGGAGATTATTCAAATTGACTTACTTGAAGCTGATAATTATGAAGCACTGCGCACAACTATGTAAAGGAAGTAAACTAAAAAAAGAGAAGATTATCCCTAATGTCTTTTTGTAAATTGGAAATAAAAATTATTTGAACATCTTGATCAGGAATAGAATAACTAATTTGAGAATACAAATGTTTATATCTGTCAATAAAATTAGTCACTTTTTCTTGAACGCCTTGTTTACAATGAACAAATCACTCAAAGTAATCTGAGGACCAATATTATTGTGACTTTTTTAAATAAAAGCATTAGCTAATTGTTGAAATGATGTAATAGAATAAGGAGGCAAATAACAATACCATTATAAGGCTTTATCCCTAAAGGTTCAAGTAAATAATTTAGCCATAATTCTTTGATCACAAGCAAAGTCACTACACAAAGTTTGGAATGTTTTCACATGAGTCAAGGAATCACTTTTTCCGTTGTAAGGCTCTAATTGAGGAACTTACATATGTTTAGGAGGGACAAAATGGACAATGTCATTAGATAATGAGCTCCCTACATCAAATGTGGGCACATTAAACTTGGATTAATTAATGGAAGCCAATTGTTGTTTTTGGGATGAGACAATTTGGGCTAAGTTATTAATGGTTGCTTTAGTAGATGGATTGAAATTGAACATAATAGATTGTGATGGAGGAGTAATATTTTTGTATGTAGGTTGAGGTTGAGAATAAGGAGGTGGAACACTATGATATGTAGGTATGGGAGATGATTGGGTCACAAATGGAAGACTCACAAAAGGAGGTATATAATAATTTTGATTATCAAGGTTGCCTCATTGATTAACATGTGTAGGATTAACATTTTGTGTGTAAGTAGTCATGCTAAAATATTTGAATGTAGGCACATTAGGCAAGGATGCAAACATAGGAATAAAGTGATTGACTTGACTTGTGGTTTGAGTGTAACCAAGGACTTCGACACAAATTTTGATAGACATGATATTAGTGTCAACAATATGAGCAAGGCCACACAACAAATGAACACCAATTTTATGTGATGTCTATTGGCATTGCACACTCCAATGAGAATTGTAGGTGATTGAAGGTATTGTCATTGATGGCAACCTTGTAATCTTATGACACTGGCACTGACAGACTCTACACCGACATATAGTTCACTGACAACGACAAGGGTGTTTACTGACACCCTAGCCAACTAGACTTTGTTTATTATATATTGTATTTAATTGTAATATCTTTTTGTAAGCCGACATGGCATATTGTAATAAGACTCATATATAAGTATGAGATCTTGTAGATCATTTTATAGAGAGATGATAGGATGGATATGTAGAGCGAATACTAAGGCACATCTTGTAGAAAGGTTTATGGTTATTGTATGAGCTTCAACCGGTACTGAACTTGGCATAGCAGATTCTTTTTGTAGTAGTACATTATATTGGATTCTCATAATCCATTTTGTAAGTTAGTGAGACTTCCTTTTGTATTTGAGTAGTGAGCTCTAGGCAGTTGGCCTTCCTGCATGTGCAGGCACACTATTGTAAGTAATGTCCATTCATTAGTCAATGAGTGAATATTGTGGGTCACAAATCCCACCGAGGTTTTTCCCACACCGGGTTTCCTCACCAAAAATCTTGTGTTATGGTGTGCTTTCTATGTTGTGTTTATTGTTCATATTCACTGCATTAATTCTTGTTTACCGGTACATTGTTTTGGAATGCAAAATATTTAATAAGGTCAAAAAATTTGTTAATCGGTTAGATACTAATTCACCCCCCCCCTCTCAGTATCTTTGGGAATCGTAACAATTGGTATCAGAGTTTGGTCCTCTATTTTCAAAAGCCTAACAACTTGAGGAAGATTCTGACATCGGTACAGATGGAAAACTTGAGAAAGCAATTGGAAACAACTCTTGCAGATTATGATGCAGAAAAGTTGAAAATATCAAACTTGAGGATGATCTGCAGACTGCACAAGAATTCATTCAAGGACTTCAGGAGAATCTCACTATTGCTAGAAACAAAAGAAGAGAAATTCATGAGAAGATAAAAAATGATGATGATGAAAAGGAAACTCTTAATGATCTTGTAAGCAAGATGAGGCAAGAAAACATGACCTTGAGGAATGAGATGCAAGACATGACCATGAGATTTTGTAAAGACATTGAAGAAAGAAAGAAGAATGAAGATGACTTGACTAGGAGACTCAATGATGCTAGAATTAAATATCTAAGACTCAGTCATGAAAATGATATGTTGAAGACATATCTGATTCACATGGAACATGATAAAACTGAACTTATGAGAGAAGGATTATTTGGAAAATGAGTTGGCTACTGCAAATCAACATAAAGAGAAATTCAAGAAAAGTTCAAAAGAACTTGATGATATGCTAGAAAGTCATAAACCTAATGGAGACACTAATGGACTTGGATTTGAAGTTGGTGAAAGCTCTGATACTACAAACAATCATGATCACAACAAACTGGTAAGACAACCTAATGCCTACAAATTTAATGGGAAATGCTTTAACTGTAACAAATATGGTCATAAAGAAAATCAGTGTAGATCTAGAAACTATCAGAACACTAATACACCCACCGGTCAATGTTCCAAATGCAACAAAATTGGTCACAATTCAGAAAATTGTAGAATGAATGTAAGATGTTATGTTTGTGGAAGATTTGAACACTTATCTAATCAATGCAGAACACATACCGACATAGGATATGGAAAGGTTATTTAGAAAAAAACAATGTGACTTGTTATGCTTGTAACTTGTTATGCTTGTAACAAGATTGGACATATTGTAAAATTTTGTAGAAGTAAGACTTCATCGACAAATAACAAAGGACCCAGTTTGAAAGGCAAAGAGAAGGTTGATGAGGTAAAGAAAGAATTTTCAAAACAATGGATTAGAAAGAGAGATCAAAATGTTGATGAGACTATTTCTTCACCAGTAGAACAGAGTATTACTCCACCGATAGGAGATTCTTCATCTAATTGAAAAGAAACCTTTTGGGGGTATGGAATCAAATTGAAAATCATGCAAGTTTACCCTCGGTTGATGGTGAGAAGATGAACTTCTTCTTTATCGGTAGATGTGTTAAGTTTCACTTAACCAACAAGCATTTATTATGGTAGTTGAAGGAAAAGACATTATAAATAAGTATTTTTCACTCTTTTTCATTCACCAAGCATTCAAATTTCCTAAGAGTACGAAAAACCCGAGTGAAGGCATCCACAGCAAGAAGTGAAGCAAAATCTTTCAAGCATCCAAACCTAAAAGGCAGATTAAGGTATTTATCAATGGCTTCCTCCTCTGCTCCTAAATTCATTGCAAACCCTACTATTATTGAAGTGGTTAAAAGCCCTAGGCCCATATTCAAGATTATTATCGAAGTAGCAAAACAGGATGATACCCTAGGTGCATTTTCTAAAATCCCTAAGGAGTTGCATATGCAGAAGACCCAAGAATTTACATACATTTCCATATTGAGTAACTAGGTTCAGATGAAATCATGAAAATGTATAAAAATGTGATTTGTGATGAAAGTGGAATTGTAAAACCGGAACATAAGGTTATTGAAACCCTAGGTTTTATGGAAATCCTTGACATTCTGGAATTTCCTAAGGAAGTTGTGAGGATTGTACTTAGTAGAGTCCATGGAGAATTATTTTGGTTAGACTCTATCCATAAGATCACAAGAGAAGAAGTTAAGGCTATGACTGGCTTACCTTCCACCGGTAGCAGGCCAGATAAGACCAAGAAAGTTTCAAACAACACAGTGATGACTTTAAGTAGTGCAACCTATGACAACAGATCCCTAAGAGTTAATAATGTGAAAGATGACAATGTTAGATTCATTAGCATGATCTTAGGATACAAAACCACACATGCTAACTGACTAAACTCAGTTTCTAGTCTATGTATCAAGAGTGCATATGACATGGTCAACAATTATGCTAAAATTGATGTATGTGAGTGGTTGAAAGATGAATTGATTGATAATTTGAAGAAAATCAAAGGAGATAAGAAAGGTACTTTCAGATTTGGCAATCTTCTTGTATGCCTAATGCTATATATTACTAAGGAGGTCCTTGGTATAGGCAGGAAATACTTTGGTTATGACATACATGTAGGTAAACAACTATTGGATATTTTCACCGACATGGGAACAGACAGAGAAAACAAAATAACTAAATATTTCCAAGCATTTAAGGCTAAAATGAAGACTAGGGAAAGGTTACCTCAGAGCATTGTAGACAAGTATCAAAAGAAAATTTGTTTTGTGATTAAGAAGGATGAGATCTGGATGGAAGCAGTTCTTCCTAGAACCATTTGGGTGACAAAGATGGGTTATGAGGCTAATGTGAACATTATTGAGACATATGCCAAAGCCCTACTTGAAGCCCCTAGAGAACCAAAGGAAAAGGTGTTTGGTAATGTTGAAACCATTGAAAGTGGGGTGCAAACACTGAAACAAAGAAAGATAAGGGAGAAATATATCCGAAGTGCATCTAAGAAGGTTAAAGAGATAAAGGAAAATGTAATGAATATCACTGGTATCAAAGAAAGTGATTTGGAAGGTTTACAACCAGAAGCTTACATCTCACTGGTTGGAACTTCATCAGAAAGTGATATCCTAGCTGAGTTTAAAAGAGTAGATAGGAAGAGAAAATCTTCACCGGTACCCTCTCCTCCTCCCAAGAAAACTAGGACAACAAGGCAGAAACAACAGGCAGTAAGGCCCCTGGCTAAAAAGATGACACCAAGGAAGAAAAAGGAAAAATAGGTTATCCCTCCTCTTGACAATCTATTGAATGAAATAACAGATGATGGAAATTTATCAAATGTTAGTAAATTATATGATACATTTACCAATGAAGAAAAGGAAAGCATAGAAAACAATATCATCTTACACCTAGACATTTATAAGAAAGTTTTGATAGAGGTGGTAGATGATTTACCTAGTGATTTGTATAGGCGGCTTGATGCTAAAAGGATAGCCATTATGGAACTAAACAAGAAAATAAAGATTGAGAAACTGTTAGTTGTTCACCTTGTTAAATCAATTGAGGAAATTGACGAGCTAATCAACGAAGGTAATAAAATAGTATTTTCTAGTGGTCACTGGCATGTAAGTCTAATGGCTGGTAGAGTTAATGAGATATCAGAAGAGACAACAGATAAATGGGACATCTTCTTTGTGGATAAGGAGAAACAAGAAGAGCTCAAAAGACCTAAAGCTTTTAAGGTATACCAAAAGGATAAGGACAAAGGTAAAGGTAAGGTAGGTGGACTACCAAATATAAAAGTGACAGACAATTTGCCACCTCCTTCTGTTACTCTATTGGTTCAGACAGATGCAACACTAGCTACTGAGGATGTGAAGACTCCACATGAGGGTACAAATCCTAAATCAGAAATCTTGTACACAATGAACATTGATACTCAGGAAGTCAATATTGTGGTTGATAAGGAGACCACTGGTGAGAAGAAATATGTGTCTATTGAGCCACCAACTGAAAATATTGAGGTAGAGACATGCAAAAAAAATAGTGGAACATATTGAGATTGGAATGGTGACTGATACCATTAATGCAAACATTGAAAAACCAACAGATGGGATACCGGCTGTAGAAAATACAAAGAATCCTACTAAGTCACCGGTAGTGGACAATGTAGAGGTACAGACAGAGAAACCGATAGTGGATACCACTGAGAAACAATCAGAAAAACTGGCATTAGAGAGCACAATGAAACCCACTGAGAAATAGGCAAAGAAAAAGGTTGAGTCATAGGTACATACAAAGAGTGCCACCGACAACACCTGAGAAGCCTAAACCTTTGCTGATAGAAATGCAGACATAAACTGACCCACCAAAGGTCGAGGCAAGAAAAGTGGTTGCTCACATCGGCAACATGGAGATTGTTAAGGTAATTGGACAATCATCTGGTACTTCCATGACTGAATTTAGACCAACAAATGTAACTGAGGTATTATTGGACTCTATTAAGAAAATTACCGATTGCAATGCATTGGCCTATAAGGCTATAGATGATACCACCCCCATTCTTAAATTGATTGCACCCAAGTGCAATGTAGAAAATAAAGTTTCCTTGAGTCAATTAGACACATTGTCTAAGTACATCACCGCCAACATATTGACTGTTGATCAAATAAATGAAGAGACGTTTAAAGAGAAAATGGATAAGGAAAAAGAGAAATTCTTTGATGAGACAATAAAGAAGTGCTTGGGACACATTGACACCCTCTTATCGGCACTGAGTAAAACAACAATGGAGTTTAAGGAACTATATAGAGATACATGTAAGACAAATCTTTTGATAGTGGATATCGACAAAGAGATCAACAAAGTACAAAAAGAAATAAATGATATATCTAACAATAGCATTGGTTCATCTAAACCATTATCAGTTATAGAAGAGGAGATAGCTGGATTTGAGGAGAAACTTGAGAAATTGGAGAAAGAAAAGGAAAGAATAAAAGGAAAGGCAAAAGAACTTAAATGTAGGCTCAGTCCTAAATTGGATAACCTCATCTCCTTGAGGAAAGAGATCTCAGAGGCACTTGTTTAGAGACAAAAGACACCGGAAGAGAAAATGCATCACCTCACCGATATAATTCAAAGAATAGAGGCAACATTGAAGGACAGTGACAGGTTCATTCAGAGCCTGAATTTGGTATTAGCAGTCCTATTTCACATTGTAACCAATCGGTTACAAGGTTCGAGCTAAAACTGCACCCAGTTGACATTTTGATAGCCTTTGTCATTGATGTCAAAGGGGGAGTAGTAGAGAAAAGAAAAATCCAATGACTTAGAGATCATTTGCTCAGGGGGAGCACACAGTTTTGGTAAGAGTTTTGGATACAATTTTGAATTTTTCTCATGGGTGTTGCCATCAATGCCAAAGGGGGAGATTGTTGGCATTGCACACTCCAATGAGAATTGTAGGTGATTGAAGGTATTGTCATTGATGGCAACCTTGCAATCTTAAGGCACTAGCACTGATAGACTCTACACCGATAGATAGTTCACTGGCAACAACAAGGATGTTTACCGACACCCTAGTTGACATGACTTTGTTTATTATATATTGTATTTAATTGTAATATCTTTTTGTAAGCCGACATGGCATATTGTAATAAGACTCATATATAAGTATGAGATCTTGTAGATCATTTTATAGAGAGATGATAGGATGGATATGTAGAGTGAATACTAAGGAAGATCTTGTAGAAAGGTTTATGGTTATTGTATGAGCTTCAACCGGTACTGAACCTAGCATAGCAAATGCTTTTTGTAGCAGTACATTATATTGGATTCTCATAATCCATTTTGTAAGTCAGTGATACTTCCTTTTGTATTTGAGCAGGGAGCTCTAGGTAGTTGGCCTTCCTGCATGTGCAGGCACACTATTCTAAGTAATATCCATTCATTGGCCAGTGAGTGAATATTGTGGGTCACAAATCCCACCGAGGTTTTTCCCACACTGGGTTTCCTTGCCAAAAATCTTGTGTTATAGTGTGATTTCTATGTTGTGTTTATTGTTCATATTTATTGCATTAATTCTTATTTACTGGTACATTGTTTTGGAATGCAAAATATTTAATAAGGTCAGAAAATCTGTTAACTGGTTAGATACTGATTAACCCCCCCTTCTCAGTATCTTTGGGAATCCTAACAATGTCCCCTTCTTGTTGACATTAGTTCTTCAATAAGGATTAGCCTATCATCTGGACCCTCATATGCTAATGAGGTTGTTTAGAGGATCTCCTCTGGTTTTGTATCGTCTCCAATGTACATAGTGCTTTAGTTTGGTCTTCATTTGACATCATTCAAACATCATTTGCTCTACTTACTATTTTTAGTAAGTCTTGGGATGTTAGAGATGGACCCTTGCTATTTTTAGTAAAGGGGGTATGGTCATATGCAGTCTCCTCATGTTAGCTCCTAGTTCAGACGTCATTCGAAAATATTGAGTATTCATGGAGATATTAATGCTTAATTGGTTCAATTAAACATTAATTATTTGGAGTTCTATTATTAAGTTATAAAATAACTATATTATAAAGCACTTAAATGAGGGTCTATTATCATGAGAAGGGGGTCAAGTTATTAATTTATTTATTTGCACATAACCCAAGGTCTATATTTAATTTAATGATGCCAACAAGAAATTATAACATAAAATGTCATTTAAAGTGCTTTATTGGAAAAATCGAACTTCTTCAAGGAGATATAAGGGCTTTCTATGAGAAGTTCGATATTATTATTGTGTGTGCATTTTTCATGGAGTTTGTTGTGAGGAGGAGACCAAGGGTTTCAGTCTTTCATCTGCCATTGGAGAACGATCAATCTTCATTATGCAACCATTTGAGGAAGTGAAATATCTTCCGAATTTGGTATTCAGAAGGGCTTCACACAAGGCTCCGGTTGTGCTTCAAATCTGCAAATGATCCAATAGTTTTAGTGCATTTGAGAAGGGTTTCAATGTATCAATCATACTAAGGAGTTTAAGATTATAGTGCAAGTCTTAATAAGGAGTTTGCATATTATTTGCACATTAAATAAAAAGAAAGTACGACCTGGTTTAATTGTAGCAGGACGCCATTGGTGGAGGAGTTCGATTTTAATTGGGAGGGCACAAAATTCATAAAGTGTCAAAAGAGGGGATGCCTATGTGGAAAGAAGATTTCAGCATCATTGTATGGTGATTCTAAATCAGTTACAAGAAGATTAAGAGCTGCCCATTGTGATTTTTGGACCAACAAGGGTTACAAGTTAGCTTCTTTCAATAAAATGGTATGTATCTTTGATTGCATTAGTGTATTAGTGATTGAGTAATAAAGGAAATTAAATAAAATTATCCTTGTTGCATCTATAGCAAGTTGTTTAAATTTTCAATAGTATTACTTTTAGTTTATGCATTTCTTTTTCACCAAAACCTGATCAAAAACACAAAAAAATTGGAAAAATTGAAAACAAACCAAAAAGAGGCACAATACAGTAGTTAGAACCAATTTGAGGTTCTTACATTAGTATTAGAGCGGTTTCCTGCCATCCTATGGAGTTGAATCAGATTGTTAATGCAACCAAGTGACCGAGAAAGAAGGTACTATCAGAGGGAATACAGGAAAAATTGGTAGCCTTTGCAGATACCTAAAGGGAAAAAAAAATTTAGTTTGATTGGGGTTCATTTGGGGTCATCTTCAGGACCACTAGAACACATTGCCGAAATGAGTGACAAAAGGGATAATAGTCCACCGCGTGATGATTCTACTGAAGTAAGGGAAACTATGAGAGGATTCCAAGAGGGACAACATCGTATGGCAGATACGTTGCAACAACTTACAACAATTATTCAACAGTTGGTAAACCCCCAAAGACAAAATTTGGAACATGCAGATAATAGGAGAGGGAAGAATCAAGAACCTGAAGACAATAGGAGTTCACTTGGGACTCTCAGAGTACATCAAACAGCTACTCGCACTATTGATCGTCCTTCTAGACCTGTCTTCCTTAGAGAAGAGTCAGATGTAGAAGATGGAGGAAGAGATGGGGAGCATGAGGTCATAGATAATGTTATGAAATTGCATGATGAGTGGATTTTTCTACCTCCTTCTGTTGGATAAAATAAGAACTTTGACCAATAAATGAGACAAAAGAGAGAGATTGCCAGAGCTAGGCAAGATAAAAGGTATAGAAATTAGCATAGGGGTTTGGATTTTGCTACTAGCAAGCTCACCTTACCTTTCTTTGATGGTAGCAGGATAGTTTTAGCATGATTCTGGATACACAAGCTAGATACTTATTTCACCTTGAGGCCTATTATAGAGATAGATGCAATAAAATTTCCTACATTGCATCTAGATGGAGTTGCTCATGAATGGTGGCACAATGGGTTGATTACTCTGCAACACTATGAGATCACCACCTACCAGGATTTTGTTGATCTGTTGGAGGAGAGATTCAATAGGAAGGATCTAGAATCCTATTTTGGGGACCTTGCACAACTTAGACATGTGGGAAGTTTGGAGGCTTATATTGGAGAGTTTTAGAGGTTGTCTTGTTTGGTTACCAACACTTCAAATCATCGGTTGGTAGTGTTGTTTGTTGAGGGACTTATGGAACCTTTCAAGGGGTAGGTTAAGGATATCGATCCAGCTACACTCTAAATAACCATGAAGAAAGCAAGGAGCATGGAACTTGTAGCCTCACAAATCAATTTTTCCTCTAAAGGATCCTCTTCTTTCAAAGATAATAAATCATTCTCTAAGAACAAAGAAAAATCAGATTAGCACCTCTTGACAGAGAAACTTTGAATGATATGAGAAAAAATAAGTTATGTTTTTATTGCAAAGGACCCTATGATGCTAGCCATGATTGTCCCCTGAGGCCCAAGGGGAAAGCAAACCATGTTATGTGGGCATATTATGAAGATTCTGAATCTGAAAATTCGAACTAGCAATCTGATCCAGATGAATCCGAGGTAGAAAAGGAGGAATTTGAGCCTGGGAAGATAGAAAAACTTGATGCTCATGATGAGGGGGTCAAACTTAAGGAAGCACGTCTTACCAGTGTTCAACAGGAGGGGTCTTTTAGGATGCGTGGTGTGTTGGTAGGGAAGAAGGTTATTACCCTGTTGGATACATGAGCCACACACAATTTCATAGATGCCAGATTGGTTGAGAGATGTTGAATACAAAATGAAGAATTTGAAGGCATAAGGGTGAGGGTAGTAGATGGTTACACCCTCAAGTGCGATAAAATGATTACAGGACTTCCTCTCTGCATCAACAATTTTGAGTTCAAGGTATATTTATATGTTGTGACTATGGGAGATACAGATGTGGTTTTTGGAATGAAATGGCTTCATGACATAGGGATCATCACTCTCAACCTTCAAGAGATGGAGATGAGGTTTACAGTAGATGGAAAAAATCATGTGTTGAAGGTCATCCATGACAACATTTTTAGAATGATATCCTTTAGAAGGATGGAGAGACTCATGTGACATGAAATGGTTGAGTGGGCAACAAAATGTAGATTGATGCCATCATCAGAGGGACAACAAAAATTAGAATATCATCCACATATTCAAGAGTTGAGAATTAAGCATGGGAAAGTATTCAGTGACATTTCACCTGGGAGACCTCCAGATAAGGGTATTGAGCACATCATCGAGTTGGAGGAGGGTGAAAAACCCATGATGATTTCTCCTTACTGACACCCAAAGAGATTAAAAGATGAAATAGAAAAAAAATCAAGGAACTACTCACTATGGGACATATCAGGCTGAGTAAGTCGCCATTTGCATCATCGGTTGTACTAGTGAAGAAAAAGGATGGTACCTTACGTATGTGTATTGATTATAGGGTTCTAAACAAAAGGACCATAGAAAATAGATATCCAATCCCACAAATTGACAAGCTAATAGATGATCTCAATGGTGCCTGCTATTTTTTGAAGATTGATATGAGATCAGGTTGCCATCAGATCAGGGTCAGAGAGCAAGACATAGAGAAGACTGCATTTAGATGTCACTGTGGATACTTCAAGTTTGTGGTTATTCCATTTGGGCTAACCAATGCACTTGCCACCTTTCAGTCCACAATGAACATGGTGTTTCAGGCACAATTGAGGCGATATGTTCTGGTTTTCCTTGATGATATTTTAGTATACAGTAAATCATGGGATGAGCATTTGGTGCATTTGGACACAGTATTGGCCATTCTGGACAAGGAGTCTCTGTATGCTAAGGAATCAAAATGTGAGCTGGGTATGACAGATTTGATGAAGGAGGGTGTGTTTATTTGGACTCCTGAGGTACATCAGTGTTTTGACAAATTCAAACAGATAATGACAACATGTCCAGTCTTAGCATTGCCAAATTTTAGTAAACCATTTGAGCTCTAGTGTGATGTATCGGGTGAGGGGATTGGAGTCATGCTTATGCAAGATAAGCACCCTATTGCATATGAGAGTTAGAAGATCAGGGGGCCTAAGCGTAGCTTCAATATTTATGACAAGGAAATGCTAGCCATAATGCATGCATTGGCCAAGTTTAGATAGTATCTCATTGGCAACAAATTTTGTATTAAAATTGATCATAACAGTTTGCAGCATTTCCTTGGACAGCGGGAATTGAAAGATAGACAAAAAAAAAAGGGTGAGCAAGTTACAATCATATGATTTTTGACATTGCTTACGTGAAGGGAACTCAAAATGTAGTACTTGATGCATTGTCCTGTAGAGCACACTTGAGCATAATGATAGATATTTCAGAGGACTGGAAGTGTTTGATAATTGTAGAGTATGCGAAGGATTCATGGGCTTCTGGAATTGTTGACAGGTCCATTCAGGATAGCAGATATTCCCTTGTGAATGATCTCATCATTTACAAAGGGGGGATTTATTTGACCCCAGGATTGGAGGTTAAGAAAATAGTACTAAGGACTTTCCATGTTACACCTATGGTTGGTCACCTAGGTTATTTCAAAAGCTATAGGCAAATTCGGGAGCGCTTCACATGGAAAGGGATCAAAGCAGATGTCCTTTGGTATGTTAGAGAGTGCCCTATATGCCAACAAAATAAACAGGAGCACACATACCCCGCAGGTCTTCTCCAACCACTTCCGATTCCAAACAGTAAGTGGGAATGTATTTCTATGGACTTCATTATGGGCTTGCTGAAAGCCCAAGGCAGAGATTGTATCTATGTAGTTGTTTATCGGTTGACCAAATATGCTCATTTTTTCCCAATAACAACTACATACATGGCTACATAGGTGGCCTATTTGTTTTTTTGTGAGGTATTCAGATTACACGGTCTACCTCAGAGTATTGCTAGCGATAGAGATAACAGGTTTATGAGCCATTTCTAGCAGGAGCTATTGAGGCTATGTGGAACTAAACTCACTTCGAGTACGAGTTACCACCTATAGACGGATGGCCAATCATAGATAGTAAACAAATGGGTGGAAGGGTACCTCAGGAACTATATTGCAAGACAACAAAAGGCTTGGGTTAAGTGGATTTACCTTTGCGAATATTGTTAAAACACTGCCTTCCACATGTCGATTCAGATGACACCTTTCTTGGCATTGTATGGTTATGAAGCACCAAACTTTCTAGATCTATTACTAAGTGATAGTTGAGTGCCCAATGCTGGTGATTTACTTCAAGAGAGTTAGGACATCATGAAGGCTCTCAAGGAGAATATGGTGAAAGCATAGAACCAATAAAATAAATTTGCCAATCAGAAGAGGATTGAACATTCATTTGAGGTGGGAGATATGGTGTATCTGATGTTGCAACCCTATCGACAGTCCACTCTTAGAAAGAGTGGTGCAGAAAAAATTAAGCCACACTACTATGGTCCCTTCAGAATAATCAAATGAGTGGGGGAAGTGGCTTATTAACTAGAGTTACCAATGGATAGCAAAGTACACAATGTTTTTCATGTATCACTCCTCAAGAAGGCATTGGGCCATTGAGTTGTACCATCTATAGTGCTACCACCCCTAGATGATGAGGGGAAATTGATTCTGATACCCGAGGCTATACTAGATTTTAGGGAGAGACAATTGCAAAGATGGGTTATTAGAGAAAATTTTAATAAAATGGAAATATTTTCCGATAGAGGATGCTACGTGGGAGAATGAAGAAACTCTACAACATCCTTAGTTGAGATTGCTTAGGGACAAGCAATTTCAGGGAGAGAAGACTGTGATGTCCCCTTCTTGTTGACATTAGTTCTTGAGTAAGGATTAGCCTATCATCCTAACCCTCGTAAGCTAATGAGGTTGGTTAGAGGGTCTCCTGTGGATTTGTATCGTCTCCAATGTACAAAGTGCTTCAGTTTGGTCTTCGTTTGGCATCATTTAGACATCATTTTCTCTACTTACTATTTATAGTAAGTCTTGGGATGTTAGAGATGGACCCCTGCTATTTTTAGTAAAGGGGTATGGTCATATGCAGTCTCCTCATGTTAGCTCCTAGTTCAAACGACATTTGAAAATACTGAGTATTCATGTGGAGATATTAATGTTTAATTGGTTAAATTAAACATTAATTATTTATTATATTATTGTTGGTAAACAAATTTGTCTTTTCTTATCTATTTAATTTAAAGCACTGCAAATCATAGAAGAGCAGACAAACTTTTCACCAAACAGTTGGAAAATCATCTAATTGATTAACCTCTGCATTTAGGTACAACTCCCTCTAGTAAATATTCATTTGGCTCCAAATTTCATATAATCAATAGAATGCTTTTCACCATAAAGCACTTAAAGGCAATTGCATACTCTAGTCAATACAACATGAATGCAAGCACTGATCCATACATAACTTTTTATATAAAGCCGACAGACTTCATATGAACACTAAAACGAAATGAAAAAGCTTATAAAGATGAACTTAGCCAATAGTTTCCTGCACATATAGAAAGTATAAAAACCTCTTCTTTGAAATAGATTTACACAGAAATTAGACTTCAAAAATCAAACACACGGATTTGAAACTGAAAATAGTTGTTAAAAAGATTTCACATTCATAGATGATCATTCACTTTCTTCATACACAAAATGTTCTTAGCTAGTCTTAAAGATAGTCTTTTTCAAAAACTTAGCGAACCCATGTCAAGTCATTACATCAAATATTTATAGGTCACCAGACCCAATAGTTCTTTTAACCAAAGTAAAAATTAACTCATAGGAGTTAACAGAAAACCACCCTAACTGCAACAACCGAAATTTAAAGAGAATAACTAGGCTTGCTGGCAAACAACTGCCAGCAGCGCTAGTCATGCAGTCTGCTCTATTTCGGTGTGATCGCTCGGGTTAGTGTCCTAAACAGACACCATTACTACCTTGGCCACACTCCACTCTTGGTGCACTTTTGAAAACTCCTGGATTACTGTTACATGTGGCAAACTGATATGAATAACCCTCTGTTTCCAGAGCTCCTTCTTTCTCTTCACCATTTGCACTTTATCTCTGTGAGAATCCAGATGATCGAGGCAAATGGTGAGCATCGATTCCACCTTAGAGATCCCCATGAAATCTTCCACGGACAAGGATTTCTCCATCTTGATCTGTCTGATGTGGCTATTGAATTGGTTAATCATCTCCGTGGTGTCTTCCAGAGTTTCATCATCTTCCTTAAGTAATTGAACATCTAGACAGTGTAAGTCCTTCTGCATGGTTGCCCTCAAGGCTGTTAATTTGCCATGCAGATTGGTTGACTCACTATAACCTTGCTCAATAATCTGATTGTGCCATTCAATACTCTCCTTGCAAATGAACATAACATCTTCATTTAGTCTTGACACTTGATTTTCAGCAAGAAAGATCATTAGCCCATAACATTGAATATCCCGCATCTCCTTCGAAACCACAGCCCATTTGTACTTCTCCTTCTGCCATGAGATCAAGTCGGAGTCTAAGACTTTGGTGACCTCATTGGCATCCTTAAAAATCTAGACCAACTTGGTTATGTAATTGGTTGCCTGGCACATAATTGTGGTGAGTCATTCTGAGAAAACCTCGACGATCATCCTATTCCATTGAACCTCATCCAAGAATTTTTGATTGCTAGGTGACTTTGGACTTAAAGGACCTGAATGTTGGGATAATGGCAATGGGCTGTTCTGCAAAGCATGGATATATTGAGCCATTTGTGTTAAACTTTGTTTCAACTTAGCCTTGTCCCTCTCATCCTTCCAGGTACGGGAGATGATTCGTTTGGTGGAAGACTCCAAGTGCTTAACATCCATAGCTCTGGTTCCAATTCCCAAACCTATTTGTTCAACAGCATAATCTGCTTCTAAAGCCATAGCAGCATCTTTGTTAGGCTCAGGTATAGCAATGTCAGCAGTCCAATGCTTAGTATTTTCATCAAAGTCAATTATTGCCTCTATTTTTAACTTTTTGGGCTTTGTAGACCTTCCCAGAGATTTACTTACAGTGTCCTCCAATGATACTAAAATCGGAACTACATTCCTTTTCCCGGTGATGGAATCACTTAGCCATTTTGGTGCTAAGGTTAGTTATTTTGAAGGCATGGATGGAAATCCTACTGAGGATGGTGGTGTAGTATGGTCTATATGAGACAGAATTTTGAGTGTTCTCGTGTCCTGAAAAATAGTGTCTATGTCAATTGAAACCTTGTCCACTTCAGAGACAGGGGATGCCATCTTATTCGGTGTTTCCTCTGGGTCAAAATCCAGAATGAGGTGAGAAACCGGTGGTTTAAAACCCTTCTTAGATCTCAATCTGGTAACCTAGCCAACAACAGAAAGCTCAACCCCGATGTTAAGTTTCTCTTCTTTAATCCTTTCCTGTGTCTTTCCTGCATCAAAAATAGGAATGTTAGTCACAACAAAATTTTTACTTGGAGTACTCCTCTTCCTACTTTTGCTTCTTAAACTGGTGGCTTGTGTTGGGTGAAAACGGTGACCCCTAAGCCAATTTTTCGTCCTTTGAATTACACCGAAAGTGCTTGTCTGAACATTGTCGCCCATCTTCTTGTTCCAATCTATTTTCGGAAGAGGTTCATCATGAACCCGTTTCATAAACTCTGAGTCAAGGATATCTTCATCATTGGAGGTGACATCCGAGGTATCCATAGGCAACTTCATGTTGTGAATTTGCTTCAGAGTTAACCTAGACCAACTCCTTCTCCGTACTTCAAATTCATCCTGGCAACCCTCTGAATAATCCTCCAACTGAGGAACATGCTGATCAGGTACCGCTTTCTTCACATATTGAGCAATGAAACCCCTGCTGTTAAAGTTATCCCTCTTTACAAAGGACTTCAAATGGAAACTTTTAAATTCAAGTTCAAGGTTCAATGCATCAGAGACTGACTTACAACTATAATCACCTAAATCAATGGGAAAGATCCCACTTGTGTCGGAGTCCTCACCATAATCTTTTGCGACATAAGCAAGTTGTCTAGATACTTCGATCAATATGCAGGAGTCTGAGACGTACCTAGGAAGTCTAAAGGGTTCACCCTTAAATCCTCCGACTCTTAAATAAGTGAAATGACTGAACTGTATGAAGAAACTACCATTTATGTTGACGAGCTCAACTGCTTCTGTAGACATTCTTCTATGCAAATTTCCCTGTAACTCTAAGGTCAGCCTACCAGCGAAAACATCATTCTAGCGAAAATAATCATCAACATGCCCTTTCAAAGTTAAACTAGGATGATACTCATAAATCCTCATGCCTTGAACCCATTTTACATGTGACAACCCCACCCACTCTCTCACACAGGCAAGCATGTATAGCAGATAAGATGACATATAAAAATTAGGCATTCCAAGATAATTGCTCAAACCCTCATGTAATCTTTCTGCAATAACGGTTCCACAGTGAATGAAACAACTACTATCTAGAGCGCCCTGGATGAAGAAATACATCCAGTCTTCCTAGTAAAAAGAGTGAGAATTACCCTTCACCTTGCTCACTAGTATGACCAAATCTCGGATTGCTGGAATTAAATGTTCATGAGTTAAAGGTCTCGGCAGCCTCGAGCCCCATTTTTGGAATTTTATGAGCCAATTCCAGGCAATCACTATTCTATAATATTGCTTCTTCTCAGATAAGATCCCGTAAGATTTACCAATGGTCCAGTCTTCATAAGGTTCCTAGTGTGGAATACCCATGGCTGCCATTACCATCTATCTGTCAATAGACAACAAGACTTCACCATCATTTCTCCTTATGCACCTATTGCCATTGTCGTAATGATTCATGCATTCTAAGACTAACTCTGGGCAGGGAGCGCTTGTGGGGAAGGTGGCGGCTTCTAATAATCTTCTCTAAGCCACAGCTCTCATCATGGTGTCTGCGGTTGAATTCTTTACTCTCTCCAGAAAAACCTCTAAATCTAGCTGAACCAGGGCTGTGTCACCCAACTCTGGTAAAGAGCTTACAAGGGAAGATGAACTCATCGATTTGGGTAAAACGGGCCTCATATTTTGGTTCATGGTTTTTCCCAAATCAATCCCAAGTGAAGAAGGAAATTGAAAACAAAAACAAGTAGCTAAAGAACACCCAGATATTTTAAAACAAACTGCAACAATTTAGAAAATTGTCGAACATACCTTCCTCTGCTCTTTGTAAACCTCTATCGCTGCCTTATTTTCCCACTCTGAAAACTCCTTCTCAAAATCTTCCCATGAAAATAATAATTCCGATGAGGCAACAACTCAGTTTTTAAAGCAGAGAAAATCTTACCCGTCATTACTAAAGCTTCCTTCATTACTCCTTGTTCCTGTGAAGCTACTTTGAAATGATTACACTGAGGTATGCCTTATCCGTTAAGTCACTTCTCTTCTGACACATCAGATCTTCACACATACTTGCCATAAATGGCAAATTTCAAATGATTAGAAAAAGGAATATTCCTTCCCTCGACGACCATCTATCGTGTTTTGAAATTCTGTACCGTCACCACGTGGCAAGTCACATGCCTCCCAAGGAACCAATACATAAAACTCAGAGCCTTGCGCAATCATCACAAAAAGATATTAACATGATGGATGTTGAACTTGAACCTTGAACCAAAAAGGTTCAAGTTCAAAGTTCAAAGAATGCAAAATGGCGACAAGAACTAGCAAGCTTAAAATTGCACGGGAGAAGAGAAGCTCAAAAAAGAACACCCGTTGAACTTTGAACCTTGAACCAAAAAGGTTCAAGTTCAAGTTCAAGGTTCAAGTACAACACAGTGAAACCTAACAAGGACCGAATGACAAGAGCAAAAAAAAATTAAGCAAAATCTTGACCGATGAACCAGACAATGAGCTAGACAAACCTAACTTCATACAGGGATGCATATGGAATGAAAATTGTATATGGGCCCCACAGTGGCTTTGCATGGGGACTGTGTGTCGAAAGATACCAAGCAATGAATCACAAAATCTCTGGTTCGCAGCAAAACTAACTAAGGATTGACCTACAACAAAAACGGACACATCTAAACTAGCATGACAAAAACAAATATGTACAAACTAACAGGGGATGCCTGTTTACAATTGATACAATTTTAAATCCTACCCTTTATAAGACAAGGGAAGTTCAAAACCATCTTGATAGGCCAATTTAAATGAATTAGGCCCCTTTACCTCGTGAATCACATAAGGTCCCTTCCATAGCGACTCAAATTTGCCATGAGCACCTTTCGGTTCTCTTCTTTTATCCCATAATAAAACTAGGTCTCCTTTCATGTACTTCCTGGGCCTTACTCTTTGATCAAAAATCCTTTTAACTCTCATCTGATGTTTTGTAATCCTGTCAACCAACTTTTCTCTTTCTTCTTCAATTTTGGTTAAATACATGATCCGTTTTTCAAGGGAGCTCTGAAAAAATGCATCTTCTATCACTGTTTGTAGTTTTGAAGCCACTAACTCCAAAGGAAGAGAGAGTTGTGCACCAATACCATATACCAACTCGAATGGTGACATCCCTATGACTCATTTCAGTGAAGTTCGGTCTGCCCATAATGCTTCGTGTAACTTCTTATGCCAATCCCTGAAGTTTTCACTAACCAACTTCCTCATGATGTTGATCAAGTTTTTGTTACTTGATTATGCCTTATCATTACCCTGTGGATAATAATCAGAAGCATGTGCCAAAGAAATCTCATGATCATAGAAAAATAAACTCAACCTAGACGAAGAGAAATTGGATGCATTATCCGTAACTATTTTTTGAGGGACTCCAAACCTGATAATAATATTCTCCATAAGGAATGCACACACAATTTTTGAGGTAGTTTTCTTTATTGGGATCATCTCCACCCACTTAGTGAAATAATCCGTCACTGTCAGTATGTGAGTGTGCCCTACACTAGAAACAGGATTCAAAGGACCAACAAAATCTAGTCCCCACTGCTTAAACGGTTCTTCAATTATCACAGGCCTCAAAGGCAAGGCGGCCAATTGTGGTTTACCTGTGAACAACTTGCATTTCTCACACCTTGCCACCCAGGCGTAAGCATCCCAAAACATCCCCAACCAATAGTAACAGTTTCTCAAAATTTTGTATGCAGTAACTGTAGAGGAAAAATGGCCCCCGCATGCTTCATTATGAAAAGTTTTCAATAGAGCTTCTTGGTGCGGTTTATCCACACATTGGAGGAATGTGCCATCGAAACCTTTCTTGTATAATATGTTATCTGAGATAACATACTTTGTAGCTTTCAACATAAAGTTCCTTTTTTCCATGGGAGAAAGATGATCCAGACAATCTCCATATGTAAGATAATACGCTACATTGGTGAACCAAGAATCCTGATGATCAACGAACAGAGTTAAAGGTAAACTGTTCCCCTCTTTAGACTCATTTTCTGCGATCAATTTACAGAGGCCTTGTCCTCTGACCAGTTTAGTGGGCTTGATATCTAAATTGAATTCCTGTATCTTGGAGACCCAAGATGCTCTATTGTTGATGCCCACATCTTGTTGAATTAAAACAACCTTTACTGCAGAATTGGGAACAAAACCAATTGCATGTGAGTGGAGTATATAATACCTGAACTGCTTTACAACTTTTACTACTGCATAAGCCTGTTTCTCTATGAGTATTTCAACTCATGTTTCTTTAGGGGAATACTCATAAAGGAAATCGACACCTCTTCATTATCTTCTCCTTTTTGCACCAAAATCTTAGACATAGTATGTTCGGATGCGTAGCAGTAAATAATAAAGTCCTTATTAAAGTTTGGATTTACCAGGGTAGGCGCATGTGCAATTGCCTTCTTAATCTCTTCGAAATCTTTTCTGCCAGCTTCATTCCACTTAAAGGCTACTTTCTCACTCATCATATTCACAATGTACTTGGTAGTTTTTGCGAAATCAGGAATAAAATGCTTCAAGAAGTTCACCTATCCAAAGAAAGACCTTACTCCATTTCTATTCGAGGGAAGGCTAAGTTGTTGTGTTGCCTTTACCCTCTATGGATCAACCTTTAATCCTTCTTGTGAAATGATATGTCCCAGAAGCTTTCCTTCCGTAACACCAAAAATGGATTTTTTAGGGTTTAAGGATACCCCATGCTCTCTACATTTCACAAGGACCTTTCTCAAATCCCGCACATGATGCTTCCTTTTTCTAGAGAATACAGTTAAATCATCTAAATACACCACAATAATCTTATTCCTCAAATGTCCAAAGGAAAGATCCATCACTCTTTGAAAAGTTGCCCCTGCGTTAATCAACCCGAAAGGTATCCTATTATAAGCAAAGGTACCCCAGGGGGTTATAAAGGTTGTCTTGTGTTGATCTTGCTCTGCAACGCTAACCTGATTATACCCAAAGAAATCGTCTAACATAGACATCATTTCTGAACTAGAAACAATTTGTAAAATATGATCCATGGTCGGCAGGGGATAATTATCCTTTAGACTTGCTTGATTTAAATTCCTAAAATTGACACAGATTCACATTTCACTGTTTTTATTTCGAACAGGAACTATGTTCGCAATCCAGGTAGAATGGTGCAGAGGATAAATTATCCGAGCCTTCAACATCTTATCAACCTCATGAAAAATCGCTTTTGCTACCTTTGGATTAAAATTCCTTAACTTTTGCCAGAATGGATTAACCCCTGGTTTCAAAGGAATTTGATGTTGGAATGTACCATCTCTAAAGTTCTTCAAATCATCGTAACTCCATGCAAAAACGTCCTTAAACTCAACCAGTAGATCAATGAACTTCCTTCTTTCTATTTCAGAACAACATTTTCCCAAATTAACAAATTTAGGATCCTCATTGGTACCAATATTGATTTGCTCATATTTACCAGAGCTTTGAACCACATGAGCCTCCTTGTCTCTTTTCTTAACATATCCATCTTTCTTGTAGAAAAGATGTTCAAGAGAAACTAAACCTCTTGGAATTTTGTTTCCTTTCAACTGCAACATTCCATCATGTGCCCCTTCTATCATATCAGGAGAAAACTCTTTGCAACTGGCCTCTGATCCTTCATAAAACAAGGATGTAAAAATATCAGCGCATTGCAGAAAATTCTGAATCTGTTTATCATTTTCAAACACCTGCCAAGACTCAGAATTATCTGGCACACTAGGTCTATACACTAGTTCAACCCTGCAAGTGTCAGTTGTGAATTCTGGATGTGGAACCAACAAGGTTGCAGATACCGCCAAAGAATTTGCCCTCAAATTAAATTCCCTAGGAATAGCTTCAATTGAAAAAGTGTCAAAGGCTTCGATCTCGTCCCAAACACGGTTCCTGTAGTGTCTTAATCTCTCATTTTTGATAGCGAAGAAGCCCCTTACCTATTTAACAATAAGTTCCTCATCACCTCTCACCTTCAACATTTTGATCTGCAACCTCCTTACTTTAGCCAAACCTAATAACAAGGCCTCACACTCAGTCGTATTATTTGTGTTCTGGAATTCCAACTTGAAGGAGTAAGGAATGACCTTTCCATGAGGAGGTATCAATACAACCCCAGCTCCTGACCTAGAGGCTGAGCAACTCCCATCAAATTACATAGACCAAAGCTCATTTGACTTCCCTGCATTCAGTGACATACTCTCCTTCTGAGGACCAGTTGTTATCATGTAATTACCAAAGCCACAATCTTGATACAAAATTTGAGCTTTCGGATCATCAGAAGGAAAGAATGTGTACTTAACCTTCGTTTCAGGGTGCAAAAGGACTCTTTGCTTTCTGACTGTGATCACCGCTTGAGACCAGTCCATCTTAATTTCCCCTCCCATGTCTTTACAAAAAGTGCAACTTAACAACATACCATAGCTAGTAGGAATCTCAGCCACTATGATTGTCAACTTGATTCTCTTGGCAAGATGTGCTACTAGGGCAACCTGGGCATCTTTAATTTGTCCTAATAAAGGAACCTACTTGGAGTCCATGGAGTAACATTTGCCAAAGGTCTTTGTTAGGGTTAAACCTAAAGCTTTTGCTATAGCTAAAGGCATGACATTATCGGATGCTCCCGAGTCAATTATGCAATTACTCAACTTATGTCCGTTAATATATAAAGACACATAGAAAGGTTCTGGTTTATTTTCAAGGTTGGGTTCAAGGAGATCATCTTGCAAAGGAGTAGACCTTGATGAGCTCTCAGGGGTTACTAGAGCAGGATTAACATTAGCATGAGGCAGAGAATCAACACTTATTGGTGTATGGGTTTCACTTGCTAAGGCATGGGCATCATCCCCTTTAACAAATTCAACCAATCTATCTATTTCTCTCGGGTTTAACTTCAAATATTCAGCCGGAGAAATCTGAACACAAGATGTCTTGCAAAACTCAATAATGTCAAAAGGGTTAGTAGAAGAATTAGAACTTGAAGGAGTAACGTTTGGAACCATTTTTGACATACCTCCATGATGGGTCAAGATTTCTTTTCCCTTCCCAGAACTGTGTATGGGTGCTGCAGAATCTTGAGATCTCAAATTCTATTGAGTTCTTGTAAGAATTGCGTATGAAGAGTCTTCCAAGGATACCAACACGTTTCCTCCCCTCCCTGAGTCAGAAACATATTCCATATAATGAATTTTAGAGTCGTCAGGCATACCTTGGGAACCTACTTCATCCACTTCTAAGACTATTTCCCCTTTACTGATCATTTGAGAAAAATGAACCATCTCCGGGCACGAAGATCCATCATGTTCATTAGTTAAATGAAACACACAAGAATTTGTCTTAAGTGGTGGTACTTCACTAGCAAGTCTTTGCTGAATAGGGGGTAATTGTAATTGTCTTCCTCCACCTCCTCCCCGTTGATTAGGATATTTTCTAGGGATATCTTGATGTGGCTAGGAATAGGAAGTACTTTCTTTAGGAGCCTATCTCTTTAGAGAAATTACATCATTCAGTAACCGTTGAATAACAGGATATGAGGAAGGAACGGGTTGAGTATTAGATGTTTGTACTTCTCGTTTCCATTTGCCCGCAGTAATCAAATCATCCTCTAATTCAACTGCGAGAGTTTTAGCGGCATTCAAATCAGCAACCCTTTGCCTACGTATCAAGAAACTTATTTCAGAGGGCATTGAATTAATAAAAAAACATTTGAGATTATCATCTAAAGGTTTTTGGTTAACTGGAATCTTATGTAGAGTCTTATCAAATCTTGCCACAAAGTCCCTCATAGATTCAGGAAGTTCCTTTTTCAATTGGGATAACTGAGCTAGAAGGGAGTGTTCATCTTTAGCTACCTTGAACCTAGCTTCGAACCTTGTCTTAAAATCCTACCAGTCGTTATCACACTATTCGGCAAATGATAAAACCAATCAGTCGCAACTCCTGTCAATGTTTAAATAAACAGCCTGATAGCCACATCTTCATGTTGAACCACTACCACTCCACAGGCTACACTGAAAGCATTCAAATGCTCATCTACCGTGACCGTCCTATCCCCACTAAATTTGGGCAAATGATCTCTGGCAGCTTTTGGCAAGGGGTTAAGGTTCAAAACTAAGTTCAACAAGCCTACAGATGCCCCCCAAGGGTTATTGGCTGCCATTGGAAGTATAATATTAAGGGGAGTATGATTAAATGAAATGGGTATAGCAACACTGTGCAGAACCAATGCTTGACAAACTGGAGACACCGGTGATGATGACAAAAGAGATGGAGGTCTACTCCTTGCTCTTCGTTGAGGCGAGAAGGTGGGTTGATAAATTAGATTATGCAATTCTTCAAAAATAGGATCAGAAATCCCTCCTCTCCTCTGGGATCTAGTATACGGTCTGGAGTCCAGTGTGAAATGATCAGGGCAACAAACATCTGGGAATCTGAAATTGATTATCAGGGACATGGATAAAGAAAACCCTAGGAACAACTATTCTTTCAATGACTAACACAGGCTGATCCGATTGTCTTTCTATCTCGCTAAGAAGAGCACTTATTCTGTCATATTCTACTCGACTTCTTCTATGCCTCCAGGCTAGAGTATCCAACTTTGAGGTAATGTTACTTTGTTCCTCTTTTAACCAGTTTAGGTTTGGTTGCAACACATGCAAAAACCCTTCAAGAGGCAATACCATTTACGAAGAACATAGTACACTATAATGACGATCTATTTAAAAAAAAACAAAACTAATTATTCTCTTCGTATCCCCAGCAGAGTCGCCAAAAATTTGTTGTTAAATAGATTTGTCTTTTCTTATCTATTTAATTTAAAGCATTGCAAATCATAGAAGAGCAAACAAACTTTTCACCAAATAGTTGGAAAATCATCTAATTGATTAACCTCTGAATTTAGGTACAACTCCCTCTAGTAAATATTCATTCGGCTCCAAATTACATATAATCAATAGAATGCTTTTCACTAGAAAGCACTTAAAGGCAATTGCATACTCTAGTCAATACAAGATGAATGCAAGTACTGATCCATACATAACTTTTTATATAAAGCCGACAGACTTCATATGAACACTAAAACGAAATGAAAAAGCTTATAAAGATGAACTTAGCCAATAGTTTCCTACATATATAGAAAGGATAACAGCCTCTTCTTTGAAATAGATTTACACAGAAATCAGACTTCAAAAATCAAACACACAGATTTGAAATTGAAAATAGTTGTTAAAAAGATTTCACATTCACAGATGATCATTCACTTTCTTCATACACAAAATGTTCTTAGCTAGTCTTAAAGATAGTCTTTTTCAAAAACTTAGTGAACCCATATCAAGTCATTACATCAAATATTTATAGGTCACCAGACCCAATAGTTCTTTTAACCAAAGTAAAAATTAACTCATATAAGTTAATAGTAAACCACCCTAACTGCAACAACCAAAATTTAAAGAGAATAACTAGGCTTGCTGGCAAACAACTTCCAGCAACGCTAGTCATGCAGTCTGCTCTATTTCGATGTGATCACTTGGTTTAGTGTCCTAAATAGACACCATCACCACCTTGGCCGCACTCCACTCTCGGTGCACTTTTGAAAACTCCTAGATTACCGTTACGTGTGGCAAACTGATATGAATAACCCTCTGTTTCCAGAGCTCCTTCTTTCTCTTCACCATTTGCACTTTATCTCTGTGAGAATCCAGATGATCGAGGCAAATGGTGAGCATCGATTCCACCTTAGAGATCCCCATGAAATCTTCCATGGACAAGGATTTCTCCATCTTGATCTATCTGATGTGGCTGCCAAACTAGTTAATCATCTTTGTGGTGTCTTCCAGAGTTTCACCCTCTTCCTTAAGTAATTGAACATCCACACAGTGTAAGTCCGTCTACATGGTCGCCCTCAAGACTATTAATTCACCACACAAACTGGCTGGCTCGCTATAACCTTGCTCAATAATCTGATTGCACCATTCAATACTCTCCTTGAAAATGAACATAACATCTTCATTTAGTCATGACATTTGGTTTTCAGCAAGAAAGTTCATTAGCCCATAACGTTGAATATCCCGCATCTGCTTCGAAACCACAACCCATTTGGACTTCTCCTTCTTCCATGAGATCAAGTTGGAGTCTAAGACTTTGGTGACCTCATTGGCATCCTTAAAAATCTGGACCAACTCGGTTATGTAATTGGTTGCCTGGCACATAATTGTGGTGAGCCATTCTGAGAAAACCTCGACGATCATCCTGTTCCGTTGAACCTCATCCATGAATTTTTGATTGCTAGGTGACTTTGGACTAAAAGGACCTGAATGTTGGGATAATGGCAATGGGCTGTTCTGCAAAGCATGTATATACTGAGCCATTTGTGTTAAAATTTGTTTCAACTCAGCCTTGTCCCTCTCATCCTTCCAGGTACAGGAGATGATTCGTTTGGTGGAAGACTCCAAGTGCTTAACATCCATGGCTCTGGTTTCGATTCTAAAATCTATTCATTCAACAACATAATCTGCTTCTGAAGCCGCAGCAACATCTTTGTTAGGCTCGGGTCTAGCAATGTCAGTAGTCCAATGCTTAGTATTTTCATCAAAGTCAATCATTGCCTCTGTTTTTAACTTTTTGGGCTTTGTAGACCTTCCCAGACATTTGCTTACAATGTCCTCCATTGATACTAAAATCAAAACTACATTCCTTTTCCTGGTGATGGAATCACTTAGCCATTTTGGTGCTAAGGTTAGTTCTTTTGAAGACATGGATGGAAACCTTGCCGAGGATGGTGGCATAGTATGGTCTATATGAGACTAGATTTCGAGTGTTCCTGAGTCCTGAAAAATAGTGTCTATGTCAATTGAAACCTTGTCCACTTCAGAGACAGGGGATGACATCTTATTCGGTGTTTCCTCTAGGTCTAAATCCAGAATGAGGTGAGAAACTGGCAGTTCAAAACCCTTCTTAGATCTCGATCTGGTAACCCGGCTAGCAATAGAAAGCTCAACCCCAATGTTAAGTTTCTCTTCTTTAATCCTTACTTGTGCCTTTCCTACATCAGAAACGGGAATGTTAGTCACAACAAAAATTTTACTTGCAGTACTCCTCTTCCTACTTTTGCTTCTTGAATTGGTGGCTTGCGCTGGGTGAAAATGATGACCCCTAAGCCAATTTTTTATTGTTCGGATTACACCAAAAGTGCGTATCTGAACACTATCGCCCATCTTCTTGTTCCAATCTATTTCCAGAAGAGGTTCATCATGAACCCATTTCATAAACTCTGAGTCAAGGATATCTTCATCATCGGAGGTGACATCCGAGGTATCCATAGGCAACTTCATGTCGTGAATTTGCTTCAGAGTTAACCTGGACCAACTCCTTCTCCGTACTTCAAATGCATCCTAGCAACCCTCCCAATAATCCTCCAACCGAGGAACTGCTGTTTAGGTACTGCTTTCTTCACATATTGAGCAATGAAACCCTTGCTGTCAAAGTTATCCCTCTTTACAAAGGACTTCAAGTGGAACCTTTTAAATTCAAATTCAAGGTTCAATGCATCAGAGACTACCTTACAACTATAATGACCTAAATCAATTGGAAAGATCCCACTTGTGTCAGAGTCCTCACCACAATCTTTTGTGACGTAAGCAAGCTGTCTAGATACTTTGATCAATATGCAGGAGTCTGAGACGTACCGAGGAAGTCTAAAGGGTTCAGCCTTAAATCCTCTAACTCTTAAATAAGTGAAATGACTAAACTGTATGAAGAAACTGCCATATATGTTGACGAGCTCAACTGCTTCTGTAGACATTCTTCTATACAAATTTCCCTGTAACTCAAAGGTCAGCCTACCAAAGAAAACATCATTCCAGTGGAGATAATCATCGACATGTCCTTTCAAAGTTAAACTATGATGATACTCATAAATCCTCATGCCTTGAACCCATTTTACATGTGACAACCCCACCCACTCTCTCACATAGGAAAACATGTATAGCAGATAAGATGATATATAAAAATTAGGCATTCCAAGATAATTGCTCAAACCCTCGTGTAATCTTTTAGCAATAATGGTTCCCCAGTCAATGAACCGGCTACTATCCAGAGTGACCTGGATGAAGAAATACATCCAGTCTTCCCAGTAAAAAGAGTGAGAATTACCCTTCACCCTGCTCACTAGTATGACCAAATCTCGGATTGCTGGAATTAAATGTTCACGAGTTAAAGGTCTCGACAGCCTCGAGCCCCCTTTTTGGAATTTTACGAGCCAATTCCGGGCAATCACTGTTCTATAATATTGCTTCTTCTTAGAGAAGATCTCGTAAGATTTACCAATGGTCCAGTCTTCATAAGTTTCCCGGTGTGGAATACCCATGGCTGCCATTACCATCTGTCTGTCAATAGACAACAAGACTTCACCATCATTTCTCCTTATGCACCTATTGCCCTTGTCGTAATGATTCATGCATTCTAAGACTAACTCTGGGCAGGCAGCGGCTGTGGGGAAGGCGACGGCTTCTAATAATCCGCTCTGAGCCATAGCTCTCATCGTGGGGTTTGCGATTGAATTCTTTATTCTTTCCAGAAAAACCTCTAAATCTAGCTGAACCAGGGATGTGTCACCCAACTCTGGTAAAGAGCTTACAAGGGAAGACGAACTCATTAATTTGGGTAAAACGGGCCTCATATTT
Organism: Cryptomeria japonica; assembly: GCF_030272615.1. Taxonomy (NCBI): domain Eukaryota; kingdom Viridiplantae; phylum Streptophyta; class Pinopsida; order Cupressales; family Cupressaceae; genus Cryptomeria; species Cryptomeria japonica. The sequence continues at coordinate 500,497,457 of NC_081414.1, forward strand.
TGGTTCGTGGTTTTTCCCAAGTCAATCCTAGGTGAAGAAGGAAATTGAAAACAATAACAAGTAGCTAAAGAACACCCAGATCTTTTAAAACAAACTGCAGCAATTTAGAAAATTGTCGAACATACCTTCCTCTGCTCTTTGTAAACCTCTATTGCTACCTAATTTTCCCGCTCCGAAAACTCCTCAAAATCTTCCCATGAAAATAATAATTCCGATGAGGCAACAACTCAGTTTTTAAAGTGGAGAAAATCTTACCCATCATTATTAAAGTTGCCTTCATTACTCCTTGTTCGTGTGAAGTTACTTTGAAATGATTACGCTGAGGTATGCCTTATCCGTTAAGTCACTTCTCTTCTGACACAACAGATCTTCACACATACTTGCCATAAATGGCAGATTTCAAATGATTAGAAAAAGGAATATTCCTTCCCTCAGTGGCCATCTATCGTGTTCTGAAATTCCACGTCGTCATCACATGGCAAGTCACATGCATCCCAAGGAACCAATACATAAAACTTAGAGCCTTGCGCAATCATCACAAAAAGATATTAACATGACGGATGTTGAACTTGAACCTTGATCCAAAAAGTTTCAAGTTCAAAGTTCAAAGAATGCAAAATGCCGACAAGAACTAGCAAAGCTTAAAATTGCACGGGAGAAGAGAAGATCGAAAAACAACACCCGTTGAAATTTGAACCTTGAACCAAAGAGGTTCAAGTTCAAGTTCAAGGTTCAAGTACAATGCAGTGAAACCTAACAAGGACCGAATGACAAGAGAAATTTTTTTTTAAGCAAAATCTTGACTGATGAACCAGACAATGAGCTAGACAAACCTAGCTTCATACAGGGATGCATATGGAATGAAAATTGTATATGGGCCCAACAATTATTAAGTTATAAAATAACTTTATATTATAAAGCACTTAAATGAGGATATATTTATCACGAGAAGGGGGCCAAGTTATTAATTAATTTATTTGCACATAACCCAAGGTTGATATTTAATTTAATGACGCCAATGAGAAATTATAACATTAAATGTCATTTAAAGTGCTTTATTGGGAAAATTGAACTTCTTCAAGGAGATATTAGGGCTTTCAATGAGAAATTCGATATTATTATTGTGTGTGAATTTTTCATGAAGTTTGTTGTGAGGAGGAGACCAAGGGTTTCAGTCTTTCATCTACCATTGGAGAACAATCAATCTTCATTGTGCAACCATTTGAGGAAGTGGAATATCTTCTGAATTTGGTATTTGGGAGGGTGTCACACAAGGCTCCAGTTGTGCTTCAAATCTGCAAATGATCCAATAATTTTAGTGCATTTGAGAAAGGTTTCAACGTATCATTCATACAAAGGAGTTTCAGATTATAGTGCAAGTCTTGATAAGGAGTTTGCATATTATTTGCACATTAAATAAAAATAAAGTACGACTTGGTTTAATTGAAACAAGGGTGCCATTGCTGGAGGAGTTTGATTTTAATTGGGAGAGGGCACAAAATTCATAAAGTGTCAAAAGAGGGGACACCTATGTGGAAATAATATTTGAACATCATTGTATGGTGATTCTGAATCAGTTACAAGAAGATTAAGAGCTGCCCATTGTGCTTTTTGGAACAACAAGGGTTACAAGTAATCTTTTTTCAATAAAATGGTATGTATCTTTGATTGTAGCAGTGTATTGGTGATTGAGTAATAAAGGAAATTAAATAAAATGATCCTGGTTGCATATATAGCAAGTTGTTTAAATTTTCAATAGTATTACTTTCAGGTTATCCATTGCTTTTCCACCAAAACCTCATCAAAAACATAAAAAAATTGGAAAACTTGAAAAAAAACCAAAAAGAGACACAACACAACAGTTAGAACCAATTTGAGGTTCTTACATTTTAGCACTTTGCACCATTCTTTCTAATCCTTCAATCAATGGGATTGCCTCACTTTCTGGGTATTGTTGACTCATCCATTGTTGAAGATTTTCAAATTCATTGTCAATCTTCTCCAATTCTTCAATTGAAACCCTAGTTAGTGATTCATCCACATCATGAGAATTGTGAAAAGAATGAAGATAAATGACATCATTTTTTGGGTTAGAGGAACCACCAACGTTCTCATGAAATAAGAGCTATCCAAATCAGGCTCCATATCCTTAGTAATTAAACCTTGGGAAGCCTTAATTATACAACTTCTTCTCACAAGAATATCGTAGGTAGGTGTGAGAATTTGCCAATAATAACCAAGTTCCAGAGGCTAATGAATAGCACAACACAAGAGAGACAAAGATAGGCAAGAAAAAAATGTATTCTCATCAAGATGCAAAAATGGATCAACTGGATTAAATAAAATGTAAATGAGCCTACTTATAAAGGCAAGGTTGTGAGAGCACATAATCATTACATATGGCCCAATGAGATACAAGGGTAGGTAGGGGTAGGTAGGAGAAATAATAGGATATTCCACTAAAGGTGGATCACCCACTAAAGATATAATCTAATAAAAATCTATAACACCACAAAATGTGGAATTTCTCCTACAACCATCTTCCCTGGATGCACAATTCCCTAAGTGTCTCATATGCAAACTACAATGAATGCATTATCCTAAGTCAACTTAAGTAAAGTGTAATTATGAGACATAATTTACACCAATACCCCCCCTTAAGTGCAACATAGGGAAATGTAGACTTAAGCTAACAATGCAAGATGGATCTTGGCTACTAGGCCATGTTAGGTACCCATATACAAATGCAATGCAATCTCACAAACGGAGAAAGAGAGAAAAACCCAATGGAAAAAAAATTCCCCCTAAAAGAGAGATGCAAACACAAAATTCTCTCAATGAGAAGAAAAAAACCTCATGTGAGGAAAAAGTCCCCCCATAAGAGAGAAGAAGAGAGACCATGAAGCCCTCTCTCAATGTAGAATATCCTCCAAAGATGGTCCAATGATGTTGACCAGAATCCTCCCCATTAAGAAGAAATAGAGCCAATGTTCCACCAAGAATGTCAAAGTGTGACAAAACCAGGTACCAATGTCGATGAAGAATGACTGATGAATTACTCACTGCAACAAAATGAAGATCAGGCATGGAGATGCCTACTTGAGCATCGACTAGATGCTTATCAATGGCATATAGGTACAATCTAAGTCTCACTAGAACCATGCACAAATTTGTACAATCTAAGTCTCAACTAGAGCCATGCACCAAGTCTCACAAAGATATTTCCTAATCTACCGAGTATAAGAGGATTACATCAAATGTGTCATCAATGACAAGGAAGAAAGAAGAATGACACCTTATATCAGTCGTGTACAACATACCTCTGCAAGAGAATACAACATGACATAGTGCAAAACTGGAAACATGAAGATGATGCCACCAAAAAGATGCACTGTAAAAGAGTGCAGATGAAGATGCCCCTAATTGATATGTTGCTAAGAAAAATGTAGCAGCAAATTTACCCCCCCGATTGCCGGTTAGAGAACGTTGCAAGACAAGTATGAAGGTGGACAAGAAAAAAATTGCTCCCAAATTTTCTTATTTAATGACATTTTGTTTTTAAAAGATTTAAAAAATCTCATTAAAAACATTTATTATTAAAAACATAATAAAGAAAAAGACAGTTTTTTTTATTTTGAAAGAAAAACTTTATTTAGAAAATAAAGAAAAAAAAACACATCATGTTTTTATTTTTTGAATTTAAAAAACTTTATTAAATAATAATAAAGAAAAATATTTATTTTTTATTTTTTAAAATTAAAAAAACTTAATTAAAATATATAATAAAGATTTTTTTTAATTGAAAAATTCTATTAGAAAAATTGCTTTTAATAAAATTTATTTAATTTAAAACATTTAAAAATAAACATAAATTAAAAAAAAGTTTTTAATAAAAAAACTTTGGTACCCTACCACCCGCGTAGGGTCATGGCCCCTGTGGGTCGCAGGCCTGCGACACACTGCAGGCCGCAAGGTCTATTACCCCCCCCACAGCCCCTATTTTAAAAAAAATCAACGAAAAATGAAAAATAGTTTTATTATTATTATTAAATCGTCCCTATGTACCTTTCTGCAAAGCATCTGTATGACAAGCTTGGGAGGGGATTTTTCTCAATTTTGGGTGCTCGCAGCCAATTTCGACAAATTGACAATTGATCTTGGGATTTTGGGGCCTTCTGAGCGCAATGGCAATGCCGAATTTTTAAAAAAATGCTCCAAAATTGCATATTGCTCCTGGGACAAGTAACCACCCTCCACCTTCTTACGACTATAGATTTGGCCTCTGGTGTCAGATTTGGACAAAACAAAAGGTGACCTTGACTTTATCTAACCTCCTCAATCCAATGGTAACCTCAAATCTAACTCAACAAGCTCCAATAATAACCTGTAATAGAAAGCTCTAAAATACAAAATCCCAAATTGCATCAAATTTCTCTCAAATGACTATCCATGACACCCTATAGGCTTTGATACCATGTGAGAATTTGCCAATAATAACCAAGATCTAGAGGCCAATGAATAGCACAATGAAAGAGAGATAAAGATAGACAAGAACAAACTATATTCTCATCAAGATGCAAAAATTGATCAACTGGATTGTCAATTGGATTACATACAATGTAAATGAACCTGCTTATAAAGGCAAGGCTACGAGAGCACACGATCATGACATGTGGCCCAATTAAATATAAGGGCAGGTAAGGGGAGGTAGGAGAAATAATAAAATATTTCACTAAAGGTGGATCACTCACCGAAGGTGGAATCTGATAACAAGATAACACCACAAAAGGTGGAATTTCTCCTACAACCATCTTCCCTAGATGCACAATTCTCTAAGTGTCTCATATGCAAACTACAATGAATGCATTATCCTAAGTCAACTTAAGTAAAGTGTAATCATGTGATATAATTTACACCAACAACAGGGCTAGTGGTAATAAAACTCATGCACTAAAGAGGGAAATTTGAATTTTAAATTAAAATTGTGATTAAACAATGCAAAATTTTGTAAAAGTGATTGATTAACCAAGTAATTAAGCAATTTGATTTGTGAATTTGAAAGATAAATTCCTCTAAATCATAACATAGCATATCATAAAGATCAGGTCTAAAAATAGATTGAAAAATTATGCAACCCACAAGTAAATTTTCAAAATATAAATTAAGGCTTTTGTAAATTCAACTATAAAATTAATGTAATTCAATTGAAAATGAGATCTATGAGTGCAAATTTGAATTTTAAATTGCATAAACAATTAGATCTTAAATAATTAATCCAAATTAAGCAACCAACAAGTTCAAATTTAGAATTAAAAATTAGGGTTTGTGTGAATTTAAACTCTAAATTTATGTAATTCAATTGAAAATTGAACTTGTAAATGTAAATTTGAATTTGAAAATGCATAAACACACAGATCTAAGAACATAAATAGGAAATTAAGGTGTAATATGTAAGATTCACCAAAAATTAATTGGTGAAAACTTTAGGGTTTCACCAAAGAATGTAGTAAAACCACTAGTTTTTGCTTAGGGACCATTACATTAGGGAAAGATGGAATTTGATAGATCTAGACTCTGATCAGATTCTTGGTTTCCTAGATAGAACTCTTCTTTCCATTTAAATTGGACTGATTTAATTAAAGGTGCTAAAATGAGGTTAAATATGTGGATATTGAAGTAATTATACATAAACAGTAAGCTACAATCGTCAAACATAGCCACAAATCTGGATTTGAGCTGTGGATGAATGTTCAAATTTGTTCCTAGAAACTTGGCCTAAAATGTCAAGACCATGGTGGTGGTCGTCATGGTCCTTCGAACTTCTCATCATTGAAAGGTGAATATGTTCGTCTCTATGAATCCTGTCGATTCTCTTAAACTTAACTTGGTACCTATTCCTACACACATTGAAAAGGGGAAAATGGTTGGGAATAAGGGTTTGCCTTAGGTCAAACCTCAATTTTGGAATTAACCATGAAATAGAATTGAAATGTAAATGAAGTATTGTAATGGAAATGCTTTCCTTTTGAGAGAAAGGTTGAAAATGTCTAAAACACTAATGATATACCTTTTTATGAAGTTTTGTTTGTCTTCATAAGGAATTAGGGTTTCATGTAGATAGTCTTCATAAAACATAGAACATGAATGCCATCTCCAATGCTTAAATATTGACTTTACTTTTGCTCCAATTATTGAAATAAGATTGATTGCTTTCTCACTTGAATTTGCTAGGTGTAATTGAGGACTTGAATTTTGTAGATTATGTGATTGTTTAGGTTTGAAATGAGAGGGGTATACATCCTTTTATAAATTCTAGTTGAAAAACAAATTAATTTATCGATGCAGGCCGATGCAAGATCTAGGTTCCCCCTCAAACCAAGTTACCATCATGAGGTACCAAAATGGGCCCTTTTGGAGAGGACCATGATGTTGGGCGCCATGGTCCTGGACATTAGGGTCCCAAGATCTTGGGGAGAGAAATGCAGATAATGAAAATGTGAGCTTGATACATGGTCGAATCAGGGCTTCAATCAGGGCTTAGAGGACGAAAGCCAAAGTGAGGGACCAAATGAGGACAAAATTGTAAGGGAGTAAAATTTAGAACGCTACAAGATCATTAAGGGTTAGGGTTCAAATAGGATTAGGGTTAGCATTCTATGACAAACCTTGGGGTTACAATTAGCCTTATGGTTATGATTTAACTAGGATTTCAAATTTAGGGTTATAGTTATAATTGTAATTTAATTAAGAATATGATTCAATTAATATTAATATTAGGGTTAGGGTTATTATTAAATTAGAGTTAGAGTGCTCCTAGAGTCCAACTAAGGTTAGGATTACAAATATTCTAGTAGGGAAATAAGTGCAAAGACAAATATAGAAACCTTGTCGCATCTCATCGCATGATGTTCATGGAAGACTGTTAGAAATTAGGATCTTAGGGTACTAATAATTATAAACAATATCATAAAGTAAATGAAATAAGAAACATACATGAATTATAAATGTACACATTACACAAGATATACATGGGGAAAACCCTTTCGGGTAAAAAACCCCATAAAGCATCATTCAATCAAAACACTTACAAATATAGTCTATCATTAAATAGACATGAACCTGTGGATACTCCTCCAATAATTCCACATGGCTAATAATACCTCTTGTGCATAGTGATACAAATCACCATAAAGCTCCAAATTCTCACACCTCTCAAATGAGAGAGAACCTCCTTAAATATAAGAGGAAGGGTGGCCTCACTAGTCACACCTTTTCAATAACCCCCATTCATAAATAATTAATAATCTAATATTTATTAGATTATAATTATTTCAAATGGGATATACTTATAAAGTATATAATATATAAGGTTATAAGGTTATAAGGTTTTATAACCTTATATTAGAACATTATATATAAATGTTTTAAGGATGTGACCCCTAATAACATTATATTCTAACACTCCCCCTCAATGTTAATAGGGGATCACATGCCAATTTCCATAAAAGAAAAAATGAAGTACCCCAATAAAGTAGGTCTTCTTTGACAATGATAAATAGGGATACAAATATATGCCAACATGAAGATCATGCATTTTGGACTACATGAAAGTCATCTTGTCATAATTTATAATCCCAATGTTTTAAAAAATGATGCTACGAGGTCTTAAAAATTATGTTGGAGCCGCGATCTCCTCATATTAGCCTCTCCCTAGGTTCATTACATAGTGCTCATAGGACTTAATACAAATGTGCCCATAGGACTTAATACAATTCTTTTACAAGTGGAAGATTTACAAGGAGAAGAATTTACAAATGCCCGTAGGACTTAAGCACAAATATGTCTATAAGACTTACTAATGCCTACCTGCAGTAATTAAAACAAAAAAGGACTTACATATGCCTATCTACAGGCTTAAAGGACTTACTAATTCCTATATAGGTCTTATTTCATACCTATTAGGACATGTGCGTACCCGTAGGATTTAAAACTAGGATTTAGCCACTAGGTGATGTCATTGGCATGTACACTCCCCCTCAATGGCATCACCTAAGGCCAATAATTATTTTAATTTGGAGCATATAATTCCTAAAGGTCTTATGCCTATTAGGTATAACATCTAGGATTTAGCCACTAGGTGGTGTCATGTACACTCCCCCTTAATGACGCCACCTAAAACCAATCACTGCACATAGGATTTTAAAGTGATGGCTAAAATTACAATATATATCATGTGCCCATGATCTTCAAAATGTCTTTATTATGGAATGATTTCACTTGAGTGAGGTGCCCATGATCTTCAAAGCACCTTTATTATGAAATTATTTCACTTGAGTGAGGTGCCCATGATCTTCAAAGCGCCTTTATTATGGAATTCTTTCACTTGAGTGAGGTGCCCATGATCTTCAAAGTGCCTTTATTATGGAATACTTTCCCTTAAGTGAGGTGCCCATGATCTAAAATGTTCATTTTGATTTTTAGAAAGGAATATAATACCAAGTAAGATGGTACTTTTACATGTATCCAACTAGAACTCTTCCATAAATCTTCAAGGCCATATTGATTCTTCAAGAGCTACATAAATTTCCCCTTTGATTCAGAGACACATAGAAGATAGTATTTTTATTAAATTTTTGCACCGTCCATGTAATAGCACCTACACATATGTTTTGAGGAAATAATCTTGCCAAAGAAGCACCAAAATAGTTAGTAACATAGTAATCAAATCAACTTGATTCTTGGTGCAAAGAATTTTTTTTGATAAATTTGTCATTTCTAAAGATCACATAATATTTCTCATAAATTTAGAGTATAGTCCAATGATTATTAGTAAGGATATCAACATATATTCTCATGAGCATAACCATGAATAATTAGTTGTCATATTTAAAAGAAAAGTAGACATGCTACTACATGTAAGGTAATGATCCATAAAAAAATTAAGCAAGAGGTGAGCTATCCTTTCTAGGTATGCCCCCCAAATAGTTTATAAGGGTGATAGCCACCCATTATAAGTAGATGCTTTACACCCAATAAATGTAGAGGATACTTAAAAGATAATTAAAAAAATGTTAGCTAATGTAACACTCATGGGAGAAAAAAAAATGTATTAGCAAAAGATGCTTTAAAAAGTTTATGTAATCCTCTTTATGTATGGATGTGCAAAAGTTTGAAACTTTTTTCCTTACTTTTTATATTCACCTTTTCATCCTTATATCTTAGTGAAAAAATAAAATTAATTTGTCAAATTTAATATAATGAGAGTTTGGGTTTTGAGAGAAATAGTGACCTCCGTAGATGGTTGTGTAGACCACCTATGTTCTTTAGGGTCCAATTTGTTCCAGAATATTATATCAACTTTGGTACATATAAATTATCAAAATCTAGTTATAAGTATGAGGCTAAAAAAGATTACTCTTTTAACATACATTCTCAATAAATGTCTTTAAACCTTGTAACCATGGGTCACTTAGTTGTTTACCAATTTCTATATAAACCTCTTTGCATTGGTTCATTAATTATTAAGGATCACCCAAATGTGTCACCAAGTGTCTCTTTTCTTCTATGAATTAAGATTCAACTTAGAGGGTTTTGTTAATACAAACTTTAATGATCTATTTATTCAAGGATCATATATACTGCTTAATGACATATATAATCATATATAATGTGGCCGAGATAAAAGATTCACCCCATAACATTTATGAGAAATATTTATGTTCTCCAAAATAAAGTTGATCCACTTCATGTGAATAAACAAAAAATGAAAAAGAAATCCCTTAAAGAAAAATGGTTCTACTCTAATGTATACTCCCTTTTCCATATAATGAAGATATACAATTTAAAGTATTTTGATCCCTTAAAGATACAAATAGCTTCAAAGTTTGGCTCAAGTTAGAATTAGCTTTTTGAGTCCATAACTCTGAAGTCATATTTAGGAGTCATTTGAATATGAAAGATCCTCATTGTAATTCAATATAAAGTATTTTTCAATATAGCCATTCAAGATCATTATGGTATAGATGCAAAAGATGAACTGAATCAATCTCGATTGTTTGGATGACTGTTTGTTTCAAATATACAATGTTTATTGGCCCTTCACATGTTAGATGGAGATGTTGACGATATGCCAAATCCTCAATATATCAAAGAAGAAGACTAAACTAGTGAGCAATTTTCAGTTCAAATATTTCTATACTTTACATGTCATTAAGGAGGTGCCTCAAGCCTCTGAATTTAACATGGAAGTTATGGGGATAGGAGAAGAAAATCATGATGTTTTAATTATGGAAGTAGTCTCTTGGACTAGTCGTGGCCTCTATTTGCTATGAAAACATTTACCTTCGATCGGTTGCAAGAAAGCCCTTTTTTGACTTTTATAAGGATGAGTACTATTTCCTTGAGTAATATAAGGACACAAACTTTTATGAAGAATTGCATGAAGATAATAAATTTGATATAGATGAGGCTTTCAATAAGTGATTCGACTTCTTTGAAGATTTCATTTAAGGACTCCTATTCAAACAATTTAACAAAGTTACATATAAATATAAAGATAAAATATAATGCTATTTGAATATTGCAATATATGTATTTTTCATATTTCTTCAAAAAAGAAAATATCACGATCTTATATGAATTGTGATCAAATTGCAAGTAAAATGGTGTTTGATTGAAATGTCATGTTCAAAGGCTATGAAATTTATTTTCTTTTGATAAGCTGAAAACAATTTTTTGACTTTTATAAAGACATCATATTTAATAAAAGATTTCATGAATTCAATTTTAAGATTAAACAAAGGAAAAGCTCAAGTTTCTAAGCCTTATATCAAGCTATTTTTTTTTATCATTGATAATTTCACATATCTCTCTAAAGAGAAACAACATACAACTTTCTAAAGGACTTGATCTAGTAACTAAAGCACAACTTTCTATACAATTGGCACTAAAATTAAGGATTTTGTGACTATGTACTTCTCTTATAATGGAATAATTTTGAGTTAATAAGATTATGAAATTTGATGTTATAAAAAATAAATATGTTATACTTCACTTAATAATCAAACATTAACCCTCACAACCCTATGCTATATGAATATTTAAAAAAATATGAAATATTATTGAAAATATCACTTAGAAAAAGAAATACTTAGAATTTCCTTACTTGGCTTGATAAATTGAATTTAAATCAATGGAGAAGACAGTCTAAATACATAGCACAATTGGCCTTGCACATGTGTTGAATTAGCATAAATAAGTTTTCCATCAAGTTTTATATGTCTTCTAGTATAACCTATAAAAATGATTAGTACTAGCCTAACCTGCTCTGATACCATGTTAGAAATTAGGATCTTAGGGTACTAATCATTATAAACAAGATCATAAAGTAAATGAAATGAGAAACATACATGAATTATAAATGTACATATTACATAAGATATACATAGGGAAAACCCTTTCGGGTAAAAAACCCCATAAAGCATCATTTAATTAAAACACTTACAAATATAGTCTATCATAAAATAGACATGAACCTGGGGATACTCCTCTACTACTTCCAAATGGCCAATAATACCTCTTGTGCATAGTGATACAAATCACCATAAAGCTCCAAATTCTCACACCTCTCAAATTAGAGAGAACCTCCTTAAATATAGGAGGAAGGGTGACTTCACTAGTCACACCTTTTCAATAACCCCCATTCATAAATAATTAATTATATAATATTTATTAGATTATAATTATTTCAAATGGGATATGCTTATAAATCATATAATATATAAGGTTTTATAACCTTATATTAGAACATTATATATAAATTTTATAAGGATGTGACCCCTAGTAACATTATGTTTTAACAAAGACAAGACTTGGAATGAAGAAAGTAGACTAGAAATACTATCTAAGCGTCACATCTCATGTATTAAATATAAGTACATTGTAAGATCCATTCACTAGAATAAATGTGATGTAACGATGATGAATAAAGATACTTGACATAGATAAAGAATGATATGTAAAGGATTGTACATATAAATATAAGGAGTTATAAGGATATGTAATGTATTGTAGTTGATATTAAAAAATGCAAATACTTTTAAAGTCTCAATATGTATATGTTGTGTATGTTCTAAATATGATTAACAACTAACCTTCTGTCTAGATACAATTCCTTGTTGCCTCAATAGGAGTGGCTCTAAGGTTTAAGGAAAACAATACTAGAAATGCTTAGGGTACAAAATACTAATTTGCATCCCTCAAATTTCTTGCTAATAATGGTTTTGTTGTTGGGACCCTAGATAGGTTTTGTTTATGTTTACTAGGAAAAAAATTTAAATTCAAAATCTTATTCCATATCAAGAAGGAAAGAAGATGATGAAGGAGATGTGATACATTATAAATTTGTTCTCTTGATGTATACCCATGACATGGGGTTAAGCACCAAGGGGATGAGAAATGGAAAAGGGGAAGAGGTTTGGAGAGACCCATGAAAGGATGTGAGTATGAAGGAAGTTATCAGATAAGCACCATGGAGAATAACAAAGGAGTAATGCAAACCCAAATAAAAAATGGCCATGACCAAAGGGGACAATGAAAATTCAAGAAAAATCAAAGAGAAAATTGACCTAGAAAGAAAGGAACAATGGCTAGCCCAAAAAAAGAAGATAGGATACAAAGGAAAGTAATTGAGAGAGAATAAAGGCATCAAAAAAGGATGGAAATGACAACAAAATTGAGACTAAAGAGTTTCATTGGTGGTTCTACTAAGTGAGTTGTTGTCGGTGTTGCTAGAAAGAGAGGAAAATAAAGTAGAAAGAGAGGAAAAGAAAGTAGAAAGAAGAAGGAGAAGACCTTAGAGAAGATGAGTATTGTTGAAAGGAACTGGAAGGTTATCAGATAGCTTCAAAAAGTTCATCAATAATTAAGAATCCAAGATATTGTTGACAAGGAAAAGTAGTACCATAAAGGCTCCTACCCTATCAAAATCCCCTAGAAACCCTAAAGAAAAACCTGGCCTATTTAATATCACAATTGAAGTGGATGACATATTTAAAGAATTTATACAAACTCAAGATAAGATTTTATTCCTAAGTGATGATTATTTAAGAAAATTAATTAATAATTTATAAGCAAATTAAGAATGGAAGAAGGTAGTTCAAAGATGGGCAATGAAATTGGCTCATTAAAAACTCAAAGATTAAAATGTTGTTTGGAAGAGTCACAACCACCAAAAAAGGACCCATCCCCATTGTGACCATCTAATAGTAGGAGATTTTTGGTAGAAGTATTGTCATAGCATAAAGAAGTAAGAGAAGCAATAAATTAAAGAAGATAAAACAAAGCAAGATATACCCTGGAGTGAGATATTGTGAGAAGAATACATTGACATCAAACTAGAAAGAGATAAGGGGAGATAAATGAAACCTTGGATTCGTGTGAAGAAGGATAGACAAATAATTCATCATCATCCAAAAATTAGGCTAAAGATAATTTTCTTTCATCATCCTGTTATTCAATCCTTGTTTCCTTATGCATGTAGATACTCTATCCTTGGGTAAATTAGCAGCCTCCATTTTCCTTGGAGGTGATGGAAGGGGCTGATTTACCTCTTCTTCTTCTTCTTCACCTAGAGGCCTTTCAATTTTCACCACCACCTTGGTTTCCTCCTCACTTGCATCTAAAGAATATTGCACCAATGGTGCTTCTTGCTCAGTCCTCTATCTCTTTTCTTGTTGTTATTGTGGTGGGCTTGGAGAGGGAGCTTCTGTAGATTGAGAATCAATTTACACAATTTGAATCCTAGTAGGTGTAGGATATTACCTTTGAGGTGGCCTAGGAGTGGGCCTTTCCCCCACCTATAATGCCTTCTCCAAAGGACCAAGGCAAAACCTGACAAAAATAATTTTTGTAAACACAACAACCAAAAAAATAAGTGTCATGTGGAACATGATACGAAGGCAATGACAACAATAATGAATCCACAATTGCATAAGTAAGGAGTACTTGTATAAAGCTAAACAATCAAGGGGCAACTCATCAAGGAGGACCTACAAGAGAGGGAACAACACCCAGTTACAATCGAGCATCAACCTACAATCATATTCCCTCTTGACACCACACGAGGATTCCATGAGGGAGCATCATCCTCCAACCCACATCCAACACACACTAACAACATTGAAGGGAGGCCTAGGTGCTAACACTACTCAACTAGCTCACAACACTTGACCAAATTTGAGACAATACGTAGGATGAGGGAACATTCTCCTTCAATCCACTCCGCAAGACCAACGATGATCCTCCAAGAAAAGTATAACCTTTCCTAGAAGTATCTAGGTTCAAGTTTACTAATTGACCTCCCTTAGAAACAAAGGAAATTTGAAGAGAAGAAGCTCAAAGTCTGAAAACCTTCATCAGGGGTCAGAAATTCAATATACCCAATACTAACAAGGAATTGTAGAGGCATGATGTCCGACACCCGACACCTTGGTACCTCCAACATCTGAGATTTAATAGGCTCTCATCAAGCCTTATTAGGAGTCAAGGTTTTGAACTTTCAAGTTTGAAATGAACATTGGAATGCCCAATGCCCAAAAATCATTGGGGCTGCAAGCACGAAAGCTACCTTTCAAGGATCAGGGAGTAGAGGTGCGCCTACCACTTTCCAAACATAAAATGCAAATCTCCAGTGCTCGATGCCTGACCCACTAAGAAAACTTGGAGATGGAGAAGATGGTTTTGGGGGTCAGGGGTCCGATACATATTTCACACTAAGGGAAATCCAAAGAGAGAAGGTTGGATCCACAAAACCTGAAAGACTAAAAAGGTTATAGTGATGAAGAGGGGGGCTTTTGAGGGTTGGGGTCAGGGATGTACTATACCTTTCCCACATAATTAACCAAACTCATAAGACATAGGCCCGATCCTTGAAGCCTGAAACACTCAAGAAAAAAGATAAAGTTAAAAGGCCTTCGGTGATCAGGGTATGGTGTTAAGGTTCATCCCTTTCACATATTTTATGAAAAACCCAAGGGCACAAGTCCAATCAATGAAGTCCAAAACACTAGGAATGAGGACAACTCAATGAGGTCCATGAGTAGGATTTAACCTCATAAAAAGGCAAGAAGAGACATCACCTATGACCTTCACAAGGCATCACTTATGACCTTCACAAGCCTTCATCAAAAGACTGGAGGGAACATGGTGAAACACACCACCACCCTTGACTCAATTGAGACTCAATACATTGATTTTAAGCCAAAGGAATTGTTCCTACATTCATTAATACTAGCATAACTATTTTTAAGCACCACGTTCATTTTAACCCAAATAAAGATTCTTACGTTCATTTTATCAAATTGTATGAAAGTTAAAAAGACATACATGTAAACATGTGTGTTTGATAACAATACCAATACACATAAAATAATTAATATAATTGGTACCACATGTGTGACATGATTACACTCCATCCAATAATGAGGTCCAATAAACATTACAATTACAAGGTATTAGAGCTTAAATATCCCCAATTACACTTTTTACATATGAATAACATTAAATAGATAAAGTAAATGCTAGGAGGAGAGAGGAGTATAAGAGAGAACTCAGTCCATGATCTTCAAATCTTCAATTTCCAACAGTGGTTCCACACCACCCTACTATGTGGAATCAAAAGATTCATTCCCACTATGCTAGGAGGTGTCACAAGGCCCAAACACACACACACATAAAAAACATGGGAAAAAGGTATACACTCACACCAATCATGAGATAAACATAGTATCTGAGTATGCATCAAAATCACCTTCTCAACACAAGTAAAATATATGGTCTATCTCAACATCCAACGAGCTATCTTCGAAAGGTGGGAAAAGTAGAACCATCAAAATGGCCTCATGTACTCACTAATCAAGGTACCACTATACCCTTCACAAAGAGACAAGTTAAGATACTAATACTATCACATTGGTCACCAAATGACCATAGATGGTAGAATACCAACCAATTTCCAAAAGTAGCTCAAGAATGGAACACCCAATAAAAAACACATCACATTCTCAAATAGCAAGTGGCACAAAATTCAATGCACAACCACACTTATTCATGACATACATGACATGTGTTTCCTTAGAAAATGTTTAACATTTCATGAAGCACACAAATGATCTCCAATATCTGAACATCATGATTCAGATGAAATACTCAAGTTTTACCAATTTTAAACAAGCATGAAAACAATTTGCACAAAAGCATTTTATGATGATAATTTTGACATTATTCCAATGGGTTCAATTTGAACTTATACAAACTAAATTATCATTCCCACACTATAGAACATAAAATTTCAAAATAAACATTCAAATTTCTCATTTTTCAAAATGCAATGAAAACTATAAATTTATCAAAAATGACATTAAAATAGCTTGAAAATTTGTCAAAAATTCAAACTTTAAATTTTGAAAAACAAAAGATACCCTTTGGTTCTAAATGTGCTTAGCTACATTCTTTTCAAATAAAATTTATTTTTTAATCATTTCTTAAATATTTAGGTAGCATAATAGCGTTTTGGGGAAATTTCTCAAAAACTCTACATAATAAATTATACTCAATATAGAAATGCAAAATAAAAGGCATTGGAATGTCCTAACCTTCCCTCAATCATATTCCAAGCATTCAATTGAGAAATAAAGCCCAAACAAAAATATGAAAAACCTACCTCAAATTTTGCCATAAATTTAAATGACCTCATGTATGCTCAAATCCATCCACAAGCATGCTCTCCTACCCATTCCTATTTGACTTCTTTAAACCTCATCAAATTTCATCCACATTTGCATTCACAATCCAATTTTGAAGAATTGGGCCAGAAGAGAGTTTCAAGAGCAATTTCTTTCAAAAACAAGAATGAATAAAAATGTCCTTTTTCTCTTTTGCACCATTTTCTTTTTTCATATAACTTTAATTTTATTTATTTTAAATTTGTGATTTCTATTTTACAAGAAGAAAAACTTTTTCCTTCATTATTGGCAATTTATATTTCCATCCGATTAAATCAAATATAGATACACATTCCCTCCCCGGTAATATTTTGAAAACAATTAACTTAATTATATTTTCTCAATTTTATGGAAAATAACATATTAGGCATACAACCATAATTCATAAAATATTAAATTATGACTAGGGAGGATTTAAACTACCATTTTAAATGTCTACCTTAATCTAGTTGTAATTCAAATATAATAAAAATACATATATAGAGTTATTTAATACTTGCAATTAAGTTAACTATAAATAAACATTCCCAAGCCAAAAACCTTTTAGAATAAAATAAATTAATTTCATTTACCGTTATTTCATCCAAACCCATTTATTTCTTTTAAATCCATGAAAGCATATTTTGCATATCAAATGTATAAGAGATAAAAATTTAACCAAATATTGAAACACATACACATACTAGCCATTCACATAGAGTTGGGTTTTAGAGAATCATACCAATCGAGGTATATAAGTCTGCATGGGTAAATAAATAGGAACTTGTACTCGAATCAAGTACAATGAGTAAGGCTAAATGATTATGGCCAATGTGACACTTCCACATAACCACTATCGGGGTATGCTTTGATCTATAGAGCCAGGTGGAGACGGTACCTAGTACCAGTAGCCACTTAAGTTGTAGCTATAGCTGTCCCATGTTCTGTAAGCTAGTGTACAAGACAAGATTAGAGGGCGAAGGAGGAAAAGGTGCACCATGTGTGCCACCACTTCCACCAATACCTCCAAGAGGACCAATGCCACTGGCAGATGTAGTACTAGTGCTGACCGTAGAGATATGAGTTGCAGCAAAGGCAAAGGTTGAGCTACTAGACATACCCGTGTAACCCAAGGGAGTGGATGAGGCATTGATGCTAGGAATAGTAGAATCCACCATATGCACGTTCAACCCCAATATGTCAACGTTGATCTGAGAACTAGAGGCGTTAAACTAGGTATCTTGAGGGGGTGCATCTGCCAAGGGTACATGGTGTTTAACAAGTATGGACAATGCCCTCAACATCTCTAAACCTTTCTTATCTGATATGATCATGTCTCTTAGAGTGTTAACCACATTCCCAACCTGAGTTAGGACATTCTCCCGAGTAAGGAACCCTTCAAAATCTCTTAGGTTCTCCTCGAGAGACTGAATCCGGTCAAAGTCAATAGTGACAATGGAGTCATGGTCAATGATAGGAGGAGAAGGCAGTGGAGAGTTCATTAGGGAGTTATTCTGAGAGCTAGCAGCTAACGAGCCTCCCATGAAAGGAATATGAAGAGGATGAGAGGTGAAAAGCTCATTTGGGTCAAGCGGAGGATCTCTGATCATCACATCGGGTAGAGGAGGACTATAATGATTGGAAGGGAAACTCTGTCTAGATGTCCTCCCAACTACAACTCCTATGGCAATCTGTATCATAAATCTCATAGACAAGCCTCACGACGTTGAGACCACACTACAGGGACATGAAGGGTTTGGTCTTCTAATAAAGCTTGCTAAATGGAAAGATAAAGAAAAATGAATGCAAATGCTAAAATGGAGATTCAAGCTACACTTTTTTTTTTAGATTTTAAATGTATGTAATAAACTAAAAGGTAAATACACGATAAAAAAAGGAAACTAGCTTCACATCGGGTTCACCAAAATGTAGTGGAAGAAATTTGTTACCTCAAGGATGATGGATCCTAGAGAACAAATCGACCCTCCAATACCTCTTCTATATAGGTGCTAAGGGTGAGCTAGGGGATACTAAATAACCAAACTAGGCTAATGCAAGACAGACGGGCCCCCCAGATTGTCCTGATAAGTCTTTGTGGATAGGACGAGCACGTGTATCTGAGACTACAACACGATGTACTAGCATCCTGTATGGATAGAGACAGAGAGTCATACAGAGGGATGCTAAACTTCTGTATAGATGCACATAAAGTAAAATAACTAAAAGATATGAAAAAAATGCAGATATCAAAAATGAAATAAAAGAATGGAGGGCAAGGAAAAAGATGAACACACAAGAGGTCCAAGCTATGAAGCCTCTTGCTAAATGAGCTCCTCATGAACATGAACCTGCACACATGCAAAGGAGGAAAATGTTGGGGGTTGTGTTTTGGAGTCTACCTCAATAAAACCCCTCGTTTCAATTTTTCCACCTCCACGGACAACCCAGTAGATTCAACGAGAAAAGGAAGATAAAGAATAATAGAAAAAAATTATAAAAGATGAAAGAAATATGGATTCAAGGAAAATGTATAAAACAATATGAGAGAAAGAGAACAAAAGAGATAACTACCCTATGAGGCTCCAAAGAAGATGCTTTGAAAATGTTATGTGTTCTCCAAGCTTCCAACAATGGCAAACTTATGAAAACCTATGAATATTGCCCAACAAGATCGCTAAGAGCTTCAACCTGCAAAAAAATGATCCATAATCCTCTAAAATGCCTTCAAACAAGAGAGATATAGGCCTTGGAAGGAAAAATGACATCAGTGGGCGCAGGCAGAGGCATTACAATTTCTTCCAGGCATAGGCATAACACTTCAAATGGCCACCTGTGGACTATCAGATTCATGGGACACTAGCGTGTCATGCAAATGTCTCTTGACTGCACTAGTGTCATGAGGATGACAAGTCGATAGAGTTGGTAAGCTTCCAATCTAGAGTTGATGAAGCGATCTAGGTGGGCAAAAAGACAAAAGCGACGGAACACGACCTCCAATGACGTGGAGGAAGGTGCCATTTGTTGCGCTGAATTGTATAAGGTGTGATTTTTTATGTTACACACATGTCAAGCGTACTTGCTCAATATACAAATATATATCTTTTCATCTAATCATGAATGCAGGCCTAATAATTATAGTTTGGGAAAGCCTATGACACATACATTTGTTTTACAATACACTTTAAATGTAAATCTCTTTTAAGAAATCAACATAAAATCGCAATTATTAATATTATTCAACCATATACCATCTAAAGCATGAATCAATACCATAATATCACTTCAATTAGGCTAGGGTTAGGGAGGCATTATACCACCATTGGAGATTTTCCACATAATTTCTCAAAATTTTGAAGAATAATTTGGATCTTCTCAATAGGATCCTCAATCTCTAAGTAGCAACCTTGGAAATTAGGATTAATCTTGTTCTTTTCATCTTCTCTCTTCTAAATAATTTTGTATTTCCTTCTTTTTTGATGCACCTCCTCCATATTTTGACATTTTTTTATGACATACTATAAAGAATTTGGTTCTTATAGGCTCCTCTTCTCATTTTCTCTATGAGTGTTTTAGTATATTTGTTGGGATCAAAATCTCTGGCTACTCCAAATTGCAAAGTGTATCTCTTTAGGATGGAGTAAATTGCCTCCAAAATTTTACACTTGAATGAAAATCTAAGAAAACCATGTAATGAGACAAAAAGGTGCCTTTCTTCTAATTTTCAAGATGCTCTTTCTCAATCCACACCAGCTACCACATATATTCTAGAAATTCTATCATTGGAGGCGCAAACTTTGGTAGGATATGTGATGAGATAGAGCAACCATAGTGCCTGAATAGAGTATAGTCTAAATGTAAGAACCAATCACCTCTATTGTGGGTGTGAGTTGAGTTAGGCCCCCTCTCTTGTGGTCTAAACATAGTGACAATTTGAGGAGGCAATCTATCCAAAATTTCTCCTAAAAACCCAACAACCCTTACCACGAACTAGTTGTGTAAGGTAAAATAATATAAGTTGGGGCAGTGCATATCCCAAATATATGTCTATCATTGGAAAAACATTCTATTGCTGTTCTCATATGTCATTATGACCTGTAGATCCTTTTTCCAACCTTCCTTTCCTTCATACAATAAAAAGTGACACAGGAGAGAGTAAAATTTATAGTCAATTGTTCTCTCATTTCTCTTTATTCTCATTAATCCTTGTGGATTTATTGACAATATAAGTTGTATAATCAAACTTAACATTCACCATTGGGTTATGAATGTGCATGGCCATGCACATGAGATCAATTGGTATTGTTTGTTCACAATCTCTTCCCAACACCTAGTAGAGGGCATAATATGTCTTGACAAAATACCTCTCAAATGTGGTGATTAGAAAGGGCTCATTCTCATTAGTAGGAATGGGGACAAGCTATTTTTTGAGTCCTTTTAGCCTATAGAGTGGCACCTCTCCCCATCTCAAAGTACCTTTTTTCATTTCATATTTCTCCTTGAGGTCCTGAAAATCAATCTTCATAGTAGTTGTCCTACTCAACATGAAAGCATCTAAGATCCACTTTTTGGAAAGAGTCACTAATGGTGCACTATATCTTCTCTTGATAACCTTGATGTTATCATCATATTCCCTAGAAAAACTCTTTAGAAATCAAGATTTACAAAGACATTGGATACATTGAGCTTGTCCTAGTCATATCTTAATACGTTTATTTCTTGCAGATCTCTCCAATTGTTTTTCTTGAATGTAAAAGTGAATGATTTCATACAAAAATTGAAATTTATTTGCCTCAAATAATAACTAACATGGTTACCCCTGTCATTAATTTTTTCGCACGAACAACAACTCAATTGGTTAGTCGTGGATCATTTTGAATTTAGACTATCGATCATTTTCATCAAAGGCTCAAGACTTTGCTAACCTTCAGTGACCATCAGGTATCACTTTACTTTCAACCATGGACATTGTATCATTCCCTTTTTTATTGCCTACAAGATTGCATGAAGGATATGGAGTGGCTTAGTGTTTTTAGAAAATTATAGTTCATGTTCTTTCATGTGCCCATAGCCATCAATTTAATATTTTCTTGTACCCCATGGGGACGTGAGGAACATTGTCCTTAGCCTAACAATGAGTCTTGTGGTTTAGCATTGTGCCATCCCACTAACCCATAACTTATAAAACAAGAAAACACTAATCCACAACTTATGAAATAAGAAAACACTAACCCACATGGGGATTCAAGGAATCATTAATCCTAGCTCTTAATGGTTCAATTTAGTGGTTCAATAATATATACCTCTTGCATGCCCATGAATTACCAAACAAATAGGACTTTAACCTCTATAGGGATGTGGGGAACCACTAAGGCTTACTTCAAATAGCTCACATCTTATGGATTAAGCACTTCTCACATGCTCACAAGGGCTTAAATAACCTCTAACTATCCCCTGTAGGGATGTGGGGGATCTAAAAACAAGGTCAAAACATTTAGCGGTGGTTACCAAGCCTTGTGCACGTGCAGGGGCTTAAAAATCTAATAACATTGAATATGGGGAGGCAGGGAAGCTCAAGACTTAGGTGATTTTAATTTTGCACATTCAAAAATAGAATTTAAGTGATTTCAAGAGTCTTATAGGAATTCAACTAGAATGTGCAACTTATATTTAATTAATTTTATAGGTGAAGGGGCTAGTTAGACCATGAATTTTAAAGCTTAAGTCACAACATAGACCACCAGTTACAAGTAAAAGAGGTCAACAAAAAAATAGAAAATCAGATAAGGCAAACCTTAAAGGGTTTAGGGTTTTAGGAGTATGGCATGGACGATTCTTATAAACATGAGAGTCCATGAAATTTTAAATTTTTTGAACGCCCTAACACCTTAAAAATCTAAGTGTGAACTAATCTGGAAATCAAAGACACACAATCCTTGGAATAGATTTATCACTCATTTCAAGCTTATGGTATTCTCCTAGTGGATGCCAAGTAGTTACACAAATCTAATTAGTTACATAGATCCAATTAGTATCCAAAAAATCTAGACCTCGGATGAAATTTAAATTTGTTACTTTTTGGGTCAAATGTGTCACAACAATGTTCAAATATGACAAGTAATTGATCAAATGTTTCAAAGTAAAGAAAGACTTAGATTTTACCTTTTTTAATCACCTAAATCAATTACATCAATATGGAATTTAGGGGAGGTGCAAGAGATTAGAGCCTCCCACCAAGAAAAAAGGATCAAGTGTCAAGGATGAAGAATATAAAAACCCTGATTATAGCCCTACCATGTCGAAGAAGCAAAAATATGAAAATTTGGTTTCTCTTCCTAATGAATTTTTGGCATTGAGTGAAGGGCATGAGAAGCACGAGAGATTAAAAAAGGGAGCATTTTCACACTTTCTTATTGAATGTTTCACATAGGAAGAGGTAGGTGGGAAATGATAGATCTCATAAGTAGAGATGGCCAGATGAAGGTTAGAAAATACATATCTCAAGGATATATGCATATTTTTTAGACTACTTATGAATCAATTGACTCACATTGTGTTCAGATTGAATTTCAATTTATTTGTTTAACATTCATGGAATTGAAGACAGGCTATTGTGAAACTCTGGCATGGTTGTTTTCAAAATGTCAATGTCCTAAAGTTGTTATTCACAAATGATTTATTGTGCAAGGAAGTTGAGCAACCAGATCAATTTAAAATTTTGAATGGGATAAGTTCAATGCCATACATGTTGTCAATTGATTCCTATTAGGCCTTGATGATTCTGTTATTTGGAGTTTTCCTAGGAATTTTAAAATGCAGTAGGATGAGAAATGATTTAAAATGCAGTATGGACATAATAAGTTCAAAGCCATTCATGTAGTCAATTGATTTTTTTAGACCTCTATAACCCTATTATTTGAAAATTTCCTAGGAATTTTAAAATGCAATATCTGAGTCAAGTGAGAATGCTTTTTGTTGTCTAAATTATTTTAATTTATATATTTCACTAGACTGTTTATGCAACATTGGTTCACATTGCACATCTATATAATTTAGGCACTATATGAATCAAATGATGCATAAACCATCCACTAAAATATATATAATCTTGAAAACCTTAATCTTATACAGGAGAAAGCATCTCACTTAAATATGAAACCTATGATCATTTTGAGACATTGTTGTGCATCAAAGTTCTTGAATTTGGATAATGGTCAAGGAACTATAGTAGGGCCAATGGTTGACATTTCTTAGACTCATGCTCAGAGAGATGACAATTCATTTTTTCGTACTCATGTTGTGATAGCATTTGAAACTGAGGTGAAGATTTTCTTATTTGCATACTACCTTAATGGTTGTTAGTTTTGTATCATGAGAGACTTTGACCTGCAATTACTCTTTTGCTTTTCATTTTTGAATGAATTGATCAAATGGGTATTGTTGACGGGTGTTTTGACACACTCAACAACAGTTAGTTCCAAAAAACTAACTACTCCAAGGTCTCTATAGTTGGGTCTCGAAGATGATAGGTAGCTAAATGGTTGATGCGATTGTACCTATGAAGGGGCCTGCTGGTCAAACGAATCCCAATAACTTCCAATAACTTCACTCTTTTTTTTTTGCATTTTATGATTTAAGACTCTCTTTTGAAATAAACTGCAAAGATAAGGAAACAAGAAAATAACAATGAAACTAATTCAATAACAACTTAATGAGCTACTTAGTAAGTACCCTGCAATCTAAAAATAATCAATATCATCCAAATCAGCATTCAATAACGAACCTCCACTAAACCCGCAAAGTCAACAACCTCACAAATTCATGGAAAGAATATCCCCACAATATCATCTATCCCAATAATTCTCATACACCACTTACGTGCGCAGTATGATTCATAAAGCAATAAACATAAGATCAGAACAAGTTGTTGATTTCAAACAATAGACATTACCAGACTGCAAAGAACAAATTGATAGCACATATGCATAGATCAGACAATCTATAAGTTGTTTCTTGTATTTATTTCAAAGAATGTATCACAAAAATAATCTAGCTCATAACAATTTGCAAAAATAATCTAAAATCTCTAAATGGGCCTCAAATCATCAATTTGTGGACCCTTACAAATGAATCAAACTGCTCAATTTATAGAGTTTTGTGCCCTACTTTCTAGGAAATAAACCTATCTAAATTAAGAACTAAAAAGCAAGGGGTTGCAATTGGCATGCAAGTCTTTGCCTTGGACTCCAGTTAACCATTACAAAACTGAAACTGAGAGAGCACTACGAAGATGGTGCTGCACGAGCTAGGCTTTCGTAGTCATGCAAAATTTTGCTCAAAACTGAAGCATGAGTTGGAGGCATAGTTGAAGTCCCAGGTTGATATCATGCATAAACTCCTTTTAAAAGTCATGTTATCATTAGCAACTATACGTTTATCTTTCACTTCTTTTAATAGGTTTTATAATTGCTGATGATACATGCAATCACTTTAGTAGGAAGATCAGTAACATGTTTGATTTTGAACTTGCACTTTTTCAAAATCTCCTTCGCATTCTTTCTTCCACTTTCTAACTCCTCTATTGTCTCTGCAGCCTATTGAGATGGGGTTATCAAATATGTATACCTATCCATTGATGCAATACTAAACTGAGCCGGAGCTACAAAATGTTGTGCCTCATACGCATCCCACTAGTAAAGTACCTGGTCCTCCTCCATACCTCTAGCATTGGTTATTCCAAGAACAAAAAATCCTAACAACCGTCCTACAAAATTCTCATACTTTTCCACTACTCTGAGAAGGGGAGACCAAATACCTATTATATCCTTCACATACTGTTGAAGCAAATCTATCTTCAACTCCAAAATGTATATGTAAGATTGCAAATTTTTACAGTTGTCTCCACCTAAGAGGTCTTCCCTTATTATCTCTTCTTCCCCAAGACTCAAAACTTTATTAACCCAAAACTGCTTGCAAAAAGTGTTGAGCTTCCGCTCCCACTGTTGAGAACAAGAAGCTAACACTCCTCCAACTTGCATAGCCTTTCTATATTCTTTCATGGTGTTCTGCAAGAATAATCTTATTTTGGTGGAATTTGTTTGTGCCCATGACTTTGTTGTGGCTGCCACCTGTCTTACCTCAACCAATGCTTTTATATCTCCCTCTGGGAGTGACGAGGTTGAAGATAAATTATATTCTACACATGTATCCAGGGGCTTACCCATCTCTACCAACAACTTCTTATATTGTTCCAGTTGTGCCTTGACCTTTGAATGGGAGGTGTGTTCCTTTTCTATTCGGCCCCTAATGACACTAGTGGTTATCTCCAACGTATCTATCTTGCCCCATTTGGTCTATTTACCCAATTTGACCCGTGAAACTTGGTATTTGGGGGAGTCTTGACTTTCAATTTGCGTTGGAACTGCTACATCAGCAATCACTTCTCCAAAATTGTTTCTTGATAAGTGATACATTGTCTTTTCTCTCTTTGTTTTCCATGGTTCTTCAGTGATGGCCTGCTAAAATGTAACCTTGGGCAACACCACTTTCTTTTTCTTCTCAAAGGTGAAGTTCAACCATTGTGGCACATCCTTATCTTTTTCATCTTCATGGGGCATGATGTCAGTAGTCACCACGTGCACGTCTAACTACTCCTTTGCTTCATATTTCTCCTCTTCTTTTGTATGCTTAGGGTCTTAGGGTGAAGCAATTTGACGAGCCAAGCTATCTTGGAGAGTAGTATCAACATTCAATTGTTGTTGCTTATGTAACTCTCCTAACCTATCATTTATCTCTTCCTCAAGCTTCCTGTCACCTTTATTAGTTTCCTCCATACCTTGCTTGGCCACTATATCTTTCAGTAAAACCTCTTGGTCCTACGGAGTTAAAGCCAACCTTTCATCCTGTGAATCTTCAGGATCATGTTGTTCCTTCTCTCCCCTAAGTGGTTGTTGTTCCATAGGTTGCTCGTCCTTTTGGTCAGAATCTGATTTAATGTTATGAATACTTACGTTTTTTACAACAGGAAACAACACCGTAGTTACTTGAGGTAGAGTTGTTGATGTTGCTACAAAGACACTGGGTGAAGTTGGCAGAGAGATTGTAGTGGTTGGTGTCGAAATTGGAGCCTGTGTGGTTGCAGTTGGTAGGGGCTGAGTAAATGTGCTTGTAGTATCAAGAGGATGTTGTATATTTTTGTCGGTTTTCTCTTGTTCATCCTCATCCTGAATGCCTTCTCTTGGCCTTTGTCCAATTGCTGCCCTAACAGGGAATACCTCTGCCAATGACACAACTCCTAACCCTTCTCTAATTCCAAAATCAGCAGCCTTCTTCAAAATCTCGGCCTTGACTTGCTTGAGGATCTCCTTAGTACTTTCTTCGGCTTGCACCACCTCTTCTAGGTCCATAGAACTATTCTTTCTAGAGTTGGACCTTGTCTTACGAGCATACTCCTTATAACCCCTTGACTGGGGGACACCTGAAGTCGATTCCTTTTGCTTCCCTTTCAAAGCACTTGGCCTAACCCTCAAACTTAGCCATTACCTAGTTCTATCTATAACAGTTTGAGTCACTCTATCTATATCCACCTCTCTGTGCCCTGACCATTTGATTGAAGAGAGAGGCTTCTTATCAATTTCATGCTCCTTATATATAGGGTCTAATAAATCACCATCATCCCTTAACTCCTTAGGGAGATTGGTCTCTATTTCAAAATCCCTTACCTGCGGAATTGAGAACCTGGAATACTTTTTCTCTCTAACTTCAAAACTATCTTGGAGGTTGGCCCAAAAATCCTCCAATATGGACTTGTGTCCCTCATACAACTTTGGCATTATTTTCTTTAGTTTTCCATACGGGTCATAATATTCTCTAGCATAATTGAACTCTTTTAAATTTAGATCCTGCAACTCTTGTTCTACCATCTTTGCTACCTAAATCTTGGAACAAGAGAAATAACTGATAGAAACTAAAAAATCTATACCTGCTTTATGTTTTGAGGACAAAAGTGATTGCAAACAAAACATTTGTCTAACATATTCTAACAATACAATGCGGTCATTACATCTTGGCAACAACATAGGGAAACCTGTGAATTCACTGACCCTAATATACGTGGAACATTCATTCTGAATGAACCAACATGCCCACTCCCTGATTATGGCCATTGCCTTTGGGATTATTCTATAACCTGTATCACCTATGAGCTTGATGATGACAGGGAAAATAAAGACATCATTTGTTCTTTTGTAATGTGCCTTTGCGTTGCCTAGAGGGAGTTGGGTGTAATACTCCCACACCTTCTTTTGTCCTTCCTCATCTCCGAGCTGACCCTCTATCTGCAAACGTGGGAATTTTCCTGCTTGAGCCACTACCCAAACAATAAATGAAGTGAAGAAAAATTTCCTTGCCTTATGCACATTTACCAATTGCCTATGTATATTGTTAGATAAGATCTGAGCCCAATCAAAATACCTTTTTCCAATGAGAACAGTAGTCATATAATGAAATATCCATGGGTGGAAGTGACGACAATCTGTCTTGCCGAAGGCTTTTCTCAACATAATAATTAAGTCATGTTGTGGCTCCTTAAAATATGCCCTTAGGATGTCATTGGCTTTTAAACCTATTTCCCTCTCCTCCTCAAGCCAATTTTCATTCATATGCCTCTTGCGTGAAGTAACATCCCCATCCCATACCTCAACAACTTCCTCTTTAGTGGTTAACAACAGCTCTTCCTCTCTTGAAGAAATCTAGAACACATATCCCAGCATATCAGCAGACAAATCTATAACTATCCTTCCTTGGGCATCAATGCACTTCCTAGTATCCACATTGTAGAAGTGTGCCACAGTCATAATGAACTCAGGGGCTTGGATGGATTGAGGAAAAACAATAGCTTCCACCAGCCCTAATCTCTTGATCCTCCTGTAAGGAGACTCTAGTCTTGGTTTGTCCAATTGTGTTTCAATGTATTCTAACTCCACATGTCCTACCTTTTTATCAGTTACCCATCTGATCTGATCATCCAATTTTGAGACATAAACTTGCCCCTGATAATGGTACTTCATAGTTGCGAGGAGTCTATCCAATTCCTTGCCTTTCTTGTTGGAAGTTGGGTCCATCTAATTTTTAAATCTGCAAGAAAGAACCACAAATTAGCCTATCACACATCAAATATATCAATTATATTACCCACTTCGGGACTCTGGGGTTCCAGGGTGGGAAAACTCTTTCTCGAACAACTGACCTCGAAACTCTGGGGTTTCAAGGTGAGGATGGGCTAAAAACATGACTTGGAGCACTTCGGGGTTCCGAAGTTCTGAGCTGGACTAAAACAGTGGGATCCAAGAATTCAAGACTCTGGGGTTCCGGGGTAAGACAAGGATAAAACAATAAAACCCAGAACTCCGGGGTTCCGGGGTGGACTAAGAATATAGCTCATTCGGGACTTCTGAAGTCCCGGGGTAATACAAATAATGACCCATGAGGAAAGAACTTCGAAACTCCGGTGTTCTAGGGTTCTGAGGTTAGATGTAATTCAAAAGTTGGCCAAAAGGGATAGTCTGGAACTCCGAGGATCCAGGGCGAAAGCACAATCCAAAAAAGATTAACCTCGGGACTCCGGGGTTTTAGAGTTCTGAGGTGAAAACAATTACTGAGCTTGAAACTCTGGGGTTTCGGGGTGAAAACTGATGATTAATGATGAACAGTAAATACCCAATAGATACTGAGAGGGGGGGGGTGAATGAGTATGAACAAAAACTTCTTAAACAACTTAAACTACTAAGACTGCACTAACTAGTAAACAATATTACCAATCTAAATCAAGGCACTACCTGTAAAACATAGTATGACTGTAAGAGACATAAACCGATAACATCTAGATCTTCTCAAAATCTATTATCTCATCTCAACTTCACCCATATGCTTAAGCAAGTAATACATCAGAAATACAATGACCATTGGATCAACTTGCATTACCGCTTAACAGAAAACACTAAAACATCACATGAAAAAACATCACACATAACACACTGATTTTTCATGTGGAAACCCAACTAGGAAAAAATACGGTGGGGATGAATACCCACAAGTTTTTCTTGAACTCTTCTGAAGTTTTCTCTGTTAGGAGCCTAGTCCGGTTAAAGACTTTACAACTGGTTCTGCTAGGAACCGATCCTGCTAGGGATCACCCGGTTAAGGGATGGCTAAATACCCGGTTAGAGGTTAAAACCCTGTTAAAGGTTACCTTGTAAGAGGATTTGAAGAACTCAATGATTTTGAGTCACCCTGTTAAAGGATTTACAAAAAGCCTGTTAAAGCTACCCGGTAAAGGGTTTTTCAATTTGTTGAAATGGTTAGAAGTCAATAGGTAATACACTGATCTGATAACAACACTTAATGCCAAGGCAAATCCGCTTCAGTTCCTTTACATCTGCAATCACACTCTGCAAATCTCTGCTTACTCCTTTGGTCTGGCAAGAATCACCTCACATACATTCATTTGCCAACAACTTCAAATAAAAATCATCATCGACCTTATAGACAACAATTAGGTCGGTAGCCAAAACCTAAAACCCTAAGCATCTAGGTTAACAATACAGTCAGTCCAATCCTGGCTGTTTAAACATATTACATAAGGTAAAACAATCTTGAACAAATCTCAAGATGTTCTCCATCGTCCTTTCTTCACTGCTTCTAGAAGCTGATAACCCATCACGCGCTCTCCACTATTTACTAAGATTTTGCACATTCCTAAGGTAGATAGAATCAATCTTCTTCATGCAAGATCCTCAAGGAGATTCTTCACGCACACAAGGATGACATGGCAACATGAGCTAATCTTCATTTCAATGCTAACTCATCACAGGATGTCGTTGGTCGAATCACACAAGCTTGGAATGCATCAACCGGAAACCTTGAAGCTGAGACTACCAACCGGTAGTCATATCAAATGAAAACCCGATTCAAACTTTTCATATACTGGTTCACACTCCAACATACCAGTTCACTTGTTGCATATACCAATTCATACCATCATACTAGTTCACTTGCTAGTTTGCTTACTTCAATATACCGGTTCATACTTCAGTATATTGACATCAATGACAACATATAATTATACCATGTCATCAAACTCTGCACATATGCCAACAATCTCCCCCTTTGGCATTGATGGAAATACATAAATATATGTCTACATCTTCTTCCATATAATATGTCTTCAATACTGCAGATATCTTCTCTGCTTCACATCTTCTCCCCCTTTGACAACAATGCCAAAGTGGAGGCTTAAACATCCATGATCTACTATGTTGCTCCCCCTGAGGAGTAGAATCCTTCAACACATCAATCCTAAAAAAGATTTGAAAATGCAATACCTGACTGATGTGGAGCACATACCTTTAGTTCACTTCTTGAAGGGGTAACACCCCTAATTCACCTCTTAAATAGGTAAATGTAGCCTTCGGTAGAGGCTTGGTGAATATATCTGCTAACTGCTCTTTACTGGAAACATGTTCCAATACAACCTCTTTGTTTTGAACTTTCTCCTTCAAGAAATGATACTTGAGCTCGAAGTGCTTGATTCTAGCATGTAATACTCGATTCTTGGAGATATTAATTGCACTTGTGTTATCACAAAATATACTCACCGGTTCAGATACAGGGACTTTGAAACCACTTAATACATGCTTCATCCAAATTGTCTGAGTGCAGTTCATAAATGCTGCTACATATTCTGTTCTATTGTGGACTGAGAGATACAACTCTACTTCTTGCTCATCCATGAGACTAGTCTACCACCGAGAAAGAATACACCACTATTTGTGCTCTTCCGGTCATCCACATTGCCAACCCAATCGGCATCAGTAAACACTTTGAGATTGAAATCATTATTATATGGATACCACAATCCATAATCTATAGTTCCCTTCAGATATCTAAGAATCCACTTGATTGCTACCAAGTGGGATTCTCTTGGACTTTTCTGAAAATGTGGAACAATGCCCACTGCATGTGCAATGTCTAGTCTGCTATGTACAACATAGTGCAACTTACCAATCATTGACCGGTATTCCTTCTCATTCACCAATGCCGAGTCATCTTCTTTAGACAATTTACAACTGATCATCATCGGTGTACCAACCGGTTTGCTGTCTTCCATGCCAAAGGTCTTCAACACCTCTTTGACATACTTGGACTGAGTGATAAAGATACCATCTTTCATTTGTTGAATCTATAGTCCAATGAAGAACTTAATCTCTCCGATTAGTGACATCTCGAATTCCTTCTTCATTTCATCTGCAAACACATGGCTCATCTTGTCATCTCCACCAAAAAATATCATCAACAAACACTTCACAGATCAGAATATGGTCTCCTTCTGTCTTTAGATAGATATTGCTATCTTCACTCGTTCTTTCAAATCCAATCTTCACAAGATGGGAGTGTAAATGTTCATACCATGCTCTAGGTGCTTGCTTCAATCCATACAAGGCTTTATGTAGCCTACACACCATATCACTGTCTTCTGATAGGGCAAACCCATCTGGTTTCTCTATATACACTTCCTCTTCAAGTATTCCATTCAGGAATGCAGATACACTTTGAATCTCTTGAAGGCTGCATATGCAAGTAGCATTCGAACTCCTTCCAATCTAGCTACTGGAGAAAAGGTTTCTCCATAGTATTCTCCTTCTTCTTGAGCATATCCCTTACATACCAATCTTGCTTTGTTTCTTACCACTATGCAATCTTCATTCAACTTGTTTCTAAAAACCCATTTGGTGCCAATAATATTTTTGTGCTCAGGTCTGGGTACCAAAGACCATGTACCATTCTTTTATATTCGGTCAAGTTCCTCTTCCATAGCCTTAATCCAGTCTTCATCTTTGTGTGCCTCTTTTAATGTTTTGGGCTCAAATTCAAAAATCATGCAAAAATTTTCTCTAACCTTTCTTCTTGTAAGTATTCCTGCATCCTTATCCCCTATGATCTTCTTTGGATCATGATGCAACTTTACATACCTAGGAATGATCTTAACTGATTCCTCTTACTTTTCCTCTTCATCCTCATTTTCATCTTCATCAGCACCTACTAGTGTAGGAGCACTGTTGCTTGTACTTGGTTGTTTTGCAACCGGTTCCCAGAAGGTTACACCCAGTTCATCTACCGCTCGCTCACTGCTAGTTTCCTCAGGTTTCTCAGAGGTTTAATCAACTCTAACATTGATAATTTAAACAATTCTCTGAGTCCTATTGTTAAAACACTTAAGAGCTTTGCTCTTGGTGGAATACCCTAGGAATATTCCCTCGTCACATTTTGCATCAAACTTGCTCTGGTATTCACTTCTCTTGATAGAACACTTGCTACCAAACACTCTAAAGTAGCTTACTACTGGAGTCTTACCGGTCCAATACTCATAAGGAGTTTTATCCTTACCTTTCTTGATGAGTACCTGGTTCATAGTGTAGACTGCAGTGCTCACTGCTTCTCTCCAAAAAGTGTGAGCAAACTTCCCTTGAATCAACATCGTTCTGGCAGCTTCAACTACAGTCCGGTTGTTCCTTTCTGCTAGGCCATTTTGCTATGGATTTCGGGGGGTAGACAGTTGCCTCTTGATGTCGTTCTCTTCATAGTACTTATTGAATTCACCAGAAGTGAACTCACCTCCTTGGTCGGTTCTAAGGCATTTAATCCTCTTATCGCTTTCCTTTTCAACTAGTGCTCTGAAGGCTTTAAACTTTCCAAAAGCTTAAGACTTGTCTTTCAAGAATGTAACCCACATCATTCTTGAGCAATCATCAGTAAGAATCTTAAAGTACCTATCCCCTAAACACTCCTAGTTTTCATAGGACCACACAAATTAGTATGCACAAGATTAAGTAAATTATCTGTTGTGAAATATTTACCTTTGAAGGTTGAGGAAGACATTTTCCCTAGTTGACATTCTTTGCACAAAGGATTCTCTGGTTTGTTCAGCACAGGCAATCCTCTAACTACCTTGATCTTACTAGCCTTCACAATATTATCAAAATTTACATGGCAGAGTCACCTATGCCATATCCAACTGTCATCAAACTTAGCCATTAGACATTGACTGATATTTGTATTTAACTAAAATAAGTTACCTTTGGTCTGCATACCAGTGGCCATCAGTTCACCACTCTTTCCTTTTATTTTGCACACTCCATCTTTGAATTCCAAAGTGAGTCCTTTATCATTCAGCTGGGCAACACTCAAAAGGTTATGCCTGAGACCTTCTACCCAATACACATTATCAGCATTGCTTTTTCCATTTAGAGAGATGGACCCTTTGCCTTTTACCATACATGGTGCATCATTACCAAATCGGACTACGCCTCCATCATACTCTTCTAGAGACAGAAAATTCCAACGGTCACCAGTCATGTGGTGAGAACATCCACTATCAATAATCCACTCATTAGAATTATCAAAGCGGGAGACAAGAGCCTTCTTGTTTGACACATCTTCCTTAATGGCTACAAACACTATGTCTTCGCTTTCTTCATCTTCTGATTCATCATCAGTGACACCTTCTTCGACCACAATAAGATAGTTTCTCCTATTTCCTCCTTTGAATTTTTTAAACTTCTCTGGTTTGTCATTATTATCACTATTGGGATAGTTGACAACAATGTGTCCTATCCTATTGCAAGAAAAACATTTCAAAGGGAGCTTACCTCTGTATTTTCCAGTTCCCTTAGGAAGTCTCTTGGCAAGAAGAGCTTCAAACTCCATTAGGATCTCCTCATCATCCATATTCCTGCTTTGTCTGGGTTCACAGCTAGTACCAACCTCTTTTCCCTTTCTGGATAGTGCAATAGATGCTCTAAAGACTGATTCAGTCTTCTGAACACTGCCATCATAATTGTTTAGCTCATATGCGGCCAACTTAGCAATGATGGAGTCAAGGGATACCTTTGTCTTGTCAATAGATCTCAACTCCTGAATAGCAGCAACCCTTATTGCATAGACCGGTAATAAGGATCTCAAAACTTTGCTAACAATGGTGGAATCATCCATTGTACCTCCTGCACTCTTGATGTCTCCAACAACAGTTTTAATCCTTATCCCATATTGTTGAATGGTCTCTCCTTCAACCATCCGCATGTCCTTAAATTTTCCCCTAAGGCTCTCTTCCTTAGCTTGCTTCACATGCTCATCACCGCCATAGATAGTCTCCAGAGTATCCCATACATCTTTGGGATTGTCTTTATCCTGAACATCTATAAACTCAATATCAGATAGACTGCTGATAAGAGCTTCCATGACTTGCCCATTCTCCTGAAGTTCTCTTCTTTGATCATCGGTGAGAGTACCAGTAGGGACAACATAAGTATTCTCAAAATAGTTCCAGTGTTGAGCACCCATGCTTTTAATGTAGATCTTCATTCCGTCCTTCCATATCTTAAAGTTATCTCTGTTGAACTTAGGACCTTCCCTCTTCATCATTAGAATAAGATCTTTTCCTCAAGAGGTTAAGCTTATAACATAGAGGATCTGGAGGATGCTCTGATACTAATTGATGATTAATGATGAATAGTAAATACCCAACAGATACTGAGAGGGGGGGGGGTGAATTAGTATGTACAAAAACCTCTTAAACAACTTAAACTACTAAGACTGCACTAACTGGTAAACAGTATTACCAATCTAAATCAAGGCACTACCGGTAAAACATAGTATGACTGTAAGAGACATAAACTAGTAACATCTAGATCTTCTCAAAACCTAATATCTCATCTCAACTTCACCCATATGCTTAAGTAAGTAATACATCAGAAATACAATGACCATTGGATCAGCTTGCATTACCGCTTAACAAAAAACACTAAAACATCACATGAAAAAGCATCACACATAACACACTTAATTTTCACATGGAAACCCAACTGGGAAAAACTACGATGGGGATGAATACCCACAAGTTTTTCTTGAACTCTTCTGAAGTTTGCTCTATTAGGAGCCTAGTCCGGTTAAAGAATTTACAACTAGTTCTGCTAGGAACCAATCCTGCTAGGGATCACCTGGTTAAGGGATGGCTAAATAACCGGTTAGAGGTTAAAACCCTGTTAAAGGTTACCTTGTAAGAGGATTTGAAGAACTCAATGATTTTGAGTCACCCTGTTAAAGGATTTACAAAAAGCTTGTTAAAGATACCTGGTAAAGGGATTTTCCATCTACTGAAATGGTTAGAAGTCAATAGGTAATACATTGATCTGATAACAACACTTAATGCCAAGGAAGATCCACTTCAGTTCTTTTACATCTGCAATCACACTCTGCAAATCTCTGCTTACTCCTTTGGTCTGGCAAGAATCACCTCACATACATTCATTTGCCAACAACTTCAAATAAAAATCATCATCAACCTTATAGACAACAATTAGGTCGGTAGAAGAAACCGATGGTAGCGGAGTGGCAAGGAGAGTGGCGAGCGGGAATTTCAAATTTCAAATTTGGGAATGGCGGAATTCCTGGGGATGGCAGTCTTTTTGTGGGTAAAACTGACAATTAGGCTAGTTTCCAGGCATCCCATGGTACTGAAGGGGACAAGGAAATAGTCAAATCGGTGGAAGACAAAGATTCCAAAATCAGGGACCCACATGATAGAGGTAAGGAAAAAAAATGGTCTTCGCTTTTTGGAGTGAAACCACTGGTAAAATCAGGGCTTCCAGAAGTTAAAAATATTTCTGATCTCGCAACAAGGGTTATCACTATTTCTGTTCCGGATAAGCTAGTTGATCTCACTATCTTTGGATTAGCTATGACATTAGTTGGAAGGTTTGCTAGTTTTAGGCCTAACATTGATGTTGTTAGGAATTTTATAAGGAGAAAATGGGTTCTCAAGGGTCAAGTGGATGTGGTGGCTTTTCCTAAGGGTTTTTTTTCCTTTGCTTTTAATTTTGAAAAAGATATGAATAAAGCTCTATGTGAAGGACCATGGATGTTCGGCAAGTCAACTTCAGCTTTACAGAAATGGGCTCCAAACCTTTCTCTTGATGAGTCCTTTTTTGAGTCGGCGCCTGTGTGGACGTGCCTCCTGGGTCTTCCGCTGGAGTTCTGGAATGAGGAAGTCTTCAAGGGGATAGCGAGTTCTTTTGGAGAAATTCTCTCGATTGATCCAATGACTGCAGCTAAATCAAGGTTGGTTTTTGCCCATATATGTGTTAATATTAATCAAATGACGGATATGCCCCAATCTATTGAGATTATATCTAAATTAGGGAAATGGACCCAAGCGATTGAATATGAATCGCTTCCATTTTCTTGTTTTCATTGCAAAAAATTGGGGCATTGGGCAAAATCTTGTCTGCTTAAGAAGAGTAAGAATAGTAAGAGTGATAGCAGCTTGAAACAGAAATGGCAAACGAAAGACAAGGGAGAAGATCCATCAGTAGAGTGTGTTCCTGATAAGGAAGCGATTGAGTTGGAAAATGAGGCGAAGAAGGATGCAAACAGTAATAATGAAAAACCTGTTTGTGCATGTTCTAATAATCAATTAGAAAGCACTAAGGAAGAAGAGCAAAGGATAGAGGTAAATGCGCAAATACATGATCCAGAGGACCAGAAGGGAGGGCCTATCAGTCAGGAGAAAGTAGAGGAGAATTCCAATGACGATGCCTCTGCTTCATCGTATACAAAAGCAAACGTGGAAGACTTCAATGAAGCGCATGATTACAACATTTCTGATTTTGAACCTTTTTTGTTATTAACCAATGGAAGCCCAAAGCCGCTTCAATGCAAATCCCCATTTAATAGTGTGGAAATGGCAGCCCTAGAGGGAAATCTTAGGACTCTCAGTACTAAAGATGGAAAATGGAATAAGGAAGGACTCAATAGAGGTATCTCAACTAGAAGCAAGAATAAGGAAAATGCAGATGTGGGAAACCAAAACAAAAACCAGGGGAGACCTTCTCTAAAACATCAAAGGGAATAGGAAAGTTGGAAGAACCGTGCTGATGAAACACAGTGCTCCATCGAGTCAACTCTATCCCCGGTTAAAGTATGAAGATAATTTCTTGGAATATAAGAGGGATGAAGATGTGTTACGTAATATCATAAGAGATCATAAGCCGGATGTGGTCCTTGTTCAGGAAACTAAGATGTGTAAGGAGAAAGTGGAAAGGATTAGAATATTTAAAAATAATGGAGTTATAGGAACTAGTTCGGAGGGAGCCTCTGGAGGAACAACGATTGGAACCAAAATACTCTTAAAGGTAAGGAAATCATTTCTAAAATCAATAGGAATTTTGTGCTGCTTGAGCATATCAAGGATAACTTTGTTTGGATTATCACTAATGTCTATGCGCCTAATACCAAAGCTGGTAGATTTAAATATTGGAGAAGCCTTGCAGAAGACAAACTAAATTTTGCTGATAAAAGTTGGATAATAATGGGATATTTCAATACTCTGCTTTTAGAGGAAGAGAAGATGGGGCCCCTCCCCTTGCAGCTTGATGGTAAACAAGATCTTATGGACTTCATCAATGATCAAGCTCTTATGGATGTGGATCTCTGAGGGATCAACTATACCTGGACTAATAGAAGAACTGGAGCTGATCTTATTCAAGTTAAGTTAGACAGAACCTTAATTTCTCTTGAGTGGCTATCTAAATATAGTTGTTGTTTGGCATCTATTATTAAGATTGGTTTTGATCATTACCCTATTTATTTTACTGCCAATTCTTTTTTTGCTAAGAGAAATTTCCCTTTTAGATTTGAAAAAGCTTGGTTATCCCATCCGTCTCTGGAAGTTTGTGTGGCGGATTGGTGGAGTTATGAGGTTGAGGGAACAACTTTATTTAGAATAGCCAAAAAGCTCAATATTATAAAGGCTAAAATCAAAATTTGGAACAAAGAGACTTTTGGGGATATATTCAAAAGTAAAGCCAAAATTAAAACTGAAATAAAAGAAGTTCAAGATAAAATCCAAGAGGACGGGCTTTCAGAAGATTTGAGATCTGTGGTAAATGGTTTGCTGTCTAACTACCACACTATTATTTCTAATGAAGAGACTTTCTGGAGACAAAGATCTAGAGCCTTGTATTTGAAGGAAGGTGATAAAAATACCTAGTTTTTTCACTTAACTTCTCTAAAGCACAGGGTGGAAAACATGATTTCCAGGTTATCCTGTAATAGGGGAATTTTATCGGATGATAAGGAAATAAGAAAGGAAGTTCTGGATTATTTTAGCAACCTATTGGGAGAAGTGGATGAACTTGATGTTAGTAATCAAAACCTCCTTTTGCAGGCTATTCCTTCTACCTTGACTAAGGAAGACAACAAATACCTCTCTCGAATACCTTCTAGTCAAGAAATCAAAAAGGCGGTGTTCTCTTTTCAAGGAGATAAGTCTCTTGGTCCGGATGGTTTTCCAATGTTCTTTTTCCATTCCTTTTGGCACATTATGGATAATGATATCTGTAAAGGAGTTAAAGAATTCTTTGGTTCTACAAGGCTTTTAAAAGAATTGAATGCGACCTTCATTGTTCTGATTCCGAAGATTGCTGGAGCTGACTCTCTCAATAAGTTTAGACCTATTAGTCTTTCTAATTCTGTTTACAAGATTTTGTCCAAGGTTCTTACCTCTAGATTGTTGGATATTCTTCCAAGAATTATCTCTGCTCAGCAAAATGGTTTTGTCCCTAGTAGACATATTCTGGATTCCATTATTTCAGTTCATAAAAATACTCACTCTAATGGCTGCTAAAAACCATGGCTATTTTCTTAAGTTAGATATGTCTAAAGCCTATGATAGAGTGAATTGGCAGTTTCTTTTTAGGATTATGAAAGCTTTTGGATTCGAAGAAAAATTTATTAAACTCTACTCTCAATTGATGTAAACTTCCTCATCTATTGTTATTGTCAATGGATCTCCTTTTGGTTTCTTCAAAAGCACTAGAGGTCTAAGACAGGGGGATCCCATATCCCCTATCTTTTTTACTATTTTAGCTAAAAGTTTGGGTAGATTTATTTTTAAAAACATGGAAGAAGGTAATCTCAAAGGTCTGAAACCTTCTTTGTCCAATATCACTTGTACTCATGAACAATTTGTTGATGATTTGATCACCATGGGGGAAGCTACTATTAGGGAAGCAAAAAATATGAAGAAGGTTATGGATATTTATGAATCTGCTTCTGGTCAAAAAATTAATTGGGACAAGAGCTCGTTGTTCTTCATCAATACCCTTGTTCAAAGACAATTAAGGATTGAAAGAATTATTGGATATAAAATAGCTGAATTTCCCTCTACTTACCTAGGGCTTCCCCTTTGTATTAAGCCCGTGGATAACTTCTGGATTAAGTTGGTTGACAGATTCAACTCTAAATTGGCAGGTTGGAAAGGGACTATCCTTAGTCAAGCTGGCAAGGTTACGTTGCTTAAAGCTACTCTCCAAAAATTGCCTATTTATGCTCTTAGCCTATTTAAAATCCGAAATATCTTCATATGCAACCTTCTGAGGAAGAATTTCTGGATAAATCTTTTACAGTTGAAGGCTCTACAATTTGGAATGCAGTCCAATCGGCTAAAAGTTGGGTTGCTACTGGCAAAATGTGGAAATTGGGGAATGGTAGAAATATTAGATTTTGGGAAGATAAGTGGCTTATGGAAAACCTTTGGAGGAAATTCCAATCCTTTATGATTGGAAAGATTGGTTCAAAAATAGGTATGGGTTTTGGTTAGAGACTTTTGGAGAAATGCGAATTGGATTGAGTTCAGCTAGCATTGTCCGGGTTTAAAGTTTCTTGATATCTTGCTTTCTTCTAAAATTTTGAGGGACAACAAAGAGGATAGTTTGATTTGGAGGGGAACCTCAGATGAGAACTATTCTGTGTCTTCGGTTATGGCTATCCACAATAATGTTATGGAAGATATTCCTATTTGGGCTAAAGTTTGGAATAAGAAGTTAATTCCTAAAGTTAATATCTTTTTTTGGATCTTTATCCAAAATAAGGTGTTGACTTTGGACAACCTCCAAAAGTGTGGATTTTTTTTTCCTAACAGGTGTTCTCTTTGTTGTAGGGAAGAAGAGTCAGCTTGCCATATTCTCCACTAGTGTACTTTCAGCCAGGAAATTTAGAAAATTATTTTTAGTAGGTGGAAGCTGAGCTGGATTTTTTCGAACTCTCTAGGGGAGTCCTGGAAGCAATGGTACTGTCCTAATCCCAACCCTAAGATTGTGGAGCTTTGGAAACTTACTTTCCCTAATGTTATCTGGAACATCTAGAAGGAGCGCAATAATAAGATTTTTAGGGATAAAATTGCTAATCCTAAAGTTGTGGTGGATAAAATATACAAAAGTATATTTGAATGTCTCAATGGTATCGATCATGGTCTAGCAGCTAAAGAAGACTTTAATGATAGGTGGAACCTTTCTACAACCAAATCCAATAAGGAGAAGGGTAGGGAAGGTCTGGTGTGGTGCTTTCCTCTTCAGGGATAGATAAAGGCCAACTTTGATGGGGCGTCGAAGGGGAATCCGGGTAAAGCTGGTTATGGGGGCATAGTCAGGAATTTTGTTGGAAGTTGCCTAGTGGCGGTTGCTGGCCCTCTGGGTAGTCAAACCAGTCATTATGCTGAAGCTTCAACTACTTTGAACACTCTGATTATTGCTAAGAACCTAAATCATGACAACTTATGGCTAGAGGGAGACTCACTAAATATTATCAAGTGCTTGAAGGGGGAAATCGAGCCATCGTGGTCTATTGAAAACATAATTCTGAAAGCAAGAGAAATTATTGCTAGTTTTAAAGTTATCATAATTGAACATGCCTTTAGGGAAAATTTTTTTGTTGCGGATGGCTTGGCGAACCTAGGCGTTAACTCCGAAGCTCAAACCATTTAGCACAGGGAAGATAATATTAATCTTAGTATTAAAGATCTTCTAAGAAAGGATAGATTCACATGGAAAGAAGGACAACATAATCATGATAGTTGAAATGAGTAATTTATGCATTTATAGAAAGGTGATGATTACATGGCAAAGTGGCAGAATTGCAATCAAAGTTATTAACACTCCGCACATTTTGTGGGTTATCATTTTAAAAATTTTGAGAGACAACGGGAAGAAAGCTTTGAGCTCACAAAAGAATAGAGGTGACATTCTGAAATTGAATATGGGAGGGGATCTCATAAGGGAGGAACCAGACAACATTTCCAGATGGAAGGAAATGCCAAAAGTTTGGAAGAAGCTGGAAAAAGGGTCCCTGACAAATTTTATGGAGAAGTTGGTTGATTACGATAAAGGTAGGGTCAATCTCGCAGTTTCTAAAATAACTGAAAATTGGAGTAACGGGTCTTTTAAAATCTATGGTGTGAGGTTCAATTTGGACGCGGGCCTCATTGCGACTGTAACAGGTATGCCCCACTCAAGGCTCAATTTTTGTACAGATCTTAAAGTTTCCAATAATGCGGTTAAACTTTTCCCGCGTAAGGAAAAGGAGAGGGCTAAAATTGGTAAAGCCATAGGGGGTTATTATGATGCCTCTAACATCAAGAAAATTTGGGACTGGGTGTTGAATGTGATCATGGAATACATAACTATTGAGGGGGGCTTTACTAGGGCCCATACATACCACTTTGTGCTATCAAACCACTTCAGGCATGAAAAAAGGGTTTCCTTGCCTTACTATCTTTTCAGGTCTTTGTCGAGGTCCCTCAAAAAACATAGCAAGAAACCCTCAAACCCGGTGCTTCATTGTGGCCTCATTCAACTCATTTATGAGCACTGCAAAATCCTTGCCATTTAGGAAAACAAGAGGTTGTCGGCTTCTCCAGGGAAAGGCAAGAGAAAACTGGAGGAAGGTGAACCTAGCCAGGAAGAGTCAATTCAGAGCAAAAAAAAGCAAGAGTGCCACTGGGATGAAAACCCAAGATGATAAGAATGACACAGAGGAAACTGGAAAAGAGGGTAGTGAAATCGAAATGGACAAGTTGGGAGGTGAGGAAAGTTGGAAAGATGAGGATGTGGGGGCAGAGGAAGATGAAGCTGAGGACGTGTCTGACCAAGATAGTCCAATTCATAGTGCTATCTTAGGCAATGACAACATCCAACCTATGGTGGAGAAGGATGATAAGGTTAATGAGGAATAAGAAATTGATTCTGGGATGGAGAAGATTAAGGAACCTAACAAGGAAATGGCTA
The DNA here is from genome assembly GCF_030272615.1 of Cryptomeria japonica. NCBI lineage: Eukaryota > Viridiplantae > Streptophyta > Pinopsida > Cupressales > Cupressaceae > Cryptomeria > Cryptomeria japonica. The sequence goes on from NC_081414.1 coordinate 500,540,388, forward strand.
AGGATAATCTGGGTAAGGATAAGGAGCATGCTGGAGAAGGGTTATTCCTGGATAACCTCAAAAACCTTACCGAGGCTAGAATGGGGTTTGATAGATGGACTTATGAAGTGGTGAAGAATTTGGAAAAAAATGGGAAGCAAATGGATGAGAAAAGGAAGGAAGACGATAAGACCCAGAAGCAATGGAAGCAGGACATGGAGGAAAAAACCAAAAAGATGGCAGCTCAGATTGACTATTTGGAAGAAGGTAAAGAGGCAATGAAAAACCTGTTGGGAATGATCCCAAATATCTTGTCTGCTATTACAAAGAACCTAGAGGATATTTCTAAGATCCTTGAAATTTCCAGCTCTCCCAAACCAATGGTGGACCTCAACATTGATGATGATATCGAGACTGGGAGTGGGGAGGCTATGCCTAGTGGAGCAACTAAGAGAACTAGGGCAAGTGTGAAGAAAGAAGCTGCGACATCTGCTAAAGAAATCCCTAATCTTAGGGATAATATCAAAGATCTGCATGGGATTAGCAGCAACTTGGCTAATGCCCTGAAAAACATAAACTAGTTCCTTTTTTGTGCTTTGTTTGGTCTGGCTGGTTCTCGCTAGTTTTTTGGGGCTATTTAGCTTGTCTTTTCTGGTTGTTTTGCTGGTTTTTCTCATGTTAGTTCCTTTCGGTCTCTTAAATGCTTTTATTCTGTAAGGCTCTATTGTAAAGGGTTTCGGGGCCCCTTCAAAACCCATTTTTACCTTAATAAAAAACAATTAGGTCGGTAGCCAAAACCTAAAACCCTAAGCATCTAGGTTAACAATACAGGTGGTCCAATCCTGGCCATTTAAACACATTACATAGGGTAAAATAATCTTGAACAAATCTCAAGACATTCTCCATCGTCCGTTCTTCACCGCTTCTGGAAGCTGATAACCCATCACACGCTCTCCACCGTTTACTAAGATTTTGCACATTTTGAGGTAGATAGAATCAATCTTCTTCATGCAAGATCCTCAAGGAGATTCTTTATGCACACAAGGCTGACATGGCAACGCGGTCTAATCTTCATTTCAATGCTAAATCATCACAAGATGTCGTCATTCGAATCACATAGACTTGGAATGCATCAACCAGAAACCCTGAAGCTAAGACTACCAACTGGTAGTCATATCAAATGAAACCCTGATTCAAACTTTGCATATACCGGTTCACTTGTTGCATATATCGGTTCATACCATCATACCGATTCACTTGCCAGTTTGCTTACTTCAATATACCGGTTCATACTTCAGCATATTGACATCAATGATAACATACAATCATACCATGTCATCAAACTTTGCACATATGTCAACAAAAACCCTAAGGAATTAAGAAGAAAATGAACACGCAAAACGAGAAAAACTAAAAAAACAAATCTAAGCTTAAAAAAAACTAAAAACTAAAAGATCTAAACTAGAATACACAAAAAGGCAAATAAATCCACCAACCTAACAGAAGAAATCCCTTGAAAACTCGGCGATACGGAGGCACAAAGTCAGGAGGCAGAGCAAGGAAATCAAAAAACTTGAATGTGCAAATGAACTCAAAAGAGTTCATTTCCTCTATTTATACCCCCAATTTTCCGTCCGTACAGTTGAGTTAAACATGACCTCGGGAGTTCGAGGTTCCGGACTTTCGAGGTGAAAGCTAAAAAAAACACAAATAGACCTTGGGACTCCAGAGTTCCGAGGTGAGAAAGAAAAGCAAGCAAAACAAATTCGGGACTCCAAGGTTCCGAGATCCCGAAGTAACTAACAACAAAACATGAAGAAACACTAGATCTCAGGACTTCGAAGTCCCAAGGCTTCAACGACAAAAAAAGACAAGGCACGACTTTGGGATTCCGGGGTTTCGAGGTTGTGACAAACACAAAAAATAAAAACCTACCTCAAAACTCCGGGGTTCTGGGGTCAAAACATAACCAAAAAAAGCGCCTACTTCAGGACTCCGGGGTTCTGGGGTAGGACTTAAAAAAAAAACAAAGGACTCCTCGGGACTCCGTGGTTCCGAAGTTTCGGGGTGTTCAGGCAGAAACTAAAAAAAACAAAGCTATAGAAAGCTAAAAAAGGGACCCATATTTTCAAGACAAGGAAACCAATGGGGTTAGGTATGCAGGGCATAACAGGTATCACAATATGAATTTACCTTTTCTATGACTGAATTCATTTTCTAAGCTATGTATTACATATTTATCTTTGTTCATTATTGTCAAGGATTTCTCTGTCCTCCAATTAACACTAAGGAGAAGCAAATGCTCTTCTCTTTATGCTTCTTTTGCCATTTCTGAAAGCAATGGAAATCATGTTCCTAAGGTTGTTAAAGCTTTGTTAGGCTCTTAGGATATATTTCATTATGTAATTTGCAAGGAATAAATCCTTTATCATCTTACACTCTAAGAATTACACATTCTTGTTTGACAAGAACAAGGCAAGGTAAGATTCTTTAAAACTTTATAAAATGTAAAATGTTTATCATAATGTAATTTATTCAAGTATGGATATGTTGTGAGCATGAATTTTTAAAGCTTGAAATAACATTGGTACAATCATAAAACTTTATGGTTTTTTAAGTGGTCAAATATAGAGTTTTTTATTGTTCAATTTTATCATATAAGGAGGTGAAATTAATTTTGAAGAGTTTTTTAATTTGATCTCTTTTTGTCATGTTCAATTGACTGTCTATTTGTATAGAATTCATGGTAAAAAAGATTTTCAGTTTTAGTTTCATATTCAAAAGGGATTTTATGTTCTTTGTTACAACATGAGAGCTGAGAATTTATCATTTCTAAGTTTGTTTAGGATGTAAATTGGTAGTATATTTCTTCATAATTGATTAATGTTTTGAATTTGTTTCACATTTTTTTTAATATACTATCATAGAATCATAATTCTTGATGTTTATTTCTTCTGTCACTATAAAGATTCTAATAACAATATGATGTGATTGTAATATTGTTCTCACTTTTCAAATTTCTAAATGAATGTTTAACTCAGTTAACTCCTAATTTAGATTTACTTAATTTACACATACAATCTGATCACTCATTCATGCAATCAGTTAAGTGATTAATGGATTCAGTTAACTCCTAGTTTAGATCTACTTAATTCATCCATACAATCAGATCACTCGTTCGTGCAACCAGTTAAGTGATTAATGGATTTAGTTAATTCCTAATTTAGATCTACTTAATTCATCCATACAATCAGATCACTCATTCATGCAACCAGTTAAGTTATTAGTACATTCAGTTAAAGTCCTACTTAATTCATTCATACAATCAGATCATTCAGTCATGCAACCTGTAAGTGCATTCAGTTAACTCCTAATTTTACCCTTCAATTTTGGTTAAATTGTACAATTGGGGCTGAGAGTTCAAGGAGGCGGCCCAGATGGAGGAGGAGAAGAAGAAGAAAAAAAGGTTTGCGATGGAGGCTAAGAGAGTAGAAGAAATATCGGGAGCAAAAGAAATAGAATTGAATGTAGCTTCAAAATTTTAACTAGTTCTGGTATTTCTCACTATATTGCTTCCAGTGGCTTTTCTTCTTCTTGATTGATTTAGTGCATTGAATGCCCATGCCCATTCAACCCAATTCTCATTCAGAGCATACATGAACAAGGACACGAACAAGAACAAGAACAATACAGATTTATGGGATGAAATTGATTTTCAGTTGTAGATAATCTTGTTGCCTCCTTTTACATTTGTGAATTAATCACATTTCCCCTTTTCTTTGACAGGTATCAATCTTGTTGCTTAAGTCGACCGTTTCATTGACAATACTCAGACTAAGTCAAGGATAACAGGTCAACTTCTCCATTTACCTTAGCTGCTTTATCTAGACATAATTTTATTGCATACATGATTAATGAAACTGCTCTGTTGTGTTGTGGATTTATTCAGATTCAATGCTTTCTTGAATGTCATCACTTGCCATCCTTTGATTTGGGTGGAGAAGGATCCTGCAAATTGGATTTGGTTATCAACGCTCGTAGAATGGTGAGTCTATTTAACTCACACACAGAACAATGGGTAGATCATGGCGGTCTTTAAGATCAAAATTAGGAATCAATTAGTGTTATGATTCTTGATAAGAGTTTAATTATATAAGTAGGGTTAAGGACAGGGTTTAATTAGGGATTGTTTAGGGTTACATTTTAATTTGTAATATGTTTGGGTTAGGGTTAAACAAGAGTTATGATCAAATAAAGGGTTCAATTAGGTTAATTAGGGATTGTTTAGGGTTACATTTTAATTTGTGATATGTTTGGGTTAGGGTTGAACAAGGGTTATGATCAAATAAAGGGTTCAATTAGGTTAATTTTAGGTTAATTAGGGATTGTTTAGGGTTACATTTTAATTTGTAATATGTTTGAATAAGGGTTAAACAAGGGTTATGATGAAATAAATGGTTCAATTAGGTTAATTTTAGGTTTAGGGTTCAATTATTGTTAGGATAAGGGATAGGATTTAATGACAACACCAAACAAGTTTGACATCAATGATAACATAAATCAATTTTCCAAACAATTTAATTTATCTATTACTTGTTATTCCATTAGCTTCACCTTTTTTTTTCTTTTTTTTTATATTAAAAAATATTAGTAATAAAATTAGTGCAAATTAATCAACAGCCAAGAACTAACTATTTTGTCAAAAATTTAACAAAAATAATTTCACATTAAATTTTCAAGATCTCTATACTTTTTTGCATTTGTAGAAATTCCTAACTAATCAAAACTTATTTTTATATGATTATGAAATAAACTACACCAAATGCACATATCCACAAATATAAGAAACAAGTTTAATTTCTTACTCCTTTCCATTTGATTAATTGTAATTTTTTTTTGCTATTTTTGTTAATATGAAAATTCTAAAATTTATTGACAAAATTAACATGAAGAAATTAATATACCATACATCAACCTTAAAAAAAGTTTCCACCAAATTTATAAAACCTAATTAATTTCTAAATGTACAAAAAAAATGCTCAAAGCTCAGTACTAAGCTTTACTTCTCTTAAGAATAAAATTTTATAATTTAGTAGTTTTTCCTTTCCCACAAAGGGATTCAAGCATTTATCACATCCTTTTTAAATGTTGAAATGATGATTTCAAATAATTTATATTCAATGTGAAACCTTCAAATCCACTAACCAAATTCTATTCCCCAATCGATGGTGATGCTTAACATAAGTAAAATTATAAATTGTCTCAAATACAAGTTCAATTTCAAATTATTGGTCATCAAAAGAATTTATGGATAAAGAGACAGAACAATTTTTATTTCTTTTAGCTATAAAGCTAATTATACAAATGGTTCTATAATTTTGACATTATTCCAATGGGTTCAATTTGAACTTTGCAAAGTAAATTATCATTCCCAAATTATAGAACATAAAATTTCATAATAAACATTCAAATTTCTCATTTTCGGTTCTAAATATGCCCAACAACATTCTTTTCAAATAAAATTTATTTTTTAATCATTTCTTAAAGATTTGGGTAGCATAATAGCGTTTTGAGGAAATTGCTCAAAAATTCTACACAATAAATTATACTCAATGAAAAAGTGCAAAATGAAAGGCATTGGAATGTCCTAACCATCCCTCAATCATACTCCAAGCATTCAATTTAGAAATGAAGCCCAAACAAAAATATATGAGAAACTTTCCTCAAATTTTGCCAAAAATTTAAATGAAAAATATATTTCAACACACCTCACAAATGCACATCTGATTAAATCAAATATAAATACACATTCCCTCCCGAGTAATATTTTGAAAAAAAATAACTTAATTATATTTTTCCAATTTTATGAAAAATAACATATTAGGCATAAAACCATAATTCATAAAATATTATTATGATCAGGGAAGATTTAAACTGCCATTTTAATTGTCCACCTTAATCTAATTGTAATTCAAATATAATAAAAATACATATATAGAGTTATTTAATACTTGCAATTAAGTTAACTATAAACAAACATTCCCAACCCAAAAACCTTTCATAATAAAATAAATTAACTTCATTTACCATTATTTCATCCACACCCATTCATTTCTTTTAAATCCATGAAAGCATATTTTGCATATCAAATGTATAAGAGATATGAATCTAACCAAATATTGAAACACATACGTGCACTAGCCTTTCACATAGAGTTAGCAGTATCTTTCACATAGTTGTCGATATCTGAGTCTGCATGGGTAAAATAAATAGGAACTTGTACTTGAATCAAGTACAATGGGTAAGGCTAAATAATTATGGCCAATGCGACATATATATATGTGTGTGTGTGAACTTGAATTTCATCATCAGAATGCTACCTAACTGATAGCTTCCAAGATGGTATATGAAGAATGGACTAATAATTGATAGTTAACTGATACTATGATATGCAATGCTAAATGACTATGCTAAAATGCTAATTGTTATTTGCTTCAAGATTAAAACTCACGGATGCATAAAATTTCACAAATGATTAGCTTTGAAAACTCACTTGAAGACTAACTCTCTCTCAACTCAAACTCCTGATTTTATAGACTTTGAGAGGATAAGATGATGTGACTCAGATCGACGGTCATGATCAGATCTGCAGATTTGGATGACAATGAGCAAAGGTAAAGGTTGAGAGAAATGGGGAAGGAGAAGACAAGTGTCACTCATCTCACCTTGACTGGGTTGCTGATTGAGGGAATCTAGGGATGGTTGGAGAAGATGTAGGAATGAGAGGACAAGTGGACTCAAGTCCTTCCTAAGAGGCAGGAGAATATAGAAGGAGGTTATGAAATATGTGTACATACACAATATTTCATTAAGTTTGGAGGTTGAAGATAAATGATGAATTAATATTTAAGAAATATTAATTTCCTTAGCCACATGTTTGATGAGTTGGCAAAGGGAAGATGAAGTGGAGATGGAAGGATGAGTTGGATAAGGGATTAAATAATTTAGGAAATCATTTAATATTTGAGACTATAGGATAGGAGAATAACCATTAAATATTAGATATTTAAATGTTTGGAGGAAATAATTAAATATTAGATATTTAATTAATTAGAGGAATAGGATAGATGAATTAATTAATAAAATATTTCAATTAAATTAATTAATAGAAAGACACGAAAAAGAATTAAATAAATTAATCTTTTCAAATTAACTATTTAATAGAAGAATAATCATTAAATAAATATAAAATATTTATTTAATCGCTCATAGACATTTTTATGTGTATACATTTTGCCCCTCTTTGAAATGATGTCAAGTCAACATTGTTTCAAAGATTAAATCAAGTCTCGATAGTGCGCCTGGTGGAGATGAAAATCCTGATTGTGTGCCCCAGATACTGATTTTTGGATATTGATTCGATGATGATGCCCCCTCGAGAGATTATTTGTGCATTAAAGACATGGATGATCTCTCGATAGAAGAAGAATGTTATATGAAAGATATATGAGTGAATAGATTGCAGATTGATCAGATGAATTGGATTGATAAGATTGATTGGATTGAGTTCAAGTCTAGTTTCAGGAAGGACACATCTCGTGTATGACAAAAGATGATCAAAATGTCTGGTTTCAGGAAAAATACATCCTGTATAAGACATGATACATGATCAAAACATCTGGTTTCAGGAAAGATACATCCTGTATAAGACATGATAGATGATAGTTGAATCAATGATGAAGATATTAAAGTGAAGAATGATTCCATTCGATGATGATGCTAGTGCAGGTGATCCAGGGTTTAGACCCATAGGCTCGAGAGACAGTCATGATTCTTGACTTGATTTGTATTGATATTGTATCATGGGACTTTGTACAATATTGATTATTTTTCTGATATCACTGTATACTTGGACAATTTTTGTTGTTTTATGATGATCTATATGTAGATATGGACTCTATATGATGATCTATATGCATTGATTATATGGATGATGTTATGATCTTTTCTCTTCATTATGATGATGCTTTATATGATGATGTAATGATCAATGTTTTTTATTTTTGATAATGCAAATGAAAATGATTATTAACTTAAATGATATGTTGATGAAATGATGCAAATGCAATGGTCTATATGGGAATGAATGATTGGATTGATCAAATGCACTTAATTGAATGCAAACTAATGCAATGATCAAAATGCAAAATGAAATGGATGATGATAATTTAAATGATTCTAAAGATGAATGAACCTATAATGATCAAATGCAAATTATTTTTTGTTTGTCCAAGTATACTCAATCTTTATTTATGACCATTGATCTCTTAATGAAATGATATGCTTATAATGCAACTAACAATGAATGCTTATGATGCAGATGAATAATGAGCTAATCTACAATGATCTAACTAGAAATTATACTGCCATTCTTCATATGCTTGTCTTGTAACAGTGCTTGATTTCATCATTGAGCTTTAAAATGTTGTAAGAAAATACAAGCAACTTGACATAAAGATCCAAGATGACCTGAGTATTTCTTACATGGATTTTGATATAGCAAGTTAATACAAGAAACTTGATATAATGAATCAAGTTGACCTGAGTATTGCTTGCAGAACATACAAGGATTATCTCCTTTCATGCATGACTTGGAATGTCCTCCTTCATCTTTTGCCGATCATATCCTGAGACAAGTACATACTTTAGTAAGAGATAAACCACAAACAACAATCAAAGAAAATAATCATGCCTCGTCATAGCTTCTCTAGTCATGGACATCCTTGAGTCACATAGAGTACATGATTAGCAATAAAATCAAGATATAAACACTGAATTTGGTATGTCATTCACATGTTCTTATGGTCATTAACTGATATAATCATCTTGATGAATGATCTTTGATAATCCTTTATTACTTGCCAGTTGATTCTTCGATTTTTGAGTTTCATGATTCAGTTGTTGATGAAATGCCTTGATCTTTGCTACTTTGCTGCTTTGTTGCTCATTGTCTGTTTCAAAATCCTAGATGTTTTTAGTTTTTTCTAAGTTTTCCGAATGTTTTGGATTTTCAAAGATTCAAAAGATCACCTTAGCAAAAGGAATTAGGATTTTGCCTCCAGCAAAAACAAAACTTTACTATGGATATATGAATTGATCAAGATCCAAACCATGGTGGGATACAAATGCAGATTGATTGATTCTGATAAAATCTAAGATAGTGACTATGAAAAGTATGTCAAAGATTGATAATTGTTGGTAAGCTGCATATTTCCTGCTAAATGGTTCAAAGCAATAGATGCGAAAGATGAAATAGATAAGCTAAGATAGATAAAAGCGATAGATACGAAAGATGGAATGGATAAGCTAAGATAGATGGAAGCGATAGATGCAAAAGATGGAATGGGTAAGCTAAGATAGATGGAAGCAGTGTTCCACGGGTGTTGGGGACACATTTCTGAGATGGGGGGACCAAGGGCCTAAATTTGGGGATGGCTGGGGGACGACAGCGGAGGGGTGGCAGGGTGGTGGTGCTCATGTACTTATACATATACATACAGTACTTGAAAAACTAGTTTTGAAAAGATGTAAAACAGTATAAGAATTAGATTTCAAATAAAACTATAGGAAATACCAAGATTACTTAGATTAGTAATACTAATTGCTAAATGCTAAATAAAATTTGACAAATGAAATTGTCAAAGTGGAGATTTCTCATTTCTATCGTATGAATATCGAAAAAAGGAAAACAAAAATACGAATATCTGATGCCATTGCAAAGTCTATAATAATAAATATGATTACATGATTCATCATTACAATGAGTATCCAAATACAAATACCGAAATACATGTAGCAATAGCATTACAAAAGAGACTAGAGTCAAAGACAAAATGACAAAACTCAAAATGTAGCTAATGGAGGCCTCTAATCATCTGCGAACTCCTCCTCACTGGAACTACTGGACTCCTGAAGATCAAGGTCCCTCAAGCTCACACCAACTAGCCCTGCATCTGAAGTGGTAGGATCATCCTCATTAATCTATGAAGGCTCCTCTAGCTCTACATCCCATTGTGTCGCTGGACTCTCCTTGTACACAAGTGTCTTGCGGTCCATGAGATGCAAAGCACTGTGTACAACCAAAAGCTTCTCTGCTCTCTTAGAGGTAAGTCTGTTCCTCTTAAGAGAGTGGATGAAGCTGTATGTAGACAAGTTCCTCTTAGTAGCTGAAGAACTAGAAACCTGGGATAGCAGACAGATGGCTAGAGTGGTGGTCAAAGATTTCAGGCCATGACAAAAACACCATAAAAGTGGGTCCTCATGTGCCATAGTGTCTATATCCATCTTTGCCAAATCTGAATAACCTCTAAGAGTGGCAAATCTTCCCCACTCAGTGTGCATTGTGCCGGCACCTCTGGAATCAAACATCTTCTCTATGCACCTAAAGAAACCCGCCTTCACCTCATCATCCTGAATCGGTGTCAGTCTACAAAGTCTAGCCTTGTACCACTTAGGATTCAAGGAAAAGGCAACCATATGCAAAGGAGTGTTCAACTTGTCCCATCTATGCTGAATGATAGGCTGGATTTTCTCATTGTAGAATGCTAAAGAGGGGTCCTTCACTTGCACAACAGCCCTCATCTGGTCAAGCATAGAGTCAATGCACTCATACACCTCTCCAAGGTTAGGTGCATTCCCATCCCCATATCTGATCACTTGGAATACTGGAGAAATGATGGAGACAATGTATTTTGCATCAGTCCAAAACACATCACTCTTCACTATCTCCTTCACCCTTCTCCCTTGCTCTTTCTTGGCCTTAGCCCACCTATTCCACTCATTAGTCATAACCATGAGTTGTAATGCCTCTTGCAACTCAATCATTCTCTCCAAGAGAATGAAATAAGATGCATATCTAGTCTCAACTGGTTTCAAGAACTCCTTCTTCACGAAGGTCTTGAAGAGTGCATGTGAAGTGTGGTGGTTGCAGATTTCCACTCATTAGTCATAACCATGAGTTGCAATGCCTCTTGCAACTCAATCATTCTCTCCAAGAGAATGAAATAAGATGCATATCTAGTCTCAACTAGTTTCAAGAACTCCTTCTTTGCAAAGGTCTTGAAGAGTGCATGTGAAGTGTGGTGGTTGTAGATAAACATCTGCACATCTCTTGCATTAGTGACCACTCCTCTAATCCAGTCTATCTTCCCCATGTCCTTAAGTGCATTATTCATGGCATGCACACAACATGGGGTCCACCAAATGTGTCTATAGGCTGCCTCAATGAGTCTCCCTGCTGCTCTACACACATGGGCTGCATCTGTCACTACTTGGACCACATTTTGTGGCCCAACCTCCTCAATAGCCTCCCTGAGGACCTAAAACTGGAAATCAACATCTTTATGATGTCCTGTACAATCAATTGCTCTAAGGAAGTATGGGCCCTCTATACATGTGACCATGATGTTGATGAATGGATGATGGCTAATGTTCATCCACCCATCCATAACTATGCTGCACCCAGATGCCACCTAACATGCCTTCATCTTCTCCATCAAAATAATGATCTTGGAATAGCATTTATCCAAGATCGAGGTCCTCATTTTTGTCTCCCCTGGTGGCACATAAGATGGTCCTCCCTTGGCCACCATAGCCATCATCTCCCTATAATAAGGAGACCATGTAACATGAAATGGAATACCATTGGCAAAGAAGAACTTGCCAATGGATTCATCTATCTCATCTCTAAGCTGCACATTAAACATATTAGCAATGGGGTTGCTTTGTGGTGTCTGCAACCTACGTTTCCCAGCCCTGGCGGCAGTAGAAGTGGAAGTGGATGGAGATCGAAACATCATTCCTCCTATCTACAAAGCATGAGAAGTATGTGGCACATTTTGGTTGCCCTGAAGTGCTACCCTAGCAGACAAAGTAGTAGGCATTGAAATATTTGTCATCTGGAACCCCCCAAAGCCTGTTAAACTCAATTTTGCACTGTATATTTTTGGCTTCCTCCAAAAACTTACAATGTTTCATGCCTTTTCCTCTCCAAAATAGAAAGTGTGCATTCACCCTACTCATGCTACCGAACCATTCTATGTCACAAATATTGCACTTCCACTTCCTTGTTCCCCCACTTGAATGTGATGTGCCTTGTACTGATATTCGTGAAGCAAACTATTTTAGAGGAGACTTAGGATCAAAATGACCCCTAGCATATGGTGCCAACAACTCTGAAGAGCAACCTGTACTGGATGGTGCACTCGCCATAGAACTAGATTGGGCTCCAAGGTCAGCCCCATGGTCACCCCCCTCATTTTCAGGTTCATATTTTGAATCATTCTCACTATGAGAATGGATTTCTATGTCATCTTCACTCATGCCTTGGGAGCTCATTGTGAAATTGACACTGCATTTCACAAAATAAAAATAAAAATAAAATCAGCCTAGTTTAACAATATATTTTTAAATTTTTTTCCTATTCATCTCAAAATGAGATTTGATTTTGAATTTTGAGGGAGAAATGATGAATCATTTTGCCCTCAAGATTCAACATCAAATCTCATTTTGAGTCTTGAGATGAATAGGGAAAAAAAATCCAAGAATGACATAGAACAATGAAAATTTAAAAAAAAAACAAGAAAAAGTTGAAAAACCCTACCTTGTTCTTGAAAAAGCTCTCCAAAATGTAGAAGAATCTTCTTCTTCCTCTTCTTCTTGCTTCTAGCAGCTCCTATCATGCTTGCAATCACTTTTCTCACCCCTTCAATCACTCTTCTTCAAGTTTTTCCTCCCCTTCAGCTTGCTGGAAAAAAAATCAGTTTTCCAAAATGAGAGTGAAATCTAAAAGAAACATGCTTTTGTGTTATTTTGGGGGGGTAGGGTGGGGCCCATGTCCAATTAGGGTTACCCTTTAACACCCCCAAAAGGCACATGTTTTTTAAAAATTGCCTTTTTTTCAGGTGCTTTTGACGTGGGAACGCGGGAGACGCTGGGCGTCTCCCTGTCCCTCGAGAGACGCCTGGGCGTCTCGAGAGAGATGGGGAGACGCCCAAACGTCTCCTCGGAGATGTCTCCATGTCTCCATGTCTCCCCGGGAGACACGGAGATGTCTCCATGTCCTGACGACGTTTGGGTGGCAGTGGCGGGACGACAGGAGACGTCACGTCCCGGTCCCCCCGTCCCCGAGACATTTCTGACAGGGGGACGTGCCCAAAAAGGGGGTGGACATGTCTCCATGGAACACTGGATGGAAGCGATAGATGTAAAAAGCGTTCTCATAGATGGAAAAACTCACTTTTTAGATAGCGCCTGTTTACCAAGTTTTCACCATCTAAATTTATTGCATTTTTCCCTTTTCTTTTTTTGAATTTTTTTTTTTTTTTTTGGAAGTTTTTTTTGCTTTTAAGGGATTTTCTACTTTTTTTATTTTTGAGAGATGAAACATGTCCTGCCATCAATTGATAAAGATAAGACTAACCAGAACAAAATCTATTAGTCATACTGATCTATGTCATTGTTTTGATTTGTTCGATAATTGATAAGAATGTCTGGTTTCAAAGAGTGAGTACCCCGTGTAAGACCAATATGTCTGGTTTCGAGTGTACCTATCCCTATATAAGACATGTTAATGTTGATAGATTTTGAGTGATGAATTGATTAACAAGACATGTGATCAGTTTGATTGCAGACTTCGAGAGTTTTCCTGTTGTTGATATGATTTGTTGGATGGCCCATGTTTTCATGCTTTAATTTTCAATTTTGTTCTTTTGATGTTTTTTTAATTTTTAGCTCTTGGACATTTTGTGATTTTTTTTGAACTTTTTGGATTAGAAGAAAGATGTTTTTGGTTGTCCCAATGTATAGCAAGACAATGAATGGATGAATTGTTGAGCTGAAGATGAATGGGTGAAAGATGGATGCATCTTATTATGGATCATGAAGAGACATGTCAAGAGCTTCTTAAAATCATGTTTTTGTCCTTAGTTTTGATCAAGATCGAGGATGGAAAAGGGGATATGGATGGGAGAAACAAGATCATAGATAGTGATAGATGATGGAAGAAATGAATAGTTAGGATATATGGTATAGATTAGCATGAAGTAAGATCGTAGATAGCAATGGATGAATTTAGATAGAGTAATGGATACTGGAGGAATGATAATGGGAGATGTGGTATGAAGAATAGAGTGGATGAAACTTTGACCCCAAGTATAAGGTCTTCATTTGTACAGAGGTGATATGTAAGATTGTCACAGTATTGAGCACCACCTGAATAAGTGTTCCTGAACTTTTCAAAGATAGACCCAACCCACACTTAGAACCTCCGGAAAAATTCAACCAAACATATCTAGAAACTAGGAAGTAGACTCAAAAGGGAAGAAGAATCCCAAACTGGATCAAGGTACTTAGTCTTTGATTACCCATGCCTGTGCAATTGGGTTCATTTTGGCTCATATGATCATTGTAATCTTCAGAATCCAATATGGCTAGCTACATGAGTTACCCTGACTTCAAAAGCATCCTGGATAGAGCCTCGCTACCAGAAAGCATCCATAGCTCCAATGAGGTTATCATTGTAATATCACAAATATTGCTCCATTTCTAGCCAGACGTCCATAGCCCCGATGGAGTTACTTGCATATTCCCATAGCCAAGCTTTTGATATTTCATTTTTTTTCTTTTCTGGATATTTCTTTTCCAAATCATGCTTTGGATCTTTTGATATTATCTTTTTCTTTTCTTATTTTGATTGCATTGGCTTGTAAGTAATGAAACTTACATGGGTATGATAATTACAGTGGCTTTGAAGCAAGATTTTAGATTTTTCACTAGCCATGTCTTCAACTAAGAGATCACAATGATTTAGAGTAACTGATTAAGTGTATGAGATATAATAATCAAAAGATGTTGGTACCAAGATACGATAAGTGGTTCTTTTCTGGATTGAGTGTGTATCCCAACCAAAAGATAATGTTTAAGAGGAATAACCTTGGATTCTGAAGTGTATCGTGAATAGATATCTAGGAAAAGGACTGAACATGAGATTCGAGCATGGGCAAGCATGTGACAAAATGACACAAATGCCTATTTCACAGATGATGAATTTATGCAAAGGATTGAATGAAAGGGATGGAAGGATAGAAAAGATGTGTTGGATAATAGATAGAATGTTTGAAGATTTGTACGATGATAGATGGAAATGTATTCAAGATGAGTGTTGGTACACAACTTAAGAAGTAATGAAGATATGGAGGAAAATTGAATTTTGGGACATAAGAACCCAAAATAGATAAAGGAAATGATGGAAGAATAGTTTTGAAAAGATGTTTAGATAGTTGTTTGAAAGAAGTTCAAAGATGTGTTCCTTTGTTGATCTTTCTTATGAATCATTTGAGGTAATGGAATGATGGATGGAGGGAAGTAAGGACCCACGATGGATGGAAGGGATGGAGCGTTTGACTTTGGAATGAAAGGACCTAAAATGGATTTGGAGGATTTTGACTTTGGAATGAAAGGACCTAAAATAGATTTGGAGGATGAAGAGTTTGACTTTGGAATGAAAGGACCTAAAATAGATTTGGAGGATGAAGAGATTGATTTTGGAATGAAAGGACATAAAATAGATGTGGAGGATGAAGAGATTGACTTTGGAATGAAAGGACCTAAAATGGATTTGGAGGATGAAGAGTTTGACTTTGGAATGAAAGGACCTAAAATAGATTTGGAGGATGAAGAGTTTGACTTTGGAATGAAAGGACCTAAAATGGATTTGGAGGATGAAGAGTTTGAATTTGGAATGAAAGGACCTAAAATGGATTTGGAGGATGAAGAGTTTGACTTTGGAATGAAAGGACCTAAAATTGATTTGGAGGATGAAGAATTTTCTTGATCTTGATCTTGACTTGGAGTAGGATCATTTGAGTTTATGCTTTTCTCTTGATTTTGAATTAGATTAGTGAAGGAGATGGAAGAGATATCATGCCCTTTCTTAGGAGGTGGATGTTGAATGGGACTCTGTTCTTGAGATAAAAGGGGATCATCGTGGATGGAATACCAAAATCTTAGGGGATCATCATAAGATTCTTGATAGGTAGGATCTTGATAAAAATGGGATTAGATTGGAGAGCCATGATATCTTGATCTTGATTTAGGCTAGGACTTATTTCCTTTTAATAAGCTTCTTCTTTTTCAAGTGACAAGGGATGGTCACATGAGTGATCAAAGTTTCAATTTAGATGGGTTAATGTTGTTGACTTGATGTATACTTCATTTTGGATACTCAAGCTCACTAAGTCGAATAGAGGGTTTGTTCGATAGGCCCCTATGACAAAGTACATCAAATGATATGGATAAAGTCTCTTGATATGGAAACTTGATTTGACTAACTTGAATACCTAGCTAGGTATTGTTGTCGTTGAGATAGTTGGATGATAAACTCTTGATCACTTGGTTTGATACTCCCCTAAATTGGTTGGATGAAAAGCTTGCCTAAATATAGTTTGAAAAGTTGATAACCACCTCAAAAGATGCTTTGTAGGATTTGCAATTCTTTTCTCTCTAAGGTTGCTCTTTTCTCTTTGTTTTGAATTGATTGTTGTATTGGTCGATTTGCAAGATATTTCAATGTTCATAACAAGAAGACATAGCACACATGAAAACAAGGATCATCCCTATGCTAAACATTGAGTGCATGTTTTTGTGAGGATATTTTCAAATCCCCAATGTTTTCACTGGTTTGATTTACAATAAATGACACATCAGGCAGACACTTTATTCAAAGGTCATCAACAATATCATAGCCCTCTAGTCTCAATACTCCGTCAACTCAAACAACCTTGTCACCCCCTAGAGGGCGCCCATTTTTTTGCCTTTTTTCAGAAATTAACCCAAAGAGAATTGCTCCTCAATTGAGTAGTTATCTTGGGAGATATATGGTGAGTAATCTTGGGGGCAGATTCTTCCCCACCTTTGCACTATGATATTGCCAATGTATGGCAACTGACTCGGCTCAAAGTTTCTACTTCTATGGTTCATAGTAAGGATTCCATTCGGCGTGGAAAATGATAAACTCAATTAAGAGGCTTCCCAACCTTTAGAACAAAGGCTTTTCACATCACAAGGATACTAGGGGAAGGCTATCAAATACACACTTTCGTTGGAGGGGATTTTCATCAGCCTCCACATTTGATTATAGTGGGTTGGTAAACTTGGTGATAAAGTTGTTGCCCACTTGGGTCGTACCCTTCACACTAGCCCTTTTGAGGCTTCGAGAAGGCAGACCCTCTAAAAGATTTAATTGCTTGAAAGTAAAGAAAGCATAAAAGAGTGGGTTTGGCTTTTTGGTCACCTAATTAAGGGGAGAGCATACGCCTACCACTTTTGAGACACAGAGTATAAGTGTTCCTTTTAACCTTCCATAGCAATGTGATTTATCCTCTATTTGGAGATGTTGCTCCAACAAGCATGGTGTTTATTTTAGCCCCACATAGCAAATGATTTTCTAAACTAGGAATTGGAAATCCTGGTCAACAAAATAAAAATCGTTGCAAAAAGTAACTTTCTTTGTAAAAATGGACAAGTTGATTGTTCTTTTTAACTTGCAAAAAAAAAAAAAAGATTGATTGTGCTTTTTACCTTTGCAAGAAAATGAAAAATTGTTGTTCTTTTTAGAGCCCAAAATTTGAGGTGTGAATCCCAACTTTGCAAGAAAGTAAATGTTTGATTTGTTGTTCTTTTTACCTTGGAAATGTGATTATTTTTAGAGCCCAAAAACAAGTGAGGTACTTTTTAGAACACCAAATTGAAAAAATGAAGTTATTTTTACCCAAAAGGAAATATGAGTTCTTTTTAACTAACTTTGAAAAATCTAGAAAAGAAATTATTAAATCCTAATTTAACTCTTCCAAATCTGCAAGAAACTGTTAGAAACCTGCAATAAAAAAAGAAGTTAGTGAAAATCCAAAACTTTAAGTGGGCTTCCACAAGCCTAATTTCAAAACTTGGTTACAAATTTTTCACTCCTGATCTTGAAATGCCCTGAAATTTGACTAAGTTTGAAATTTGGAGGATCTTCCAAAAACTAGATTTTGCATTATAACTCCTAGAGGTCTGAAACCCCTCTCAAACATCCTGACAATATATATGGAATGTAACTTAAAGTATAAGAAATGTTATATTCCATATATATTATCCTTGCACAAGCCTAATTTCAAGATTTGATTAAAAATTATGCACTCTGTTTCAAATGCGCTAACCTACATCACAAAATCGCTAACCTGCATCACAAAAGTACTAACTTGCATCACAAAAGTGCTAACCTGTGTCACAAATGCACTAACCTGTGGGAAAAATGTGCCAACTTGTGGGACAAATGCATGGATTCTTGGACAAAAGCGCTAACCTACATGACATATGCGCTAACCTGTGATGCAAATGTGCTAACCTGTGATGTAAAAGCGCTAACCTATGATGCAAAAGCGCTGTCAAAATTCACACATGCGTGAATCTGCATTACAAATGCGTTAATATTGCTTTTAAAGGTATATGCGAGGTCCTGTAGCCCCACGGTGGGTGCCAAAATGTGTTGACTTGAATTTCATCATCAGAATGCTACCTGCAACATGTTAGTTTCACAAAATACAAAGGAAATGCTACAAGAAATCCGAACTCAACCAATGAAACTACATGAAATACATATGAAATAAAAATACTATTATTACCTTCATGATTTATGTCTCATTGTGTCCTAACTCCACCGTTCCTAGTTGCAGATGGTGTGCTCTCAGACAAGCACTGATAGCTTCCAAGATGACATATGAAGAATGAACTGATAACTGATACTATGATATGCAATGCTAAATGACTATGCTAAAATGATTATGCTTAAATGCTAATTGCTATTTGCTTCAAGATTAAAACTCAAAGATGCATAAGTTTTCACAAATGATTAGCTTTGAAAACTCACTTGAAGAATAACTCTCTCTCAACTCAAACTCTTGATTTTATAGACTTTGAGAGGATAAGATGATGTGGCTCAGATCAATGGTCATGATCAGATCTACAGATTTGGATGGTTGTGAGCAAAGGTGAAGGTTGAGAGAAAGGGGGAAGGAGAAGACAAGTGTCACTCATCTCACCTAAACTGGGTTGTTGACTGAGGGAATCTAGGGATGGTTGGAGAAGATTTAGGCATGAGAGGATAAGTGGACTCAATTCCTTCCTAAGATGTAGGGATGTTGGAGAGAATATAGAAGGAGGTTATGAAATATGTGTACATACACAATATTTCATTAAGTTTGGAGGTTGAAGATAAATGATGAATTAATATTTAAGAAATATTAATTTCCTTAGCCACATGTTTGATGAGCTGGCAAAGGGAAGATGAAGTGGAGATGGAAGGATGAGTTGGATAAGGGATTAAATAATTTAGGAAATCATTTAATATTTGAGACTATAGGATAGGAGAATAACCATTAAATATTAGATATTTAAATGTTTGGAGGAAATAATTAAATATTAGATATTTAATTAATTAGAGGAATAGGATAGATGAATTAATTAATAAAATATTTCAATTAAATTAATTAATAGAAAGACACGAAAAAATGAATTAAATAAATTAATCTTTTCAAATTAACTATTTAATAGAAGAATAATCATTAAATAAATATAAAATATTTATTTAATCACTCATAGCCATTTTTATGTGTATATATATATATATATATATATATATATATATATATATATATATATATCTGAAGCATCAATGATCACCATATGAGGATTCTAACATCATATATATTCTCATTATATTTGAATGATAAATCACCCTCTTTTCATCTAATCATGAATGTAGGCCATATAATCATAGTTCCCCACAACACATACAATTGTTTTACAAGACACTTTAAATGTAAATCTCTTTTAAGAAATTAACATAAAATTGTAATTATTAATATTATTCAACCATATAGCATCTAAAGAATAAATCAACACCATAATATCTCTTCATTTAGGCCAGGGTTAGGGAGGCACTACACCACCATTGGAGATTTTCCACATAATTTCTCAAAATTTTGAAGAATCATTTTGATCTTCTCAATAGGATCCTCAATCTCTAGGTAGTAACCTTGGAAATTAGAATTAATCTTTTTCTTTTCCTCTGCTCTCTTCTGGATAATTTTTTATTTCCTTCTTTTTCGATGCCCCTCTCCATATTTTGACATTTTTTTATTACATACTATAAAGCACTTGGTTCTTATAGGCTCCTCTTCTTATTTTTGCTATGAGTGTTTTAGTCAATTTATTGGGATGAAAAGCTTTGGCTACTCCAGATTGGAAAGTGTATCTCTTTAGGATGGATCAAATTGCCTCCAATCTTTTTACACCTAATTGAAAATCTAAGAAAACCATGTAATGAGGCAAAAATGTACCTTTCTTCTAATTTTCAAGATGCTCTTTCCCAACCCACACCAACTTACACATATATTCTAGAAATTCTATCCTTGGAGGCACAAACTTTGGTAGGATATGTGGTGAGATAGAGCAACCATAGAGCCTGAACATGGTATCGTCTAAATGCAATAACCAATCACCTCTATTGTGGGTGTGACTTGAGTTAGGCCTCATCTCTTGTGGTCTCAACATAGTGACAATTTGAGGAGGAAATGTATCCAAAATTTATCCTAAAAACCCAACATACCTTACCACAAAATAGTTGTGGAAGGTGAAATAATCTAAGTTGGGGCTTCATATAGCAAATATTTGTCTAGCATTGGACAAACATTCTATTGTTGTTCTCATATGTCATTATGAATTGTAGGTCGCTTTCCCAGCCTTCCTTGCCTTCAACAATAAAAAGTGACACAGGAGAGAGTAAAATCTTAAGTCAAATTTTCTCTCATTTCTCTTTATTCTCATTAATCCTTGTGGATTTCATTGACAATATAAGCTATATAATCAAACTTAACATTCACCATTGGGTTATGAATGTGCATGGCCATGCACATGAGATCAATAGGTATTGTTTGTTCACAATCTCTTCCCAACACCTAGTAGAGGGCATAAAATACCTCTCAAATATGGTGATTATAAAGGGCTCCTTCTCATTAGTAGGAATGGGGACAAGCTAGTTTTTGAGTCCTTTTAGCCTATAGAGTGGTACCTCTCCCCATCTCAAAGTACCTTTTTTTCATTTCATATTTCGCCTTGATGTCCTCAAAATCAATCTTCATAGTAGTTGCCCTACTCAACATGAAAGCAACTAAGATCCACTTTTTGGTGAGAGTCACCAATGGTGCACCATCTCTTCTCTTGATAACCTTGATGTTATCATCATATTCCCTAGAAAAAACTCTTAGGAAATCAAGATTCACAAAGACATTGGATACAATGAGCTTGTCCAAGTCATATCTCCATATGTTTGATACTAGCACCTCTTTGAGTTTGTTACTGATGCTCTGCAAAAAGGATTAGAAAATTTGTTTGATGGCAACACACACAAGAGCACAAGAAACAAACGTTAGTGTTAGCAACAAAAGATTATCCTAAACAGGCATATCAAGAGAGATATTAAGCATGAAATAGAAAGCATATAAACATAGAATAAAATAGCTAATCAAGATGCTCATAGTTGCTCCTCCCTTGTTCCTCTCCTCTCCAAGTCCCAAATGAGTGTAGCTCTCAGCAGCTTTTTGCACTATGGATGCTTATCGAGGATTGAGATTTAATATTAAGCTTCAAATATGAAATGAAAAGCTAAATACTACGCTATTGATGCTAAAATGATTGATTTTACCAAAAAGACAAGATTTTAGTTATGCTATGCTAAATGCTCTCTAAAAATGTCTATAGCCTAAATGCATACAAGTTTTCAGGATCTGGATTATGAAGGAATGGGCTCTATTTATAGGAAAAATGGAGCAATGGATGGCCAGGATTGAAAGGTTTAATCAAGGGTCAAGCTTGAAAGTTGGGGATCCATGTGCACAATTTGCACCAATGAAATGGTGACAAGTGTCAACATAAGATTGGGTTGAGAGAAGAGGTTGGAGGCATTAAATGCCTGAGAAGACCTCATGGTTATCTAGAAGGTAAGGGTCAAGCCTAAATTAGGATTACCCACTGGATTAGGAGTTAATGCAAGGATAAACCTTTGTGCAAATGATTAAGAGATAATCATGGTCAAAGCATTAAAGGCTTGATGAGACCCTTGGGTTGGGTAGAGGTTGAGTCAAAACAAATGTTTTAACCATGTGGGAGGGTTTGAGGTAACCATTAATGGTTATTGGAGACTTTGGGGATTAAGTGGTTGAAGGTTGAAAGCCTTCAATGGTTATCAAAGACTTTGAGCCATTTAGTGGTTGAAGGTTGAAAGCCTTTAATGGTTATCAAAGACTTTAAGGGTTTGAGAAGTGACTTCCCTTTTGCTTAGGAATGTGACAATAATTAGGGGATGGATTAGGTTAATTAGGAAGGGGTTAGAAGAATCTAGAAGGGGATTAGATTTTGCAAGTGGATTTGGTGGGTGAGGGAAAATAGGATTTTATTAAAATAAAAATTCATTTATTTCAATAAATGTGTGCAAGTTGTATTTGGATAAATATTCAAATAAATATTAATTTATTTAAATGAGAAAAAGGAAGATAAAGCATTAAAATGCTTGAAGACTTTGAGGGGAACCATTAAAGGCTTGAAGACTTTAAGGAAAACCATTAAAGTCTTAAGAAGACTATAGAAGGAAGCCATCAAGTTTGAATACTTTACGGGAAACCATTAAAGGTTTCAAGTGGGTGAGGATAAATAGGATTTTAAATAAATAATTTATTTAAAATAGTTGTGCAACTTGCTTTTGTAGGAAAATGCAAGTGGGTGGAGGATAAAGGTGATTTAAATAAATTATTTATTTAAAATAATTGTGCAACTTGCTTTTGTAGGAAAATACAAGTGGGTGGAGGATAAAGGTGATTTAAATAAATGATTTATTTATTTAAATGTGAGAGGTGGGATTTTGGGGGATTTAAATAAATATTAATTTATTTAAATGTGAGAGGTGGGATTTTGGGGGATTTAAATAAATATTAATTTATTTAAATGTGAGAGAAGATTTAATTAAACAAATATGATTTATTTATTTAATTAATGGTATGAATTTGGTTAAGTGAATTAAATCAAATAAATTGAATAATTTATTTAATTAATAGGAGAAGAGGGTTAAGATGAATTAATTAAATATTAATTTAATTAATTATTAATTGATGGTTAAATAATCAAATAAATACTAAGTTAAGATGAATTAATTAAATATTAATTTAATTAATTATTAATTGATGGTTAAATAATCAAATAAATACTAAGTATTCATTTAATTAAGTGGACAGATTTATGTGACTACAGTTACCATAGAAGTATTTAAAAAGATTCTAGCTGAAGAAAGGGACTAATGCATCCCAACATAATTCATAGAAGTTTTCCATAGGTTCTGGTCTGAGGTCAACTTCATGTGTGATAGACTAGGATAAGATCCAATAGGTCTTTCTATAATGGACATTTCTTCTAGGTGGCTGTGGATGTTTGCTTATTTGCCTCATTTTGACTAGCTTAGGGTTTGCAAACAAAGATTCTAAAGTACTTCTTCAAACAATTTTGACACAATAGAAATATAAAGCTGACAATTATTTTAGTGAAACAAATTATAGCACTTAAATTACTCATGATGGAGCTTTGATGACTTACTATTTTATTGCTTGTTGAAAAACCCTTGTTGTCACAGAAAATCAGTTTGTTTCTTGTAGATCTCTCCAATTCTTTTACTTGAATGTAAAAGTGAAAGATTTCATACACAAATTGACATTTATTTGCGTCAAATAACAAATACCATGGTTACCCCTGCCATTAATTTTCTCACACGAACAACAACTCAATCGGTTAGCCGTGGATCATTTTGAATTTAGATTCACGATCATTTTGATCAAACGGTCAAGAATTTTCTAACCTTCATTGACCATCAGCTATCACTTTACTTTCCATCATGGACATGAGGAACATTGTCCTTAGCCTAATGATGAGTCTTGTGGTTTAGCATTGTGTTATCTCGCTAATCCGCAACTTATGAAACAAGAAAACACTAACCCACATGGGGATGCAGGGAACCATTCATCCTAGCTCTTAATGGTTCAATTTAGTGCTTCAATAATATATACCTCCTGCATGCCCACAACTTACCAAACAAATAGGATTTAACCTCTGCGGGGATGTGGGGAACCACCAAGGCTGGCTTCAAATAACTCACATCTAATGGCTTAAGAACTTCTTGCATGAGCTCAAGGGCTTAAATAACATTGAACTATCCCCCATAGGGATGTAGGGGATCTAAAAATAAGGTTAAAATATTTAGCGGTGGTTACCAAGGGATACCTTGCGCACCTATGAGGGCTTAAAAATCTATTAACATCGAATATAGGGATGTGGGGAAGCTCAAGACAAGTGATTTTGATTTTGCACATGCAAAAATAGAATTTAAGTGATTTCAAGAGTCTTTTGGGAATTCAACTAGAATATGCAACCAATATTTAATTATTTTGCTAGGTGAAGGGGTCGGTTATACCATGAATTTTAAAGCTTGAGTCACAACTTAAACCATCGGTAAAGAGGTAAAAAAAAAGTAAAAAAAAATCAAACAAGTCAAACCTTAAAGGGTTTACGTTTTTAGGTTTATGGCATGGATGATTCTTCTAAATATGAGAGTCCATGAAATTTTAAATTTTTTGAAAGTCTTAACATCTTAAAAATCTAAGTGTGAACTAATTTAGAAATCAAAGACACATAATCTTTGGAATAGATTCATCAGTAGTTTCAAGCTTATGGTGTTCTTCTAGTGGATGCCAAGTAGTTATACATATCCAACTAGTATCCCAAAAATCTAGACCTCAAATGAAATAAAATTTGTTACTATTCTGGTCAAATGTGTTACAACAATCTTCAAATATGACAAGTAATTGATCAAATGTTTCAAAGTAGAGAAAGACTTAGAGTTTACCTTTTTTATTACCTAAATCAATTATGTGAATATGGAATCCAATTGTTGTGCTCAAGATGTCAACTATGTTGTTTCCACTAACAAATGTGGAATTTAATTATTCAATTGCATCGAAAGAGTTGCCAGTTGTGTCGTGACACCTGTACAATAGGAAACACTAAAGATAGAAGCACTAAAAAGTTAATTTTATGTTAGGGTCAGTTACTATCAGAAAAATAGAGACATGATCTCGCATGCAGCCTGAATAAGCGATTGAAAGGCTACATGAATCAAATACGTTAAAACCCTAAATAATTACATCACAAGATTAAATGTTTGTAGCATAGGGACAATCAAACATGCCAAAAGAGAGAAATGTGAATACTATTGACAAAATTTGATGCATCAAAAGAACTTTCAAATGCATCGAATCACTTGTCAATTGCATTGAACCATCCTACAACTACTTAAAACATGAAATTTCTCACAAAAAACAATAGATATCTGGGACGTGGATCCCATTGAGCATGTCAGAATGTGGATAAAAAATAAAACCAACATGAACTACCAAAGGATCAACCAAAAACCCTCAAGTTGACACTCTATTTTAGTCTACCAATAGAGTATGTAAAGCAAATGCATGAACCAATGAATCACCCACGAAATTTACCCTCCACTATCACTTTGCCTATATCCATTGCCCTTTGAAAATTCTTTTAATGGTAGTAATGTTTCTCTTAGATTTCTATAAGTACTAGTAATATGATCACACAAAAGCTCAAAGATTGTGGTTAAAGGAATAATGATGGATGAGAGTCAAGTTTGGAGATTGTTTTGATATCGATCACAATGGAGATCACTTGAGACAGATCTAAAACTCTACAGTCAAGAATTGATGAGAGGAATTGATTGAGAAGATTAAGGAGTGAGTTGATTGCTTTAATTAAGTGATATGATTGCATGATTTCAATGAGCTAAAATTGATTGATTAGAAGACTCAGAGTGAGTGACAGTTAAGTGATGAAGTGGAGATATTAATATAACTAAATAATTAAAAAATATTTAATCATGTGCATGAGAAATTAATTAAAAATAAATAATAAATTAAAATGATTTATTTAATCAAAGAAGATAAAGCTAGATAATTAAATAATTAAAATAATTAAAAAATTAAAATAATTAAAAAATTAAAATAATTAAAATAATTATTTGACTATAAAGAAGTAGAAGAATAATTAGAAAATTAGTTAATTAAACAATTATAATTATTTAATTGATGTGTAAAGTGGAAATGATTAAATTAATTAAGTAATTAAAATTTATTTGATTAATATTAAAGGAAAGGAACGCTTAATATAATGAATAAATAATTAAAAAATATTTAATTAAAGTAAAATGGAGGGAAATTCAATATTTGAAATTGTATGAAGAAATAAAGTTAGTTTAATTAAAAAAAAAAATTATTTAATTAATTTAGAAGAATGAATGAGGGAAAGTGACGCGTAGATGTATAGATCATTTTTTAGTGTATATAGGTACAATAAGAAAATATTGCTAAAATGAATACCAAAAATGTCACATTATTGGCTACATTTATAGATCATCAAACATCATACATAACATTCCCAGTTGAATCTCAAGTCTACAATCATTGTCTTTAAGCATTCAAACACAACCTTATAATAAAATTTTCATAAATTTTGGACTTCATAATAGAATTTGATAAAAGATGAAAATCCAATAAACCTTATTACCCTGATAATCAGGACTCAAACTAAATTCAAATATTAATCATCACCAAACCTAAAATCTATCAATACTATAAAAAATTGCCAATATTTTGAACAAATGACACACAAGAAAATTTAAGGCTCCACTAAAGCAACCAGTGCTCCACACAAAAACTAAATAGCTAATGTTATTCACCACCATGAGGGCCAATAATGAATACAAAAGTTTATCAATATCAACCATGACAGTATCACCAAAAAAAAAACAGTACTATGAGATTATATGGTCAAAGGTAGCACCAATAAACCCTGAGCCAAAATCATACCCAAACACTTCTCTATAGGAGTGATGTCTTATCATTTATACTTTGACATTTGTATTCCCACTCCACTCGCAAACATTGATCATGTCCCACATTTTGAAAAAAACAAATTTCACATTAGATCCTCATTGTATTGAACATAAAATCATAAATATGCCTTAGAAAATGTGAATATGGTAAATCTAATAATTATACCTTAGTTGTTATTTGAGATTAGAAATATGAATAAGGACCACGTTTTCTAGGTCATGGCCACATTTTCTATGAAAAATTTGTCCTATGCTACTTTTTCAACATTTGAGCATATTATGAAAAATATCAAGTTGTCAAAATGCACATCAATTTTGTTCTTACCCTATCTAGATGGCATGAAGTTTGTTCTTTGATGTGATATTAAATAATTATTGAAGTTAACTATTTCGCCTTTGGAGTTATTCCTTTATGCTTATACCTCTTTATAGAATTGTGCCCTAATTCTTCCATACATATCATATGATATTGCTTTTCATGATGATATATCTTTTTAGACATGACATTTAATCATTTTCACACTTACAAACATTCTCCATAAGAGCACTTATTTCAATGATTGATCTTCATTTGTTTTTATACAAACGTACGTGTATATATATATAAATAATTAATTTAGGTTCAAATGTTTTGGATTCATATATAGAATTGTTTAAAAATAAAAATTAGTATAAAATTATGTGTTGTTCACAATACATAGATTTTCTTTCTTGATATTTCATAATGTTTTGGTTTATTTATAAGTGGTATTCTAAATATCTATTTTAACTTTGATTCTTTCTTTCTTTCTTTCTTTCTTTCTTTTATTAATAGGTCAGAAGTCTAAACTTATATTAATAAAATAAAGTAAATACAAAGATACAATTTGTGTCTTGAGACAATCGACCAAAACATGAGGGGAAAGGATTCAACTCTCGTATCAAGAAAGCCATAGATATCAGTCAAAAATTACAGACATAAGACAAGTATAAGTGAATGAAGAGCCAAATCAACAAGTCCAATGAAGAGACATTCAAAAACTTGAATGTAGTTAAACCACGTTTGAAGAGGATTCCTTAGAACTGGCATATTATAAATTGGGGAATGGAAAGATTTGGCATAACCATATGGATCCACCTCAATATGTTGTTGTTGTTGTTGTTGTTGTTATGCACATACATGTATACATATACATATATACATACAACTCACATATTATTTTTGTCCTCACACTTGCAAGAAAAATTAGAATGCCTCAATATCTCTATCCATATGTTCCTTCATGATCAAATCTTGATATATTATCTAAAGATTTCCATAATAATATTTATTATACTATTTATATTTATTCAATTTAAATGACCACATCTTTCTAGAAATTGGTTTATTCTCTCAAATTTATTGCATCTCTTTGTATTTAGCAACTTTGATGGGGGCATGTTATAATTGATGCTTTCATGACTATAGTGGTAGTGGCTCTCTAGAGGTCCCACACCGCATAAAGGTTATATACTAAATGGTCAATATTATACTAATTTATCAAGTGTTTTACACTAAGATTAAATGGTTACAATGGATTTCTATGTCCTACATCATCTTTCTCTATTGGTATAGTAGCTACTTAAGAACCCTACATCTATCTCCCACTCTATTACTCATTATTCCTACACCTCTTATATTTACACATTTATTTATGACATTAATATGGAACTTTGTCTATGCTCAATTTTGTATATATATAATATGTTATGTAGTTTGGTGCATGCAAATGCAAAGATAGGGTTATTAACACATAGAGAGAACATGAAACATCATCCATATTTATATCATTTTATGAATGTTGTATGTGAATGAGATCATAGAAGTTGAGCCAATAGGGTCAAAAGAGATTCCACTCAGTCAAGGAGAAATCCAAAGTGACTTAGAAACATAAATTCATTATATTATAAGGTGTCATGGAGCATAAGATACTATGATGATTTTCAAGAGTGTATAGGGTGGTTTGTGACATATTAGGGATTCTTTTAAACAACTTGTACACCTCCAGTGACATAAAATGAATTCAATGGTTGTAATACATGGTGAAAGAATCATTTATCACAACACTTATGTTTCTACCATAGTATTTTTTTATGATCATCATTCAACCACAATCTCCTAAATGGAAGAAGTGATGGTTTTGTAATTCTGAATATATGTTTAGAATATAAAGGATTCAATCATTTCATTTTATCTTTTGGATTTTTAGTACTCAAATTTTTAGGTTGGAGAGGCTATAAGAATAATATATAAAGTCTATAAGGGAGGTTGGATATGTTGATATTTTTAGATCCTTAATTTAATGTTCATCTCAATGAAAGAATATGACCAAGTAAAGTTTTTTGAGGTTCATGGGTTTTAATTTCAAGTGTTAGGCGCTAGCAATTTACCATTATACAATTCTATGAATGAATGAGGAGAAACACTCACTCATACTTTAGTTTCAACCCGTCGAAGGATTTCTCAAAGGTAAACATCTATGTTGCAATATTATTGTGTGAGACTTAGTCACTATCATTAATTTATTTTAATTTTAATAACTTTAATCAATAAATATTTAGCAATAATAAATATCCATTAGAGGTATATTAATATTTATTGGAAGGAGATTTGGAAATTGTATAGATAATTGGTAAGTTGATGACTATGTGTGTGAAATATCCATGCAATACCCTACCAAGGAACCACATAGGACATTAGCTAAGAAAACAAAATCTTTTTTGAAATAATTAAGCACAACATGACTATCCATGATCCCAATATCACAACATGTTGTTACACAAGAGAAAGACTTAGAAACCACATCACACTCTTACCATAGAGGAATTTTGAGACACCTAATTGGACACCAACAAAGGGTTTTGACCATTGCAAGACTTTACAAGACTAGGAGAAAAATATGCCCAACCCTAGGTTCAACAACAAAACATCCTTGGGTTAAGGCATTCATTCCAATGAAAAATATGGCATATCTTATCAAAGATGAAACATACAAACATGATAAAAAATTCTACACTCACTAGGCCATGGGAAAAAGTTTTCCTATTACAAGCCCAAAAGTACTCATCATCCAATGAATAGGAGGACTACTATGCTCCTAAAGGAATATTGTACCTAGATTGGACACCAACGCCTAAGTGAGACACTAGCACCTAGGTGTTGTTGTCCTAGACTAACACTGGTGTTCAAATTGGGTGCCAAAGTCCATTCTAGGTGTTGTAGTCCTTCCCAAGCATTGCAGTACAACTTGAGCACTAGTGTCTTGGCTAGTGGGTAATTTGGAGTTAAATATTAATCTTCAGGACACACCAAGAATTGTGAGACCATCCAAGAGGGTCTACAACACCATATATACTTTGAAACATCAAAAAACAACTTACAGCTAATAGAAATCCAGTTTCCTTGGGTACTAGACATCAACGCCAAGAAAGGAAGAAAGTAGGGAGGATTATTAGGACCTCCTTGGTGCCCCTACATGATTTCATAAGAAAATAAAAAACCAAGTCCAAAGAAGATATGACACTTTTCCAATTTACAAGATTTCACAAGATGCCCCAAAATAACTTGAAACAATTCAACACCCTAGGGAAGAACTCCTAGAGACAATGACCATATGACCAGATTAAGACACCATCCTAAACCATTCCAAGATACATTAGATTAATTTTAAAACCAAAATTGAAAGTTCCTAAGTTCAATTTACCACATCTTATGTTTAAGCATAATATTATTACAAAATCTCAGCCTTCTCGACTCCAACATTGTGACATATAGCCAAGATATCGATATCACTATTATATACATTGAATTTACATTTGCAATCCATCTCATTATTAGATGTCCAGAGATCAATATTATAATTTACACATTTAGGACTCAAATGTCCTTCTAAATTACATTTACATTAAATGAGAAAAAAAGAAACATAGATGAACTATTACCAATGGTAGTATAATATTTGATCTTCATCCATGATCCTTTGATATTCAACATTGGTATCTACACCACCCAACCTCATGAGATCAAAATATCCACTCCCATTGCACTAAGAGATTATCACACCAGAGATAAATAGTCACACCAAACACATTGGGAGAAGTCTTACACACACTATACACAAAGCATGCATGCTCATACACATCATGCAAAATACATGCAAGTAACATCAAAGGATAAGTATAATTCATCATTGTGTAGAAACACAAATGTCATAGAACTAGACACTCTGATTAGGTGCAATCACGAATAGAGGAAAGATAGAAATAATCATTGGGTATGATCACCAATTCAATTATCCAACCAATCACATTTGTAAAAAACCATTGGATCAAAATATCAAAGAAAATCAAGGCTAAAAGGATTAAATCCCATAAATGTTGTAGGAAGTGTCATTGTGAAACTCATTGGTATGACTAAGTGAAAACAAGTAGTAATATTGCAAGAGAAAAGTAGACTCAATCTTACAAGATCTAGCACTCCCTAAGAAAGAATGTCTTCCATAGACATCCTAAGACTTTACAATCACTCTAGGAATGAAAGGGGCATACATTATTTGTTATTCCCAACCAGTGTTGAGAGGGAAGGGGTGAATCAACACTATCAATTTTTCATAATTAAAAATTTTAACTCAAATCTACACTTACTTAATATTCATCAATATACTTAATTACTGCAAAAGAATATGCATGCATGAAAATATATACAGTGACACTAATATTTATCTCGTGGAAACCCAAATGGGAGAAAACCACGGTGTGAGTAGGAACTCACAAAATTTGTACTCTTCTGGAGTACACCCGGTGAGGAGCCATCCCTGTTAGGAGATTACAAAGACACTGTTAGGTGCCACCCGGTTAAGGGATTTTGTTTAAGTCATGTTAGTTCCTTTACCTTGTTAAAGGTAGCCTAATTAAAGGACTTAAGAACATCAATTAAGATGTCACCCGGTTAAGGGATTTTACAAAGGGACCTGTTAAAGTCCACCTGGTTAAGGGATTTAAGTTGCAATGGTTAGAAAGAAACAAAAGGATGATTTGCTGAATTAGATACTGATAGATTGAAAAGATCATAATGATAATCATACTCTATCCACACCGGTTGTGTCTTCTCTACACAACACCGGTTTGCTGCTTATACCTTCGGCTCTACACTCTACCGGTCCTCTGACCTTCAGCTCTGCACTCTGTCGGTCCTTTGTCCCTTGGCTCTGCACTCTACTGGTCCTCTATCCCTTGGCTCTACACTCTGCCAGTCTACCTCATACACTCTTTGCTCTGCTAAATCTTTTTAGCACTTCCTGTCACTCTACTATTCACTTTGGATCGCCTTCTATAGGATCTTCTTTTTGCAAATTTTACGATCAAGAATTCTTGAATGAACTCAAAAATACTTTATACATTTTCTATTGTCGCCTTCATGTGTTTCCTCAATCAAAGAAATCACAGATTTTAGAAGATTTGAAATTCAAAATCTCCCACTCTTTCTATGCGTGCCCTGCAACAATTTTGCCAACTATTCAACTAATTCTGCCACCGCATCCCCCAAAAATAGTGACTTTTGGGTCGAGTTCAATCATTTAAGTGTGAACCAAAAAATCCACAAGTAATCATGGCTTGACTGTATGATAATTGAAGTTGACTTCACCAACTTTTAGTTTGGCATAGACACAAGCACACCAACTCACCTTTTGCCACCGCAACTGAATAATCGATCACCGCTCCGAGATTTATGGTGATCACCTATATTCCTTCTGCCTTACCAGTGTACTGGTATACCACTATGCTCTATATTTCCAATTCATCCTTTGATTGCCGGTTTTCTATGCTAGCATCAAGTCTCTCCCTGTTTTCCAATGAGGTTCCAGTTTGCATACAACCTCAAGTCTTCTTGCCTGAGTCACCTTTTGTGACATCATCATCATCAGAATGACCGATCTTCTTGAGTGACAAACCGGTTGGCTTAGTCTATCTTCCCTTGAGCTGATTGAACTTTGGTCATTTGTTTCTAATGTTGTTTCCATGTGTTTGCAATTCATCATCTTTTCTATGGAGATACACCACTCCACCGATACCACTTCACCGATCAGTGTTAGACATCAATGACAAATCTTAGCTCATATACCGGTTCTATGGATTGACTTGTTTTGTCAATGCCAACAATCTCCCCCTTTTGCATTGATGACAACACTTTAGAATCTGTCTTATCAGTTGCATGTACTTTCTTCATTTCTTTCTTTATTTCTTTACCAGTCATTACTTCTGCTTTGAGTAATGAATATCTCCCCCTTAACATTGGTAATACTCTGTTTCAGCAACTTCAACTCAATCACTACTTACCAATGCTCAAACACTATAATCATATCTCCCCCTTTGACAACAATGCCAAAGATTCATTTCAGTACACTTACAAGACTGCTCCCCCTAACTGGAGTAGTCCACATTTATCAATCTAGTCTTAGAATTTTTTTTTTGAAGAAATCATAGCAGATTGATATAGAGCCCTTTTTACTTACTTTACTGTCGGTAGGGGCATCACCCCCAACTTACCTCTGAGATATTCAAAGGTATGCTTCTATAGTGGCTTGGTGAAAAAAACAACCACCTTCTCTTTTGTTGGTATATACTCCAACATCACTTCCTTTTCTTGAACTTGTTCCCTTAGATAGTGATATTTGATAGCTATATGCTTTGTCTTGGAATGCATCATCAGATTCTTGGATATGTCGATGGCATTGGTGTTGTCACATTGAATCACTACTGGTCTAGTCACCTTTTCTTGGATACCTTCCAACAATTGCTTGATCCAAACTATCTGTGTGCAGTTGATTGCAGCAGCTACATACTCAACCTCAACTGTAGATTGAGATATGCAATTTTGTTTCTTGTTTGTCCAAGATACAATCCTATCTCCAAGAAAGAATGCACCTCCACTAGTGCTCTTTCTGTCATCAATGTTCCCTTCCCAATCTGAATCAGTGAAGACACTCAAGCTAAAGTCTCCCCTATGTGGATACCAGAGACCATACTCATCAGTCCCCTTGAGGTATCTAAATATTCTCTTGACTGCCACTATGTGAGTCTCTTTCGGATTTGCAGAAAAGCTGGCAAACAAGCCAACAACTTGTGCTATGTCTGGTCTACTGTGTGCTGCATACTGCAACTTACCAATCATGGACCGGTAAAGTGTCTCATTCACTTCATGAGCCTCATCATATTTAGAGAGCTTTCAACCTATAACCATTGGAGTTTTGTCAGGTTTGCAATCTTCCATTCCAATACTTTTCAGAATTTCCCTTATGTACTTGGTTTGACTAATGAAAATGCCATTCTTTAGCTGTGAGACTTGCAGGCCAATAATTTTTTTTATCTTGCCAATCATGGACATCTCAAATTCTTGCTTCATTTGTTCTTCAAAACCTCTGCTCATCTCATCATCTCTTCCAAAGATGATGTCATCTACAAATATCTTAGCAATTAGATGTTTTCTTTCATCTCCAGTCTTCAGATATAGGTTACTATTATCACTGGTTCTTTTGAACCCTATTCTTAGTAGATATGAGTGCAACCTCTCATACCAAGCTCTTGGTGCTTGTTTTAGCCCATATAGATCCTTCTGCAACTTGCATGCCATATTTCTTTCATCTTCAGATGCAAACCCTTCTGGTTTCTCTATGTACACTTCTTCCTCTAACACACCGTTTAAGAATGTCGATTTGACATCCATTTGGTAAACTTTGAAATTTTTGTAAGCAGCATAGGCCAGCAAAATTATGACCCCTTCCAGCCTTGCCAGTGGTGCGAAGGTTTATCCATAGTCCAAACCTTCTTCCTGAGCATAGCCCTTGCAGATTAATCTTTCTTTGTTTCTTATCACTTTACCGGTTTCATCCATTTCGTTTCTAAACACCCATTTAGTGCCTATCACATTTTTGTTTTTCAGTCTGGGCACTAGAGTCCATGTTTCATTTTTCTCAATATTCTCCAGTTCTTCTTCCATGGATTTGATCCATTCATCATCTTTTAGAGCCTCCTTTGTTGTTTTGGGCTCAATTATGGAGAGCATGCATTCATTCTCTCTTGCTCTTCTTCTGGTTAGTACTCCTGCATCTTTGTCACCAATGATATATTCGGCAAAGTGATTGTTTCTGACATACTTTGCTAATACTGGTTCATTTCTTGGAGCTTCTTCTATCGATTGTGCAGGTTCTACTTCACAAGCTTCTTCATTTGCCACTTCAACATGATCCTCTTTAGCAGGTTCCACTGGTACAGTGTACTAGAACCCTTTATAGTCCTCTGGCTCACTCTTGTTATCCTGTTCATTTTTCTAAAAATACTCATCTACTCTAACATTTTCACTCTCCACAATCTTACCGGTCCTTTTGTTCAAACACTAATATGCCTTACTCTTTGTGGAGTAACCTAAGAAGATTCTGAAACATATAGAACTAGTAAGAAAACATGGAGCTGGGAGGAGTAGGGAGTGGCAATGGGAGAATTCAAAATTCAAATTCTCTGAAAGGCAGGAACTTTGGTTCCAATGGTGGGAGCGGCCAGAATGAAGGAGCTGGTCCTATGGGAGAGAAGGACAAGCCTCCAGATATTCCAAAGGTTGTTGACATTCCGCAGACTGGTGGGAGCGGCCAGATCAAAGGAGCTGGTCCTATGGGAGAGAAGGACAAGCCTCTGGATATTCCAAAGGTTGTTGACATTTCGCAGACTAGTGGTACTCTACCAGAGAAGAAAGTGGGTTCTAGGTTTTCGGGGGAGGAGTCTAGTAGGGAGTCCAACCCATGTGAAGAGACCTTGGAGAACAGAAAAGAATCTAGAAAATGGTCATCCCTTTTTGGAACAAAACCATCTAGTAAATCCTCTTTACCTCCGGTCAAGAATATTTTTGATCCAGCCGGTGGAAAGTTCACTAACTCTATCCCTAATCTGGTTCTGGATCATAATATAAACATGTCAAACTCCCTGGTAGGCAAATTTATGGGTTCCCGCCCAAGCATCGAAGTTGTAAGGGCTTATGTCAAATGGAAATGGGCTCTGAAGGGTAACATTGAAATCTCGGCATTGCCTAAAGGCCTCCTTTCTTTTACTTTCTCGTGTGAAGAAGATAAATTAAGGATACTTTGTGGTAGCCCCTGGATGGTAGGAAGAACAACCTTGGTTCTTCAGAAATGGCATCCAAATCTGAACATGAATGACTCTCTTTTGGCACAAGTTCCAGTTTGGGTAAAGTTACCAGGTTTGCCTCTTGAATATTGGGTAGAAAGCATCTTCTCAGGAATAGCAAGCTCCTTTGGTGAACTCCTCTCTATAGACCCAGTCACAGCATCAAAAAGGAGACCCACTCACGCTAGGTTTTGTGTAGGGATAGCCCATGATGCAGATATGCCAGAACAAATAGATATAGTGTCAAAGTTGGGGACATGGAAACAACAAATAGAATATGAATCTATCCCCTTTGCCTGCTTTTTGTCCTATCAAGCCTAAAGGAGAGCTCAAGCAGACTAAACCCTCGGGTGAAAGTAAAAAGGTTCCAGAAAAAAAGGTATGCCAAGTTAAAAACTCAAAAAATAAGGAAGCTGACTTTGTTGACAACAACTGTTTTGAACCCTTGGGGGAAAATAAGGAAGTGGTCTCCTCAACTTCCATCTCCAACCTTCCAACCCAGGAAGTATTGAGGAATGAGTCAATAAAAGTTAACAACCCCGTGATAGAGCAGATTCGAATAGAGGAATTGAAAGAATAGACTATATCTTCAAAAGACACAGCTGAAGTGGAAATTGCTGATACTTTTGCTGGTAAAGAAATGCAAAAGAAAGAGGAACAACCTGAGGAAGGGGAGATCACTGGCTCCCAAGAAGAAAGACTGACTCTTTCCCACTTATGATCAGTTTTGAAATGCAAGAAGCCCAAAAAAGTGCTATATTGGGTATGAACCTTTCAGATTCAGATCAAAATTTAAAAACAGTAAATAGTGCATCACATGATTCTAGATTCCCTAATTGGGGAAATGAAGATGAAATATCCAAACTCCTCAGTAATCCTGAAGCAGTTCTCAAGAAAGAAGCTGACTGGAAAATACCAAAATACAGGAACAAGAAAGGATCCACTCCCTCGGCTTCTCAACTAAGGGATTCCAACAGAATAGCTCAAGTTGATGCTGGGTACATCTCCTCTTCCCCATGTCAACCTTCTAACCACAAAGTTCAGAGACAAGGAGGCCAGTAAGAACATTGCCGATGGGACTCAGAAGACTCTTAAGGAGTTAGGAATCGGTAAGTAACTATGAAGATTATCTCTTGGAATATTAGGGGACTTAATTATCCTCATAAACATGATATTATTAGGAATATGATAAGGGATAGTAAACCTGATGTTTTTCTAATTCAAGAGACCAAAATGAGTAGAGAAAAATTTGAATCTCTGAAGTTTTTTAAAAATGGGAGTATCAGTGGTGGAAGCTCAGAAGGTGCTTCGGGAGGCATAACTACTATGTGGAATCTCAATAGTGTCAAAGGCCATGTTCTTATTCAAGAAATTTTTTTCTCTTGCATTAGATTTGAGCATTTAAAAGATGGAACATCATGGGTCCTCACCAACATATATGCACCCAACACCTTGAAAGCAAGAAACTCCTTCTGGAAAAAACTTATAGAAACTAGGGACAACTTCAAGAATCTTAGCTGGTTGGTCATGGGAGACTTTAATACTCCTTTGAGAGAGGAGGAAAAATTTGGTGGAAGCCCTTCTCAGTTGGAAAGTAGGTTGGCCCTTATGGATTTCATAAATACTCAAGCTCTCAACGATGTGGAGATACATGGATGCAATTACACATGGACTAATAGGAGAACTGGTAATGATCTTATCCAAGTTTGCCTTGATAGGGCTCTTATTTTTTATGACTAGTTCATACATTATTTCTACTCCCTGTCTGCCCACATCCGGGTTGGGTTTGATCATTTTCCCATCACTCTCTTTGCTGACCTAATTAATAGAAGAAAACATTTTCCTTTTGGATTTGAAAAAATACGAACTCATCACCCTGATATTACTTGTAATATTCAGGATTGGTGGAATATCCAAGTTGAGGGCACTGCTATGTACAAAGTTGTGAAGAAACTCAAAAGTGTTAAGGACAATATAAGACTCTGGAATAAATCCAACTTTGGGAACATTTTTGAGGCCAAAGGTAAAGTCCAGGATGACCTTAAGAAAATACAGGTCCAAATTCAGAAGGATAGCTTCTCTACTGTGTCTATTGCTGAAGAAAATGAGACCCTTAAAAAATACCATGAAATCATTGCTAAAGAGGAAACTTTTTGGAAGCAGAGATCAAGATGCACTTGGCTAAAGGAAGGAGATATAAATACAATATTCTTTTATATGTCGACTATCAAACATAAAGTGGCAAACATGATTACTAAACTGGCAGTGGACAATGGGGAGTTGGTTAAGGAGGAAGAGATAAGGAATGAGGCCAAAAGGTACTTTTTGGATCTTCTGAGGAGGGATCACAGGTTGGATGTTGATGCTCAATCTTCTTTTCTTCAAAATATTCCTTGTATCATTGATGAGCAGATGAATGCCTCCCTTTCTTCCATACCTTCGAACTTGGAAATCAAAAATGCTATTTTTTCTTTTGATGGTAATAAAGCTCCCAGCCTAGATGGCTTCCCCATGTTCTTCTTCCAAGATTTCTGGGATATTGTAGGGAAAGATGTTTCCAATGGGGTCAAGGATTTTTTGGGGGCTAGAAGACTTTTGAAAGAAATTAATGGCACTTTCATTGCACTAATTCCCAAAATCCAAGATGCTGACTCCATGGACAAGTTCAGACCAATCAGCTTATGTAATTCTTTTTATAAGATTATCTCCAAGGTTCTTACCACCAGAATCCTGACCGTCCTTCCCTCTTTGATTAATCATCAACAAAATGGTTTTGTCCCAAAAAGACAAATTCTTGACTCCATTATTACTATCCATGAGAATATTCATTCTCTTGTAAGGGCTAAGAAATAGGGTCCCATCCTCAAGCTTGATCTCTCTAAGGCCTATGACCGGGTTGATTGGTATTTTCTTGTGAAGGTTCTTGTGGCTTATGGTTTCTCCACCAAATGTGTTGATCTCTTTAGTCAGCTTATTACCTCAACCTCTTTTGCTATTGTTGTCAATGGATCTCCATCCCCCTTCTTCCAAGTGTCTAGAGGATTGAGGCAAGGGGATCCCATTTTACCTATCCTCTTCATTATTATGGCTGAATGTTTTGGTAGGTCTATGGAAAGCATGGTGATGTGAGGATATTTTAAGGGACTTCAACCTTCTTTAGCTAATCATACCTACTCTCACCAACATGAGTTTGTGGACGATACCATTGTCATGGGGGAATCAAGTATCTCAGAAGCTAGAACCCTGAAGGACACTCTTTGTAAGTTTGCCTCTGCATCTGGTCATCTCATTAATTGGGTCAAAAGTGAAGTTTTTTTCATCAATACACCAGAGAGAAGACAACATAGAATCAATAGAATCCTGGAATGTCGGATTGCTGATCTTCCTGCTACTTATCTTGGCCTCCCCTTGGGCATTGCACCTCCTAATTCTTTTTGGAGCTCTTTGGTGGACAAATTTCATAAAAAGCTAGCTAGATGGAAACAAGCCCTTTTAAGTCAAGCTCGAAAGCTTCAACTTCTGAAAGCTTCTCTTCAAAGCATACCTATCTATGCCCTTAGCCTTTTCAAAATTCCAGTAAAGTATGTTGATGCAATTGAGAAAATTCAAAGAAAATTTCTCTGGTCAGGGGTTGAGGAAAATAAAAGAATGTCTCTTGTGGCTTGGGATCAGGTATGTAGACCAAAAAGTAAAGGAAGTCTGGGCTTGAGAAGAACCCGGACCCTAAATGAAGCTCTCTTGTCTAAACAGGTTTGGAGAATGTTCCATTCAGATAGTGAATGGTGTAAAATATGGAGAAGTAAGTATTTTCTTATGTCCTCTTCTATTTCCTCTTTTATCAATTCTGATATCAGTATGAATGGGTCCTATATCTAGAATCATGCCTCTAAGTGTA
The DNA here is from genome assembly GCF_030272615.1 of Cryptomeria japonica. Taxonomy (NCBI): domain Eukaryota; kingdom Viridiplantae; phylum Streptophyta; class Pinopsida; order Cupressales; family Cupressaceae; genus Cryptomeria; species Cryptomeria japonica. The sequence goes on from NC_081414.1 coordinate 500,580,557, forward strand.
GAGACAACATTGCTAAAGGGGTTATATGGAAAGTAGGCAATGGTAGGAAAGTTAAATTCTAGGAAGATCTCTAGGTTTTTGATAAATCTTTGATTGATATCCCAGAATGGGCCCCTTATGCCTCCTCCTATATTAGAACGTTTGGTCCTTTAGTTGAAGGGTATTGGATAGGTAATAAATGGCAGAACATTGAAAGTATCCACCCAAACCTTATTAAGCTTAAAAACCATCTGTCATCGGCCTGGTTGAATAAAGAGGAAGACTCCCTCATATGGAAATATGAACCTAAAGGTAATATTACCATCTCTTCAATATATGGTGTTCTCTCCCCTGCCCCTTCTGAAAATCCTTTTTGGTCTAAAGCATGGATAAAGGGTTTGATTCCTAAAATCAACTTTTTCTATTGGACTATTCTTCAAAATAAAATCTTGACCTTAGACAATCTCAAGGGCAGAGGATTTGCATTCCCTAATAGATGTGCTCTGTGTCTTGAGGAGGAAGAGTCCATGGACATTCTGGCCATCCACTGTTCCTATTTTGCTTCAATCTGGGAAAGATTTCTTAAGAGTTTTTGCATGGATTGGGTGTTTCCTAACACTATCAGTGATTTGTTCTACTCCTGGAATTATCATTGGTCTAACTCCTTTTTGAGATCTCTATGGCAGCTATCACTCCCTCACATTCCGTGGGGGTTATGGAAAGAAAGAAACAATCGTATTTTCAAGGACACTTCTCTTACTCAGGATATTATTTTCCAGAAAATACAATGGGCTATAGTGGAGAACATTGGGATGATTGGGGGTCCTTTCTTTTGGGCCAACCCTCTGGAATCTCACATTTTAAGTTCCTGGATTTTGCAGAATGCTGGCAGTTCTGACCCCAAGCAAAACAAAATATTAGAAGCAAGATGGCAAACTCCCCCTCATGGTTGGTTCAAAGTCAATTTCGATGGTGCTACAAAAGGTAATCTGGGCCCTGTGGGATGTGGATCTATTCTTAGAGATGATTAAGGTATATGCAAGGAAATGATTGTTGTTCCAATAGGAAGCCAAACAAACCACAAGGCAGAAGCAATGGCAGCACTCCAAGGTATTCTCCTCACAAAAAGATGGAATTACCGCTACCTATGGATTGAAGGGGACTCTAACAATATCATCAAATGCCTCAAGGGGACCTCTAAGCCCTCATGGTCTATCAATAACATTATAAAGGCTACTAGAGACCTCATTAACACTTTTGAGAAAAGTTTCATATCTCATATTTACCGTGAAGCTAATGGTTCTGTTGACTGGGCAGCCAATGTGGCGGTCAATCAAGATGAAATGATTACATGGAAGGGAGAACATGGCCTCCTAGAGGATGTCAAATTAATCATTTTTAAGGATCGATATAATAGTACCCCAAAGATCATAAATGGACAAAATAATAATGAAATGGATTAAAAGGAGTGCTTCGAGCTATTATAATATTGTCAGTACCAGAATCAAGATTCTAAAAACTATCAACAGAATCCAGATTCTGGAAACTATCAACATTGGCGAAGGGAAGTCAATGGCAGATTATGTGGAGGATTTGACCAAAACTATGGCTAGAGCTGAAAATATAAGAGACTCCTTCAACCCCAGATTTGAGAAAATTGAGAAAGACCTGATTGAAAGGAAAGAAAATGCTAATGCTATGGATCAAACAATGGCAGAAATTGTCAGTAAAGTCAGCAAAAGTGAGGAATAACTTAAAAGTATCACAAAGAAAAGCTTAAACATTCTGAAGGCCTATGATGGCAATACCAAATCCCTCATCAGAAAATGGAGGAGGAGAAGGATACCCTGGAAATTAACCCTAACACTGAAGGCATGGGAGTTGTTCAAGGACCTAGAACAAGAACCAGAGGTAAAAAGAAGGAGAAGAAGCCAAATAAGGACCTGGATGAACTCAAAGCTGTTGCGGCCAATTATGACCAGCTGGTGATTAAGGCGGAGGACCTCCTGAAGGCTTTATAATTATGCAGTGGTTTCTTCTATTTTGTTGTTTCTTTCTTTTGTTGTCCTTTCTGTTTACTGGCTTTATTGCCAGTCATTTTGAAAGTTGTTCTTATATGGTCTAGATGCTCTTTGATGATCTATTTTAAACTCCTTTGTTAAAGGTTTCGGGTCCTTAAAACCCATTTTTCTTATTAATCAGAGCCTAAGAAGATTCCTTCATCACTCTTGGGATCAAATTTTCCAAAGTACTCATCTCTCTTGATATAATTCCTGCTTCCAAATACTTTCAAATATCAAACATTAGGTGAGTATCCACACCATAGTTCATAGGGACTTTTATTTGTTCCTTTCTTTACCTGTATCCGGTTCAAGGTGTATACAACAATGCTCATTGCTTCTCTCCAGAAAATATGTGGAATATCCTTTTGTATCATCAGAGTCCTTGCACAATCAATAAGAGTTATGTTTCTTCTTTCACCAACCCCATTTTGTTGAGGTGTTCTGGGTGCAGAACTTTGTCTCATAATCCCCTGTTCTTCACAGTAATTCATGAACTCTTGAGAGCTAAACTCTCCTCCTCTATCTAATCTCGGACATTTCAGATTCTTACCGGTTCCTCTCTCTACTCGAGCCTTAAAGAATTTAAACATGTGAAAGGCTTCAGATTTTTCCTTCAAGAATACAACCCATGTCATTCTTGAGAAGTCATCCGTATACAATATAAAATATAGGTCTCCATAGAAACTCTTGGTTCTCATAGGACCGCACAGGTTTGTATGAACTAAGTCAAGCACATTTTCAGATTAAAAATATTTGCTACTAAAACTAGACCCGATCAACTTTCCTAGTTGGCACTCTTTACACATAACATTTTCAGGTTTCACTTTATTAGGTATACCTCTTACTGACTTTTGCTATGCTATCAAAGTTAACATGACACAGTCTTTTGTGCCACAACCAACTGTCTTCTACCTTTTCTATTAGACAATGACCTATGGTGGTGTCTAGGTGAAACCGATTGCCTCTAGGTTGTTTACCGGTAGCAATCAGACTTCCTGATTTGTCATTTATTTTGCATATTCCTTCATTGAATTCTAACCAGTAACCCTTGTTGTTAAGTTTTGCAACACTTAATGGACTACATTTTAGCCCTTTTACCCAATAGACATCTTCACAATTTGTTTTATCATTTAGGGCTATAGATCCCTTACCTTTTACTTCACAAGGAGCATCATTTCCGAATCTCACAGTTCCTCCATTGCAATCCTCCATGCTGAGGAATTTGTTTCTGTCACCGGTCATGTGCTGAGTACAACCACTATCAATTACCCAATCTCCACATTGGTTTGAATTAGAAATCAATGCCATATCACCTTCCTCTGTGTTATCTTCCTTAACCACCAGAAATGCAATTCCATCTCCATCAGATCCTTCTGATTCTTCATCAATGACTCCTTCTTCTGCAAGATAACACTCCTTCTTGCCCTTGTCCTTGTAGCTTATGAAATTATCCTTCATGTCTCTATCATTGTCAAGACATCTTGAAGAAATGTGACCTATCTTATTACAGGAGAAGCACTTTAAGGGTAATTTACCTTTATACTTTCCGTTTTCTCTTGTCAATCTTCTTGCCAATAGAGATTCAATCTCATCTTGTTCCTGTTCTTCAAATAACAGATTGTCACTTTCATGAGAATGACCGGTTCTTGTAGTAGAACTACTTCCAGTTTATTTTCTTCTCCTTGTTGGTGCATGCATCATGGAAGCTTTGAAATAAGCATCAATCTTTGGTACAGTGTTGTCATAGTTGCTCAGTTCAAAAGCAGTCAACTTACCGATCAGTGAGTCAAGCGATACATTAACTTTTCCCAAGGATCTAAGTTCCCGGATTGCAGAAACCCTTATGGTATATTGTGGTAGCAAGGTTCTTAGGATTTTGCTAACCACATCATCCTCTTCAAGCTTTCCTCCAACACTTTTAATGGAATTTACTACATCCTTTATTCTTTTTCTATACTGCTCTATATTTTCTCCTTCCTGCATCCTCATCTCATCATATTTTCCTCTCAAGCTATCTACTTTAGCCTTTTGAACATGAGGATCTCCTCCATAGACTGTCTTCAGCTTATTCCACATATGAAAAACTATTTTCAAATCTTGAGCCTCAACATATTTATTATCAGAAAGAGTGCTAACAATCAGATCCATAGCAGTAGTATTGTCTTGACTTTTCTTAATCTGATATGGAGTGAGAACCTCTGAAGGTTCATTGTACTATGTGATTACATGATTTCAGTAATTTTGTCCTAGGGATCTTAGATAAAGCTTCATTCTTCCACACCATAAGGTGTAATTCTCCTTAGAGAACTTAGGACTCTCCTTTTGCATCTCTAAGGACTTGTGCTCTGATACCAATTGTTAGTCCCAACCGGTGCTGAGAGGGGAGGGGTGAGTCAACACTTTATCAATTTTTCACAATTAAAACTTTTAACTCAAATCCGCTTTTACTTAATATTCATCAATATACTTAATTATCACAGAAGAATATGCATGCATGAAAAGATATACAGTGACACCAAGATTTATCTCATGGAAACCCAATGGGAGAAAACCACGGTGTGAGTAGAAACTCACAAAATTTGTACTCTTCTGGAGTACGCCTGGTGAGGAGCCATCCCTGTTAGGAGATTACAAAGACACTATTAGGTGCCACCTAGTTAAGGGATTTTGTTTAAGGCCTGTTAGTGCCTTTACCCTGTTAAAGGTAGCCTGATTAAAGGAATCAAGAACATCAATTAAGATGTCACCTAGTTAAGGGATTTTACAAAGGGACTTGTTAAAGTCCACCCGGTTAAGGGATTTAAGTTGCAATGGTTAGAAAGCAACAAAAGGATGATCTGTTGAATTAGCTACTGATATCTTGATCAGATCACAATGAGAATCATACTCTATCCACACCGGTTGTGTCTACTCTGTACAACACCAGTTTTCTGCTTATACCTTTGGCTCTGCACTCTGTCAGTCCTCCAACCTTCGGCTCTGCACTCTGTTGGTCCTCTGTCCCTCAGCTCTGCACTCTGTCAGTCCTCTATCCCTTGGCTTTGCATTCTACTGGTCTACCTCATAGACTCTCTTCTCTGCTAAAAATTTTTAGCACTCCCTCTCACTCTACTCTTCACTTTGGATCACCTTCTACAAGATCTTCTTTTTGCAAATTTTACGATCAAGAATTTTTGAATGAACTCAAAAATACTTTATACATTTTCTATCATCACCTTTAGGTGTTTCCTCAATCAAAGCAATCATAGACTTCAGAAGATTTCATATTCAAAATCTCCCACTCTTTCTCTACATGCCTTGCAACAATTCCACCAACTGTTCAACTAATTCTACCACACCATAATTCATAGGGAGTTTTATTTGTCCCTTTCTTTACCTGTATCCGCTTCAGGGTGTATATAACAATGTTGACTGCTTCTCTCCAAAACATATGTGGAATATCCTTCTATATCATCAGAGTCCTTGCATAATCAATAAGAGTCCTTGCACAATCAATACATTTAACAATCATCATTTTCAAAACTCGAAAAATTCAAAAAAAAAAAAAGAACACACTTTTGTGCCAAATGTAAAAAACAATCAGTCTACACTATTTGTTTTGCATTTTATGTGATTCTCAAGAAATTGGGTATTATAACAATGTGTTTTTAAAAATTTATAAAACCTTACATAATTATATCTATATTCAAATTTCAAAATGGAAAGAATTTTAGGAGTGTCTAATAGTCATAGTCCCACTCCTAATTTTTTTTAAATGAAAAACAATAAATATTTAATGAAAAATTGAATACTCAACTTCAAATTTACCAAAATTTAAATGCTAAGAACTCCATACATGCCAAAGAGGAGAAATTCCACTCGCATGTATGGTCACATTCCCATTCCTAAACTAATTATTCAAACCCCACCAAAATCCTCTCATAATTTCACTCCCAATCAAGAAAACAAGTTTTTGGTGAATGAGGGTTTTGAAAATGTATGGTGATGGAAATTAGGGTTTCAACACATTAATGGATAAAGCCACTAAAATCATATCAAGTTATATATTCCCTTGTTAGAGTTGAAATTGAATTGTAATTAAGGTATTATTTCCAATGCTAGATCTAGGACAAACAATGAGAAATTGACATAAAAAAATAGCAAAATAATGTTTTAGATATCATGTGAAGCCATAAAATGAGATATGATAAGGGAAAATAGTTAACACTATGATGGAAGATTCAGGTTGAGTTGTCAGAACCGAGGGGAGTAGGTTTCCCTTGTTGCAAGTTGTGAGCCCTTGGTCTCCTTTTGCTATGTAACACAACACTCAGGTTTGTGACATGGCTTAACTACCTCCTGTGGATTCTATAAGTCTAGTGGTTGTATCAGGCATTAACAAGTTGATCTTTTGGTGCAATGACAACCACACTTGTAACAAGTAGTATCAGAGCTTGGTCACGGGTTCAAATGCCTCACTTGCATTGTGGGGGATTGTTGCAAGGTGTGCGCCATTGGTCTCCTTATGTTGTGCAGCGCAACGCTCGGGTTTGTGACATGGTTTAACCACCTCATGTGGATTCTATAAGTCTAGTGGTTGTATCGAGCATTCACATGAAAAGAAGTTGAACCATCATTTTATTAAGCATCTTTAATTTTTGTGATTTGAGTTTAACTTCCTCCCTAGGGTTAGGTGAAGATTGGACAAATGGAACTAAGTCAGCATTTGGTGTCTTTAGGGAGGAAATGGTTTGGGAAGCAATTTCACGAGCCCTAGCACGACGTCTTCATTGGTGTTCTCTTGCAAAATGATTTCTTTTAGTTTTACTCAATATTTGCAAAGGTTGAGGATCAATCAACATAAGATTATTTTCATTCCTTGTAGAGGGAGGAATGGAAGGAGCCTCACTAAGTTGAGAGATACCGAATGTTGGGCATTTTACTTTATAAGATGTGGGAAGTGGGACCACAACATATATAGGAGGAATAGGAGTAGGAAGAAGACCAGGTCTAGAATGAGCAGGAGGAATATCCATGGGTGAAGGGTCTCTATGTTTGCTTAAGGCCAATATCATATCAGTCTTCCATTTTTTATAAGATAGGAAAATAATATCATCTCAAGGCTTTAAAGGTTCAGGTTGTTTAGGCTAAAAGTAATTAAGGGTGAAATTTCCATGCTTCGTTGTATGTTGGTAAAGGCTATGATTAATCATGATAATATTCCCATTGTGAGGGAATCTCAAACACTTATGGATTGTAGAAGGAATAGCTTTCATGGAAGAGAGCCAAGGATGTCCCAACTTCACAAGAAATTTATCCAATGTAGGAATAACATCAAAGGTAACATCTAAGCACTTAGTACCAACCTCAACAGGAAGAGTAGTAGAACCAATAGTGGGGGAAGAGAAACCATCATCCACCTTGATCATAACATCATATTTATCATATGTAACTTGATGCAATTGTTGAATAAAAATATGCTCTTCAGTAATAACATTCACCATACATATTGGATCAATGAGCACCCCTCCTAAGAGTTTTCCTTTAATCTTCATAGTAATTTATAATGGTCCACTAGGTCCAATAATAGTCTCACTAGGATCAAAGGTGATGCATAATTTAGGTTTAGGTTTAGGTTTTTCAATAAGGTTCACAACATTATTGGACTATGAAACTAAGTCATTGGGAAATAATGCAAGTTACTCAAACTTAACGACATTGGTAGAGTAGGAAGGCAAAGGATTGGTGAATATTTGGAGGTTTTGATTAGGAGGTGCTACAAATTTGTTCCCTTTATAATTCACACTTGTTATAGATGTAAAATTGTTATCAATAAGGTCCTAAATCTTATCCCTCAACTTATAACACTTCTCAGTACCATGTCCTACCTGGTGGTGGTACTGACAGAAGTTTTTAAGGTCAAAGGAAGGTGGTAGAGGTTTTGAAGTATCTATAGGCTTGGTGGGAGGAAGGTGCAACACACTAGCATTAATCAAACTCAACATTATACTATTTTCATACTAAGAAAGAGGAGTTAATTATTTTCTAAGTTATTTGGATAAAGGGGCCATACCTGATGTTGTTGATGTCACTAGAATGTTGATGTTGTAGGAAGAGTTATCATTTATCTTGATGAAATCTTTGTTGTGTTTGTTGAATTTTAGAAACGATTTTTGAGCATTCTCATTCTTATCAACAAGAGCAATTGAAGGAGATGATTCAAATCAGCTCACTTGAGCCTCATAGTTATGAGGCACTGCACAAAATTGTGTAAAAGAAGTAAATTCAAAAAATAGAAGCTTATCTCTAATATCCTTTTGAAAATTAGTAATGAAAATCCTTTGAACATCATGATCATGCATAGGATAAGAAATTTGTGAATTCAAATATTTATATCTACCAATAAAATCAATCACTTTTTCTCTAACTCCTTGCTTACAATGAATCAAGTCAATCATAGTAATTTTAGGACCAATATTATTTTTAAATTTTTGAATGAAATAATTAGCCATTTGTTGAAAAGAAGTTATGGAATAGGGAGGCAAAGAACAATACCATTCCAAAGCCTTATCTCTAAAGGATTGGGTAAATAGTTTCACCATGAGTCTTTGGTCATGAGAGAAATCACTACACAAGGCTTCAAATATCTTCACATGAGTCAAAGGGTCACCTTTTCTATTGTATAACTCTAATTGAGGGAGTTCCACATTCTTAGGAGCAACTATATTAACAATACCATCAAATAGTGGGCTTTCTACATCATAAGTGGGAACATTAAACTTGTATTGGTCAAAGAAGCCAATTGTTCTTTTAAGGATGAAACACTTTGAGCTAGGTTATTGATAGTGGCTTCAGTGGATGGATTGGAATTGGACATATTAGATTGTGATGGAGGATTAATTTTGTTATAGGTGGGTGGATCTTGAGAGTAAGGAGGGGGAACATTGTGATATGTTGGTATGGGAAATGGTTGGGAAACAAATGGAAGACTCACAGAAGGAGGTATGTAAGAATACAAATTAATATGATTGCCCCCATGACTAACATGTGTAGGGTTAACATTTTCTATAGAGGTAGTCATGATAGAAGATGTATATGTAGACACATTAGCTAAGGTTGTAGTCATAGGAATGGAATGATCAATTTGACTAGTAGGATGAGAATAAACAAGGGATTCAACACAAATTTTGATAGGCATAATATTGGTATCAACATATGGTGATGGAGGAGTAATGTTGTTATAGGTGGGTGGAGCTTGAGAGTAAGGAGGGGGAACATTGTGATATGTTGGTATGGGAAATGGTTGGGAAACAAATGGAAGACTCATGGAAGGAGGTATGTATGAATACAAATTAATATGATTGACCCCATGACTAACATGTGCAGGATTAACATTTTCTATAGAGGTAGTCATGATAGAAGATGTATATGTAGGCACATTAGCCAAGGTTGTAGCAATAGGAATGAAATTCTCAATTTGACTAGTAGGATGAGAATAAACAAGGGCTTCAACACAACTTTTGATAGACATAATATTGGTATCAACAATATGAGAAATGCCATGTAACACTTCCACACCTAACTTATCACTTTGAACCATTCTCTTCAACCCTTCAATCAAGGAGATTGCTTCACTATTTGAGTTTTTTTGGCCCATCCATTGTTGAAGATTTTCAAATTCCATGTCAAGATTCCCCAACTGAGCACCAATAACCCTAGTTAGTGATTCATCATATTCATATTGAGAAGTGTGAGGTGAATGGGGCTCCATGATGCTAGATATGTCATGTGTTGGATTAGAGGAAGTACCAATAGTCACATGGAATAAGATATTTAACTCAAGCTCCATATCCTTCATATTTAAACTCTAGGAAGCCCTAAGTCTACAACTTCTTCTCATTGGAATATTAGATGTAGGACTAAGGGTAACAAAACTCATGTACAAATAAGGACATATTGAATGCAAATATTTGGAATCACAAATTTTTTTATAATGCAAGCTATATGTGTGATTAAAAAATGCATTTTTTTTGTAAAATGATTGATTAACCAATGAATTAAGCAATGCGAATTATGAATTTGAATACAATATTCTTCTAAATCTGAAAATGATATGTAATAAAAATAAGATCCAAGAATGTAGATTGAAAATTATATAACCTATAACTCAATTTTAACACAAAATCTAGGGTTTTGTCAATTTAACCTTTAAACTGATGTGATTCAAGTGTAATGAATATAAGGTAAATTGAGTTAAATGCCTAAAAATCAAGATTGAACATAAACAAATATAAATAAGCACGAGTTATGATGGGTTCACCAAAATGTACGGTGTTGGAAATTGGGGTTTCACCACCTTAAAGGATAAAGCTTCTAATTTCCATGGGATCACTTTACATCAAGGGAAGGGGGGTTTGATTGATCCAATCCTAAAAGGACCAAATTAAAATTAAGTTAATTCTTCCCTTGTTAGAGTTGAAATTGAATTGTAATTAAGGTAGATTTGCAATTCTAGATCTAGGACAAACAATGACAAATTGACATAAAACAACAATAACAAAATGTTCTAGATACCATGTAGAGCCATAAAATGAGGAGGGAAAATGGATCAAAACCTATGATTGAATATTCTGGTTGATTTGTTGGGACCAACGGGAGAAGGTCACCTTGGTCCTCTGAATATAGAGGGTAGATGGATTGGATGTTTTTTTGGATTGGGATAACGCACAAAATCCATTGTCAGAAGGTCATCATAAATTCTTAGGATAGAGAGGAGCCGATCACCCTAGTCCTCCACTTTTTGCACCTTCCATGAGTTTGATCATCGTCATCTATACTATTAAATTCCTCACTCATAGCTCCTAAGACAATTTTTGCAAATAGAAAGAAGTAAATATGTTTGGTTGATGGGGTTTTGACTTAGGTCAGATCCCAGTTTAGGAATTAGCCTTGGATTGTATTGATAATTGAAATGGAATTGAACTGAAATATAATTCTTTCCTTTTTGAGGGAAAGGCTAGATATTATCTTACAATGCTTGAATTTGATACCTTAATAAAGTTTGCTTGAATCCTAATGCAAAGCTGTGAAATGTATTTGTAAAAGGTTGATCATGGATACTTGAACATGAATGCTTGATTAATACTTGAATGCTTTCTCACATAGACTTGCATTGATCTTGCTAGATTGCAATTGAGAGATCACTTGTGATTTCCTTTCTCATTTATCTAGTTACCGAATGAGGGGGTACGCTTCCTTTTATGCCTAACTGTGCATCAAATGCTTGAATTTTTTGAGCAGGTCAACACATAGCCAAATTTCTCGCCCACATCAAGTGACCATTGTGTGGTCCAATTTTGGATCTTGATTGAGAGGATTAGGGCATCCTAGTCTTGTCAATCATCACTCACAATGGGACAAAGGGTAGGTGAGAAGTTGAAAATGTAGATTTCAAGATGGTAGGAGCATCATCAAAGTAGACATTGAGCACTAGAGGTAGGTCGAAACACCAAGGTGAGGGATAGGCAAGGACAAAATTGTGTAAGGATATAATTTATGATGCTATAGAAAAACAACTTTCTTCACAAAAGAAAGAATGAATAAAAAATCAATGTCTTTTCTCTTTTTAGCCATTTCTATTTGCAAATAAAATAATGCACCTTTTAAGTTTCTTACATAAATTATATCTATTTAACCTTAATTTCACCCAAATTAATTAAAATACTTAAATATACTAATACATGACATTCAACATTTAAATCTATGATTTAATTACACATAAACATACTAGATTATTTTACAGAAAAAATTGAAATTAGGTAAATCATCAAATCATGCATTCATTGGGGAAGTTACAATGATTATGGTTTCCAAAAGCACACCGATAATGGTATTTAGGTAAACACTACTCAAATAATCTATAAATAGCACTTGGATTGAGTATGATAGGGTTTTTAGAAAAAAGGGATGGCCTAGTTTTACATTTCTTAAACCATCAATGTTGGAGAATAATTCAAACCTGCGAAGCCAGGTGGAGAAATAACCATGTACCTATAACCACTCAAATCACATGTCAAGGGTACCTACTCAATGTATATATAATCAAAGAACAACATATCATAAACACCCAATGGGGTACAACATTATTTAAACATATAAATCAATGCATTAAAACATCATAAAACATAATCACATTTAATCCATACATGAATATTATTATGCACATCAATGAATTGATATTAAAATAAACCATGAATCTACCTATAAAACACCAACAAATGACATGTCAAGAAACCACATCTCGAACATGTAGGTGATCCAAACACACCAAACAAAGCAAGAACATAAGTCATAAAGAAAATGGTGAAGCTAAACCACCACTAAACATTCACAACAAAAGCACAAGCATGATGATAACCTATGCATTGTTTGACATAGTCAAAAATAATGTTGAGCTACCCACCTCAAGGCTACAAATAGGTAGGGAAATACATCCTCTCCCCTAATATATAGGCTTACTCCTAGAAGCCTAGATAAGACAAGGATAGGATACACATAACACTGGATCATATTCAAACACAACATTCGCTTAGATCAATTGTTTAGAATCTCACCAAACCTATGCCTCAAAATCACCATAGACATCTCTAGAGGTGCATAACATCCATGAATGCCAACCACTGGGTGTGCAACCACCTTAGATATGACCACACTACCACTACTAGTTTTCATTGCAATCAAGAGCAAGGACCAACTACAGGGTCCAATAAATGACAGCTATATAAACTCCTATCCTAGGACCTTCAATTGTGATAGGAATCTACATCTAGTTGTTCACTCAACCAAAGAGAGGCACACAATAATACAACTCCAAGAGACCAAAAATCAAAAGGATACACATTCTATGATTTCTTCTAAGACTAAGGTATTATCCCTTAAGGATATCACACAAAATTCATGGAATAAAACTGTAGACACATAAAAATTTCCATTAAATTGTCCTCGCATTCAATCTTAAAGTTTTTAATCATTAGGTGGATCTTTATCATATAATATTCTTATTATCCATAATATTGTATCATTATTCCGTTATTTCCATTATCCATTGTTCATATTATTCACTATATAATAATATATTCATTCTCCATTATATTATTAATATTCATATCTTCTATTCATGAAATCCATTAAATAAATATATATTCATTTATTATCATTTATCCATTCCATTTAATTAAAATAAAACAACTTTAATAAGCTCTCCTTACCACCTACCAATTCCCATTACCACCTATCTTCTCTCCTTACCACTCATTCTTCCTATACCACTAATATCCTATTATCCCATATTCATCCCAATTCATGATTTATCCTTGAGGACAACTATTTAAACCCAACCCCTCTCCCTTTCAATCCATCTAGCAATTAGTTCAGTTTGCATTCTTGTTATCTTGCACTTTGCTTTCTCTAGCTTTTTGCATTCATCATCTCAAATCTTTGTTTCCTTGTAGCCTTTTGTGGATATGCTTCTAAGAGTAATATTGTTACAAAACACAAAATCTTAAGGAATAGGAGTGCAATGGAGTAGGTTTTCATATCATGCATGTGTGTTCTAGCTTATATTTTTGTTTTGCATGTATAATTTACAGGTACTTCATTGTGGGATGTTGGAATGCTCTAGAATCTGAGATTTTGATAGCATATTTCCTCCGTCTATAGAAACAACCCACAAAACAAGATGAAACACTTCCCCACCTCCATGCTCATTAAGGGCGCGCTTCACTTCCAGCCATAACACACTCTAAGAGGTTCTCCTTTAGTTACCACATTTAAAATGTGAATTAATTTTACCCACTAGCCTCTCAACACAAATCTAGGAACAATAAAGGGTTCTTAAAGGAAATAATCTAGGGACTTACCTCTAAGAGGCACAATCTATCACACAAACAAGGATTATTGACCCCCAAAGCTCACAATAAACTAACCAAAGATGAAACTAAGCAGTAAACATATGAGAAAAAATTATGATTTATGAAATAAAATTGCTCAACTGTGAGAAAACTAAGGATTAGACAACTGAACAAGATCATGAAAACACAATAAAAAAGGACATTTGAAGGACCATTACATGGAATAAAAACCATGTAATCTCCCAAGAGAATACACAAGATATTCAATTGCTCAAACTAGAACTACACCCTCTTCCATCAATATGATAAGAACACCTCAAAATATCATGGAGAACTCCTACAACCACCACACTAGCCTCAACTAGCAACCCATTAGGAGGTATATATACATAATATAATATAATAAATACAAATAATATGTGTCAAAGTACTAGGAGACATGGTCATTAGACCATAAGAAAAAAGATCAAGACAAGCCAAGCAATCATAGTCGGTGGATGAAATCACACTCAACCATGTACTAGCAAAAAAAGTCAAGCATTATGAAAACACAATTTTTAGGACAATTTAAACTTTAATATTAATGCTATAAAACCACAATTACTCTCATATAAATATTCAAACTCACATATCACTCAATTCAATCAAGAAAACACCAATACAATTGAGTATAGGTACAAGTATACTACACTCAATGTTAAACACAAAGGGCATTCATTTCTATTGGGAATAAAGAGCTTCAATACCAGAGATTGTGAAGATCAATATCTATCCAATAAATCAATCAAGGGATGAGATATAAGGCTTGGAAAAATACACCATGAAAATATGAAAATTATATGCAAACCTGAAAATTAATTTTCCTTAATGTGGAAAATCATGCTTAGATCCTTCTTCTTAGTGTTGCCACAAATCAACCTACAAATCATGCTTAATAATCCTATCTTATGTAAAATTATAACAAAAGATAATAAAAAATAACTTCGTCGTAAGATGGTAGCAATAAGACATAAATCAACAACATAAGAATACCATGTAAAATAGGATTTACATGGAGAAACCCTTGCGATAAAAAATCCCATCAAGAAGAGAGGGTAAATGTGCATTATCAATAATAAATGTGATAACAATACATTAACTTTAATTATCCTCTTTGCCTCCAACATGGCAACACCTTTGTACCTATGAACAACCTCCTTATGCATCCTACTTTTCCTTGTTCTTGCAAATTAACTCTACATTAAATTGTTATTTGTTTCATACATTCTACATCTAAAGAGATGAATTTATTGAATGGCAAAAGCACCAAAACCACCAATAAAGGTGTACAAAAAAATCTCTTCATTCAAATTGACCGATCACCTCCATAGAAGTTTAAACGACATCTATTTCGGCTCTAATACTTTCTGTCCAACTTGGGAACCCAATCTTGTAAGATAAATATTACATGAAATGTAATAAATGATAGAATACCAAGAGACGCATGTTGTCTCTTCCAAACCCACACTTGAACAAGCCCAAAGATCACTCATTTTTCCACTTCCTAAGCCATTAATTATTCCATTCTAGGCATTTATATATGGAAAAAACAATATCAAATAATTGTGTTTACAACCCACCTTTACCATTGCCATTGGAACCCATCACCCCTTGTGAATGTATTACAAACAATAGTGAGAACAAGTATTACAAAATATTTTTTCGATACACCCTAAGTGCATTAGATAACTTTCCAAGGATGTTGGAACCAAGTCATAGGATTTACAAGGTAGATGGCATGTTAATCCTAACATTCTCCCACTTGACATTATGCATTGTAAATACACCCATAGAAATCACAAACAAGGGAAAATATTCCCTAAGCCATCCCTGTACCATCTTAATCTTCACCATGTTCTCAAGCTCCAATAACATACCTACAAAACCAACCATGATAACCTCCATCAAGCGAAAAATTCCACACATCCTCCAACATGCAAGGGTGAACCATATCAACTATCACTAAAACCTACATCAATCTTGAAATGAACATAAGCATCAAACTCAAATGATAACAAAGCCTCTGATTAATTATCATATTCATACTACCTAGAATAGAAACCATAAAAATTTACAATACATCCAAGTTAATCATACCTCAAACCAGGGTATACCAACATAGATAAAACTTCATGCTATCAATATATCAACTCTAAATCTACAATCAAGTCTATGTATATCCATCATCTTATTTCAATGCAAGATACTAATTCACAAATGACCATAGACAAGGCCAACCAAAAAAGTCCGCATCAATATTGAAACAATCTTGTGGATATAAACAATCCACATCCAATTCATCACCCTAAAACTAAATAGGTGATCAACCGACACAACTGCATAACTTGTAGATCCAAACACTGAAACATGCAAACTCATCATCATATTGATAATTAGCAAACCAAGATATCAAAAAGGATAACTAGACATGGATCAACCCACAATAATGATTCCCACTTTTTGGCCAAATCAGGATAGTGAAATAAACATTTTTCACCAGATCTTCACTTTCTAAACTCATAGCAACTAAACCATTTAAATTTCAAAGATAATACAAAATACTAATTTGTGAGATTCTTTGTGTAGATTGTTAATATTTTTTTAAAGTTAAAAATATATTTTGAATCTTTTAATGCACCTTTTAATAACTTGTTTTTTTAATAGTAATCAACATTTTAAAAGTGATGTATATGACATCATGCATAATTTTTTTTGTAGAAATGATATAATTATGATTTTTAAAATATAGTTTTTTCACACCAATATCTAATGCAAGGATATTTTTTCATAAATATTTATCACAAATGTTTTAATTAGTTTTAAAAATTAGAGTAATTATAATTTGGGCAGAGGTGTATGTTGTCATGCATAACTTCTTTTGTATACATATGAATTGACTTTTTCTTTTTTTGTTGAAATAATGATATCAAGACCTAGGGAAAAGAAAAAATTTAGAATTTTTTTTCCTATTTTTCTATTTTTTTCATGTGTGAAACCAAGACCTTAATGTTTGGTGAAAGACCTACATTCACAAAAAATTAAAATAAATATAACAATAAAATTAAATATTTTCAAAATTACACTTTTTGGAAAGCTTATGATAAGGGCTACATGCTAACAAAACATAAACTCTAAATGAATTCATTTTATCCCTCAAAAAGTAAAGTAAAAGTGTTTTTTTTTTAATATTTTGATAGGTGCAAAGGAGAATCCGTTCCAGTATGATTTAAGACTAGAGGGGTTCTCTCCAAGGGGGTTTGATCTATGAGGGTGTGATTTAACCCTCTTTAATTAAAATGCTTAAAATGGAACCTCTCAAGGCTTAAATCATTATATTTTCTAAATAATATAGAATTTTAGGTAAAAATCAAGATGTCCCAAGTTTGAGAAACAATATTGTAAGATTACCCACATATATCCAAAAACTCCCACTACATGAGTAGTGTCAAATCTGAAAATATAGCAAAGCATATCAAGTATATCTATTGTACTTGACATATAGGATATGGCTAATTCCTCTAAAACATAGTATCAAGGAAACATTCACTGATATGTAAATCCTATAAACAAATATGTTGCAATACCTATCTCACCACGTGCTTCTGTAAATCTCTCAAGTTCTTCACACTCAACCATGTTTATATAAACATCTAGGAAGAAGAATAAGACCAAAGAAATAACTTACAAATAATATCATATCTTTGTTCCATACTAATATGTACAAGTTGTGTAAGGTAGGATCTCCTTCTCCATTCCCATATTGGAAGGATACCAACATCTAACATTTTGTAGCATCATAAATTGTCATCAGTCTAATTTACACCTCATGTTTGTGCTCCTAGTTTAGTGTTTCATATCCTCATCCCCTCTCTAGGTCCGGTTTGACCCTATAATCTAACTTTGAAGTTATTTAAACCCTTTGGTGGGTCCTACTAAGGGATATCCTCCCACTGGCTTCTTATTCTGGTCCTATTTCTAGAAGGATCGGGGTGTTCCAATGCCCTCATCTAGACCAATGTGCCCCAACATGCCTCGGTCCCTCTCAAATGGGTCCTAATTTGAAATGGGGTAGGATCTATATCTCCCCGATAGCATTTGATTCTTAGAGCTACACATGACCATTGCAAGTCAGCCTAATTGGTAATTTACCTAGGGAACCCTATATAAAGACATCCTATCAATTCATTTTAACCTAGAGAAGCAACTGAAGACTCCATCCCTAGCATTTGTGCATCTGTGAAACATTCATCATCAAGCATTTTTGGAGATTCAAGGCTGCATATTCATCATTCAAGAATTGTGGAGCAAAGTTACATCAATCTTCATGCAAGCATGTGTATGTGATTAGGGTTTTTCATGTTCATGTTTTTGTCATGACATTACATTCAATATTTGTGATTACATTCAAAGAGCATTGCATCATCATCAACAATTGCAGATTTGAGGTTTATCTTGTTAATATTTATTTTAGTATCTGCATTATTTCATTCATGGTTAATTCCAAAACAGGGGTTCGACATAAGGTAATCCCCTATCCTCAACATCTTTCTCTTTCTTTTTGTGTACAAGAAATAGGTGCGAAGCTATACTCGGCAAATTCGATAAAGTCAACAATGACAAACAAGTCAGCTTTCGATGACGGAAAATTTGGAGGATGAGGGTGGATCTAAAATTAGGCTGAACTTCTAAGAATAGGTTCTAATCATCTTATTTTGCCCAGATCTCAGTTGGTGGCTCTGTCAAAAATTTGTAGCTTCCTGTTTCTGTTAAATTACTTCAATTATCCATGGGTTTTCCCTATTTTTACAATTACATTATAAATTCAACTTACAAAGAAGGAGACTCACACTCCCCCCCCCACCACAAAATTGGTAAATTTGATCAGTATTTTCAACACTTTTCTAATCAAATTGTGGCTAGATCTATTAGATTTACCTCCTTTTAATGTATGGTTAATTTGGTAAGCTAGAGATTTTACTTTTTGAAACCCTAATTCCATATTTACACCATTACATTTTGGTGAACCCAACTCCTTGCATGATTATTTCTGATTTTTAGGTATTTTAAAAATACATTTTGCAGTCATAATTACATAAATTTAGTGTTTAATTTCACAAAAACCCTAATTTATTTTGCTAAATTTGACTTGTGGGTTCCATAATTTTTTACTTATATTTTTAGATTTGAATTTAGGCAATCACAATGGAATTTACTAAATTTGATTTGTTCGCTATTTCACATATGCTTACATTTCTTTTTAGTTACATTTATCATAATCATGTGTTGGATAATGGCTTCTTTCATTTTACATTGCTTCTTTTCATTCAGAGTACTCTTGCATATTGCATCTTTAGGGTTTCAAAAATATTTCCTACTTTCAAATCATATCTCAAAGCTTTTATCCATGTTATATGTTGTTTCATGATGACATTTTTAAGAACGTGCATTACATTTGTACATCACATAAAGGCTTTTTAGATAATGATAATCCTAGAGATGACTAGGGCACTCCAAAATTCCCTGGTCCTTCTCATATGGACCCCAATTTGAAATAGGGTAGGATCTATATCTTACTGATAGAATTTGATTCCCATGGATACATGTGATTATTGGAGGTCGGCCTAATCGATAATTTACCTAGGGAACCCTACATAAAGACATCCTATCAATTCATTTTAACCTAGGGAAGCAATTGAAGACTCTATCCCTAGCATTTGTGCATCCATGAATCATTCATCATCAAGCATTTTTAGAGATTCAAGGTTGCATATTCATCACTCAAGCATAGTGGAGCAAAGCTACATCAATCTTCATGCAAGCATGTGTATGTGATTAGGGTTTTTTATGGTGATGTGTTTATCATGCAATTACATTCAAAATTTGTGATTACATTCAAAGAGCATTGCATCATCCTCAAAAATTGCAGATCTGAGGTATATCTCCTTAATACTTATTTCAACATTTCCATTATTTCATTCATGGTTAATTCTGAAATTGGGGTTGGCCTAAGGAGAACCCCTATCCCTAACATCTTTCCCTTTATTTCTGTGCGCAAGAAACACGTGTGGAGTTATACTCAGGAAATCCAACAGATTCAATAGTGATGAACAAGTTAGCTTACGCGGGAAAATTCAGAGGACCAGGACAAATATGTGCTACCTGGTCCCAAAAATTCAAGCCGAACTTCTGAGAACAAGTTCTAATCATCTTATTTTTCCTAGAGCTCAGTTAGTGGCTTCATGGGACATTTGTAGCTTATCGTTTCTATCAGATTACTTCAATTATCCATGGTTTTTCCCTAATTATACTATTACATTACAAATTCAACTTAGAAAGAAGGAGACTCACACAAAAAAAATTTTGGTAAATATAATTAGTATTCTCAACCCTCTTCTAATCAAATTGTGCCTAGATATTGGATTTACCCCCTTCTTTTAATGTGTGGTTAATTTGGCTAGTTAGTGGTTTTATGACAGTAATATATGTAAACATCTCATACTAAAGGTAGATCAAACAAACCAACCATTCCCACAAGAAAGGTAATATGTCCAAAGCCACAAACCATTTCCTGTGTACCTTTCCAATTAGGTCCTTCAAACTAGATTCATAGCTTAAGACCAACAAAAAGGAGAACATAAAACCATAAAACATGTGTATTCTTCTCAACAATTCCTCAGACTTCTATATCCAAGACTAATTCACATTAGAAAAGGTGTAGAATAAATAATGCATGGGATAACTAGGAGAGAAATACCTTTGAAATCATTCACCTATCAAGTAGACCAAAAGTGGAAAAAAATATTTTCATGGGCATGTAACACCAAGAAAAAAAGATTACAATAAATAACAATCTTCTCTTCAAGTCCATTATGGATTCACATCCATAAATAGGTGTATGATCCATGACCTTTCTTTTGAAATCCTCATCATTTAAGAATAACCATATCAATACATGACTCCAAAAAACATGAGATCTCATAGCCTCACCCAAATCTCTCTACCCTCCATGAGCATCCAACAATAAATTTGTGTCAACTTCAAACACAACCCTACAAAACCATGAAGCTCCAAGCAAATAATTATTACTCAACAACAAAGAGAACCAACAAGACCATTGTCAAAGTTCCAACAATAAGATAATGAACATATCATGAAATCATGATCTGACATATCTATAAAGGAAGATCATATTCTCAAAAGAACATATCATAAATTGACACCTCACCAAAGACTCAAGAGTCCTTCATAGAAAACCAATATGTCACCATCTCCAATCCACATGAAGATAATCATCCATTGTCAAATTATATCTCCACATCACTACTAAAGCTCTCACTAAACTATGTAACCAACCTCTCTGGGAATTGTGATAACTATCTCCTAATTGAAGATCTTTCATGGCCCCAACGCAATTAAAGAATTCAACACTAAGAGATTCCAAAGGGAAAAGTCAAATCACAATCTCCAAACAAAAAGGTAAGAACTGCACATCCTTTGTCAATAAAACCAAAGATGTCAAACTTTCCCTACAATCCAAAGATAGAATCCAAGAGCTTCACATGACATCAACACACATTGCAAAACATCATCCATCTTCTAGTCAAAGATCATCCATGGCTCACTACACACTGCAACAACATCAAATTCAAACCAAAATCTTGTAACAAAGAAGATAGAACACATTATGTAACTACATAATTCTCCCACTGAAAGTGATACCAAGTTATACATGGTATGATACAAACAAAATTATTACCAAAAGTCCAATGCAAGTGAAAAGGGCTTCTCAAGCACGGTAATATACTACTAAGATTCAAATGAAAAACTATATTAGGTACTCTCAAAAAATCCTTTTTTCTCATTGCAATCAACATACTAATTGAATAATGGTGATAAACAAAAAGGCCTACCAAATTGAATCCTCATTAGGTAATTTACAAGATTAGCACATATGCAACATCTTAAAGGAGAAAACATATGCAATGGTCCCATCTCAAATAATTGAAAGATTCAACCCCACATCAATATCATACAAAATAAAGAAAATGAAGTATAATACATGGATTTCTGAGACTCAAACACCACAATCAATGCCAGATCTAAATTTCCAAATAAATCCACATAGGAGTAACCATATATTAATAAGAACCCTTCAAGTATCTATGCAAACTTATAACTGCCTTCATCCAAAACACCTAAATACAATCTTATCGCACACCTACATACCACATATTTTTGTTAGCATGTAAAACTTACAAAACCATCTTCATAAATTTGAAATCCACTTAAACATCTAGACATTTAGATTAAACATGCAATCAACAATGGAATACACACAAATCTACAAACACGGGAGTTGAAATAAGAGAAGCTATAACCTGATAGGAAAATCACGTTGCCCAAGAGCTTGAAATATACAAAACATATCAGCTCCACAACTCATAACGAGGTCATTGGTTTATCTTCCAATTTTTTCATGTAACCATAAGCTAAAACCATGAACCCAACATAAGCACTCCATGCCATAGTCCAAATAGTTTGTGTTTCTTCATGTGACCAGATGTTAACACCCATCCAACATGAACACCTTTTTGTTGGCTTGATGATGATTATAATGGATTACTTCATGTGTTGTCATTGATGGCATATGTATACACACACATATGTTCACATTGTCATAGTCATCTTAGTTAAGACAAACTGGTATTACTCCTAAGAATTTGTATTGCAAAACCAGTATTATATGTTTAGTGAAGTTAAATCGGTTTTGAGGGTGTTTAATCGGTATATGCAGGAATGGCATGACACCAGCTTGGAGATTCAGCAAAGATCAACAAGGAAGCAAATGGAGGGCAATCGATCTATGAGTTGGAAGAGGTTAACTCTTAACCAGTATCGGTGTTCCAACTGGTTTCACTGATTATGTGATGATTTATCACCGGTCATGATGAGTTATCCCTAACCGATAGATTTGGTGGCAATCTATGATGTGTTATGTTAGATTGTCCAAATACACTGCACCTAGGAAATTGTGATGTGATTCCTGAGCCAACATGAAATCTAATGTCTATATAATGACATTATGATGAACTATTTTTATGATGCGAGATAGAAGTGTTAAGTTGTTGCGATTTACTGAAGGCGTTGCAGAGTATGTCAGTGATGCAGTTTTGAGTGAGCAGAAGAGGATCTATTCAAGAAAGTTGTGCTACTTCTAGATCACACCACTTGTTTTTTTCTAATCACTACAATAGTCAAATACCCTAACCGAGTAAAGCTCTAACAAGCTTCATTGTAGAAATCCTCTAACAAGGTGATCCATTAGTTTGGGTTTGAAATCATGTACCGAGGTTACTCTTAACAGGGTATAGCTCCTAACAAGGCTTTGGGATCTTTAACAGGATTCGCTCCTAGCAAAGAACTTTTGTAGACCCTAACCAGTCAGTTACCTATTACCGCACATAGTTAACTTGTGAGTCCCATCTCACCATTGATTTTCCCAATTGAGTTTTCCATGTATAAACACTTGTGTTATGGTGGATGTTTTACTTCTTGTGGATGCTTTAATATCATTTTGGATTGCATGCATAGTATTAAGTAAACTAGTTAATTATCTTTACCAGTTTGTGTTTGAAGTTGTATTGTTTTTGTTGTCACTGATTCCCCCCCCTCTCAGTGCTTTATAAGTCTATCAATTGGTATCAGAGCCAAACTTCCTTAAGGCTTAATCGCTTGGAAGGAAACCCTAAAGCCACCGTGGGGGAAATGAGTTATTTCGAAATGGCTAGAGTGCTTGATGCAACCAAGGAAGAGCTTGAAATCCTAAGGGTCAGATTTAAAGCTTCACAAGTCAAAAGGAGAGAGCTAACTGAGCAACTATTGGAGATATCTGACAATAGTTCTTCAGATGAGGCTAACATTGATGCATTAGCTGAAGAAGTTGAAAAACTGAACGGTGAAAAGATAAATTTGAGGAGAGAGCTTGAAGCCCTAACCATCTGTATGAGCCAAGAGCTTGAAGCAAGAAGGGCAGCTGAAGACCTAATCAAAGAAAGAGATCATGAGATTGCTAAGATCAAACAAGAGAATACAACTTTGCATGAGCATTGGCATGAAGAGAAGGAAGAGAAAGAAGCATTGCAACTAGATATTGAAATGGCAACATCTCTAAGAGAGACTCTAACAAAACACAATGAAGATCTTACCAGAGAAATCGCTGAGGCTAATGAAAAGATTGAAAAGTTCAATAAGAGTTCTTCTATGTTGGATGAGCAGATCCAATCTCAGAGGATGAAAGGTGACACATCTAGACTAGGTTTTAATACATCTGAGAAAGGAGAATCTTCTGGTACAAAGAGCAACATACACAAAGGTAAAACTACTCCTAAGGCTAACAAGCCTACCGGTAAGAAAGCTTTTAAACCCATTTTCTTTATCTGTCACAAACCTGGACATACTGCTAATGTGTGTAGATGCAAACCTAATGAGAATATAGGCTATAATGCAAATGCTAGGTATGTAAGATTTGAAGGTCATTGTTTTACATGCAAAATGTATGGGCATAGATCAGTTGAATGCAGATATGGAGAAAACAATCCAACACCTCACATGAATCTAAGACCTAATGGTGACTGGAGAAGAACCTATGACAACCAGGGAAACATAAATTGGCAGAAACCCTATGTCAACCGATTTAGTCCATTTGAAATGGAAAAGGTAACTAGTGTGATTTGCACCATTTGTAACAATTATGGACATGTGGCTATGAACTGCAGAAGGAGAACTGGAAGAGGCAATGCATGACCTTGGAGATCATCTGGGATGGATTTCTATCATTGTCACAAACCGGAACACATGGCAAAATTTAATAGAACCAGGAACAACAAACCGGTCAACCACTCTGAAGATCAGAAAGGTAAGTAGAAGGTCAATGTTGAGGAAACCAGAGAGGAGATGAACAAAATCTAGGAAAAGAAGAGTGAGGACAATCCTGCAGAAGAATCTATCCCTTCACCTAGTGTGGAGAATCCTGCACTGGTGAATTAAGCCTTTCAACAAGCCTAAACAAAGCATAGCGGTAAATCTACTTCTAGACCCCTTGAAGAATGTGTGGTAAGAGAGTTTTGCATTTTGAGTTGTTTTGTGAGAATTCTTGATATCATTGTCAATCGGTTATATACCTATCAGTATTGGAAATTTTTGTTAAATGGTATATTAGGGTTTGTTACCCTATCGGTTGAGCAATTAGTGCTGTGGGTAAGTTTATAAAAGCGATTTTTACTATATTATTTTTACTCCAATTGCATTCAAAGAAGAGTTATTGAGCACCTGCAAAGCAAAAAAGAGAATTGCTAGCTGATTGTAGATGGATTTGTGTTGCGGATCGAAAGATTGAATCAAATTCAAAGATTAAAGAAGGCAAAATGGGTGTACATTCGAGAGATCAACCGAAAACCTTGCCAGTGCAAATGAATTAAGGTATTATTTTTCTAATCTCTCTCAAATTGAGTTTATCCAGAATGGCATCATCGTCTAAGCAAGTAGAGAAACTTATAATCACTATTGAACCTATGAAGTCTATGGAATCAGACAAAATAGTATCATATAATGCATTGTCTCAAGTTTCTGGTGGTGTTATGATCAAAGGTGATTTATCTAGTTACATTGGTTGTAAAATTGAAGATTTAGGATCATTATCAATTTATTCTCAACTCAAATCCTTGTGTGATAAAAGCGACAAAATCAAACCCGAGTACATTAGGGTTTATGAAAAGGGTTTTCATAATGCGGCATATTTCCTTGAATATTTTAAAGAAGAGCATGTTAGGATAATTCTTAGTCGTGTGCATGGAGAAAATATATATCTTGACAGGTCACCCATGATCATGAAGGAAGCAATTCATGCAGTGAATGGTTTTTTGCAAATCGGTGAAGTTCCAAAGCTGAGGAAAATTTCAAAAGAGATTGTGGTTACACTAACTCAGACTACTTGTAACGGTCATGCATTTTCAATCAATAACATTAAAGACCCAACAATTAGACTTGCAACTATGGTCAATAGGATATTTTATTCCAGCACGATGAATAGTGTACAATCTGTTGTTGTGCATGTAGCTTACAGGATGATAGCTGAGAATACAAATTATGACCTATGTGAGGCAATAAGGAGCCAATTGATGTTGAAATTGCAATCAATTAAGAAAGATAGTACTAAAAAGTTCAAATTTGGTCAGCTATTGATTGTTTTGATTAAGTAAAAATAGGTTTTTGAAATGAACTCGAAACATTAATACATATTAGGAGAAAGATAAAGCATTAAAGAGGAATAAACCGTGCCTGATCACCCAAACAAAAAATAGTTCCCAACCAAAACAAAAAGAGAACACAAAACAAAGAAATCCGCACTAAGACAGCCAAAGGATAGCAAAAGGACAACACAAGGACAAAGACAGACACAAAGACATCTAAATATTTTTCATAATATCTTCTGCATGAACCACCATCTGCTTCATGTTGTCCGTAGAGTTCTTCAATTCATTCAGCTTTCGTCCCTTGATGTCACCCTGTTTCTTGGTGTTGGCCCTAGTTCTCTTCTCATGACCCTTTTTCTCCATCTGGTCCTTGTCGCCCTCCTTATCTTTAATGTGATCAAATCTATTAATCATGATATTCATATTATCCACAGAGGCCTCAAGGATCTCAAAATTCTTCTTAGCAATCCTCTTCACAGTTAATTCCATCTTGTCGACTCTATTGGCTAGGTTGTTCATGGTAGTTTCCAACCCATTCACCTCTTTATTCCCTTCCAGCGCCTTCACCTTCTTTTCTGTTTCAAGAATTTTACCGACCATGGCCTCAATAGCTTCAACATTGTTAATTGCAACCACTAATTCTTTTACATTTTTAGAAAGAGGCTTTTCGCCTATCGTAGCATTTTCAATAACATTAAGTTTATTCTTCAGATTGCTAGTATCTTTCGCCATTTTGCTGATAGTTTCACAAAATCCCTTGATGCCATCATTATCCCCGTGACAATCGCTTGGATTTCCCATTTTATTCTCTTGGTCCTCATTCTGCGCACCTTGAGTACTCATATCCTCACCACAATCCTCATCCAGAATCTCATCCTCCTCCTTACCCTTCATATTGTCATTTTTATCCACCTCGACATCCTAATCAGAAGAAATCAGTATCTGCCTTTTAGCCTTGTTAGTACTCTTACGGGTATTCTTGTTCCTCTCGGTTTGTTTTCCCACTCCCTTTCCTTTCTTGCTTTTAATGAATTTCTCATCAAAAGACTCATCTTCGGAGTCCGAGAGGTCAAAATGGACAACCATCCTCTTTCTTTTCCCCTTAGTCTTCCCCTTTTCATTGATATCCTCAAACTCACCTTCAGTTTTTGAGTCGAGATTGAAACCCCTATACTCACTTTCTATGTCATCATCCTTGGTATTTTTACCTCTAATGGGTTTCTCAATGGATTTCCCTTTCAATAACTTGTAAACTAAAACCATAAGACCCTGATGGAGAGCATGGTCACCTTGAGGGTCTTTCTGCATTTCTTTAATGGTATGATCCATAGAACAAGCTAAATAATAAGGCAGACTTACCTTTTTACCATGGCAGAAATGATTGAGCAACACAAAATGGTGCCCATAAGCCCTCATGAATCTTCCATCTAGAGTAATGTAGCTGATGGTAGCAAACAACACAAACCTCCATGGCCTACAAATACACTTAGGGGAGTGGTAGGAGTTATCCACCTTCACCAATTTCCTTTTTTCACCATCTGTGATACAAAATCTATCCGCCACCTTATCAGAAACACTTCAATCTCTATAAAACTTGATACCATCTTTAACCATCCCTGTAGCTTTAGCAATGATGTTTCATCCACCATCATCATCTGGGTACCAACCAGAACCTTTCCATTCTTTCATTTTTTTATGAAATGCTTGGTAACTATAGGGTCTTTGTCGTAGAGCCTCTCCATGAAAACACTTAAGCCTCCCTCTTGAAGAATCTCCCGAACATCATTGTTTTTCTTCCAGTCCAAGCAAGAAGTAGGTTCAAACCTCTTTTTATTACCTCCCATATTTCCCTTGAATTCACTAGTTTTCCTAATCTTGGCTCTAGTATTTGTTCTTGTTCTGAAAAACAACCTAGAATCCGTGCCCAGTAAATTTGAAATGACTATTAAATAAATAATCAGCACTGCCATGATGATCAATCATCGAAAAAAGAGGAAAAGGCATTAAGAATTATGATTGGCGATGCCACATTGCTTCATTTGGATACGATCTAGTTCAAACATAGATTTCGCCTCACACACAAGTTTACTCTCACCATAAAGGGTAATGATTTTATCAGAACGGCAAGCCAGGTTGGTAGCCCAATTAGCACACATGTTGGCTTCCCTATAAACATGTGTAAAAGCACACATATCAAAGGTTTCACTAATTTCCTTCGTGGATTTGATGGCATTGTGTATAGACCAAGAGGGCGGGAAAACATTATTCAAACAATTTATAATGTGCAAAGAATCACCTTCAAACCAAACTTTGGTACAATTGGCTTCCTTAGCAAGAACCAACCCATGATAAGAAGCAATGGCCTCAACAACATGATTAGTTTGACTACCAATAGGAATACATTTTATGGTTTTGCATATTCCCCATTCATCCCTTAAAACCACACCCCGCATTGCCAAGGTTGCCCTTGGAAGCGCCATCGAAGTTAATTTTCAGCCATCCATCAGGAGGGCTTTCCCATTTCACATCTTCTCTAGCATTATCTTGAAAGATGTCACTTCCCTTTAATCTCCAATTCTTGAAAATAATATGTTCATCTTGATCTTTGGGGTTGGCTATTCCACTAGTGATGTAGATATTCTCCGCCATATATCTTTCGATTTTCTCAAAAATAAGTTGAGCTTTTGAAGCCTTATCTTTGAACACTCTTTCATTTCTCTCTTTCCATATTCCCCAACAAATATGAGGTAATGCCAATCTCCATAACAAAATAACAGACTTATTCCTCGAAGGGTGATGCCAGGAATTAAAAATTCTTGGACTGATTCTAGAAAGACCCGACTGATATTGAAGTTATCCAGACATATAGCCCAGAAATCAGCAGAGAATGGACAGTGGAAAAACAAGTGATTAATGGTTTCCTCATTCTGAATATAAAGATGACAAATACTAGGCATACAGAATCCTCTAGTTTTGAGATTATCAATAGTCAAAATTTTATTTTGAAGGACAGTCCAGAAAAAAATATTAATTTTGGGAATAAGGCATGTCACCCAAGCCTTAGCCCAGCAAGGGCTCTCCTTATTAGAGAACTGTTGATTATAGAGAGAGGCAACACAAAATTTACCATCTGTAGTAAGTTTCCAGATTAGCTAGTCATCATCATCCACCACCACCATAGAATTCATAATTTTGTTCATATTTTCAAGGGAAGGATCAACAAAGGATAAATCCTTCCATTGTCCAACATTCCAATAGTCAGCCACCATAGTACCATATTTTTCCTTACACTGATCCTAAAACTTGCCCCAATTAGGACTGTCGCTTAACAAGTCAAATAGCCAAGTGTCTTCCCAGAATTTAATGAAATTACCCTTCCCACCTTCCATTTCACACCTTTTAGCAATTAGATCTCTAGTTCTAGTAACATTTTTCCAGATGTTAGAACCAAACGAAATATTTTCAGCATTAAGGAAACTTTGAAGGGTAGGGGGTTGTCTTTTATACTTATTGTCCCATATCAATTTCCATTCCCATGCATTCAAATTCATTCTCTTCTTTTCCTCAATCCTTGTCCATAGAAAAGTTCTTTGAATTTTTTCAATATCCTTTGCAAACTTAGCAGGGATTCTAAAAAGATTGATAGCATAGAGAGGAATACTTTGAAGAGTAGATTTCAAAAGCTGGACCTTTCTCGCTTGGCTGAGCAAAGAGCCTTTCCATACAACTAACTTCCTATGAAATTTATCCACAAGAGCACCCCAGAAAGTATCACGAGGAACTTGACATAAAGGGAGCCCCGGATAGGAAGCAGGAAGATTCCCCAAATGGCATCCCAAAATGTTACTAATCTTTATCTGTCTTCTTTCCGGAGTGTTTATGAAATAGACAAAACTTTTAGACCAATTTATCAATTGACCAGTTGCTATCCCATATCTGTCCAAAGATTTCTTTAAGCTCCTAGAATCTTTCACTAAAGAGTTCCCCATAATAATAGAGTCATCCACAAATTGCTGATGGGAGCAGACTTGGTCCGCCGATGAAGGTTTCAACCCACTGAACTCTCCCTTCTCAACAAGTTTACCTATAAATATTTCCAAGAATTCCGCCATGATAATGAAAAGAACAGGGGATAGAGGATTCCCCTATCTGAGACCCCTTGAGGATTTGAAAAAAGGCGAAGGAGACCCATTGATCAAAATAGAAAAAGAAGCAGAGGAAATCAGTTGCAAAATAAGACAGATACTTCTAGAGAAGAATCCAAAAGCAGAGAGAACATTCATCATAAATCCCCAATCAACTCTATCGTAGGCTTTAGATAAGTCTAGCTTCAAAAGGAAGCCTTGTTTTTTAGCACTAGAGAGAGAGAGTGAATGTTTTCATGGACCGTGATTTTCAAATCCAAAATTTGCCTCCCAAGGACAAAGCCACTTTGTTGAGGAGATATAGTAGAGGGGAGAAAAGTCAAGATTCTAGAGGTCAAAACCTTTGAGATGATCTTGTACAAAGAATTGCATAGACTGATAGGTCTAAAAAGATCCATAGTATCAACAACCATCTTTTTGGGAATAAGAGTAATGAAAGTACCATTAAGGTCTTTCAAGATTATCCTCGCACCAAAGAATTCACTCACAACACTTGATACATCCCTTCCAACAATATGCCAATACATTTGAAAAAAGAACATAGGGAAACCATTCAGGCCCGGGGCCTTATTACCTTCAAAAGAGTTGACAGCTTTCAGAATCTCATCATTAGAAGGTATAGCAGTAAGATAGGAATTCTGATCAACATCCAAGATAGAAGGGATATAGTCCGTAAGGTCCTTTTGAGCCTGAAGGTCCAAGTTCTGATCCTTAGTCAAGAGATTGGAGAAGAACTCCAGGGTTGTCTTCCTCATAGACTCTTCATCTTCAATAGTTCTACCATTGACTTTAAGCTGAGATATCCTATTGATGGCCTTGTGTTTCAAAGTGGACATATGAAAGTATTTGGTGTTTCTATCCCCTTCCTTCAACCAGATATTTCTCGACCTCTGTTTCCAGAATGTTTCTTCTTTAGCTATAATGTCATGATATTTCATGAGAATCTCATCTTCAACCTCTCTAGAGACCTTGATGTAGCCATTATTCTGAATCTCATCCTAGATATCTTTCAGATCTAAGAGAATGGTAGCTTTGGAAACAAAAATGTTCCCAAAGGATTCCTTATTCCATCTTTTAACATTATCTTTCACAAACTTCAACTTTTTGACCACCTTATACATAACATTTCCTTCAATTCTAACCTGCCACCATTCCTTGATTTTGCTTTCAAGGTCTGGATGTTTTGTCCACATTCTCTCAAATCTATAAGGGAAATGTCTTCTTCCCTACTTGGTATCAGTCGTAAAGGATATAGGATAATGATCCGACTCGGCCCTGATATGAGCAGATAAAGAACAAAAATGAGAATTAAACCAATCAAGAGAAATTAAAGCTCTATCGAGCCTGACCTGAATTAAGTCTTCACCACTCCTTCTATTGGTCCAGGTATATTTAACCCCTTGCAAATTCAGATCATGGAGAGAATGATTAATGATGAACTCCATTAAATCCAATCTGTTGTCCAGATTGGATTGGTTCCCTCCCTTCTTCTCATTTTCTCTCAGAGGGGTATTGAAGGTACCCATAATAATCCAGCTATCTTCAACAAACATACTTCTAAGCGAGGATAATCTTTTCCAGAAATCACTTCTACCAGTTTTGGTATTAGGGGCATACACATTAGTCAAAACCAATGAATTTCCCTCTTTCATATGCTTAAATCTTATGCAAGCCAAGTTTTTATCTTGAATCAACACTTCTCCTTTAACATTATTTTTATTCCAGAAAGTGGCAATACCCCCAAACGTCCCTTCTAAACTACCACCACTAACTCCACCATTGATAAACATTTTCAAACATTCAACCTTATCCTTAGGCATTTTGGTTTCCTGAATCAAAAAAATATCCGGATTTTTGTCTCTACTCATACTTTTTATTAAATCTTGTTTGTGAGGATTATTCAATCCTCAAATATTCCAGGAGATAATCTTCATGATTTTTTACAAATACCTACCTCAAAGATGGTTCTTTGAGTACTGTCTACCAAGTTCTTGCTAGTTTCCATGGTCCTCTTCTTTGCATTTGAATATCTTCCAGGTGATGTATGTTGAGCCCCCACATCCCCTAGTCTGCTTCTGGTGTTTCTAGTGGTTGTGTTATTGTTATTGCTATTTTTTTTTGTTCTTGTTCTTTCTTTTATCCTCCATTACTTCTTCCTCCTCCTTCTTTGTCCCACTCTTTCCCAGAGCCTTTTTCATATCTTCTTCATTTCCCCATATTGGTTCCTTTTCCTCCGAGAAAGTCAACTTGACCTAGGCCGGAGAGGCCAAATATATCTCTAAGAGCCCTTTCTCAAGGATATTGTCAGACTGAGCATCTTGGATCTAGCTTACTCCATTTTCTGACCCAGAAGAAATTCCTTTTGAGTTAAAATTGTCTCCCTCTTCCTTATTGTCTTTGGATTGACTATCTCTCTTATCCATCTGACTACTAGTTATCCATCTGACTACTATCCCGCTTCTCACTCTGAACTAAGTTTTGTTCTGTCACATCATTTTGATTATTTTGATTGTTGTCTCGTGACTTCCTTTCTCCATCATTAGAATCCCTTCCACTTTTCTCCTGCTCATTTTCCTGCTGGGAGATCTTATCTTGCACTCCTTCCTCCATTTCATTTCCTGATTCCTTGGCTAATACCTCCTTGATTCTTCCAACCTGAGACTATTTCTCCTGATCCAAACCATTAGAAGGAGAAGCTATCAAAGAATATTATATCTTGGTGTTTGGGTTCCTTTCCACCTTTTTCCAAACTTTGGTTTGGGTTTAAGTTTTGGCAACATTTCTTGGGCATTTTCTAACCCAATGCCCAGCTCTTTTATAGTGGAAACAAGCAAAAGGGATAGATTCATAAACAATATTTTGCATCCATTTGCCAAGTTTTGAATCTATCTCTATTTCCTCTGGCATATCCATCTCAGGCCCCACCCCTACACATATTCTAGCATAAATGAGTCTTCTTCTAGATGTCATGACTGGTTCAATTGAAAGAAGCTCCCCAAAAGCATTGGCTATCCCAGCAAACACATCTTCCTCCCAATATTCCATAGGAAGCCCTGGTAGCTTAATCCAGACCAACACTTGGACCACAAACTCATCATCCAGGCCTACATTAGGGTACCATTTCTGGATATATATTATATATTTACTTATCGACCAGGTTTCGTTGCAAAGGATTTGTCTACGATATTCCTAACATGAGAAGGAAAAGGAGAGACAACCTTTATTCATAGCAACCACATCAACCTGTCCTTTCAAATTCCATTTTCTCTTAGCAAATCCATGAACAACTTCAATGTTAGGTCTCGCCCCAAAGAATTTGCCTATTAGGGTACTTTCCATCCAAGGAATATTTTGATCTATAATTTGATCTGGAATGGAAATGGCGTACTTTCCCTGAGAAATATTCAAAGTATTTTTAACCGGAGGCAAGGATGACTTACCTTTGGGTTTGATGCCAAACAAAGAGGACCATTTATCGATCTTCTCAAGCTTGGGTCCGCTTGATCTGGGCGCCCCCTCTAGGTCCCCCAAATTCAAAGGGGTCTCGATATCCTTCCCATTTGATTCTTTCCCTCCACAGGGCTACCTGAACCACCTGCCGCCTGTTGTCCTTATATTGCTCCAGATCTGCCACCCAACAAATTTGAATTTTGGGCCTGACCATTCACCTTGTCTGCTTCAATCCGCTCCCCACATGATCTGTGACCCCCACCTGGGTCCCCCAAATCCAAAAGGGCATCGGGTTCTTTACCATCTGAACTCTCCCCCTCCAAAGGGCTTCCTGAGTCACCTGCTACCTGCTGTCCTGTTGCTGATCCAGTTCTCCCGCCGAAAAGATTTGAATTTTGGGCCCACCCATTCCCCTTCTCCACTCTGCCTCCGCTCCACTCCATTTGAAATTAGGAATATGTCAAATATTGATTGTTCTATTCTTCTATTTTTTAGAATTTCCTATCGGGAATTGGTGACATTCAATGGTCAAAGGACATACCGGTAACTGCTCAAATCAAGAACAACATTAAGGTTGTAAAGAACACATTCTCTACTGCTATGAACATATATTTTAATGAGTTCCAAAAGAAGATGAGTATGAGGTTAAGGCTACCTGAAGATGTAGTGAAACACTTTGCAAAAGACATCTGTTTCACAGTTACCACAAATTTTTGTCTTATGGAGGTCGTAGAACCCAAGGAATATGAGATGGATGAAATGAGTTATGAAGTCAACTATGACTTATTAATCAGATATGCCAACAATCTTTTGGCATCTCCCAAGGATAAGAAGAAGAAAAGACTGGGAACATACCAAGAAAGAAACGCACCTGTTGAACCCAGTACTGCCAAAGAGAAGAAGAAGAAATTTGAGCAAGCACCTTCAGTGACCACCAGTTAAAGGGTAACAAGATGTGTTCAAGTAAAAAAGGAACCTACACCCAAAGTATATGCTAAGAAGCAAACTGCAATGAAGAAGAGAGGTAGGCAACTCATTCTTCAAGCAGAATCTGAGGATACCAACACTGAAGAGGAACCAAAGAAGATGAAAGCAACTGGTAAGAAATCCAAACCAGTAGGAGATACTTCAAAGCAAAGTATTCCTATTAATGTTTTATCTTACAAGCCTATGACTGATTTTGAGAAGACATTGAAAACATTAGGGAGGAAAAAGTTTGATAATGTGAAAGAATGTTATGATTCATTTAATGATGAACAAAAGCAACAAATTGTTCAAGAGGTAATCAACTACTTGTGCCAATACAATCAGTTGCCTCATGATATTGAAAAGGATATTTCTGATTCTTTGTATTCTATTCTTGCAAATAAGTGGAAAATGGCTATTGACCAAGATCAAGAAATTATTGATTGTGTTTTCATTCAATATTTTCCTGAATTATGTAGAGATGAATTATTAGCATTGCTTGATAATTTCAAAGGACAGTTTCATTTGAAGGCAAGAAGACTGAAGTTATTGAGTGGAAAGGTTCAATTTGTTGAAGTTGAAACTCATCAAATAGCTAGAAATATTCAAAGGATGCATGAGCAGATGAAGTCTCATAAAAATGATCAAACAGAGACTGAAGCTCAATCGGAGTTAGATGAAAAAGAAATTATTGCACCAGATATTGTCTATCGTATTAACCATAAGGATGACACTACTTCTCTACTGGTTATCTTTGTAGATGAAACTAATGAAATCTAGGACACAATTGATACAACTGGTAATATCATTGAACCAGTTATGGAACCTTTAAAGCAACCGATCATTACTGTTACACAGGAAGTAGCTGAAGCACTGGTCATTGAACCTAGTGTGGATATTCAACCACCACCAGAAAAGAACACCATGTGAAAAATCAATTGCCACCAATTACAACAGATACACAGGAGAAACAAACAGAGGCAGAAATAGAGAAAGAGGTTGAAGTGAAGGAAACTGAATAGAAAAAGGAGGAAGTGAAAGAGAAAATAGATGAAAAGGAAAAAGAAAAGAAAAATCATCAAATTGATGATGAGGATGACTCAATAGGCATCAAAGGGCCTATAAATATAGATAATATGAGTGCATCTGAACTCATGGAGATTGCAACAGTGATGCAATCTAGAGCTCAAAAGAAAAGATTGAAAGAGCAGAGAAAGGAAGCAGAAACAATTCAAACTGTCGCTGAGATTTTGTCAAGTCTTCTACCAAAGACTGACACTAGGAATTTGTCAACTCCTATCGGTAAGCTTGGTCAATTGGTTGCTGATGCTTCTGACCAACTGAAGTCTCTTGAAGAAGCTGCTCAGACTTTAGCTAAGAAGAATTGCAGAAGGAAAAGAGGAGAGCAAATAATGAAATATATTGATATAGGGAAGATTGTCTTATCTCTAAATAAAGATCTTTTGATGACTTCTATTGAAACTGGAAGAAGGATATTGGCCTATACATCTAACATTTCATTTTTCTATACTGATTTGAAGAAGAGGCGAGAAGAGACAAAACAAGAACTGGAAAGGATATGTACTGCCTACATACCTTTACATGACTCAGCCTTAGCATTTGGCAAATTCGTTGATGATTTGCAAAATCGGTTAGATATTTATGATTATGAATAGGCTAAGAGACTCTAATCCTTGAAGGAACTCAAGAACCAGTTGAGACCCAAAGTGGACATCTTACAACGGGCATACAGGGATGTAGAAGCGGTTTTGGCAACTCCAGAGATGAGCATAGTGGATGCAATGGAAGAATTCGTTGTACAGGGTATGGCAACCATTGAGATCACTGAAACATTATTAGAAACATGGGATAATGATTTTACTCAGATGAAGATTACTTTCAATGACATTTTCTTGCAAATTGCAGTGAACACTCCTTGAAAAGACTCTTATATATTTGTATATGTAGTTTTTGATGCAACTTTTGATATAATATATATGTATTTTACTTTTCAATTTGGCATTGTTGTCAAAGGGGGAGTAGAAATATGTATGTGTTGTGAAAATTTTGTATGTACTCTTAAGGGGGAGTAGAAATATGTTTGTAATTTTTTTGTAAAGCACACTTAGTTGTAAAGTTGTAAAGTTTTAATATTTTCTAAGTGTTTCCACCAATGCCAAAGGGGGAGATTGTTGGCTTGATGATGATTGCAATGGATGACTTCATGTGTTGTCATTGATGGTACATGTATACACACACATATGTTCACATTTTCATACTCATCTTAGTTAAGAAAAACCGGTATTACTCCTAAGACTTTGTATTGAAAAACCGGTATTATATGTTTAGTGAAGTTCAATCAGTTTTGAGGGTGTCTAACCGGTATATGCAGGAATGACATGACACTATCTTAGAGATCAACAAGGAAGCAAATGGAGGATAATTGATCTATGAGTTGGAAGAGGTTAACTCTTAACCGGTATCAGTGTTCCAATCGGTTTCACTGATTGTGTGATGAGTTATCATCAGTTGTGATGAGCTATCCCTAACTGATAGATTTGGTGGCAATTTGTGATGTGTTATGTTAGATTGTCCAGATACATTGCACCTAGGAAATTGTGATGTGATTCCTGAGCCGACATGAAATCTAATGTCTATATAATGAAATTATGAATTATTTTTATGATGCGAGATATAATTGTTAAGCTGTTGCGATTTACTGAAGGTGTTGCAGAGTATGTCGGTGATGCAATTTTGAGTGAGCAGAAGAGGATCTATTCAAGTAAGTTGTGCTACTTCTAGATCACACTACCTATTATTTTTTAATCACTACAACAGTCAAATACCCTAACCGGGTAAAGCTCTAACAAGCTTCATTGTACAAATCCTCTAACAAGGTGATCCATTAGTTTGGGTTTGAAATCCTCTGCCGAGGTTAATCTTAACAGGGTACTACCTTTAATAGGGTATAGCTCCTAACAGGGCTTTGGGATCTTTAACAAGATTCGCTCCTAGCAAAGCACTTTTGTAGACCCTAATCGGTCAGTTACCTATTACTGCAGATAGTTAACTTGTGAGTCCCTTCTCACCGTTGTTTTTCCCAGTTGGGTTTTCCATGTATAAACACTTGTGTTATGGTGGATGTTTTACTTGTTGTGGATGCTTTAATATCATTTTATATTGCAAGCATAGTATTAAGTAAACTGGTTAACTATCTTTACCGGTCTGTGTTTGAAGTTGTATTGTTTTTGTTGTCACTGATTCGCCCCCCCCCCCCCCCCCCCCCCTCAGTGCTTTATAAGTCTATCACTTTTCATTGCACATGACCACAAGGCAAAGGAATAAAACAACCAAATAAGAGGATATAAATAAGAGCTCAAGGTTACCAAACCATAGCCAAATCCATGAAGATCCACAATCATGAGCTTCCAATGCCCAACATAGATCACATTGATAATATCCATGGTTTCTAATTTCATAGATTTGAAAACAAAGTTAACTCATAGAACATTCATTGCAGCCCCATAAGTCTTCCAACAACCTTTAATCCCTTATAATTTGTGTAAAGAGATAAGGTTTCCATTTCTTCATTTCAGACATGGATTTGATCAAGCACATCTTGGTTTTGGCATTGATTTAAGCATGAGGACCCATATTGTGCTAAAATGGTTTCCTATTGATAGGTGTCAATACATAGCTCATTCAAACTAGGAGGTCAATTGGTCAAGGGATTATGACATATGGGAATGGATGAATTAGGACTAATATGGATGGATCAATGATTTAATGTTGTCGAGTTTGTAGGGATGAATAGAGGGATAGTTAGATCAAGAATATAATGATTCAAGATTTTAAATGTTTAATGGGGAGATTGACAAATGATGAATTAAAATTTTA
Source organism: Cryptomeria japonica (assembly GCF_030272615.1). NCBI lineage: Eukaryota > Viridiplantae > Streptophyta > Pinopsida > Cupressales > Cupressaceae > Cryptomeria > Cryptomeria japonica. The sequence goes on from NC_081414.1 coordinate 500,619,235, forward strand.
GATAAAGGATTTAATGGCTTGGGATCTATATGGGTTGATAGGGGGCTTGGAAGATGATAAATGACAAGTTTAGGTGGAAGATTTAATGATTTTGGATTTGGAAGGTTTCCCCTACCTAGATGTTCAAGGGTAAAGTTTGGTAAAATCTTTCCTCCTATATAAGGTACCTAACTATGTCTTGTGTTCTTTCACTACCTAGGATTGCTATTCTTCTTAAGATAATGTCACCAAGGGATTCATTGGTATATTCATCTTGATCTACAAGGCTATCATCATCATATTATATTTAAAAGAGAAATAGGGGTCTATGATTCTTAATTTGGCTAGAGTTTGGTTTTAGATCAATTTTGTGACTCCCACAAAAAATAACAAAAATCCTAACTCAAAATGGATAACTTTTCCCTTTCTAGATAAAGCTAAGAGGGTTGATTTAAGTTTTAACAAACAAGCCATACACATGAGAAAGCCTAAAATTAGTCAAGTATATGTATCAGTCCTTGCAGGCTCACAAACATATCGCCTTTAAGGAGAGGGTAGCCTTGACCCTTATTTAGGTACACGAGGTGTAGGAAAAAAATTCATACTTGCAACTTAGCACATGATAGACTAAAAATAAATGTTCATGACATACTACCATCACTTCCTATATGCATGATGTAACTCGCTAGAGCGCTCTGCATCTAGTGCATTATAAGAAAAGATGGTTGAAAAGTCTTAAACTAGACTTCACAAACTTAACTAGAGGGATATCCTTGAAATACCACATGAATATATGAGGCCTAACTTTATGAAAATAAAATAAAAATAAGTCAAATAAATGGGATGAGAAAATTAACCCTCTTCTCCTTCATTGATTCAAGGTATAAAGTTCTTAGAGGCTTAGCCTAGAATGACAAGTTTCCACTTCCAAGAGACATGTCTTTTGATTCACCCTTTATTATTTATATCCCACTAAAATACTATGATTGAGGTCATCCCTTGATGTTTGAAAACAACAAAATACCCCCTTAAAATTAATTAAAAAGTATGCTTTTATTCAAAAGATCATGCAAGTGTGCTAGAGAAAAGCATATGCATCTCACTTCTTCAAAATTAAGAAACGAAAAAATAGACCCGATTTTACCCTCAAAATTGTCAAGTGGCACAAGAGGAGAGCATATACAAAATTCCAAGTTCTGGGAATACACGAAAAAATTAAATTTGTTTTAGTTTAAAAAATTATGTGATCTAATAAATTGTTAAGCAATTAAAAATAGTCTTTTGATGGTAATAGTTGAAAGACATGTCAAAATGTTAGTAGTTGGTATAATGCCTTCAAATTTCTTCCTACACATGAATATTTACTAGTTTTTTTGAAAAGTATAAGTCTTCAAACTTCAACATGCAAAGATAAAAAAATATCAACCTACAAAAAAACCTAACAAAACCACACACATAATCATTATCATTATTATTTTGTTTTCTCCTTTGAAATGTTGCATATGTGCTAAAATAATTGTCATCATTATTATTTTATTTCTATTTCATCATCATAGTATTCATACATTTGTAATTGCAAATATCTTGGTAAAAGGAGATTTAAACTACTTAGATGCATATTTAAACTCAAACTTAACCATTTAAATTCTCACTCTTTGGCAATTTAAACTTTGACATTTAAACATTTTAAGAATTTACATTTAGACTTTAAATGATTCACATCCAACAAATCAGATGATTTATCGTTTTTTAGACATTTTAAGTAGCTAAATATACACTATCAATGAAATAGACAAAAGTATGAAAATGTCATCTTTCAAACCTACATAAAACAAAAATTCCAACAAAAGATAAATCCAAACAATAATCGCCAATTAAAAAACCAAAGAATGATTGATCTCAGTAAACTATCCAAACAATAATCGTAAATTGAAAAAACCAAAGAATAATTAATCTCACTAAACTCTCTCAGTAAACTCATACAAATGAAACAAAAAACTTAAACAAACATTTTCCAACAACTATTTCAAATCGTAGGCATGCCAAAATGTAAGCATGAAAGACTAGAATGAAAATAAATAACATTTAATACAATATTAAAAACCAGTCATTCAAAACAAACAAATAGTATAGGAGGACACTGTTGGCATATGTGCAAGAGTATGATGACATGATGATATTGTATGTTGTCATTGATGTCAATATGCTGAGAAGTGAACCGGTATATTGAAGTTAAGCAACTGGCAAAGAGAACCGGTATGGTGGTGTAAACCGGTATGTGCAATAAGTGAAGTGGTATACTTGTCCAAGTGAACCGGTATGATGTTGTGAACCAGAACCGATATGTCGAAACGAGAATCGGTACATGGAATGTGGTAGGACTACTGGTTGGTAGTCTTAGCTTCAGGGTTTCTGGTTGAAGTATTCCAAGCCCGATGACATTGTGTGATGAGTTAGCATTGTAATGGAGATCAGATCGTGTTGCCATGTCAGTCTCGTGCACGTGAAGGATCTTGCATGAAGGAGATTGATCCTATCTACCTTAGGAATGTGAAAAGTCTTTGCAAACGGTGGAGAACACGTGATGGGATATCGCCTCCATGAAGCGGTCAAGAACGAACGATGGAGAATGTCTTGAGATCTGTTCAAGACCGTTGTATTCAAATGCAAAGTGCTCAATGGTCAGGATTGAACCGATCAATTGCTTAATCTAAGTGTTTAGGGTTTAGGGTTTATGCTGTCGACCTATCTGTGTTCTATAAGGTCGATGTTATGTTTCATGTTGAGGTTGTTGGAAAATGTTGTGTGTGTATCTAAGTGCAGAGATACGTGATTCTTTCCAGACTAGATAAGAGGATTGATACCTACATAGTGTGTGTGTAGAAGCAAGGAACTAAAGCGGATCTTCATTGGCATTGAGTGCTATTACCAGATCATTGTAATACCTGTTGATCTTTAACTACTTCAACAGTTGGAAAATCCCTTAACCGAGTAGCTTTAACCAGCTTGCTGTAAATCCTTTAACAGGGTGACTCAAAGCCATTGAGTTCATAAAATCCTCTGACAAGGTAACCTCTAATGGGGTTTAACCCTTAACCGAGTATTATAGCCATCCCTTAACCGGGTGATCCCTAACAGGATCAGTTCCTAACAGAACCTGTTATAACAGTCTTTAACCAGACTAGGCTTCTAACAGAGCAGACTTCAAAAGAGTTCAAATCAACTTGTGGGTATTCATCCCCACCGTGGTTTTTCCCAATTGGGTTTCCATGTGAAAAATATGTGTGTCATATGTGATGTCTTTTTCATGTGATGCTTTGTTTTTTTTTGTCAAGCAGTGAATCATGTTGATCTAGCAAGTTATTATATTTCTGATGATAGATTATCTGTTTATGCATAAGGACAAAGTGGAAATGAGGGAGTAGGTTGTGTGGAAAGCTAAGAAGATTGACCGGTTCATGTCTTTCACAGTTGCACTGTGTTTAACCAGTAGTAGTCTGGTTTGGACCGGTGTTACGGATTGTCAGTAGTTTACGGTCTGCAATCAAACCGGTTCGGGAGAAGTTTTTGTTTGTGCCTTTACTGATTCACCCCCCCTCTGAGTACCGGTTTGGTACTCACTTTTCATCATGAGCCCATGGGTGGACAGGCTATAGCACTAACAAAAAAACAAATCCAATTTATTCCTTTAGTTTTGGTTTGGTTGGTTTTAGTCTATTTGGCTACTTACCACCCAGCTTTGCACTCAGCATCTCTAACCTTTCTTTTAGTCCAAAATCTAATTATTGTTAGTTCTTTATGCAACATGGAAGGATGATGGGCATGGACATACATCAAATCATAAAGGATAATTTTTGTCAGTTGTTGTAGTTACAAGTGCTCGGGTATGTTTTTTTTTAAGTGGAAGCACAAACATGGCATATTAACTATTTGACAAAATGCCTCAAATATGTCTCATGTATGCAATAAATGCAAGATATGCACAAAATGGATTTGTCAGATAGGTTTTTGAAACTTTCAATCAAATGAATTAGCAGGAGTAAAGACAAATTCTGCAACCTTTATTACCATCCCCACAACCTATGTTAAGGGTATGGATATCCATCAAAGGCTTTAGAAATGCAATTGTCAAGTGTTCATAATTGAATTGAAAAGAGAGAATCTAGAAAGCTGAATGACATTAGGTTGTCAAGACAAATGACAAGGAAGAATTGAAGACATAGAAAGAAGTTTAGAATGATTTAAGAAGAAGATAAATATATCATAATTGCACATTAAGAGGGTATTTAAAATCATTGCCTAAGAAAGACTAGGTAGACTATGAAGAGTCTAAAGTTAGACCAAAAGATGAAGATTAAGCATTTAGGGACAAAACAAGGTGTAAGAATAAAGAATTTCATATGGTAATAAATAAAGGAATACATGATATTGTTGGATGGATTGAGGAACAAGGAATATGAAAGATACATTGAAGTAATATGAAACGAATGAAACTATTGGTATATATAAACTACAATATAAGAAGGAGAGCAGACACATTGGAAACAAACCCTTGTGAGAAGGCATGGTAGAAGAGTTACCCATGTGAAGTGAGAGGGTGCATACGAGAGATAGAATAGAGTATGTGGTTGTAGATGAGTTGTTGTAACATCATGAATTGCACCCCGTGTAATTCCACATTACATAAGCGCCTCTACTTTAAGCCGATTGGAGAACCCGTTTAGCTTTCGCTCACTCAATCACTTGGCTTGCCTTATCAACCTCACTTTTGTCCTTTTTACGACCTTATTTACATGTAGTGCCCCTCTCTCTTTTGGCTTGTCAGACTTTGTGGTTTTGAGTTCTGTGTGGTTTCGACCCTTTTGGTGTTGGTCGATTTGGTGTTGGTTGTGATGTTTATATGACATTGATACTCTATGTTATGTGGATTGTTAAATTAATGATTCTTTTCATATTGCTGATTATGATATGATTATTTGGTGATATCTATGCCTTGATAGTTAGATGATTATTGAGATGGATTCTATATGTAATGTTAGGTTTTAATCTTTATGCTTATAGATGATTATTTGTTTTGATCTTACACTATATTTTATCTTTTATGTGTATGGGTGAAGGGGAAAAGCATCGCACTACTCTTTATGGGAAAGCTACGTCGCTTCCATTCCCTTTTCACGATGTTTGGTTATATGGTTTATATGCACATGTTCGACGGTTTGCTTATGCAGCTACAGGTACCGAGCATCGACTCCACCTAAAAATTTAGGTCTGAGCGTGCTCTCCAACCCAATGGTAAAGTGGTAATGGGAGATATCAGTCAGACCCTTAACACAACCTCCCTGTCAGGTATCCTTGTGGTTATAGTTAGTCTTGTGATTGTTGGTTCCGTCTTTGTGTTTGCGTGTGTGTATGTTGCAGTTGTTATCTTAGGTTTGTCTAATGTTAATTAATTATTTTTGCCAAAAAGATTAATTTTATAATAAAAATAGTACTTAAATACTTTTGATTAATTATTTAATTAATAAAATATAAATAGTGCAAGATTACAATTAAATTGATTAATTAAACATTTAATTTGATATTTGTGCTCAAGAAATTAACGTTTTAAAAAAATAAAAAAATAAATTGATATATTTCGGCATTCATAAAATAATCTATGTTTTTGTTAAAAGAAATAAGAATAATTTTATTTTAAAAGGCATTTAATTGTTTTAATTTGCATGAAGGGAGTTACAAAGAAATAACTCTTGCATGCAATGGGAGTTATGGTTGGGGGAAAAACAATTTCATGGAGCTTTTTGAAGGGAAATGCAGAGAGGCTCTTCCCCTAAAGGAAAATCTATTTGGTTGTTGGGAAAATGGAATGGAAATTATTCTGAATTTTATGAAGAATTTGAGTATGGGGGATTGAAATCATTTGTTGAAGTTTTTAATTTGGGTGTCTGGCTCTCTGGATTTGATAGCTGAGGATCATTTGGAGGACCTTGCGTCTACCTCTGCACATTTCTTGTTGGTGATTAGAGACAGGGATCCAAATCCTTCTAATTGGCATGAAAAGATTTATTTTTGTTTGATGGAAATTTGTTGAAAGGATATATTATTTCTCTGATTGCCTGTTATTAAAAAAAAAGGGCATTGGAATTCTTGATGTAATCTGATTTTAAATTCTATCTATTGTAATCTCTGGACATGGGGGTTTTGAGATTCTGGAAAAATATTTAAGAATCTGGGATAAATTAGGTCTTTATTTTAAATATTGAGATTTGAATATGAATATTAATTCCAATTATGCAATTTGTATTCTGGATTTTTTTTTAAATCTTATATTAAAACTCTTTGTGAAATCCCCGTGGAATCTCTTTGTTTTTTTCTCTTGTGTATTTATATGTTTCACTATATATATAATTTTATATTTAAATCGTATCAAATTTATTTTATTATGGTATTCTGCTATCCTTCTTTTAAAATCATGTTCCTTTGTATGTATTTGGGGTGGGTACTCCCCATAGATGTGGGAGAGCCCCTCCCACGACTGTGGGTGGCTCATCCCACTTCGGTGGGGAGCCTCCCCATAGCCGTGGGAAAGGGGAAGACCCCTCCCACTGTCGTGTAATGATACCCACGACACCCTGCGATGGCAAAGCCGTTTTGGTTCTCATGTCTGCATTATACTTTTATGTCGGTCAATGTTATGGTTGTATTTTGTTATTTATGTTTTTTTTAATATGTTTATATATATATATACACACATATATGTATATATACATATATATACATGTGTGTGTATATATATATATATGTATGTATGTATATGTATAAATATATATACATACATATATAGATATATGTATGTATACATATATACATATATGTATGTATACATATATACATATATGTATACACACACACACACACACACATATATATATATATACGTATTTATGTATATATATGTATGTATGTATATATATGTATACGTATACATATATATGTGTGTGTGTGTGTGTGTGTGGATATGTATATATATGTATGTATGTATATGTATGTATATGTATATATATATGTATATATATGTACATATATATACATATACATACATACATGTATACATACATATATATATATATATGTGTGTGTGTGTGTGTGTGTGTGTGTGTGTGTGTGTATAAATTATGTATATGTATGTGTATATGTATATGTATATATATATATATATATATATATATATATATTATGTATATGTATGTGTATATATATGTGTATATGTATGTATGTGTATATGTATATGTATATGTATATATGTGTATATATATGTATATGTATATTTATATATATACATATACATATACATATACATATATATATATATACATATACACACACATATATGCATATATATATATATACATACATACATACATGTATATATATACATATGTATATACATGTATGTATGTATATATATGTATATATATGTGTATATATATACATGTATGTATGTATATATATACAGTATACATATACATACATATATATATATACAGTATGTATACATATGTATGTATAAATATACATATACATATACATATACATGTATATATGTATATATATATATATATATATGTATATATATATATATATATATATATATACATACATACATGTATATGTATATGTATATACATACACATATACATACACATACACACACATATATATATATACATATACATATACATACACATACATATACATGTATATATATGTATATGTATATATATGTACATATATGTACATATATATATATATAGTTTGTGTATTTGGGTTCTTTAAAAAAATCCTTTGTATCATGTTTGGCATTTTGGTTTAAAAGAAATGTGTAATATTAAATATTGCTTGATGAGGTGATAGATCTTATGGACAAATTAATTAGAGAAAATTAAGATATTATATTTTCTTTTAACCTTGGATTAATGAAATTATTATAGTATTGAACTACTTGGTGTAATAGTGTTCTTTCGGTCTTTTGTAAATAGAATTGAACTCTGTCATCCATGTCATTATGAGACCACATCTTTTGCCATTGGATCCTTCTGTCATTGCAGGTTAAATGAATGGGTCATTCTATGTTAATGGTTTCCAGAGGCTTGGGAGGGAGATTGGAATTCTCTATTGTCTTGGTCTTGCATCTCTTTTGGATGTTGGTTCAACTCTTGTATGTTTTGGTATCTAGTTGGTGTTTTTCGAGCCTTCATTGGATTATCCCTGTATGTCATCTTGTTCTAGCAAATGAGTCAACCTTGCTATGGTAATTTGGTGTTAACCATCATGTGTTTTCTGATTTGATCTTGGTGTTGCACGCATTCCTAGGCACAAAACTTGGGGGAGTGGCTTTCATTGGGGGTCAAGACCCAAAGTGGTCGCTAGGGTAACTCAATGAAAGTTTGTAATCAAGTGAAAACATAACATAATGAATTGGGGTGGGTAGTTAGATCACATTAATAAAGATTAAGTTTTGTTGCCTCTCTTACGCTCAGGTTCTTATTTAGGGTTGAGGTTTTTGGCATTATGAGAACCGGTATGTGGACATAATGACATTGTATGTTGTCATTGATGTCAATATGTTGCAAAGGTGTGAACCGGCATATGAGAGAACCAATATAACGTTGTGAACCGGCATTTGTGCCAAAGTGAAGCGGTGTGCTTGTTCAAAGGTGAACCGGCATATGGTTATGGGAACCGACACATGGAAGCGTTGAATGACTACCGGTTCATAGTCTCAACCTTAGGGTTTCCGGTTGAAGTGCTTCAAGCCTGTGTGGCTCAACTAGTGACTTCGTGCAACAAGTTAGCATGACAACAAGAAGAAGATCATGTTGCCATGTAAGCCTTGGGTGCATGAAGAAGATCTTGCCTATCTACCTTGGGAATATGAGAAGACTGTAAAACGACAAAAAATGAACGATGGAGATTAAGGCAGTATGCTCAACGGTCAGGATTGAACCGTTTGAATTCCTTAACCTATTAGGTTTAGGGTTTAGGGTCTATGCTTCCGACCTAACTGTTTTCTATAAGGTCAATGTTGTGACTCTTTCTAGTTTTGTTGGCAAAAGTTGTGTGTAAGTATCCAAGAGAAAGGATACGTGTTTCTTGCCAGACCAAAAGGAGAGAAGTGATACCAGCAGAGTGTAAGTGCAGAAGGAGAAGATGAGCTTAAGTGGATCTGCATTGGCATTGAGTGCTGTTACCAGATCATTGTAATATCTGTTGATCTCTAATCACCTCAACAGTTGGAAAATCCCTTAACAGGGTAGCCTTAACCGGCTTGCTGTAAATCCTTTAACAGGGTAACTCTAAGCTACTGAGTTTGAAGTCCTTTAGCTATTGAGTTCTTGAAATCCCCTAACAAGGTAACCTTTAACAGGGTTTAACCCTTAATTGGGTATTGTAGCCATCCCTTAACCGGGTGATCTCTAACAGGATCGGTTCCCAGCAGAACCTATTGTAATGTCTCTAACCGGACAAGGTTCCTAACAAAGCGGACTTCCAAAGAGTTCAAAAACAACTTGTGGGTATTCATCCCCACCATGGTTTTTCCCAGTTGGGTTTCCACGTGAAAAATATGTGTGTCATGTGTGATGTTTTTATCTTGTGATGCTTTGCTATTGTTTGCCAAGCATATGATGGTTCTGTGTTTTATGCCTGTCAATAAAACTTGTTGAACTAGCTGCTATTATGATCTGATGATAGATTACTTGTTTATGCATAAGGGTGAAATGGTAGTATAGTCTCAAGTTGAGTGAAAGGCTAAGTGAGTAACCAGTTAATGATTTTCTCAAACATTCTTAGCTTTACCGGTTGCACTCTGTTTCAAACCAGTATCTCTGTCTCCTAGTCTTTTGAAGTGCTTGCAGTCAAACCAATTTAAGATAGTGTTGGTTTGTATATACTGATTCACCCCCCCCTCTCAGTACCGGTTTGGTACTATTTGCTCATCATTGAGTTATCAGAGGTGAGTAGAGAAGGGCCTGGAACGGCTTCCACCAATCTTGTCCCCACGAAAGGTTGGTGTGGTCCACTAGAGTTTGTATGGGGGCTGAGGGTCAGGAGAGGTCACTAGGGTAACCCAGGATGGGGGTCGGGACCTAGTGAAGACCTACCAGGGTAACTCATGACAACCTATGACACTCTTCCCATTTGCATACCTAGTGGTTTCTCTTGATTTTTGTCCCTCTATGATTTCTTGGGCCTCTGGAAAGTTGGTTGTTGTCCTTGTGAGTTTCTTTGATCTCGTCTTGTGGTTTTCTTGTGATTGTAGCCTTGTGAGCCATGTGTGTGTCCTTGTATCAATATGTTTCTTCCTTTCGTCTCTTAGGTCTCACTGATACGTCCTAGCACGGAGGGTGGACCTGATGGTACCACATGGTTGGGTGGAGTGCTATTCGCACCCATTGGGTTTTGGTTCATCTTGCATCCTGATCAAAATAGTTCGTGAGAAGACTGAAGATCTACATTATGTTCCAGATTTGTACTCACTTTATCGTTGTACTCTTGGAGAGTATATCCTTATGGATACTTTGTACTGTAAACAATGATCTTATGTTCACTCTCATGGCAATGTATTATTAAATCTTGTACCTTGTACCGTGTAATCTTATTTGTAAAAGTTCTCCATTTATTCATATATGTTGATAGTGTTATTTGAGTATATTTCGTTGTGGGGGTCCTAAGGACTCTTGCATGGTTTTATATGTTCATTATAACCTCATCTTGTATCATCATGATGCTCATTACATTTGTATGGTTTATTTCTTTTATAAAAAAATTATTCGCATTTTTATTGTTTATTATGTTTTGTCCTTTGGGCCTCATAGAGGGGGGCTTTACACTATATGGCTCACAGACTCCTGCATGTGGTGCTAGAGTCTCATGAAAATGCAGCCCAAAGGTGACAATTGGAGTCTTACGCATACGATTGGCAAAGGTTGTAATGCCTCCTACAACATGCACCAACATTGGATTCGCTTCTGAGATGCTTATCTTGCCTTTCTATGCTTCATTTTGGGCTCTCTAGCATTCAGATGAATTTCTTTGGCAATCTAATAAATCTTTGAAGCCTTCTCACACATCTTTTTTCTCGCTCACATTCTAAAGCTTTATTTTGGTTCTCTTCATTACTTTGTGCTCCATCATCATCATCATCACCGCTTCGCACTTCAAGAGGATTTTGTTCTCCTTCTCTCTAGAAAGCTCTTTGCTTCTTAGGTGTGGAAGGGGAGTCTCTTCCTCCTTGTCTTTGCATTTATCATTTTATCTATCTTTGTAGCATATCCAGAATCTCTTTTATTTTGTATCTCATTTATCGTTTTATCTATCATCTATCTTGGTTATCCGTGGAGATGGAAACACCAAAATGGGGGTCTAATTATTGAAAACCTCTAAATAAACTGCAGTGCACTAAATAAACTTTTTAGTGTGATCGGTAACACTAGCACGACGCATCCTCTAGTACCAGATGGGCTGGGGGAAGACTAGACCTCGTGACCTTGTGCTTTACCATTTGAAGCTCTCGCCAATAGAGATAAGCCCCCAACCCTAAGTCTCCAAGAGGTTATGAAATAACTTTCGAAGTGGTTTTCTTTTATCCCCTCTACATTTTGGTGAACCCGATATGAAAGGATTCTCTTTAGTTTAATTAGTTGCAAACATTTTTTTTAAAGTAAAATAATCATTTCATTAATTAAGTTCCCCGATTACACTCTTTCAGAGTTGTTAGAGTGTTGTAGTGTTCATCGATGAGCTTTACAACCCAGACTACCTCTGGGGTTTTTGTGAGGAGAACTTCTAGACCAAGTACCCCTCCTCATTCATCAAACTTCACCTTTGCATCATCAGACCCTACATCGAGTGGTGGCTCATATTTTAACATGGTCACTATCACTCCAATCTCGCCCCCTAGCTAGAGGACAAAGTCTAATGATATATATTTTACACCTCTAGATACTCCTAATAGTGGGGAGCCTACTGCTTTATATATCTCGGCTAAGATAAACAGTCACATTGTTACAGGTGTGGTGGTTGATCTCGCATGTCGAGTTGATGTCATTACAAAGAAGTCTCTATTCATTAAAGGCTTACATAGAGTGAGATATGATGAGTGTCATGCCTTTGTTCATGCGCATGATGGGTGGTCAGTTCCTCCTCTAGGTAGCACTACCTTGACAATTCTCGTGGGACCCAAGGCTATGTCAAGTACCTTCGTTGTCATTCTTGAATCGAACCTATTCCAAGTTAAGTTGGGTATCCCCTGCTTGATCACTATGGAAGAAGTCCCCTTAGTCATTCACGTGTGCTTGAATTTTCCTCACAAGGGCACAATGCATGGTGTCCAAGACACTAGATATCAATCGCTGGTTGCCTGTAGGAGCATTTCATTAGATCTTTTTTGGCCTACTCTGAATGCGCCTATGCTTCCTTATGGAGACCTGATGTATAAAGCTTATTATAAGTACAAGACAAGGGAGTTGTCATCTAAGTCAATTCATCATGTGGTTTCTCTACATCCTTTTGCATTAGATTTATCTCTTCCTTCCTTGTTTTCTCCTGTGTCGCAACAGGTTGCACCTTTTACCCCTTCTTCATTGGGGACTAAAGATAGACCCATTCCATAGAGTAGACCTTATCACCCGCCTAGTACTATGTAGACCCCAACAATGGATTTTGTTCTTGTGTTTGCACCTAGTGCAGACAAAGGAAAGACATTTGTGATGTCAATGTTCATAGCCCGCCCTCCCTTGAAGGTTTTGATTATTGCAAGTATCCCTTGTCCTATAGGTACAGTAAGGGTAGGTGTTCTCCCTAAACTCATCCATCACCTTTTGCTCCTACATCACAACCTCTAAGGGTACCTCATGTTCCTTTCACTTATCCTAGAGAAAAACAAGGAAGGGTGTCTAAGGCTGAACCTATAGAACCTGTTTTAACAACACCTTTGCCTCATCAGTTAGGATGGATTAGGATGTTGTTGAGCCTTCTCAGACCTTTGTACTTGGTCCCCATTTATGTTGGGACCAACTTACGCATGGTAATAGGCGTCACTGGCAGGCGATGGCCCAAGAACATGAGGCTACCTTGAGGGATAAGGGTGAGTCGTTGGTGTCTGCTTTTTCTCTTGTTGTTTCCATGCCTACTCCTACTCTCATTGCTCCAATTGCATCTACACCTGCTCTATCTTTTGTGCTGCTTCTTGTTGCTTTGGGGACCATTGATGAGCCTCACCCTAAAAGGGTATAGGTTTTCATCGCTCCCTCCTTGGAGCAACCCCTCATCACTTCCTTGCCTAATATCCCTCTACTTTCCCAACCCATTAACATGTTGCATAAAAAAGTTGTGTCCATTCAACATTGTCTTCTTCATCTTCTTCGCAGCCTCATCTTCATCATAGCTTTCCCCGAGCACTTAAACTTGCTACGGTTGATCAAAGGCCTTCACCTCTATAGAAACCTAAGCAAAAGTTTGAGCATGACTCCATTCCTAAATTTTGTTGTTGGAAGCTAGCTCTGACGACTTCTTTATATGTTTCTTTGTCAGTTTCAATGTATGTTTCCTTGTCTACATCTATTTGTGTTGTCGAGAAGGTTCCACCTTCCCCAAAAAAAAATTCCATCCCTCCTCTAGAGGTTGGTGATGCAGCTTTCGTTTCATCACCTCAAGACAAGTCACGTGCCTCTTTTATTGAGGGCATTTGTTTTCACTTTAGAAGATATCTTGGCATTGTCTATGATCTTCACACAGGCGTTGACCCTCACCTATAAGAAGATTTTGGATGAGAATGTGGAAGTTGCATCGTCCTTAGCTTTTGTTGTTGGTGAGGCACCTGGTGTTACCCTCACAGTTGTCCCTCTTCGAGGTCGTTCTCCCTCCCCATATGACCAAGATTGGGAGGACGATGATTTGATGGTTAACTTCTAGGATACTATCCTTCTTATCTTGTAGATTAGAGTGTGCATGTCTATGTTCCCTGGGTTTTCTTTATATGTTTTGTGCCCCTTTGAAGGACCCAAGTTACTGTGTAGGCACTTGGAAACATGGGGTGATGATTGTCTTTATAAGTTTGTGCTCTCCTTGAAGACCCAAGTCACTCTGTAGGTGCTTGGAAATAGATGATTATATGTCGCGACCCTCCTCTATTTGTTAATCATCCTTCTTCTATCTATCGTATCTTGATTTTGGATATTCGGGGATGATGCAAAGAATTGGGGGCATTTAGGTCTTCTTCCATGTTGACCCAAATTTAATTTATCTTTGTCTTCGTATGCCTTTTCAAATCCGAACTTCAAGACCATGACGAGTAACTCATGTAGATCCATGCATATTTTACTTTTACTATTGTGAGTTCTTCTGACGTCGAACTATCAAATCCCCTTGTCTCTTTGTGTTTTTGTCGATGTTGTGGGTATCATGTGTCATCATTGCAATATGGCATTCCACAAAAGAATCTCATTATGTTGAAGTGACAAAAAATCTCTTCTCCTGAGAATGACATGTGTCTAATACATACCATTTCGAGGAGGGGCTATCATATCTCTGCATTTCTACATATTTGCATTTGCATCGTAGTTATCTTAATATTTATCATTTTGTATCTGTTGTTTTCGTGGGGGTCAAACCACTATCTCAATTGATCTTTATTATCTTATCACCTTCATGAGGGCCAAACCACTATGTAATTTATCATTAATTGCCCTATCATTGGCTAACCAACATAACACAACTTGCTACCCATACTAGCACTGTCTTTTTATCTCAATGTTCACTATCTCGCTATCTCTATGTCTGATTGTATCATTTTTGTATCAAAAAAATCTATTTATTGTTTGACATGTTTGTCTACAGCCAACAAGTTTGTGATGAAACAACCTAGCAACATCTCATGAATGTTCAAGTTTCTTCATTGGGGGCAACTCTAGACAGATAGAAGATTTTGTTTCCCCTTCATATCTTGATAAAATATCTTCAACTTTTATCTCTTTACTTTAGCTAACATCTTGTGATAATGATATGCTTGCTAAAGTGCGGGCAATATGTAACATCATAAATTGCACCTCGTGCAATTCCACGCTACATAAGCACCTCCACTTTAAGCCGATTGGAAAACCCCTTTAGCTTTTTCTTGCTCGCCCACTTAGCTTGCCTTGTCAATCTCACTTTCATCCTTTTTCCAACCTTGTTGTTTGCTTGGCTCACACACACTTGCACACCGCAGATACATCCTATATTGATTGAGTGAATTCGTGAAAATGTAGTCTAAAGGTGGCCATTGAGGGGTTACGCCTATGATTGGCAAAGGTTGTAAGGCCTCCTACAACGTGCACCAACATCGAAGTTGCTTCTAGGTTGCTTATCTTGCCTTTTTGGGCTTCATTTTGGGCTCTCTATCATTCGAATGAATTTCTCTTGCAATCTAATCAATCTTTGAATCATTCTCAGGCATCATTTTGCTCTCTCACACTCTCAAGATTTCTTTTGGCTCTCTTCATTACTTCGTTCTTGAGACTCCATCACCATCAGCACCAATCAAAAACCCTCACTTCTTTCTTTTTTCTATCAATAGTGTTGTCTTTCCATCTTTCACTGTTACACACTCCACACTTGCACCGTATCTTGAGCTCCTCTTAGATTCTCACTACTTCACTATCTTCCCACCCACAAGTCTTGGAATAGGTTGCCTTGCATTTGACGCTCTACTTATGCACTCAAATCCTTTGAAACTAATACCAATTAATGCAAGCCAAAAACTGCTCCTTCCTACAAAACAAAATTCACACACAAATAGATTCTATCTTCTCTACATCTAAACTTTCACACATTTAAAAGACTACAACAAAATAAGTAAAACAACTCATTCATCAAATGAAAATCACATTATTTACATTTCACCATCTTTGTCCTCTCTGGAATTGCTCACAAGCATACACGTTTTGCATGTGCCCCTCACTTGGGCTGAGATTTCTCCTTGCTTTGCTCTTACTGCTCACATCCCTTTCATCGTCTCATTATTACCTACAAACAAAGCTCTACGTAATTTCTTTGCGCTTAATTTGTAGTTACACACTTATTCACCTCTTGTTTTCGCACTGCCCACGATGGCTTTTACTATGCACCGCACCATACATTCCTCTCTTCTAGCTAGTGTTATTCCCATGTACTCGACCCCTCTCTATACTCTATGTAGCCCTAATCTTCTTAATGCCAATACAACTGTAGAGGGGTAAAAAGAAAATCACTTTGAAAGGCCTTTGGTAACCTCTCGGGACTCACTCAATCTACCTCTCCACACAAGATCCTTATCTTGGAGAAAGGGAGAAAGAAGAGATGGATGATTGTGTTTGAGAGTGAACCATTGAAATTGAGACAAGAAGCGTGAGATGCCTTGGAGGAGATAAAGAATGAGATGAGAAAGGAGAAAGAAGAAAGAGAAGTTAGCATTGGCATGCTTGGATGAGAGCATGGAAGAGGGAAAATTTCAATAGTGGGCAAATGTCCTATGGAGGATGTAGATGCAATAGATGAGCAAAAGGTTGAGATAGAGTATTCAGTGATGCATAAAGGTCTAGTGTTCAATGAGGAACCTGATGAAGAACGAGAGTTGCTTGAGAAACAGATCGAGAGGATTGGACACTTGTTCCGTGCAGTAGCGAAGAAAGTTGTAGTAGTGCTGGTTGAAGAGGATGAAGATGTGACTGCAACTATGAACTGTAAAAAAGTTGCAAAAGGTGAAGATGAGCATGAAGTGGATTATGGAGTGGTAGAAAAGCATGAGGTAAATCCTCATGAGTTTTATGATATTTAGCTTACCTTTGTTAAAGGTAGGAGAAGATATAGTTGCAGATTTGCATGTGGAAGCTGGTTGGTTGCATATAGAGCATGTGGAGGATGTTGTAGGACATTGGTGGAGGTGGTCGACTTGCAGTGAGCAAGATTCAACGAAGATGGAAAGGAGTGCCTTTGGTGGAAGAGGACGGTCTATGGTGGAAGAGAATCCACGTGGGTAAAGAGGAGATTGGTGGACACTTGGTGGAGAACAACAAATGTCCTAGCTGAGTGCTAAAAGTGGCAAAGGAAGAAGATATCTCCATCTACATCAGTGATGGAGTTCGTTGTAGGTTGGCGGTAGCCTGAAAGAGTAGTCTAACTAGTCCACTCCATTTTGTGAGTTATACTCGCAAATCATTTCCCACCCAGTGTGTCTGGTGCAGGAGCACACGAGTGGGCTACCTATAAACATCGACAAAAAAAAAATTCCAATTTATTTCTTTAGTTTTGGTTTGGTTGGTTTTGGTTTGTTTGGCTACTCTCCACCCAACTTTGCAATCTACATCTCTAACCTCTCTTTCAGTCCAAAAGCTAACAATTACTAGTTCTCTATTCAACATGGAAGGATGATGGGCATGGACATTCATCAAATCATAAAGGATAAATCTTGTTAGATGTTGTAGTTACAACTGCCCAAGTATGCATATATTCAATGTGGAAGCACATACAGGGGATATGAATTGTTTGACAAAATGGCTCAAAGATGTCTCATGGAAGCAATAATTGCAAGACATGCACAAAATGGATTTGTCAAATAGGTTTTCAAAACTTTCAAGCAAATCAATTGGTAGTAGTAAAGACAAATTCCGCAACCTTTAGTACCATCCCCACGACCTATGTTAAGGTATGGATATCGATCAAATGATTTCAAAATACAATTGTCGTGTTCATAATTGAATTGCAGAGAAAGAAGCTAGAAAGTTGAATGACACACATCAAATGGATATTGGGATGTTAAGACAAACGACAGAGAAGCATCCAAGAAATAGAAATAAGTTGAGAACGATTTAAGAAGAAGATAAAGAGATCGTAATTGTGCATTGAGGGTATTTAAAATGATTGCCTAAGAAAGACTGCACAGACTATGAAGAGTCTAACAGTAGACCAAAAGATCCAGAGTAAGCACATAGGGACCAAATAGGGCATAAAAATAAAGAATTATGTTTGGCAATAAAGAAAGGAATAGATGATATAGCAGGACAGATGCGAGAACAAGAGAATATGAAAAGATACATCAAAAGTAATATGAAACGAATGAAACCATTGGTAGATATAAATTGCAATATAAGGAGGGGACTGGACATGCTAGAAATAGGCCCTCATGAGGAGGAGTGGTAGAAGAACGATCCATGTGAAGTGAGACGATATGCAAGAGAGCTAGAATAGAGAGTGTGTGGATGCAAATGAATTGTATTGGCCATTAATCTAGAGAGGGGCCAAGTACGTGGAAATAGCACCGACCAAAAGAGAGGAATGTATGGTGGGGAGTGCAATAGATACTAGAGGAGGCAGCGCAAAAACAAGAGGTGAATAAGTGTGCAACTATGAACTAAGCGCAGAGAAATCATATAGAGCTTCGTTTGCAGGTAGTAATAAGTTGAGGAAAAGCATGTGAGTAGAAAGAGCAAAGCAAGGAAAAATTTCAGCCCAAGTTAGGGGTAGATGCAGAGTGTGTATGCTTGTGAGCAATTTGAGAGTGGCCAAAGATGGTCAAATGTAAGTGTAATGGTTGAAAAACTAAGGTTTCACCAATAAGGATAGTAAGACCATTAATCTTTCCTTAGGGACCACTGCATTAAAAGAAAGGTGAACCTAATAGATCTAGCTACAATCCGAATATGGAAAGGGCTGAAATTCTAATTAGATTCATAGGTTATTTGTTTGCCCCCTCTTTCTAGTTGAAATTGGATGGTAATTGTGAAATTAGGGTAAAACAAAGAATGATTGAAGTAAATTGTCGAAAACAGACTGCAACAAATATCCCACAAAGCCACAAGCTAAGATTTGGGCAATATAAGATGTTTAGAACTTGTTCCCAAGAGTTCGGCCTGATTTTTTGAGATTAAGTAGTACAAATTCGCCCTAGTCCTCTGAATTTTACTCTCCCGAAAATTGAACTTGTTCGTCATTGTTGACTCTATTGGAATCTTGGAATACAACTCTTGAGCTTATTCCCTATACACAAATAGAAATAAAATAGGGTTGTGGATAGGGGTTTGCCTTAAGTCAAACCCCAATTTAGGAATTAACCTTGAATGAAATAATGTAAACACTAAGGAGATACACCTCATATTTGCAATTTTTGATGATGATGATGCAATGCTCTTTGAATGTAATCACATATGTTGAATGTAATGGTATGACAAACACATGAACATGAAAAACCCTAATCACACATGCTTGCATTAAGATTGATGTAACTTAGCTCCACAATGCTTGAAGGATGAAATGCAATCTTTGATGTCTAAAAATGCTTGATGATGAATGCTTCAAGGATGCATGAATGCTATGGATTGAGTCTTAGGTTGAAATGAATTGATAGGATGTGTTTATTCCCTAGGTAATTTATTGATTAGGCGGACCTCCAACGGTCAAGTGTAGCCATAGAGACCAAAATCTATCAGGGAGGGGGATTATTTACCCTATTTCAAATTGGCTCCACATTAAGGGGGACAAAGGCGTTTGGGGTGCCTTGGTCTAGGATCAAGGCACTCCATGCCCTGGTCCTCCAAAATCAAGACCAACCAATCAAGAAATAAGGGAGCACAACCTCTGAGACAGGGCCCATCCAATAGTGTCAACAAATGACAACAAAGTTGGAGTAAAAAGGGGCCAAAACAGGCCTAGGAAAGATGAAAATGAGGCACGTTAAAATAGGAGCACAAACATTAGGTGTAAATTGGACTGATAACAATTTATGACACTAGTAAATAATGTGATTTGCATTTGATGGATGATTAGAGTTATTTTACTTATCTTGTTACAATCTTTTAAAGGTGCGAAATTTTAAGATTGAGAGCAGAGAGAATTTGCCTATGTGAGAATTTTGTTTTGTAGGCAAGAGTAGTTTTTGTTTTGCATCAACAAACAAACCTCTGATAAAGCCTTTTGGATAAACTCTTGATTGGTACATTTGTTGCTCATTGCAACATCTACTTGCCCAATCGAAATCTTGATATGGAAGATGAGGAATTAATCTCAATTTTTTATATTTTCAAAGTTGTGGGTGAAGATTGGTGAAGTAGATGAGGATAGGCTCACTAATACTAATCAATACGTTGATTTATTGATTTTATGAACTTATTTTAATTTGTGACTTTTCCTTTTTTGATGATTTATTAACCAATTAACTATTTTATTTTGTGACTTTTCCTTTTTTAATGATTTATTAACCATCTTGGGAAATCAGTTAATTGGTCACCGGGTTTCGTTTGATTTTAAGATTTATTAAATTAATTTGTGGATATTTGAATAAAAATGGACTTTATTTATTAATCTTGAGAATTTGTAAATAATATAATTATTTAAATTAATTAAACATTTATATTATTTAATCAATTTAATTTTGATTAAGTGGATCAATTAATAATTTAACTTATAGATTATTTTAATTAATGGATGTTTATTAGCTATTAAGATGGAGCTAGCAAGATTGGAGCATCTACGCATAGAATAACCCAAGCTCTTTTAGTGAGCCACCTTCATATAGAGAAGCCACTAACTCCTTGACAACTCTAAGGGAAACCTTCTTCATTCCAAAAGAGCATTTAGAAACAATTATACAACTTTTCATGATGGGGAAGTGTAGGGGATATAAGAGGAAATCTTTTAGTAGTGATCTAGCTTGGCTAAGCAATCATCCCCAATCTATGACTACCCAATCAATCATCATCAACCTATTTACTTAGCTACAAGCAACAAAACTTAATATACTTTGTAACTATTGTTAATTGTCCTTTATTTTAGGAAATCGTAACAATGTGCTAATTGTCCCTTTCTTTAACAAATTCAATCTATTTATTTAACTATGCATATATTGTAACTAAACTTCTAATTTAATGTTAAAAAATCCTTAATTTTAGGGACATGAAGTTAATTAATTATTGACTATGGGTTCATTTCAAGCGTCTACATGAAATAATTATGGTTGTTCTAATCTATATGTTAGTATTCACTATTTGTGGTTTTGCATATTTGGCACATTGTCCTAAGCACCCAGAGAATTTTTATGCCATTGTATAGACTCTTGGATGTGTCTTATTATTGAATTTTGGGGCAATTCAAGTCACAAGACCCTAGTAAATGATCGCAAACAAGTCAAATAGTTTATTGTCACTACACTCTCCTCCTTGTTACTTAAAAGATTTGTACCCTTATCTTCCATTGGTTGAATGGCTTGCTAACACTAGTTTATTCATGTTCATTTCCTCAAACAAGAAGTCTATTATTACTCAATTCAAAATATATATCAAATGCCTAAAGAACCTTCCCCTTCTTTGTTGTTGGAGTTATCTACAATTGGCCAAGCCCTAACATCATGTAAGGTCTCTCATTAGTTGATTCCTATTGTCAAACAAGTGCCTCAAGAAGATTAGTGATTGGATGCCCAAAGGTTGTTGACCTAATTCCTCAACCTCTACATTTACATAGTTGAGGACCTTTAGGATGGGAGGTAATAATCTAAAGAAATGTCATCCCCTCCCTTGATTGGGGAAATTAATTGAGCACCAACATCAATTGAGTGTTGAAGATCCCCCTAACCTCCTCACTACTTTTACATTGTGCCTTTGGATTGTGTGCCCTCCTATGAAATTTTGTTCTTTCAAGACCTTTGATTTGTTTACTTGTCATGGAGGACGTGACAACTTCAAATTATAACTTCAAAAAGGTGACAACTTCAAATTAGAACTTCAAAAAAGGTTGTTAGTTAAATGTCGAAAAGCTTTGATTGGTACCTTCTCCTATTTCAGAAGCTTTTTTCGCTTTTCTTAATTGTGTTAATTGCTTGCATTCTTTTTCCTATGTTTACATCTAACCTAAAGGACCACCTGCATAACTACATGAGCTAAGGTCACTCTTCACCTACTACCAATGATCAAATGGTCTTAAAAGTATGTAAAACAACGAGACTCCTTAAGATTCCAAAAAGTTCACGGTTTCCCACACTCTCTCCTCCTATCCTTTACCCCTTAATCCTTTTCATCCTTGAACCAGACAACGTTTTTAAAATACCCTTCATGACAAAATTCAATAAAGCATGAGTAATGGGCTTCTTATGAGTGAACTATCCGGATGTCAGGCCTGCATGAGAGATGAATTGAAACCAGTTATTGAGGAGCTGGCTCATATGAAAGATCATGTAACTTAGACTAGGTTACGCTCTTCCCTTGTTATTGTTGAGTTTTTTGCTACTTTTAGTCCTCAAAAGAATCCTAATCATCCTCATTATACACAGGACATTTATTTTGATCTCTAAGAATCATAATTTGTAGATGGTTCTACAATCTCAAAACTGTCGTGGCCAAATATGTCTAACAAACTTTTTGTTGTATTTTGTGATAAATGTATCTGAAGGCCTTATGCAGTTGAAACTCCTAATGATCTTTGGATTCGGCTACTTAAGAATGCTTTCACTGTAAAAAGGTTCAAGAGACCTCAGGTTTCTGCTAATTTAGGGAAGAAACTGATGATCAAGATTGATACGGTGTGCCTGTGATTCTGAGCCTCACACTAGCCTTCAATTTTATGTTTTGCTGTGTCATTTATGCTTTAAGGAATGCCTTCAATGACCAGTGTTTAATGATAAACTTCATGGATTTTGTATCAGACATTTTATTGATGTAGTTTGATATACATTATCATAATAGTATTTTTAATGTAGATTTGAAGAAAATGTAGTGTCCCTTTTAGGATAGCTACTTGGGTTTACCTGTAAATCCAGATCTTAGTTCCGTGGCTTGGACTTTAAGTGTAAGTAATGGGAGGGAGGATGCATAGAATAAGCTAACTGTTATTTTATATACACGTAAGTCAATATAACTAGAAATCAATAGATATGACAATGCACCCAATGATTAATTACAAGCCACTATTGCGATGACGAAGCTTTTAGCTTATTTTATAACTAGCAAATATCCATCTTGACGTGAATCTGATATCTACACAGATATATCCAAAAGATTTAAGGTAGCAATCCCATCCAAACATCATAAGGACTGTTGCCTCGATTTTTTAGAATACCTCTTGGTGCATATCATATTTGTGTTAAAATGGATCGGGATCGATGCTACCAAATAAATAAGTTAATGTAATTATACACTTGTCAGTGAAGATCTCGAATCAAAAGAAAAATGTACTTGAAAACACTTCCTTTCCGTAAAACCAGTTCATCAATTACTGACACATAAAAGCAACTCTTGCTTCACAATACTCCAATTCCGGTTGGATGCTGCTGCTACTTTCTAGTTATGCATTTTGTGTTGATCTCTTAAGACTAAAACCTTTCGCATTAATAGATTTATCTAGATGCCACTTTACCAAAAAAGGACTCGAAACAAAAAGTCAAAAACAAAAAAATTTACTAGATATTTTTATATTCTCGAAACTAGAATATTTCACAAAACAATAAGCAAGCTCCAGTCCATGCCCCAAATATTTGCTTGCAATACTAATTTATACGATTCATTTCCTAGAAACTCAATCAAAAGAATCACTTCCAGTGAGTGCAGCACACTGACATTTTCTGAAAGTAATGTAGAAGGTGCTACTATTGAAAACTTGATCCATCAATATGCACATTGGCCAAACAGCTCTTCTACTAGTAACAGTTGCATCACGAGGAGCTTGAGCACATGAGAGGAAACTGACGTGTCTTGATCCTCCCATTCAAAGCAAGGGCTAAGATATCTAATTCTTCTACAAACCATATTTCAGATACTGTAGCCTGCAAACAACCATACATCAGCATGTTCTTTAAAACTTGAGTTACTAAATACACATATTTCAAATGTCGATTACAAACTACCCATTTTTCACTTTTATTATATTGGAAGAAAGTAAAAATCAGTTGTTTATAGAATTTCTCATCATGACTAATCATGAAAAGAATTTCAATTAGATAAAAACATATTTTTAAACATTTTCATAATATCATATGTAACAACGCATTCAAAGACAAATACATTGGAAAAATACATATTTACAGACATCATTTCAACATCAAAAATATACTAGATAAATTATACTAAGTTTCAAAGAGCATTTAATGTATAAGAAAATACTTGACCATAAAACTTTTGTACTACTCAAACCTCTTTTAAAAAAAAATAATAAATTCACTAGCGTTAACGACTGTGTAAAATGGAATATTAAATTAACAAGCAACTTTCCAACTACCAATTTCCAAGGGGGTTCTTCTATTATGACTCAGAGAGTACTATAGCATGAGCAACAATTACACAAAAGGCAGAAAGCATGCTTTTAACAAGCAAGGGAAAACAATTGTATGTTGTCACTTCCACATTTAAAAAGAACAACAATATGTTGTATCATCCAGAAAGTGAGGCTGAAGCACCCATAGGTTTGACAAACGATTGAATTCTCTATGTACTTGTCCATTCACAAGTGATATACTGTGATAGAAGAGCAGTTGTCACTATCAAGTGGGTTTTTGCCCCTTACTAGAGTTTTCTTAGCACATAAATTGTATTCGAAGCAGTTTACACTTCAACATTTTCTTTACTAAGTAGAGCAGCCTATTAACTGTAATGTCCCCTATTTAATTACTTGGAAAGTGGAGACAATTAACTAGCACTTTAATCACAAGTGACTACTTTTCTAAGTAATTAACACCAACCTTGAAAAAGAAAATAGTAAATACCACTTATAATAAGAATTATAAGTCACAATCTGCTATATGAATATATCTATTTCTCTAACTTGGTGTAATTGACATCTAGAACAATATATATACTCTGCAACTTTTATTTGGTACAGTGGATATGATGTTCAGAATTTGTAATATCTATAATCCTTATCGAATTGATATGATGTAATATCTTTGCTATGTTTGATATTAGGGTGAGAATTATGCAATGACTGTTAAAATGTCCCCCTTACTTTTTTTTTCAAATTTAAACACCACACTGCATCTGTTAAGGTTAGGAAAGAGAAGTATAATACTGCTGAAAGGTAACCCTTCCACTTTCTGATCACCAAGAGCCCAGTGTGGGTGAGGTGAGAGAATACGGTGAATAGGGGATTGTAAGCTCCAAAACAAACTGAAGTACAATTCTGGGCGGCAAGTCAGCCCCTTCCACTTGTCTAACCGGCAAGAACAACTTAATGTAAAATCACTCAACCACTTTTCAGCGGGAGGACAATTATTACAATACTGAAAATAAGATCACTCAATCACTTATTCAACGGGAGGACTATGAAACCAACTGAAAGTAATAGATAGGTGGCTAAGCCAGCCTCTTCCACTTCTTCAGTGAGAATACAAAATGTAAAATGCAACAAATTGAAGGCTGATCAGTACTACTGATTTCAACATTACAATGAGAGCATTAGCTTGCAGATTACAATAGGAAATAGATACCAAAACACACCAAAATGGTAGGAATTGATCCTCTAACAAATATGAGCCATCTAGCATATGAAAAGTATCCAAACAGGTAAATAACTTGGGTCTGATATAAAGAACAACAAACTAAAATAACAGACCAGCAAGAAGAGAAATCACCTAGATGCTCATAACTTCACCCACACAACTCCGAATGACTTGAAATCAAATGCAAATGATCCCTGAAGAGGAGGCGCCCAAGCCAAGACCAATCATCAGCTGCAAATTTGATCAACACACCTAATGCACGCTTCCCAAGGAATTCACAACAAGGTACGGCTAGGTAAGGAGGGATATTTTGTTAATAAAATTCAAATCAACACCAAACACCACAAAACTTAGCAAAAGGAATCGCCTAACCAAGAGGAGAACATAGGAAAAATACCTAGAAGTAGCAACTAAACTCTCAGAGACTCATGAATGAATTTCACAATCAGCTCCATACCAAACAGCAAACTCCAGCACTGAAAACAACACTCCAAAATCTGAAAGCACCAAATTTCTTCATCTTCATTAAGCTCAATTTGCTCCTCTAAGTGAGAAACAGTCACAACATTCAGCTAGGGGCTATCTTTCAAGCACGAAATTGAAGGAGGCTAGGAGGTATGCATTCCTCGAAGCAAGAGTATGGAATGATTTCGATAGCACTTCGTTATGATAAGCAATAGATAGTCTCAAATGAAGGCCAAGGCACTTATTTATAACTTTCTCCCAAATCGAACCTCCTTTTCCCTCCAATGTGGAACTTAACAATGGAATTCAAATTTACTTTTTAATTTGCATTTCGTTTCATTTCATCCTTCACCAAGTAGTCCCATTTTGCCTACACACTTTAAAGGTTATAATCCTTAAATGAAAAATCTCCAAAATGGACGCCCACCTTATGTCTTGAAAATGATACTTTAATAAAAAATCAATAAAGTTTGTTAAGACGTCCAAAGTAATAAAGTGAATTATACCATAAAATTAACTCATTTCCTCCTAAGGTGTCCATCTAGCCTTATTAATAATTCACTTATAAAATATTTTTCCCCAAACATGAATCGCCCAAAATAAGCTCAGACTTGCCAAAATAGCTCCGAAGATGTTGGAAAACAAACTGCTCAAACTAAACTGCCGGAAATAGCCATCTGAACTGACCTGTTGGAACCCTGCTAAAATTAGTACTTACTAAAAATAGCATACTACTAAAACTAGTAAGTGTTTCCAAAATTATTTTAACCACATTTAGAGCAGCCATTGCAACTTACTAAAAATAGTAAGTCCGGAAAAGTCCTCCAATTCATTTGTATGTCATACCATTGCGAAGCTCTTTGAAAACCCAAAAAACCCAGAGAAATGAGACGTCCTCGGCCCCACTTACTAAAAATAGTAGGTTTACCAAACTTCACTGGCCGCTATGCATGTACCATCATTGCGAAGCTTTTCTGAAAACCCGGAAGGAATCCAAAACCAAAATTGTGAAACTCCAACATGCGAGCCACCAAAAATGCCGAAACATCCTCCTAGAAGTAGGAAACCCTAATTTCTGCTCCCAACTAGCCTACGGGTCTCTGGAATAGGCTAACGGCCAACAAAACTGATTACTGCTGAGAAGGGGACATTACATATGTTCGTTCCTTTGTAGTATGCAAATAATGGTGCTATGCCTATTAAACAAACAATCTTCGATGCCTTGAATGAATGATGAGAATGTCTTATTATATCTGCATTCTGAAATGATAAGTCACTTAGTAGAGACACGTCCCATGTCCCTTCAAACTTGCCATTCTTCATAACAACTATTAATCGTTTCCTTCATTATTATTTTGGTCCTCAATTCGACTTTGCATTCTTTCACTATAATCCACACTTGTAATCGTTGATGCCTTCTCGTAACTTAACCAGGATATAATATCATGCCTCTTCATTAATATCAATTCCATCGATAATGATATAGATTATTATAATCAATATCGATTATTCTTATGTTGTCACTAATCATTAATTAGTTGAATCAATATGATTGGTTAAGGGATGTTATCCGCTTAGTCTCTGTTTAACTATATTGTCGTTTAATGATTCTTATTGTCTTGCTAACATTATCTTCCTTGCTATCACTTTGCCTCATACAAGTTGTTGTTTACTAGATCTGTGTGTGGAGGTGGGTGTAGTTTCCTCTTTTCTTCCGTCCATGTTTGAATCATCCCCAACTCCCTCATTCATCCTCCTCCCACGTCTGCCATGGGAAGTCGTGGCTGTTAGGGAAGGTTTGGAGGGCGGTGACTCCTTGAAAAGTCACTGCTCTCCATCACTCAATGCCATTAAAAGTTACCGCTCCCTTAAATAATCGATTAACATTATTCCCAACATTAATTCATTAATATCCTTATTAATGAATAATATTTTATTATTAATGTGAATTAATAATAATTTACTAAATACTAATCAATGGATATTATTTATTAATAATAATCAATGAATATTATTATGTCATTATTAACAACAATTAATATTATTTATATTATTATTTTATATATATATTTATATAAATATATATATATATATTTTTTTAATTTCAATTTTATCATTAAATTATGTTTCAAAGTGGGGACATTACAGTCTCCCCCACTCAAGATTGCTTGTCCTCGAGCAATGATCATGGAGTGCTCAAAATGATTCTCAATATGAAATAGCTTTAGAAATACACATGGAATAAACATGCTGAAAATACATCAAACATGAAATAGACACATAGAATACACATAAAACACAGAGCAGACACATGCAAACACGGAGCATACACACGGAAACACATATTGTTAGGTTCTTGACACTCACTAAGAGTATCCTCTACATTCACTAAGAATGCCCTTAGCGCTCACTAAGAATGCTCTTGTCACTTGCTAAGAGTGCCCCAAACATTCATTGAGAATGTTCCTAGCACTCACTAAGAATGCTCCTGGCTTTCACTAAGAATGCCCCTGACATTCACTAAGAATGCCTTGATTTCTTGTTGGATGTTTCTCCATCACAACCTTCTTCTATCATATGTATTTGTCCTCTTTTGCATTGATGGTTATAGCTCCATGGTTCTATACATTTGAAATATAGACTCTTCTCCTTTAACTCATCTCTTGCTTGGCATCGATGCTCTGTATTCCATTGTTCATGGCATACATAACATTTTCTCCCTGTATTGTACTTCCTTGAATCCCAGCTGCAAGTGTGACCCTCTCTCCACTTCTTTTTGCAATCAAAACAAAGGCCCTTTTTCTTCAATTCCTCCTAGTCATTGAAAGAAAGATATGGTTTCTTGTGTTCATCTTCTTCAATAAAATGACTATCTTTTGGTGGTACTCTCTTGTGGTGACTTCTTTTTTTTGTTTGGGCAGAGTCAAGCCTTGTGGCCTTAAGAATTGCCTTTTGGAGATAAGGAGGCTCAAAGGCACTTACTAGCCCTTGGGTTGCATCATTCAACCCTTCTATGAATAGTTAGATAAGTCTGTCCTCAAATATTCCGGGGACCATAACAGCTAGCCTCTGGAACTCTGAAATATATTCTTCAAGGCTTCCTCTCTGCTTTATTCTTGTGAGTTCTTTGAAGTGTTTTTGAGGGTGGGTGTGATCAAACCTCTCAATGAGTTTCTCTTTGAAGACATCATAGGTCTTAATATTCTTATGGTCCTGTGTGACTACACCATGGTGCCACCACTCATGTGTTGTTCCTTCTAAATGTAGTATGGCAAATGTGATAGCATCTCTTTCTTTCATGGGACAAAGGGTGAGGTAGGTCTCTAGTTTCTGAATCCATGAATGAGCTGTGATTTTTCCAGACCCATCAAAATTGGGGATGGTCATTTTCCCTACCTCATTTTGTATTTCCTGGTTGGGTTGTGTCCTCCTTTCCTTATGGGATCTATTTGAGTCAGCTTTGCAAAATTCAGAAAAAGGGATACTTCTCTTGATTTCAGGATCTAGTCTTGCATATTCTGCAGCAAGTTCCCTCAATCCTAGACATGAGCTCCTCCATTGTCCTCAGATGGTTCTTCTCTAATAAAACAAGAGTGTATATTTGTTCCATGGGTAGACTCTTGGGTGGTCCTATCATCACCTTCTAATTGACTTGGGGATCTCCCCCTTTCCCTTCTTTGGCTTGGCCTGAGGTTACTTATGGTTGCTGTTATGTTTTAAAGGGTTTGGGCAGTTTGTTCCATAAAGGACCTAAACTCATGCTCCATAGCTAGTGTGGCTTTCTTTCTTTCCCTTTCTAGAGCTCTTATGGTTCGCTGACTTAAGCGCATTAACTAGTTCCCTTAGGCTGGCAGGAGCATGCTCTGATTCCCCTTGTAATGTCCCCTATTTAATTACTTGGAAAGTGGAGACAATTAACTAGCACTTTAATCACAAGTGACTACTTTTCTAAGTATTTAACACCAACCTTGAAATAGATAATAGTAAATACCACTTATAATAAGAATTATAAGTCACAATATGCTATATGAATATATCTATTTCTCTAACCTCTGCAACTTTCATTTGGTACAGTGGATATGATGTTCAGAATTTGTAATATCTATAATCCTTATCAAATTGATATGATGTAATATCTTTGCTATGTTTGATATTAGGGTGAGAATTATGCAATGACTGTATACTATGAAATACCTTTCTGCTTTTTCTGATATGACTGTATACTTATGCCATCGGTCTTCTTCTTGTCACCTATAGTGATGTTAATTAATTACTGTGTCTGTTCGTTCCTTTGTAGTATGCAAATAATGGTGCTGTGCCTATTAAACAAACATTCTTCAATGCCTTGAATGAATGATGAGAATGTCTTATTATATCTGGATCCTGAAATGATAAGTCACTTAGTAGAGACACATCCCATGTCCCTTCAAACTTGCCATTCTTCATAACAACTATTAATCGTTTCCTTCATTATTAGTTTAGTCCTCGATTCAACTTTGCATTCTTTCACTATAATCCACACTTGTAATCGCTGATGCCTCCTCGTAACTTAACCAGGATATAATATTGTGCCTCTTCATTAATATTAATTCCATCGGTAATGATATAGATTATTATAATCAATATCGATTATTCTTATTTTGTTACTATCATTAATTAGTTGAATCAATATGATTGGTTAAGGGATGTTATCCGCTTAGTCTCTGTTTAACTATATTGTCATTTAATGATTCTTATTGTCTTGCTAACATTATCTTCCTTGCTATCGCTTTGCCTCATACAAGTTGTTGTTTGCTAGATCTGTGCATGGAGGTGGGCATTGTTTCCTCTTTTCTTCCGTCCATGTTTGAATCATCCCCGACTCCCTCATTCATCCTTCTCCCACGTCTGCCATGGGAAGTCGTGGCTGTTGGGGAAGGTTTGAAGTCGTGGCTCCCTTAAATAATTGATTAACATTATTCCCAACATTAATTCATTAATATCCTTATTTAATGAATCATATTTTATTATTAATGTGAATTAATAATAATTTACTAAATACTGATCAATAGATATTATTTATTAATAATAATCAGTGAATATTATTATGTCATTATTAAAAGCAATTAATATTATTTATTTATTTATATTATTATTTTATATATATATATATATATATATTTATTTTAATTTCATTTATCATTATTATTCTATCATTAAATTGTGTTTCAAAGTGGGGACATTACATTAACTTCTCCATTAATGGCTGTCATTTAATTTTAATTAAGTAGCAACGAATGAATTCTTTGTTTTGTGATTCCTCAAGCATAGGTTTTGAGAAATTGCATATGACGTATACTTCTTAAACAATTAAAAAAGAAAACATGAAAAGGGTTGACATCTTTCTGAACAACCTTTTCATCCTAAGTTACCAGTTCTAGAATGGGAACAGATATGGGTCAAGGTTAGGATATGCCAGTACAGCTCTTTTTTCCATGGATATGGGTACGGCTGCATGTGTGTGTTTGTAAAAATAAAATAAAATTATATAAGCAAAAAACATAAACTATACAAAATTGACAATACAAATACTGCAAAAACTTAACCAATTACAAATATACAAATACTGCAAATATAAATAGTATTTGTATATTGTATAACTGCAAAATATAATATATATTTAAACATTTGTATTTATCATGGTTGCCAGGAGACCAGTACTGGTACTAGTCCGAGAGACAAGTACTGATTTTAGTACGTAAACTTGGAGATGCCATTTTTTTAATATAATTTAATAATTTATAATTTTACTACAATAAAGCTGAAAATATCATGACTTTTCCAGTTTTTTCAATTTGTTTTATTTCTTTTGATACAAAAACTTTAGTTTTTGTAGGTTTTTCTTTTTTCTTTTTAATGAAAAAACAGAGAATCATCAGCCGGTTGTCTCATGCAAGCAGAGACATCTCCACAAGCATTTCCAATACTAGAAACGCATCCCAAGGTGTCAGAGATGCATCTCCCTGCAACTATGGTATTTCTATCCTACTTATATTTATATTTGTATACACCATATAGTTACAAGAGTCAGACTTGATCAAACTCAGCAATTAAAAAATCATGAAATATAGAGATTTTTTACGGAGTTAAAGCTTTTACTATACACCCTTCAATAAATCAGACCTAATGATTTAATTTACTTATCAATTAAAAGCTGATTTGATGACAAACACAAGTTTACAAAAATGTGGATTTGACAGTTTATGACAATTTTTAATTTAAAATTGTTTTTATTGGTCATGGGTTCCCCTAGGCACAGCCATGCTGCCCCTAGTACCCTATGGGTATACTCCCACAAGGTATTTGGAGCAGCAAGGCCATTGCCCTGACTATCTTGTGCACATACCAGGCCCCACTCCCACACCTGCTCCCATGCAACTTGAAAATGGTGTTACATCCCACTTGTGTCCTAGAAATTTTGATGTTATTTTATGTATTGATACTTGTTGCTTAGTATTGTGGAATGGTGATTCGCAAAACATATATTAATGATTTAGTTTTAGTCATTATGGAATATGAGATGATTGCTTCTTTTATCAATAAATGCAACAATAGAGATGTGTTAGGATTCCAGACGAACTCGTGAATTTGACCTAGTGTGTGTAGGAGATCGTCGTCCTCCGAGAAGGGAGGCAAAGTATCATCAGGTCAAGAGGTAACAAAAGGACTCAATGCCGTTTGGAACCCTATCTGTAAGTTGAAACTTCTAGAGTTGTGTTAACCTTGTTACCATCAACCAGTGTTAAGCCAAGTGACCCAACTAGTTAGTGTAGCTGATTAGGGTTTTTACCATCCTTGTCTTGGATTTGGTATTTATTTCTTTTGACCAAACCATTTTGAGATTTTTTATCTTAACTCTTTATGTTCCTTATGATTAAAGGAACCTCTTGAAGCCATTTGGTTATTATACTAAAATACAACTTATATATATATATATATATATATATATATATAAAAGTAAATATATGTGTGTATTCATGGTTTATGAGATACATACATATACATACTTATATAGATGTTTATACATATTATGTATATATAAATATAAATATACAAGCAACGTAATAGTCTATTTGAAATCCTTATTATTAATCTTTTGTATGGCTTAATTACGTATGCCATATTTGTGGGTGCCATGTTTTTTGTATAAGATTATACTTTAATAAAAGCATCACTTTTTATAACCCAACAGGTTCATATGAGAATTAACCCACTTAAGTTGATGAGATATATATTTTTGTCACTTGACCCAAGTGCGAGTTGCTTACCGCCATAGTGGCAAAGGCGGAATTTGTGGCAAGTTGGGCAAATTTGAATGAGATGAATTGAAATTAACCAGAAATAAACCCAACCATTTCATTTGGCAATATTTAGAAAGTCTTGGGGAATTCGTAAAAAGATATTATGGCTTGAGTAGTCTTTTTTCTGGGGAAGACATTTGAACTCTTTACAAGGAAAAACATACACAGTGTTTAATATTTTGTTTGCTTTGCAATGGAAGCTTGAATTGTGTTGGTCTAGCGCTACCCTGCATTGCCAACCGTGGAAGCTAGGAAGGAAACAATGGACGTGGGAATTTCTGATAAGGAAGCCACAACAATCATTCTCTTGCTACATTTACCAGGTCATGTTTCTCTTATACTGGAACGACTCTATAATCTTCACTTCCAAACCTCTTTATTATGAAAGGAAAGACTCATTGCATTTCTGGAATTAAGCAAGACTATTTTCTTTGACTGAGTTGAAGCTTTAAAAGAAGCTCTAAAATAGATGAGAATGGGAAATGCATTGTGTTATTACAGCTAGTTGTAGCTTCAAATAGTCGTACAATGAACTTAAACTGGAACAAAACCCTATAAGATGTGGGTTCATTTGATTTGCTGAGATATTTCAAAATACAATTAAGTTAGATTGATAAAAGCAGAAACGTATTTCAGAAGTTGGTTAAGTTCGTATTAAAAGGACTTCGAAATATGGTTTTGCACATAAATGCCATAGGGTCACGATTACATGAGTGGTACCTTCTTTATGTTATTTTGTTCTCTCAATCGAATTAATGAAAAGCTTAAGGGGTTTTACTTGAGCTCAATAAGAATGCTAAATCAAAACGGATTAACCAGTAATGAGATAGAGGCTGCCTTTAGAAATGCTCTATGTATTGTTAATCGAGCCTATGTGAGTAATTTTGTCTCCTGTAAGAGAAGAATGAATAAAACCCTAGCATGAAGATGGTTACATAGGCAAATACAGTAACTCTTTATGATCCATAAATGCAGATTTGCATGCATATAAAGATATAGAGCAGTGTTAGCATGTAAATACATAGTGCATGTTATAGCTAGCACGGATATGAGAGTTACGGTAAGTTGCCTAGCTAATCTCCTTCATGCCTAGGTAATCAATACAAGACTCGAGAAATGTAGTGAACCAGGGAGGTTACACCTTTTTCCATAATAAGACAGCAAGGATGTATACTTCGCACCAAATTAAATAAAAATTAAAAAGTCCTCAAACCTCAAGAAGAGGTAGAAAATCCAACCAAGATGAACAAGCTATGACACTCAGTAGAGAACTATCGTTTATATACTTGATTCATGTGTGAGTTGTAACTAGATACCAAGTTGGAAGATAAGTGGTCATCCTTGAGTTGAGTTTTCCCAACAAAAGAATATAAGTCCTAAAGAGTTCAAGTTGTTGCCGAATTAATGAAGAGAACAAACTATGAATGTTAAGGTAGAAGCACCTTTGGAAATACTGGTTGTGTACCTAATCCTTTAAGTGTTCTCAAGCGTATGGAAATAATGACAAAAGCCATGTTATGATACTGTTTAGAGGTATTGAATACATTTTTAAACTCGGAACTGTCCTAGGATTGAAACACAAATTACAAGCATCATTGTCGTAATGATAAGCTACAGCTGGATAGGAAGCCAGAGTGGCTAACCAAACTAGACTTGAAAGCATAGGCTCAATTAGAATCTAGCATAAACATTTGAGATGGTTAGAAGAACCAATCATGGAATTAAAAGTTAGAAATCAAAATATTGTTATGTATTCCTAGAAAGGATAAGCGCAAAGGTTTCGTGTTTTCTGCAATTAGCAAATTTCCAGACCTAAGAGAGAGTCTTGGAACAATTAACAATTGTAAGATAGTATAGTAATGGTAAACTGAGTTCCCATACCTGAGAATAGGAGAGAGCAAGTTAGCTAGCTCATGAGCTCAAGTATGGAACTAGAAGGTTTCATCAACAAAGAAGATAAAAATAAATTAAAAGTGTTACATAAAGGAGGATTAATAGCTAATGGTTATTTTTACTACAAGTCTGTTTTCTTCTAAGTCGGAAACATATGTGTAAGCCTAGTAAGCCTCAAATAGAGTCGTTATGTAGGTAGCATAAGAGACAGTCTTGATGGTTTGGAGTTCTACCTCTTGTTTTCGGTTAAACTGAGTAGGGTGTTGATCAGTGACTACATGCATTAACTTGTTGCAACATGTAAAAACCTTTAGCCAAGGTGACGTTACAAACTATAAGCGTCAATCAGTTCCTTGATCTAGATGTCATACTAGTTAGGAGTAGCCTATGGAGTGTGATCGACTAGGGATTGTGTAGGGTCAAACACCGGTTCCAGATGGCATTGGAATCCAACAACTATTACTTCCCTGCGAAGGGTTAGGAATTT
The DNA here is from genome assembly GCF_030272615.1 of Cryptomeria japonica. Taxonomy (NCBI): domain Eukaryota; kingdom Viridiplantae; phylum Streptophyta; class Pinopsida; order Cupressales; family Cupressaceae; genus Cryptomeria; species Cryptomeria japonica. Next base: position 500,654,885 of record NC_081414.1, read on the forward strand.
CCAGTTTGATATTAGCATGGGGGGTTGGTAAGTCCGTGGTTGGACGAAAAAGCACCCGATGATACTTTTCCTCTCTCAACATTGTAAAGAACATTTAAAGTTCAAAATGAGAATCAGGTAACTGTAAAGACCGAACCCTCCTTCTATATTTGTTGAAGTTGCACTATACTTCATTATGTTCCATACATATGGAAATGCTTACATCTTTTCTAGTTTAATTGCCTATTTAAAAAAAAAAAGTTATCAAGGTTTTTCAGTTACAATATTGCATACTTTAAAGATACTCTTGTTGCAAGTTACAATTGGTTAAATGTATTTTAAAAGTTGCATAGTGAATGCATGTTACAAATGGGTCCAATTCTAAACAAATCTAGTAAAATAGTTTTCATGTGAAAGGGGAATTTGCAACCATCCTTTCTCCACCCTTAAAATATTTTGAATTTTGTTTTTATTATGGCAAGAGAAATGATGGGAGTTTCCTTCTTCCTTCAATTGAAAATTCTATTTCTAAAAAAGAAAACAAAAAATTAACTAGAGAAGAGAGACAAACATCACTTCTCATCTATTCGTTTAACATGAAGATTGGTTGGAGAAGACTCTCTTTGTCAATTGATTGTGAGTATAATACTCCTAAATGTGGAAATGAGATGAAGATAGCCAAACCACTCATCCAAGATAAACCTCTTAACACACATGTCACTTATTTTGTGATGAGCACACAATTATATTGAGAGGGAGGGGAGAGGGGGAGGGGAGGGAGAGCGGTGAGGTGGAAGAGTATCAATGTAATGCAACTTTTACCAGTTTAAAACTTTATCAATCACAATACCATCATTTACTCAACATCAATAATTATGCACACGAGAAGAGCACAATAAAACACAATATTTATTTGGAAACCCTTACGGGAAAAAACCATTGCACAATAATGCTTTTATTAATCTTCTTTTTACAAATTTTGTAGGCACCAACCTGTTGGTGTTTGTTTTACAATCTACCAAACATTAGAATAGGATGCCCGAAGGCATTCTATCCTCTCCTGAAAAATCACTACTGATTCCAAGGTCTATATGTGCGAACAAGCAACTTTAGCAAGGCGGAGTTTAGGAAGTCTTCAACCAGCATGGTGGACTTTTGGTCTACCTCTATGGCGGACTTTGGAGGATGCCATGACTATCTTCATCATCAAGTTTTGGGCGGAGTTTGGGAGGCCTTAAGAGGCTTACACACCATCATGAGCGGACTTTAAACATCCCTCCAACATGGCGGACTTTGGAAGGCCTTCATCCCATCCTTCATCCCATCCTCTTCATGGCAGACTTTTGAATGACCTCCATCATGGCGGACTTTCATGAGACATCAAGGAGGGCAGACTTTTGAAAACATGACTACCAAGGCGGAGTTTTAGACTAGCTCCTCAAGGCGGACTTTAGGCATCTCTCAACATAGGGCGGAGTTTAGAACTCTCTCTTTAAGGTGGACTTTTGGAGGCTCTCAAGAGGGCGGACAATATATGAAATATAACATTTAAGTATAAGTGGTATTGAAATACCACCTATACTTTAAGTTATATTTCATATATATTGTCAAGATGTTTGAGAGTGGTTTCGAACCTCCAGGAGTTATAATGCAGAATCTAGTTTTTGGAGGATTCTTCTATTTTCCAGACAGTCAAATTTCAGGATCGGGATGACATTCCAAACAGCCAATTTTCAGGACATTTGAGGATGACATTCCAGACTTAGATGATTTTTCGAGCTGATTATCCTTTGAATGTGCCATGACCCCCTAAAATATAGGAACTTAGCTTTTTGGGTCAAAACTTGAAAATTTTGGATCGCAGTCGAAGCAGGTCAGTGGTATCAATGCAAACCCTAGGTTGCCATTCTGAAAAAGCAAAAAGCAAACATCCCTAAAAAATAGGGAAAACTTTCTAAAAATAGCCATATCAGGGATCAGGCTAAAAACACCAAAATCGAAACTTCCTAAAAAATAGGAAAAAGCAAAAAACCAAACTTTCTAAAAATAGAAAGTTGTCCAAATCAATTGCGATCTTCGTCCTTTGGCCTTTCTAAGTGCTTTGACAATATTCGGACTCTGGTATCACTTGGCTTGCAAAAACTAGCTTTCAATCTCTAGGACTTGAACCGTTCAAAACTGAGCAAGGCTTGGCAAAAACTAAAGCGGAAGACCACGGGAAACTAACAAAAACCCTAGAAAGCAGTAAAAGAGAGGGTCCCCATTTGCAATGGGGCGAAGTGTGAAAAAGGTCACAACACAACCCCTCATTCAATTTGTGAGCACCAACTCACTGGAAGGCACCAACTTCCACTTCTGAATTTGGAGGCACCAACCCCCATTCAATTTGTGAGCACCAACTTCCAAAGCAAAGTATCACCTTCTATATTGCTCCTTCAACAAATGGACTATTTGATCTCTTTTATATATCTCTCACAAAGATCTCATATTCATAATCTGCTCTTAGATCTTCTGCACATAAACTTCTTTAAATCTCTATATACTTTTCTTCACAAGAAAATTGCTTCAGAACTCTTCTCAATTCTGCCTTGAAATCTCTCATTTATCCTCTCCACTATGCTTCATTTCTGCATATACTCTTCTTACAATTTTCTCTTCATTTGCTGGTGTATTTGGTATGGCTTTTTGTTATCCTCACACCTATTTCATCACTTCTCAAATGCCTTTCATATCTTCAGTGATCTCATGAATGGAGATGTCTTTTGCAAAGGGAGATAACTCTTTCTAGACAACACACCTCTTCATACACATACCATTTGATTTTTAATATGTCTTTATAAATCTCCTTTCAAATCTAATATAAATCACCTTGAAAGGTCTGCTATAATTTAGCCTAAAATCTCTTCAAAAAATCTGCTAAAACTTTCCCTTAATGTCTGCTCCAAATATCTACAAGATTGGCCTTAACACCCTCTCAAAAGTTTTCTCAAACCTCTCTCATAAATCTGCTCAAAACTCTCTTTTAAGATCTGCTATAAATATGCTGATAGAGTATATACTTCTGCTCCACCCTTCACCATCTTACCTTGAACGATTTTCCTTCAATCATCTATTTATTAACCTTCTTCAGATCTTCTTACAAGGTCTGATTTAATTCCTTCCGATCAACCCTTTAATCTGATTTAGATCTTCTCCAATATGCTTAAAAGTCTGCTCTAATATGTTGCTCTAATCTTTCTCCTAGATCTCCTACACAAAATCTGCCTTTGACTAATCTTCTACTATATTCTCTTCACATCAATCTGCTAGTGTATATATGATTTATCTATTTGTCTTCCACACACACTTCCTCTACATTCCACAAACTCCCTTTTATATCTTCATGTCCCTTGTAAAGAGAGACATCTCTTTGAATAGTAATGTCTTTTCAAAACAATCATGACTCTTCCTTCCTCATGTTTTTGTACAATGATCTTCACATAACACGCTTAATTATTTCCCCTTATAAAATCTGCTTGCTACTAGAAAGATATTACCTTTTTAAATCTATTCATTAATCTTTTTCCCACTCATCTCTTTTTAAACCTTTCATATATCTTCTTTTTGCACATTAAAGGATGCATCTTTTAGAAGAGAGATATCTTTCTAAAAGGGTATGTCCTTTTGTTAAAACTAATTCCCAAATCTTTTCTTCATTCTAATCAAGCACTGCCTTTTGTTTCATATGATATTTCAATTAGAAACTTGCCTTCTTTGAGTCTCACACATCTCTTATTAATACATGGTTGGATGCTTTATTAAAAGACACAACTTATGAAGAGGTGCCTCTTCATAACATTTATTTGCTTCATGTACAAAAACCATTTAATCACTAAATACTTCTCTTCATAATCCTTGGTGACTTTCCAACACTAATGTCTCTTTTTCTTCTGCACTCCTTTGTCATTAATGGGTTGATCTTCTTTTAACTCCTTTGACATCAATGAATTATGCTTTGACATTAATGACAACTTTCAATCATTTATATACCCTTGACATCAATGACAACTTCCAATCATCTATTTACCCTTGACATCAACGACAACATTTTGGTCCCTTGCCATCCCCATCTTGGTTTTCTACCAACATCCCCATCCAAAATATTTCCCATCTCTTCACTTTCTCTCCCAAGAATCTTCCATTTTCAATCAACTCCCTACTACTCCTCATCATAACTTCATTGTTGCTATGAGATGTGTAGCAATTATCTGAGAATTTACTCAAAATCTTGCAAGGGTACTCAAATTCTAATATTCTAGTTGAGAACATATTATTTTCTCAAAAATGCTAATTCTTAAAAGTAAATTTCAAAAAACCAAAAGTATTTTCATCTCCAATCAACTTGTACATTTGGCTACACTCTCCTACTTGCTTCTTCATCTATACGTGCACTCCATCCATGTCCTCTGAAAAAAGCCTCACCTTTTGCAAACTTCTTATCTGATTCTTACAATCTAGAATGATGCTTTCATTTTGGACCTGATTCGAACTCTACATATGCAAAAACGCTTATCTCATTCTACGAATTTTCTTCCATCCAAACATCTAAGCAAATATGATAACATCCCACTCATCTATGCTTGACAATCAAACGGTAATATACAGAGCTATGATACAACTTCATGGCCTGCTGCTTCAATCTTGTCCTCTAGCAATGGCAAAAATTATATTCCCCTGTCAAAGGTTATATTCTTGGGAAAACAAAGCATCAAACAACTCCTTTAAAGAACTATAAATGCTATGTAGATGGCATCACTAGCCTTCCTGTATAGAATGAACTAAACCGTTTAAAAAGTCAATCAACCACCCAAAAAATAGTCTCTACCTTCCAGTTTCTTGTGAAATCCAGAACCAAAGGTTCATGGTTAACTAATAACTTGATCCATTTTAAACTGACAATGATTTGTTCAATATATAATTCTGGGTGTGAGTTCTTTTGTGGCTAACCAACAAACTCTGCATCTTTCCACAAATTTTCTAACATTTCTTGATTTTCAAAGCTAATAAGTATCGTTTTTCTACAAAAGCTTAAATTTGTCACCCCCAAACCAGCCGCCTCAGCCACCACTATGCAATCCTTCGATCAAATTCCACTCAATGAATTCACATATGATGTTTCATGAAAAGGAGTCCTTATTCAAGGTAGATATCCAAGTACTAAGGTTCCATCTCATATTAGGCTCTGCAAAACCATCATTTTATAACATAAAACTATTTTAGAACTTCAGCACCAATGGATTTGCAAAAACTCTGCCCATTTCATTACCCTTTGATTTAATTGTCCTTTCTTGTAAAAGAAATGGACTGGCTAATATTTGCAAACCTCTTGGGAAACAGATAATGATTCCACTTCTTTAATTCCTAAATTATGGAATAAAATTCATTTCCATATGCTAAGTATTTTCTTTTTGCATTATTCAATTTCTCACTGAAAATTTTGGTTGGGTTTCCCTCTTGCCTCAACACTGGTCATATAACCTGTTCCACTTGCATCACAATCAACTTGGAATCAATTAAGTCCCACATGGGTATTCCTGAAACATAATTTCTTTTTCAAAAGCTTAAAATTCCTCTGAGCTGCTATAGTCCGAGTAAAGATTCTTCTTTTTATGCATTAAATTAATGGTGCACAATACCACAAAAAAATGTATAGACTTTCTCTAAATACTAAAATCCTTGTTAGGAAATGAAAATTTATGCTTCACATATATTCCTTGGAGGTTTTTTTTTCTTAACATTTGAAAATATAACATCAAGGAGATGCCAGAGTAATTACAAATCCAGGTCTAGCTCATCACCAGCATAAGCCAGGAACCAAATATAGGAACTTGTAAAAACTACTAGTATAAGACAAAGTAAAATGTAGCACTCTTTGTCTGAATACAATTTCCATGGGCCTTAAGAGAAAACTTATGATGCATCTTATATTTTCAAAGCATCTAAAAAGATTAACATAATTCAAAACAATTTGAAGTATTACCAGTTTTCAATCATCAATAGTTCTTAGAATATTTACCAGGTATTGTGGCCATCCATGTCACCAATGTTTAAAGTAATATACCGCGTTACCAAATTGACCTGCAGACTGCCCAGAAACAGATGCAAAACACTTTGGGTATGGAATCAGGTATGGGTACCCTGTGGAATCACACAGGGTATTGAATTCCTGTCCCAGAATTACTTGATTGTGTCCATCAACATAACCCAGTGATTCTAGAACAGAACTGCAGTAACCTTGCAATTCCACAAGGTAACCGCACTTTTTCACCTTTTTTTTAAAAATGACCCTCAAGTTTGACTTTTCAACTTTAAAAGCTAAATCAGAACCCTGAATTGAACCTCAACTTCTTAAAAACACAAAAAAATACATTTACTTCATATTCAAAAGCTAAAAAACTTGCTTTACTCTCACTCTTGCTTGTCATTGCACATATAGAGTAGAAAATCGAACATTGAAGTTTGGATCGCTATTCATACACGTATGCAACAGCCCATTTGGTACCAAGGAGATTGCATTCTTGGATTGGAGGTAAGAAAATTATTTTTTGTTTTTTGTTTTCTTCTTCTATGAATAAATTCGCTTGTTTTGTTTTTCATTCTTCTACATTTAAATAAATTAGGATCTATTTTTTTAATTTGAATGAATTGTTTTCAAAACTTGTTGCCATAGGAATCACGATGGCACCAATTTGGTGTAGCAATGGACGAAGGATGCAATCAAAGATTATACAACCATGCAGCCTAACACAAAACATTCTCAATTTTACACTGGAATGCAAATTTTTAGATATAATTAAAGCAGTTTATAATCAAGTATACAATATTCACCAGTTTCGGATTGAGTGGAATGAGTTGGTTGGTGTCATTGGCAACATGATAAATATGACAAACACAATTATCCATGTAGATAATAATTTTAGAGACATCTTCATTGTGTCATGAGAAGATACTACAGCCAAGTTCCATGGTACTACGTTGTTATGATGAATGTTGACTTCTCTCATACGATTTATGTTGTATATAATTGTGTACATACAAAATGCAAGCATAAGAGAACAAGTAAACTAAGTTAACCTATTCCACTCACAATGCATGCAACACTCCGATCAAGCATAAGGATTAGTTAAAAAAATCAATAAAACGCATAAAATCTCACCAATACCAACCCTTGTTGCACCAGGCTATAGTGGTCGAGCTCCAAGATAGTAACACGTGAGTGATCTTACCAACAGCATAACATTGCCTGAGGCAAGATAAAAATGGCTTTGGTTGCATCTAATTTACAGATTTTTTGATGAGTGATAGGATGGCTAGGATCAATTTGAGGATCGCATGCTCAAATTGGTTGAGAGGATTGGGATGGTGAGGAGAGGACAAGTGTTCCCAAGTGGTTGGCGCATGAAAAGAAGTACAAGATTAAAAGGAAACTGATATTTGAGGATATCTTTGGAGATTTAATGCTCATTCCTTTGCCCTTTTAAATGACTTTTGTTGTATAATTAATTTTAAATTGTGTATTGTATAAGATGTCTAAGTTATTTGGGAGAGATTTAGGAAATTAAATTGCCTGGTTATCTTTGTGTAATGGACACCCACTTTGAAATATAATTTAATAGTATATAATAATAATAAAATTAAAGTTCAAAAGAATAAAAATAAAATTTAAATTAAAATGTAAAAGAATATAATAAAATATAAATTAAAATTTAATTAAGTTAACGAATCGTCAAAAGACATGGAATGAAAAGGTGTGACTCCCCCAAACATGAGATATAAAAGGGAGAAGAGAATCTCATTTGGGAGGGGGATATTTTGGGAATCGGAAGTGCAGATCTAATTGTGAAAGGTTGTGTCCCTTTCAAAGGGCAGAAATAATGAAGAGTTGCACTCTTTCAAAGGGTGCTAATAGTGAAAGGGTGTGTCTCTTGCCAAAGGGCATACATGATGAAGAGGTGTGACCTCTTCCTCACATTGAGAGATATAAATGAAAGGAATCAAAGCATCCAATAAGATCATTATTGATTAGATCAAATCCGAACTGTTATTGAGTTACAAGAAGTAACATCCTTGTTCTTGGTGGTATGCATAGAGATGTGTTTAATAAGTATGCTTAATATATGAAGCCTGATAATGTTCTTATGAAGAATTAATAGTGATATTAATATGGACTGCAATATGTATGACAATCATACTTAATTTCATATATATTCATAAAACATAAGAAATTAGTATACTTATAGTTTAAATCATGTTATTATTGTCAGTATTTAAGAAGATGGGAATGAGATGTTCTAAAGAGGGGCATTCTAAATCCAAGCAATAGGTTAAGTCCCAAGATAGGGTGGGGATCAGCGACCCATAAGCCTTGAGGGTATAGACCCAAGATAGGTAAGGGCTTGGATCTGTAAACTTTGAGGGAACATATTGTATTTGGTCTCTAAGTGCTTTGGTAACATACATAGACCCTTCTCCCTTAAAACTAAAGTAGTAGCAGGGTTCGATATCTATATTAAAATCTATGAATAATGAAATTAATCATTTAATGAGGAAAATAAATAAGCACTTGTTAATAACTAATAATTGAAGAATATCAATGACTGGCTTCATGATTAGTCTCTTAATCAAATTTAGTGTATTGAAATAGATTAATTATGTTAATCAGGTAGGGGACATTACACTTTGACTTTAATTATCTTTAAATGGGATTACAAGTTACCATATTATTAAGGAGGATATTAATTTATGAGTGTTTTAATTAATAATAAATTACATTTATTAATTATTAGGAATTTTATTTATTTTTAGTTAATAATTAAAATATAGTGGTTATTAACTTTATCATCTCAATTTATTTAAAATTATAGTACAGTAGGAAAATAAATGTTAAATGTTATTTATTATTAAATAAGTATTTTGAGGTTTGATTTTAATAATTATTATTCTCTTGACTTATTTAATATAATGTATATTTGTTAGCATATGCCAAAAACAAGTAACACTTGCACTTAGTTCGAGCATTTTTTAAAATTGAGATTATAGCATCATTTCATACTAAATATAGTGTGTGTATTTACTAGTGCGATTAATTTTGTCAAGGTGATCTAACCCATCTCATATAGTTGACCTTGGGAATTAATAGTTTAATTATTCCCTTTAAGGTAACCTAATGTTACCTAACCCTGTTAGGATTACCTATCATTGCTAGGTTGTGAGATTGGGAAATTGCATGTCCACATTAAACAGAGCTTCATTTCCCTGCCTTCTGGGTGGCATGCTATTGACAACAGATAATTAATGTCGTTAGGTTCAGATTTAGATTAAGCAAAATTTAATAGTTTATTTAGCTTTTATCGAATTATTATAATGTTTATTGTTAAAGTTCATAAAATTTTCAGCTTTGTGATGACACAAACTAGTGATTATGAGAGGTGGCATAAAAATCCAAATGAGGGTGTGTAACTCAACTACCCATGTGTGGGAGAGAGAGACACATGTAGCTGTGTAAGTCTAGTTAGCCTCAGTAAGCTTAAATAATATGTGTAGGAAAAAAGAAATATCCCCTAACATAAGAGAAAATTAAAAATCTATATTGACAACAACAAAGGAATGATTAGTACGAGACGTTAAGAAAGATGAAATTCAAAAAAGATGATGAAATGTTGTCACCAAAGAAGAGCTGCTGAAACAAGCACAAAGCCAACACAAGATGTTGCAGAGCCACCAAACTGTGAATAGGCCTTGAAAATGGCCATATATCTGCAAAACAGCTTAAGGGAATGATAATATGGACATCAGGCTGCCTTAAATGATCAATATCTATTAGAAAGCATAAAGAAAAAGGTGTGAAATGAGACAAAAATTAGATTGAAAGTCTGTTTTTGTAGAGCCACCACGTTGTGTAAGAATCAGCCACGAGAAGTTGCAATCTCTAAACTATGATCAAGGCCATAAAACTTGGTCAAAACCTACAAAAATCAGTGTTCAGGGGGCACAAAAGAGGGTTAAGATGATATATAACCCCTTAAGACACTATTTCCCTAAAAAGAACAAAATTAGACTTTCAAAAACCATAAAAAAGAGGTCAAACGATGATTGGTTGTGAGATCTTGTCAAACTTCTAGGCCCAAAGTAGAGCCATTGATTAAGAGCAAAGCCACTAAAGCATGTTGCATTGCTGTTGAACTATGAAAGAAGGCCCCTATGTGTTGCAGAAATGTTGCAGGATGCATGGATGCACTGATTCGAGAGTGAATATGTTGAAACACAAAACAAACACACTAATCTAGGACCTAGAAGTGACAAAGAGCTACGAACACATGGAAATGATTAGACGAAGGGATACATACAAAATGCAAGCATAAAAGAACTAATTAAACTATGTTAACCTTTTCTACCCACTATATGTAACACTTTGATTAGCGTAAGGATTGGTTAAAAACATTGATGAAAAGACAAAAAATCTTACCAACACCAACCCTTGTTGCACCAAGCTATGATGGTTGTGCTCCAAGATGGCGATATTTGAGTGCTCTTACCAACAGCATAAAATTGCATAAGGAGGCAAGATTAAAAATGGCTTGGGTTGCTTCCAATTTATAGATTTTTGGATGAGGAATTGGATGGCTAGGATCAATTAGAGGGATCAAAGATTCAAATCAATTGAGAGGATTGGGATGATTAGAAGAGGACAAACATATCCAAGTGGTTGGCAGATGAAAAGGGGTCCAAGATTAAAGGGAAATCAATGGTTGAATATTCCCTTGGAAAATATGGATGGGGGAGATTGAAAGGGTACTTCGGAGTACCTTGGGGGTATGGACATACCTTTGACCCATGTGACATGTACAAAAAACCATACCTTGTGTACAAAGGCCCATGCCTATGTACACTATTGGAGGATGTGCATGATTTGAGGGAATTATTGAGGGCTGGTAATGTGCAACTGGGTGATTAGTAAACTAATTGACTTTGATCCATCTAATGAAAAGTGGATGGAAAAGGGGGATTAAATAAATAGGTATATTTATTTAATTTTTGGGATGAGGATGAGGAACTTAGATAAATAAATATATGAATTTATTTAAGGGTAGACTATAGAAGAGAGATGATTAATGATTTTAACCTAGGAATAGGATCAAGTGAATAGTGATGAATGGTGGATGAATAGTGATATTGTTAATTAAACAATAAAATATTATTTAGTTAATAATTGGATGAAAATTGGCTAATTAATCAAATAGATAAATAATTATTCAATCAATTATAAAGGAAATGGTCGGGTAATGGGCTGAAATGACAATGCGTCACTTTCACGTGTCTATAATAATAGCCACCATGTAATATCCCCCTTAATTTTTTCCCATTTTATCACAAAGTTACATTCAACACAACACTTGTTAATGTTAGGAAATGAAAACCAAATGCTGTTGAAAGTAACCCTCTACTTTTTGATCACTGAGAGCCCAATCTGGGAGGGTGAGAGCATACAGTGTCGAGGGGATCGTTAGATGCCAATAACTGAAAATGATTACAATCTTCGGGTGGCAAGCCAGCCCCTTCCGCTTATACAACGGGATATTAAAACAATGCAATCACTTGGCGGTAAACCAACCAAGGACAAGCCAAAGAACTGAAGAATGCAATCACTAAACCGCTTGTTCAGCGGGGGACTAGAAGTGAAATTCAAATCAACTCTACCACTTATGCAATGGGAGGATAGTATTACAATATCCAAAATAGGCGGCAAAGCCAGCCTCTTCCACTTATGCAATGGGTCTTAAAGCAATAATCCAATTGGATGGTTGTTAGTACTACTAACCAGCTTACAATGCATAATATGGATTACAAACTAAGAGAAATCACTATTCCAAGATAGGCGGCATGGCCAACCTCTTCCACTTATGCAGTGGGACAAGAAAGAACAATAGGAACTCCTGTTAGTACTACTACCAGCATTACAACATGAATCATAGAAGTAGAGAATGGAGAACCAATAGCTGCAAATAATAACCAAGTTCCTTCTTTCCATACCAACGAACTTACACACCCCAAAAAACAACTCCCAACACCAAAAACTCAAGACACACCAAGAAAGCTCTTCACACAACCAACTTCAAATTCTGAAATTAACAGTAACACTGAAAATACACAAACCAGCAAGCTACAGACACAATAAAATGCTCACAACTTCCCCAAATCAACTCCGAATTGCACCAAACCAAAAACAAATGAAAGATATAACAGACAACACAAAAAGAACCTCAAACTTGCACCGTGAACACCACAAACATTCAGCACGCAACCAAGGCAGCCAAGGAAAGGGGACGGCTCTGTTGGGAAGTTCGACTTGCTACATAAAATCCAAATTGGCTTTTCAAGATCCGCAAAATGGTGAACTATATCACCCAAGGCATAGAAAGAGATGGAGTCGATACCCAAAACCACACGTCAAGCACACAGGGAGCCACGAGCAAAAAACACCTTCAGCACACACCACGACCAGCAACATGAACACTCAAGAAAACACACCAAAACATTTGAAACTGACACAAATTCTGCAACATTGTTCTTCAATCCACTCCTCTGAATGAAGAGCAGTCTTTGGCTCAACTAGTTGTTGTATTGTAAACAAGAAATCAAGCTATGGCTAGGAAGTAAGCGTTTCCCGAAGCTTTCACTCTGCATTTCGGCAAGCATTTCATTATAAAAATTCTTGGATACCAAAATGAGAGCCCAAGTCACTTATTTATAACTTTTTGCCAACCAAATTCAAATTCAAATGCACTCCAAATACGCCCAAAGCAAATGCCATTCCATTTCATCCACATTTGGCGTTGCATTTCATTTCATTTCCTTGCACAAGTTCGCCCAATTCACATTCTCCCAGAATCGCCCTTTTTAATAAATATAAGTGTAAAGTGGGCGTCCAACTATGACTTCCAAATAAAAAATATTACTAAGGCAATATACATAGAAAATCGCCCCATTTGCCTTGAGTTATAGTTTAATTATTAACACCATGACGACTCCCTTGAAGTCATATGCAAATTTCGCCAGAATAGACTTAGGATTAAATTTAAAACTTTCTCCCTTCCTAAGTCGTCCATCCATAAAATAGTCAAATATTAATACCTAATGCCCAAGGTATTAATATATTAAAAATACCTTCTCCTCAAATACTGATTATTGTCAAATTGAGCCGGAGACTGAAGTGCTGGAAATCACCAATACTGAACTGAGTTGGAGCTCTGAACTGAACTGCAAAAAAAAGTCATCTGAGTGAATACAGGATCCTGCCAAAATAATACTGTCAGAAATAGCCACTGAGCTGAGCTGTAGAATCCCTGCCAAAAATAGCACTGCCAAAAATAGTACTGACTATAAATAGCATATTGCTAAAAATAGTAAGTGTTTCCAAAGTGATTTTTACCACATTTTGAGCAGCTACCAAACTTACTAAAAATAGTAAGTCCTAAAAAGGTCCTCAGATTGGTTTGCATGTTATACCATCGCAAAGCTCTCAGAAAACCCAGAGAACTCAACTACTTCTACCTCCACTTACTAAAAATAGTAAGTCAGTCAAACTCCATAACTTGCCATGCATGTACCCTCACTGCGAAGCTTTCTGAAAACCCAAAAGGAATCCAAAATCCAAACAGACAAATTCCAACATGCAAGCCTTCGAAACTACAGAAACATCCTCCCAAAGGTAGGAAACCCTAATATCTACTTCCAACTAGTCTACGGGTCTCTAGAATAGGCTAACGGTCCCCAAAACAAACTAGAGTGGAAAAGGGGACATTACACACCATTTTCTGATTGATTGGAATGGCATGGTTGGTGTCAACAACAACAACATTATAAATTTAGGCAGCATAATGTTGATAATAAATTTGGAGTCAACTTCAATGCATAGTCAGGGTGTGCTATTGTTTAGCCAAACAAGAGACCAATCCATTATTTGTGTGTTAACCTTTATTTGAATCATGTTGTTAAAAAGTTGATAGTCCAATCTTCTTGTATGTGACACCCTAGCCATGTGAAAAAAGGAGCATATAATTAACATCAATGTGCAGTTAAGAGAAACCAAAGCTGACAACCAATTGGGTGCCAAAATACAAAGCAAGAATCTAAAGCCACTTCATTAGTCAAACCCCTATGCCCTAAACAAAGTTGAGACTCAATCGATATTAAGCATCAAACATTGTTCCCCTTATCTAAAGTTAAACAACTTGAATTGTTTCTTGAAACCCCATCAAAAACTTAGATTATTGAACAAAAGTGAGGTTTAGCCTAGTAAAGGGGATTTCACTTCAAAGTCAAACCATCTTGAAATAAACGAGAATCTTTCATTTGTGGATGAATTGTATGTTATTTGCCACCAAGTAGAGAGGTTTTGAGGTGTGAGACATGGGCTTCTTGAGGCTACAGCCCTATTGAAAATCCTCCCTCGAGGGAAGTGATGCAGAAAAGATTAAGACATGATTTTATGGACCCTATAAGATCATATGGAGGAGAGGTGAGGTTGCTTATGAGCTGGAAATTCTACAGAACAGCTGGATTCACAATGTTATTCATGTGTCATGTTCAAAGAGGGCCTTTGGAAATCAACTCCATCAGAGCAGCCACCACTTAATGATGAGCCTAAACTGATTTTGGAGCCCAAGGCTATTATTGATATGAGGGAGAAGAAGCTTCAAAACAAAGTCATTCTAAATATTTAGTGAAATGGAAAAACTTACCTCTTGAAGATGCTGTGTGTGAAGGAGCAGAAATCTTTGATCATCCAAATTTAAAATTTTTTGAGACAAGCAATATTTGGGACGGGAGAACTGTCATGTTCCCTCGGCCAAAGGTAGATAAACTATTATTATTTGAATATAAAAGTGTTTATAAACACTACACTAATAATAATAAATATATATTAAAATTTTTAATAATTAAAAGAATAATAGTTTCCTACAGGTCGGCATAAGTGGATTCAATTTTAATTATGGTTAGCTTCATTTGGATTATTCTAAATTGGTATAAAAGAGGGCTCAAAATTTCATCATAGTGGTGATTTTAAAATAGCAATCAACGTTTTGTGATTTCATACTGCTTTGGATGAAACCCTCAAATCAGGGACAATTGGTAGGGCAAAAACCCTACCATTGTTGTGTCTTTATGAAGACATCTACAAGAGTTTGCAAGCATCTTAACAAGGTATCCTTTCTCTTTCAGTTTTGTGCAATCATTGTTTCAAGCCACTTGTTTGCTCACATAGTGAGGTATCAATTTGGAGGGTAATGAAGTATTTTCAATGCATACACAGGTCCACCTAAAGTGTTCATTGCTTAAAGAGACCTGAATTGTAGTGCCTATAATTCATTCAAGAGTCTCTGTATTTGTGTTTTTTATGACATTGTCGAACACAGAATAAAGTTGCCTAACGGTCACTTCACTCTCTCTTGATCAAAGTGCGATTGCATGCTAAGATTGCAAGAAGTTCAAACAATCGACTCCAAGGTTCCTTTATGCTACGGACATGACTCAGTTGGCTAATGTGATTGCTGGTAATCCAAGGGGCCTTACGTTTGCATCATTCTTTCACTTCTTTGTTGTGGCTGGAACTCCATCATCGGATATGACAATTCTGCGATGCTGCTCCTTCGAACGGACTAAAATGAACTGAAAGTAAAAGGGAAAAGGTTTAGAAGGATCTAAATCTACTCCTAAGGGCAGTGATAACAATGAATAGTGCTTTGGTGGACAAATTCCAAATAAACCAAGCTCTGCTTCACCAAGTTTAACTACAACTCCGCAAGAACCGGTGCAATCTTCTGGGGATGCTAGAGGATTTTCAAATCGAGAAAGTACATTTGAATACCCAAAAGCGGCGCAATCCAAACGACTATTCACAATCGAACTTAGCACAAATTTAGGGGGCTCAGACTAACTTTACACTGCAACTTACAATCAGCAAGATGCAAAAAGTATGAACCATGGAAATTCATTAGACACCATTACATTCTCCATTGAAATCAAAGCACTTTACTATTTCTAATCTAAGTGAGGAAGGTGAAACCATGCAAGCTTTGAAAAAATAATTTAAGTGGACACCATCAGAGAACAATGTTTTACTGTTATTATCTCAAAACTTATCGCAACAATTTCATACAAGGCTCCCTCCTTTACAAATGAGGGGGATCACCCCTTTATATAGGCTTCAAGCCCTGGCTACATGCAAAACCCTAATTAGGGTTTTCCCAAAAGATTCTCCACTCAAGATGCAACAAGGTGGGAATCAGCAATAAATACCCCATAAAGCCCATATACAATTAATTACAATCCTGCCGAAAATGGCACCCATAAAGCATTAATTAACCATTACATTTAAAAAGTGCCCACTATGCAATGAATGTACCCTCATGCAAAAATCGCCCATGATGCCATAAATGCACCATCATCTCCTGAACGTGACGGTTGCATGCAAAAGGAATCTGTCATAATGCCATAGATGTGATGGCTGCATGCAAAGAGATGCTTCATTAATTCAGCGTGCGTTGACTTGGCTGCCACTTGGTGGAAAAAACCCTGGAGAGAAAAACTTCAAGAGGGAGAATCTTTGACGCTGGAAGTATTTTCTTGAAGTTTTTTGAACTTGCCTTGCTCTGGAAAAGATTTTCAATGATTTTTCAACATCTATTTTTTAGGAATTTTGCAAAAATTAGGGTTTCAAGTCCAGGAGGAAGAGAATTCTCCTACGAATCCAAATCTGTAAAACTTTTGAAATTTGGATGTGATTTGATGCCCGCGAATGGATTTTTCAAATTTTTCCCGGGGGGGGTGGGTGGGGAATTTCTTGTTTAGTTCATCCCTGATTCCATCCTTGCCTTAGAAATTTTATCTTCAATTCATCCTTGGATGTGATTTCTTGTTGTGGAGGAATTCTCCTTTGGAAAGAAATTTGTTCCTTACCCTGAGGAAGGAAATTCTTCATACCTTAGCCAATTTTCATGATTTCTAAGAACTATGTCCTGAAGGAAGAAATTTCAAACACTCAGTCAATTTTTCACCTTTCCTGGAATTTCTTCTTCTTGGGTGCAATTCTTCCCCGATGAAAGAATTCATCTCTTTGTGCACTGTCCATGAGAAGATCATTTTAGCGCACTCTTGTGTTCCTAGGCGGCATTTTACATTTGGTGGGGAATTCTTTCAATTCTGTGGATTCCTTGCATCCCTCTATTTGGTGCTCCTTCTCTCACTTGGGCACTAAAATGCCTTGGTCAAGGACTCTTGCAATTTGCCTATTTCTCCATGCACTCTTCATTCTGGCGCTTGGGGCGGAAATTCCTCCTGAGGAAGGAATTCATTGTTTTGTGAATTGTCCATGTCTTTTTTTCAACATCCCTATTTTTTAGGGATCCTCCTAAAATTTAGGAGCCAGGTTCATTGGATGGAGAATTTTGCCACGATTCCAAATCTATAACAATTTCCTCATTCCGATGAGATTCGGTGTCTAAAAATAGCAAAATCAAAAATATGCCCGAGGGGAATTTTATTTTCTATTCCTCCTTGACCCCTTGGATTCCATGCCTTAGGCAAAATTTCAACTTTTTAGCTTGGGCGTTGAATTCACTGTGCCTTGGAATTTTCACTTTTTTACACCTTCCATGGAATGCCCATTTTGGCGCCCAATCACTCCCTTGGGCGGAATTTTCACTGGAGGAAGTATTCATGGAATTGTCCTTCTCGCCTTGGGCATTCCACTTTGGCGCCTTCCCTCATGTCTGGGCGCAAATCATACTTGGCCAAGGATTTTTTTTTCATTTGTCCATCCATCCTTGCCTTCTCCATTTTGGCGCCCAAGTCCACATCTGGGCGGATTTTCTCATGGGCCAAGGATTCATGAAATTTGTCCGCTTATCCTTGCCTCCTTCATTTTGGTGCCCAAGTCCATATCTGGGCGGATTTCCTCATGGGCCAAGGGTTCATGAAATTTGTCCGCTTATCCTTGCCTCCTCCATTTTGGCGCCCAAGTCCACATCTGGGCAGATTTTCTCATGGGCCAAGGATTCATGAAATTTGTCCGCTTATCCTTGCCGCCTCCATTTTGGCGCCCAAGTCCACATCTGGGCGGATTTTCTCATGGGCCAAGGATTCATGAAATTTATCCGCCTATCCTTGCCTCCTCCATTTTGGCGCCCAAGTCCACATCTGGGCGGATTTCCTCATGGGCCAAGGATTCATGAAATTTATCCACTTATCCTTGCCTCCTTCATTTGGCGCCCAAGTCCATATCTGGGCGGATTTCCTCATGGGCCAAGGATTCATGAAATTTATCCGCTTATCCTTGCCTTCTCCATTTTGTCACCCAAGTCCACATCTGGGCGGATTTTCTCATGGGCCAAGGATTCATGAAATTTATCCGCCTATCCTTGCCTCCTCCATTTTGGCGCCCAATTCCACATCTGGGAGGATTTTCACCTGGGCTAAGGATTCATGAAATTTGTAGTTCGATTTTCCAGACCTAGGATAATTTGACCCCTTTGCAATTTTGGAATGACTTCCTGAACCTTGGTGAATTTATGAGCTTTCCATTTTAGGCATAGGCTTACAACACTTGATCAATTTCTGGCTTTCTCTATCTGATGTCTGACTTTCTGGAATTAGAAATGTCTGCGAACGTCTGATCCTTGTCGCCTTATCTGACTAACCCTGCCAGTACTGACTTTCCAAAAATAGAAACCTTCAAAATGTCAGCGTTAGACCCCTAGACAAGGTGCAGAAATGACTTACTATAAATAGAAACTAACTAAAAATAGAAATTACTAAAAATAGTAAGTTTGATTTTTGGCAAAATGATGACATTCCGGGACCCGGAAAAATCCCTAAAAAATAGGGACTTTCTAAAAATAGAAAGTTGCTCTGTTTGGGCTCAAATTTTACTGGGAGGTTCCTTGAAGGGTCCTGATTCTAGTTGTATGTTCAATTTTCCCAAAACCCTAAAATCTAGGACATAAGGCAAAAACCCTAAAATTCACAAAACGAGTCCTAGACTTAGCCGAATTTGCTCAAACGAAAGGCAGACTTGACCAATATGACCCCCAAACACTTGCAAAACAAAGAGACTAACGAGACTGTTGCAAAAGAGACCCAAAAAAACAAAGCCAAAAGACCGGAAGGGCCTAAAAAGTAGGGGGTCTCCATTTGCAATGGGGCGATGTGTGAAAACATCACAACAAGTATCCTTTCTCTTTCAGTTTTGTGCAATCATTGTTTCAGGCCACTTGTTTGCTCAAATAGTGAGGTATCAATTTGGAGGGTAATGAAGTATTTTCAATGCATACACAGGTCCACCTAAAGTGTTCATTGCTTAAAAAGACCTGAATTGTAGTGCTTATAATTCATTCAAGAGTCTTTGTATTTGTGTTTTTTGGCATCTAGATTAAGCACGACTAGCACCCAGAGACTACATTCACAAATCCTATCTACTAGATCGCATGGGAAGGCCTAAGATTATCGATGGGAGATTGTGTCTTTAACACGGGGTACAACCAGCAGCCAGCAGCGTGGTCAAGATCTACCACATCTGGCAGCAGCAAATGATTATTGGATTAATTATTTGGGGTTATTGTTCAGTCCATAGCAATAGGGGTCGCTGAGCTAAACATTGGTGATGTGCCCTGGTTAGTGCTACCTTAGAAGAAGGGCGAAGTTCAGCACTAGTTACTCCTGCCCCACACATTGGTTTACAAATCTAATCAACTATATGACTCATTTTGGACTCGCAGTCCAACCAGCAACCTACCTCATTCAACACTTGTATAATCATGGTCAGAAATCAAAATTTTCTAAGTGGAATATAATTGTAGTTCTGAACTGTTGTGAATCTTGTGATTTTCAAGGAATACTAATGATACTGAACCAACTCATTTTTCTGAGAAAGATTTCATGTACTAAGCAGTAACGTATTAAAGCAATGATACCAATGATGTGCATGAATTGTTTAATTCTGATGCTAACTGTTCCTTTACCTTAACATTCTTTGCACTAATCTAATAAAGGCTAACAGCATTCTTAAGTGAAGACAGTCCTAGGGTTTGATAACTATCAAGGATATCTCAAGTATTTTCACACGTACTATTCAGATCTGCTGATTATTGTAGACGTCCAAAATTAATTAAATTAATATTTAATTGATTTCCCCTTTCCCACAATTAATTGTATTAATCATGTTAGTTCTTATTCCTCTTAAAATTAATTACATTATATTTGATTAATTTTATCACCCGGCCATATAATTAATTAATCAATTAATTATATAAATCCTCAATTCTTCTAAACTTGCCCACTCATTCTCTCTCCTCATGTCACATCCTCCTAACTTGCCCACTTGCTCCCTTAATCCTTCATCATTTCACCTAATCATTCCCACTAATCACCTGCACATTGTAGTACCCCTGCCCTAATCAATTTCTAATCTCAGTTTAATCTTGGTTAGTTATCATATATAATGATTATAGTCAGATGTTTTGATTTAATGCATAGCTGTTAATGTGGTTTTTGCACCAGTTTGTATGCAAGTTGTTTAGTGTTTCTATTTCGCGGTATTAATATCGGGCTAATGCTTTCATTAAGTTTATATATGCATGCATGTATGACTCTTGGTTGCAGGAGATTTCAGGTACAACGCCGCATGAGTGCGAGGTTCGTCTTCACCTGGATTTGCAGGTTTGAGTGTATCTCTTTTAATCCTTAGAGTTGGATTAGGTGGTCGTAAGACCCTAGTTGACCATAGTCGTGCTCAAGTGAGCATCGTCAGTCGTCGTCGATATTCCCTTTTTGGTTGGGTTTGCGAGTCGTCTGTCTGGTTGACCTTCTTGGTTTGCGTGTTTGGTGTGTATGGTTAAATTTAAATATTAAATGCATTTTGTATATGCTGTTGAAAAAGAAAGTTTTGGATTTAATTGCAATAGAATTAATTGTATTCTGTTGGCTTTTTTAAATTAGAAAGGTTAAATTGAATTAATTGAGAAAATCAATTTTGAATTGAAAAGCAATTTAAATTGTTGATATAGTTGGAAAATAATGATTTTTTGAGGAATTATTTTAAATAAAAATTTTAATTCCAAAAATGAAAATTTTGGTCAAACTTTTCCTTATAACCTAGACTTTTGGAAAATTTGAGGGATGGATATTTTTCGAAGAAAGAAAAATGTTGGTTGGAAAAATATTTTTTGGATGTAAATTGGGGGTTTTGGATGGAGAAGGATTCCTTGAGTTGCAGATTGGGGCTCTTCAGCAGATCTTGCCAGGAATGCGAGATAAGGTAGTATTCAGATCCATCTCTTTGATTTCTGGTTGTATTGTTCTTGTTTTTTTTTCAAAACCAAATATTGGATATCAGTTGGAAATGGCTGTTCATGAGGAACTCTTGTTTAAATCTCCTTTGGGTGTTCTCAAATTCAAATTCTATTTTAGAAATTAGATGTTGTTGGAAAGAATGGTTGGATTATTGAGTTTAAATGCCCCATTTTGCCCAAGTATGGGTTTTTGTTGAAGAAATTATTTATGGTTTGATATTCTTCAAATTGTTTGGGGATTTGAAACTTTATTCTTGCTGGGAAAATTCTCATTTTAAGTTTATATGAAGCTGTGTGTTTTAAAAAAAAAAAAGGAAAACAAATGGAGTTTTGGTTTTAAAAATAAATCTTTTTAATCTCTGGGAGACTGGTTTTTTTTAGACTGTGTTTTACACAGTAATCTTTTAAAAAAATAAAAAAAAATAAAAATAAAAATAAAATAAATGATAATTTTTTGGGGGGAAACCCCAAGAGGGAGCTACGTATCCCATTGGGACAGCAGCGCACCCCAAGGGGTGCTACGTGCTTTCCTTTGGGAACAGCAGCGCTCCCTTTGGGATGCTGCGTGCTCCCTTGGGAAGCAACGCTTCCCCTTTGGGGCTGCGTGAGCTCCCATGGGGACCACGTGGAACCCCCCCCCCGGTCCCTTTTAATTTGTAATTTTTTTTTAATTATTTTTTTTAGTTAAAAAAAAAAATTAATAAATAAATTTATTAATTTAAAAGTCTTTTTTATAAAGTGTTTAATTAATTATTAATTAATATTAATATATATTTATCAATGGAAATAAATGTATATAAGTTGATTAATATTTAATTGGATTATTATGTAATGTTAAATATTAATTGTGTATATTTTATTAACCGTAGGGTTATAAATATATATGAATTAATATTTAATCCTTTTGGACCTATAATATTAGGGGAGCATCTTTTGGAAAAGATGAAATATTGTTTATATTGGAAAAAATTTCGAGATAAAACATACTTTATTCAAGAATATATATTGTTTGAAAATTTTAATGATATAAGACATGTGGAAATGTTAGAAATAAATATTTAATCATTGGACATTATGAATTTAAACGATATGCTTTTGGAAATTTAATTAAGTATCATTTGGGCAAATTGTTAAGTTACTGATATTCTCATTTAGTAAAAATGAAGGGTTAATTTATATTTTTCCTCTGTTTGAGAAATAGACAATGGTACTATTGCAAATTGTGATATTGTATTCACCTTGCAATGATGATTTCCTGTTAGTGTATTTTTGGAAACTTAGATCATGTAGAAAACTTGATCGACCTTTACTGATTTAATCAATGGGAAAGAAAGTTGTCCTTCCTGATTGTTGACTATGCGAGTTTAATTTTTGTATTTGTTTTTTTGCTTATGTAATGGCAAGCTTTGACTTGTTTGATTGGACCCTGTCGTATGGTTGATTTGGGTACCTGTTCCAGTCCTCGGTCTCGAGTATGACTGTTGTTTTGTAGGTGTGTCGTAATTGGTCATAACCTTTATGTGGGTGTCGAATGATGATTCGTGGTTGACCATAGCTGGTCAGGTCTCTGGTTAGAGTACCGTAGTAAGTGTACCTCTTTTGAGTCGTGTTTGACCAAATGGTTGTTCCCTCCTTCTTGAACTCCGTTCGTCTGACCATGTGTATTCCTTGGTTTTTGAGTTCGTCTGAGTTTAGTCTAGTGTCGTATGGGAAAGTGGCTTTCGATTGGGGGCCGCACCCAAAGTAGCTGCTGGGTAACCCATCGAAAGTGAGTCTAATAAGTGATAACCTAACAGTAGATTAGGATGTTAATCTCTAAGTAAGATAATTGTGCCTCACACATGGGACGAGTGCTAACACAGACTCGACATGCTATGAGAAGGCCTGAAATGGCAAACCATCATCCTTGTCTTCATGAAAGGATGTGTGGGTCCACATGAGGCTTGGATGGGCCGGAGGTTCGGATTAGGTTGCCAGGGTAACCAGTGTATGGGGCCGGAACCTATGAAGACCTGCCATGGTAACCATACCAGGTTGTGTGATGACACTTGTCCCTACGTTCGCTAGTGTGTGGTTGTAAGGTCTTGATAGGAGAACCGTTTGTGGGTCGTCCTATTGTCTATGCCCTTGTGAGTACCTGGTTTCATGTTAGACCTCGGGTGGTGATGACTCAGTTTTGTGGATGTTCAATGGACCTTTCTATTAGATTCGATTGTTGTTCAGCTGGATCCTTTCCTTTTCCAGGATCGTTTATGTATTTATTGACCGATGCGGTCGCTTGTATATTGTTTATGTTTCGCCTTGATGGCAGGATTGTAAATTATGAGAACCTCATGTATTCTTAACTTTATTAATTATCAGAGGGGTCTTGCAGTTGAGCAGACCCAGATATGTAGCCCTTTAGGGGTGAACTCCGAGATCATCTTGGTGTTATGTGATGCTTTTATTTCTTATATTTCATGTTTAGTGTTAGCATGTATGAATGCCATTTTGATCGAATGCATAAGTGGTTTAGATGAGATTTATCGTAGATGCATGTATGCAATCGTCTTTTAAAAATGCAGTAAATTGGAATATGAAAGAATGTAACTTAGAGTAATGGAATCTATTCAGTTGTTGTTAAGGAAATTAAATATGCATGGAAAGATCTCATATGTTTATGATAAAATTCTAGTGTGTTAGAATAGTAGATGCATGGCTTATATTTTAATGAAAAACTTGAATGTAACATATGAATGAATCATAACGGATAAACATTAGCATGTGATTTATATTTCCATCTTTTGAAAGTAATTATCCTTGTTTAAGTATTATCTCGTTATAAGATAATCAACTTATTGGATTAATTGTGTGAGTTAAGTGAATTGTGAAATTTAAGTAATCTCGTTGGGAAACTCTTTAGGTGTTAGTTGATGTCTTCTGCTATGTAATCTGAATCTTTGATATCTTGTTGTATCTTAATGTTGTGTATCTTTTTTTTAAAAAAAATTATTGCACTCTAAAACATGTGTTTTGGCTTAATCCCTTCGAGGTTTCCTGGCGGGGCATTACACATATTCCTAATCCTACATGCCATAAATGGCTTTCCCATCTCACCTCCCAACCTTAAATGCCACCCACTTGTGTCTATCCAGGGAATTTTGAATTCCTTTATTCTTCACATGTTCTCCTTCCCAAGGAATTTCAATTCCTTGTTCATCTTCCCAATGTATTTGGTCCCTCTTCCCCATGTCCTTGAGGAGTGTGGAGACAAGAAATGTCTTTATGGCAAAATCTCTTGGATCTCTCACTTGTCCTCTCTCAAACCACCTCATCTTCTTTCAATCTTGACCCTCCATTCTCTTTCAATCTCAACCGTCCATTTTGATCCCCTCAAGCCTATAAATTGGAGTCTCCTCCCTTCACAAATCAATCCACCTCATTCATAATCTTATTGTTAGTGTAAACAAGGTTATTATCAAACTAGTTAGGACTATGTTTGACCTTTTCACACTTAGTTTAAGTTTACTTAGGCTAGTTGAGTTAGTTGTCTCACCTCATGTGGTGTAGACACGTGTCCTCCCTTGTGGAGACACCTTGTGCATGCACACTTGCCACTTGCTATGATACCATGAAATGAGCTCTCTAGAATCTAAGAAATAAACAAGCACAAATGAATGAAGTCAATCTAGTGTATTAAGATCAGAGTTCCGTGACTCGCCAAAACTCTGCGAGTCACGGGCCGAGTGACCATCGGCGAGTCACGGGTGGCTCGGACCCGGACTCGGCGAGTTTTGGCCGAGTCATGGCGAGTCACATGAATCGGTGACTCGACTCGGACCCAGCGAATCCCGAGTCCATGACTCGGCCGGCGAAAAATACCGAAAAAGTAAACTAAAAACATGTTAAACAATGGTTTTACTTGCTTATTTTTTTTCATTTATATTTGATTCTAAGTTGTAAAAGGCATCTCATTTCATTCTATTGAAAAAATAAAAGGAGAAAAGTGAGTTGCGAGGAAAAATAAGAGAGCATAGTAGGGCAACCAGCAAGGAGGAAGAGTAAAATTTCTTCAACAAATCACATTGGGGCAGTGTAATACTTGCATTTGGTGCATCAAACGCTTGTTAGAGAGGATTGGAAAGACGTTGCATTTCATTTCAACCTTCTTATAAGAGATAAGATTTTTTTATTTTTATTTTTTTTTGGAATTTAATAAGCAAAATTTACATTTTTTTTTAAACATTTGTAATATGTATTCATTTATTTCAAAGAAATCAGCAAACCCTACAATGTACATTTTTTTTCCATGTTTGAAAAAAAAAATGTACATTGTAGGGTTTGCTGATTTTTTTATGTTTTGAAATGAAAAAAACAATTTACATGGTAGGTTTGCTAATTTATTTGAAAAAAAAGAATACAAATTCTATTACATTGATTTTTGTATCAAAATCAAAACATTGCTATTATATATTTTTTTTGTATTAATTTATAATTTAACAATGGACAAATATTCATTTTTTTGTAATTGTGTCTTATTCCAGCAACCTTCAACTTTTGAAAACAATGTCTAGTTCCACTCCTCGTAGAGCAATCCCGGGTAGAAAAGATCCAGCTTGGAAATATACAGAACCTTTTCTCGAGCAAAAAAGAGGAGAGGCAAAATGTAATTTTGCAAAACAATCTTTCATGGAGGCATAAATAGATTGAAATACCACCTTGCCGGCATACGTGGCCATGATGCAGAGCCTTGCACACTAGCACTTCCTGAGGCTATTCGTGAGTGTCAAGTGCTATTAGACACATTTGAGACTCGAAAAGAAATAAAGAAGAGGCAAAGAGAGGAGTTGGCTCAGGCTAGCATTGGTTGTGTTGGAGTGGCCTCTTCCATGCCTCCATATTGTCCTAGTGGGAGTGCTAGTGGGAGTGCTTCTGTTGCAGGTAGTGTCAGTGCTAGTGGGAGTTTCAGTGCAACCATTGGTCCTAGAGTTCGTAAATCTAGGATGGATTCATATTTTGAGCCACGCACTACTCATGGTGCCCAACCTTCACTTGAGAGCATGGGTTGGAACAAAGAGGTACAAAATAAGGCTAAAGGTGCAATTGGAAGATTTTGGTTTTATTGCAATATTCCATTCTTCGCAGCCAGGTAATTCCTTTTACTTTTTATTTGATTGTTTTAAGTTTTTCAGTTAATATATTTAGTTTGTTTTGTCTAATATTTATAATTTTATACTTATCTTATTTAATTTATTTGTGATAGGTCTCCTTATTGGTAGAGCATGGTTGATGCCATCGCTATTTGTGAGGTGGGTTTCAAAGCCCCTTCTGATTCCGAGTTAAGTGGCCCAATTTTGACAGAATCAGTGGCTGATGTAAAAGCCACATTAGAGGATCAGCGAGAGATATGGAAGAAGAAGGGTTGCACCATCATGACCGATGGTTGGACTGATAGGAGAAATCGAACGCTCCTAAATTTTCTTGTTTCTTCTGCAGGTGATTGAATAACTTGAAATTAATTTAATGATTCGTATTTTATTTTTGATTTGAGATTTATTGAATGATCATTGATCACTGATTTTGCTTTGTTTTCAAATTTCATGAAGTCCATTGATGCTTCCGCACATTCTAAAAATGCCACTTACCTATGTGAGGTTATAAAGGAGGTCATATATGAAGTGGGTGAGGGGAATGCAGTACAAGTGGTGACCGATAATGCAACAAATTATGTTGTTGCAGGTAAACTTTTGATGGAGAGGCACCCATCTATATTTTGGTCTCCATGTGCCGCCCATTGCATTGACCTCATGTTGGAGGACATTGGTAAGATTGCATGGATCAGGACATGTGTAGAGAAGGCAAAAAATATTTGCAAATTTGTATACAATCATGCATGGGTCCTTAACTTAATGAGGCAATAAACGGGGCAGAAGGAGTTGGCTCGTCCTGGAATCACTAGATTTGCCACTAGCTCCATCACGCTGCAATCCTTGATTCAAAGTAAGGCAACTTTGAGACATATGTTTGTTGGTGAGGAGTGCACTTCCTTATCCTACGCTACGAGTGTTGCAGGAGTTGAAGTAGCAGATTACCTTTTTGATGAGCCAAGCTTTTGGACCCCTTGTGCTGAGATTGTGAAGGTAAAATTTTTAAGCATTCTACATTATGTTTAAAGTTTTAACTTATTATTTTTATTCATATTTTTCTTTTATTTGCTTATTTTCATTCACAATTTCACACTTACATTAACTGATATTGTTTCACAATATTTGCAATTCATTGAGCCCTTGGTAGTTATGCTACGTGTTGCTGACAAGGAGAAGCCCGCAATGGGCTACATATACGAGGGCATGGATAGGGCCAAGCAGGGCATCAGATCTGCCTATGAAGGGGATGGGAATAAGTATCGTCCCATTTGGGATATCATTGATAGGAGATGGCAGGCCCAGCTTCACAGGACCCTTCATGCAGCTGCTTATTGCCTCAATCCGGCATTCCATTTCCGCCCTGATTTCAAGGCGGATAAGGAGGTTCTTAGTGAGCTCTACTCAGTGATAGAGCGAATGTCGCTTGGTCATAGCAATAGTATAATCCAGGAGCTAGAGGCCTTTTCTAATGCAGAAGGGGAGGTCTTCTCTCATCACCTTTGCAAAGAAAAACGGACAAAAATGCAGCCAGGTAAAATGTATATTTAAAGAAATTAAGAGCATAATTTTAATTATATGTTATTCAATTTGTTATTAATTATTAAATGAGGCTGATTTTTTTTCCTTTTTCTCATCTCAGATAGGTGGTGGCAGATGTTTGGTCCTAAAACACCAAATCTTCAACGGGTAGCCATTCGTATTTTGAGCCAGCCATGCAGTGCTTCCGATTGTGAGCGCAATTGGAGTATGTTTGAGCACATACACTCCAAGAGGCACAATAGACTGTCTGTGGAGAGGTTGAATGATCTAGTCTTTGGAAATTACAACCTCCGTCTTATAGACAGAAACAGATATGGACCATGACAGCACCCCGATCACGCTAGAGGAGGTTTGATGCAAAGCCCTCCTTGTAACCTGCCAAACACCTTAAAATGTATGACACTGACCCCTCAAAACAAGAATGGGATCCTATCAAGACAAGGCTCTACAACATTAATTCAATCCTCTTGCCATCTTCAAGACTCATGCCTACTCAATCTTGGGTACCTTGCTCCAACACACTCTATGATACCTCCAAGGGTTACTGACCATTTGCATACCGGTTTTGGGTCAAACAAGACTCCCCAAGGTCAGACCAAGCACCAATTGTAAGGATTCATCCCCATTCTTTAAGAAACCTTCACAATTAGGCCTATTTGCTTGTAGCCCTTTTTAGTGGGTAAAGGGACCTTTAGTTCAAACTTTCCCAAACACCCTGGCAAACAAATTATGGATTCAAGTACCCTTTTGAAAGTTACACAAATCCCCAAAAGGAAGGGTCAGGGTTTGACAAACAAAGGCCTGAACCGGTAGGATGTTGATTGTCCTAAAGGGCTAATTAGGCCTCCATTTTTGAAGCACCTATATCGAGATGAGTAAACAAGGCAATTACAACCCCATGGGCATGAGGGGAACCATAAACCATAAGGGATTCCAGGGTTACACGCTTGGAACCATCGCCATCTGCACACAAGGGTAACTTTGTTGTTCAAGGTCTAGGTAGCCACATAGAGATGTCTAACTAGGGTCGCTTCAAACACACCTCTCCCTTGCTCCTCTTGCAAAACACTTTTGGAATCCTAGAACACATTGACCATACTTGCCTTTCACCAAATCCCATGGGTCTCAGATTGATAAAATGCAAGTTATGGCCATGGAGGAGGAAAAACCCAAGGTAAACCCTGGTTTTCCAGGCACTTACAATAAAATTTGAATATCAGGAGCAAAACACACAACTAGAACTTCAAACCAAAGCCAAAACAAAGATAACTCTCCTCTCCAACCAATTCACATCATTGGGAATGGATCCCAATCCGTACAGTACCGTACCCCCTACCAAAACTCCAGAATTGCAGGAAAAACTCAAAATTCTATTACTTTGTTGTCATCAAAACTCTTCTCCGTACAGTCTCTCCTTGGGAATTGGATCCACAAGGTGTATAAACCACTCCACAACTGCTCTCAACCGAAAACCAAGAGGTTAGAGCCATTGGAGGAGTTTCAAATAGACAAAATGTAAGAAGTGCATAAAAGTTGCTCATGACAACTTTTGCAAAAGTTGTCAAAATGTCATCTTTTGCCTCCTAATGCCTTGGGTCAATTCTAACCCCTCCTAAAACATCCTAGAAGCACTAAAACCACTAGGATAACTATGTCTTACACACATTTGATCCCCTATTTTCCAAAAGTCCTTATTGGCTTATTGAAATGCCAAAATAGGAGTTTGGCTCACAAGGTGGGGTTCTTTATTACAAACACACAATGCATGATTGAAACTCATACAAAACATTCTAAAGACATGTTTGATGCCTTATCCATACTCCTCTAAGTCTGACTTGTCATTCACAATTTCACACTTACATTAACTGATATTGTTTCACAATATTTGCAATTCATTGAGCCCTTGGTAGTTCTCCTACGTGTTGCTGACGGCGAGAAGCCCGCAATGGGCTACATATACGAGGGCATGGATAGGGCCAAGGAGGGCATCAGATCTGCCTATGAAAGGGATGAGAGTAAGTATCGTCCCATTTGGGATATCATTGACAGGAGATGGCAGGCCCCTTCATGCAGTTGCTTATTACCTCAATCCGACATTCCATTTCTGCCCTGAGTTCAAGGCGGATGAGGAGGTTCTTAGTGGGCTCTACTCAGTGATAGAGCGAATGTCGCCTGGTCATAGCAGTAGTATAATCCAGGAGCTAGAGGCCTTTTCTAATGCAGAAGGGGAGGTCTTCTCTCGTCAACTTTGCAAAGAAAAACGAACAAAAATGCAGCCAAGTAAAATGTATATTTAAAGAAATTAAGAGCATAATTTTAATTATATGTTATTCAATTTGTTATTAATTATTAAATGAGGCTGATTTTTTTTTTCCTTTTTCTCATCTCAGATAGGTGGTGGCAGATGTTTGGTCCTAAAACACCAAATCTTCAACGGGTAGCCATTCATATTTTGAGCCAGCCATGCAGTGCTCCTGATTGTGAGTGCAATTGGAGTATGTTTGAGCACATACACTCCAAGAGGCACAATAGACTGTCTGTGGAGAGGTTGAATGATCTAGTCTTTGGAAATTACAACCTCCATCTTAGACAGAAACAGGTTATGGACCATGACAGCAACCCGATCACGCTAGAGGAGGTTGATCCAGGATTTGAGTGGATCAGTGAGGCTACAGATCCTATGTTTGGTGATAAGGACTTAGATTGGATCGACCAGGTAGATAGAGAGGTTGAGGTTGCAGCCATGGCAGAGGAGGAGGTTAGAGCGCAAGCAGAGCCAAAGCCAGAGCCAAAGCCAAAGCTAGAGCCAGACATAGCTGATGCTGGTGAAGGTAGAATGGAGTCACAAGCAGAGAGTATGGTTGCTGACGCATTCAGGACCTACCTTAGGATTAGACGCCTTCATAGGAAGGACCCAGGCTCCTCTGAGCCATAGACTTGTAGTTGTTTTACTTTTGGTATATGTGTGGAACTGGAACATTTGAATTTTGATGTCATGGATTTCATATTGCATGAGTTTTGTAATATTTTTACATTTGACACTATTTATATATCTATGGTTATTGGTTGTTATTTCCTTCAGCTACAATTTGCGTTTATACTAATGTGATTGATGTATACTTGTGTATGTGATCAAATTAACTTCTATTTGATGATGTTATTGTGTATTTAAGGTTTGTTTAATAAAGGGTACATGAAACAAGTTTTAAATCCTTAAAAATCGCTAAATTTCTTAGGTTTTTCACTTTGTCGAGTCCTGGCCGATCCAAGTCCCGAGTCCCAAGTCGAGTCACCCTTGCCGAGTCCGCGCCGAGTCTGAGTCTCGTTTCTTTGATTAGGATTGCTCTAGATTGCTCAATAATTATGAGAACAAATCCTTCCATAAATAGGCAAGGAGAAGGAGGTGAGATGGTTGGACACAACCATTGCAACTTAGGGAGAAGTGAAACAAATGATAATGGGGGGTGTTAGTGTAAACAAGGTTATTATCAAACTAGTTAGGACCATGTTTGACCTTTTCACACTTAGTTTAAGTTTACTTAGGCTAGTTAAGTTAGTTGCCTCCCCTCATGTGGTGTAGACGTGTGTCCTCCCTTGTGGAGACACCTTGTGCATGCACACTTGCCACTTGCTCATACACTTGTCAAGTGAGCTACAAGTGTTGCATGATTGGAGGGTTTTTCAATGGTTGTGTCCAACCATCTCACCTCCTTCTCCTTGCCTATTTATGCAAGGATTTGTTCTCATAATTATTGAGCAATCTAGAGCAATCTTAATACACTAGATTGACTTCATTCATTTGTGCTTGTTTATTTCTTAGATTCTAGAAAGCTCATTTCACTTATGCTGCGTTGTTTATTTCTTAGATTCTGGAAAGCTCATTTCAGATATGCTGCCAGTTTGTACTTTTCAATACATCCATAGCACCCTTACCAGGCCAATTTCATCCCACAACTCATCCATAGTATCCTCATAATGCCCAAATCACTAGCCTAATTCCTTCATCTATCCATCATTGTTGTGTAGCATTGAAGAGCATCCCACATCGACTCATCAAAGGAGCAAATCAAGTGGAACAAGGGCGCATCCGCTTCTAGCTCAATCAGAGGAGCTTGGGAAGGTATAAGCTTAACTGTTTTTATTCTATTTTATGAATTTAGCATGTGCAACTAACCTCATACTTTTTTCACACTTTCAATCATGATGTATGTGAGGATGTATGTGATCAGCAATTCATTCCAAATCAATTTGTTGTTGTCCTCATTTTTGTTTTCAAAAATGAAGGACCATTACATGAAATTTTTGTGAAAAAATGAAAAATTTACTCTATGGCACGCTTCTTGAGGAATAATTTCGACTAATCCTTGGACTGGATTAATCCTCAGTCCATCCTCAAACCACGTTTCAAATTTCGTCGCATTCTAGATTCGTTTGCTATGTCTTTCCTTCAATTTCGGATTTTTCCTCCTTGACTACAGGTGGGAAATTTCTCTTGAATTGCAAGTTTTAATGATTTCCATTGTTTTGGTCTTTGTAGGGAGATTTTTGGCTAATTACAAGTGCACTTTATTGAAAAATAAGAACTTGTAATTTGCTTTTTATTTCCCCCTTGATGTTTTTTTGGCTTTTTAAGTTAAAATAGGGATTTTTTGGATAAGTTACAAGTAACCTTGTAATTCTTTTCTAAAACCCCTACTTTAATGTCTTTTGCTTGTAATAGGGATTTTAAACGTCTATTACATATGTGCAAGTTATTAAAACTTGTTGTAGGGATTTTATTTTCCCTTTACAAGTAATTTGTAACTTGCACATCTCTCTCCAAAACCCGATTTTGCCTAGAATTGAAATAAAGTGACATTTTAAACTTTCTATTTTGCCCAAAAAACCCGATTTTCTCCATAAAGTGCAAATTGGGGAATTTTAAACTTGTACTTGCATTTTTAAAACCCGATTTTGCCTTGTTGATGGAAAAAGTGAAATTTTAAACTTGCAATTGGATTTTTAAAACCCGATTTTGCCTTGTTGAAAGAAAAGTAACATTTTAAACTTGTTTTCTCCCAAAAAGCCGATTTTCCTTATTGCATGCAATTTTAAACTTGTTGTTCTTTTCTAAAAAACTGACCAGCAATATTGGAGGATTTTGTTGAAGATTTCCAACGATTTTTGTGGAGAAATTCAAGGAGGAAGGCGTTTTGGATTCCTTTCTATTTTCATGCATTTTCCAACTCTCTTCATGTCATTTGGAAGACATTATCGCTGGTTTTATGGGGTTTTAACAGCAAAAACGTTTTTGAAAAATGCCACAATTTGCCTCATTCAAGTGCCACGAATCTTGTCTTTCCTAAATCGTTTTGGCTTGTCTTGCCTAGGCGTGGAGGTTGAGTGCTTTACTTGACCGATTCTTCATGCTTTTAATGGGCATTTTGATACATATGGCATTTTTTCCAAAACGTGGCTAGGGTTTCAATCTTCTTTTTTCTATAAAAGATTCTCTCTCTTCATGATAGTTGTTAGTTTTGTTTTGCTCTTTCCTAAAATCGGTTTTTGTGCGAGAGATTTTCCCCTTTGATAGCAATTTGTGAATTGCATTGTTCTTCCCCATTTTCCCTCTTTACTTGTATTCGGGATTTTAAATCCCAATTACAAGTAGGATGAAAATAATTGATCTTCCCCTTTGACTGGAATATTTTAATCATCTTTTGGTAAAACTCCAAGTTTCTAAATTGGAAAATATTCATCCTTTCAAAATCAGGTTTTTAAAACTTGATTACAAGTAAAAGTTCTTCCCATTTTTCATGTGATCAACATGGAAAAGTTCTTCAAAAATCCATTCATAACCATCCCCACTTGTTGTTTTTGGTCATAAGCTTCATTTCTCTCATATCAAGATCCCTATTCCCACCATTTCATCCACTCATTTCGAACCTTCATACATTTTCCCCATTTAAAGTCTACTTGCAGTCAACCATCCAGAACCCGAAATTGGTCCAAAATGCACTCAAAAAACACTTGAAAATGAGTTCTAAAGGTCCAATTACAAGTGCAAACTTGTAGTTACCCATTACACATATGAAGTTGCATGTTTGTTCTCCACAATTGCAAGTTAATGCTCTTGTTTTTCCCACACATGTAATGCAACTTCCAAAACCCGAAATTCACTTGTGAGCCAATTTTTGCATCAATTTATCTCTTCCCTTGTCAGTCCGGTTTGCACACACGATCTACCAAATCAATGGATTAAGGAATGGGCCTTATTTTGCAAGAAGATTTCAAGAATGAAGGATGATACAAAGAAGAGATACAACAACGATTCATGGTTGAGAGCATAAAATGCTTTCAAGACAAAGATGGTCATGACATGAAAAGAGGAAGGCAACCCTTTCCCTCCTGAAAATCCAGTACTACCCTTAGCAAGAAGATAAGGTTGAAGTTCGTTGGCCAAAGACACAAAGATCATTAAGGATGCAAATTTCCGTTCCGGTTCAAGATGTCTTTACCAATCCAGAATACTTCAAGTTCTAGCATCCTGAAGCGACATGAAGATCATCACAAACAAAGGATGATGCAGTTAGAGTCGTGTCTTTAGACACATGGAATAGTTTTAGTTATGCATTTGTAATTTTGTTTTGACAAGTTACATGTAAAAAAATAACTTGGTAATTGCAAGTTAACTCATTACTTGCACTTTTGTAATTACATGTAAGGCAACTACAAGTTGTGTTCAGTTAGGACTGTAGTTGGAATAAGTCTTAGTTAGTTATTGAAGTCTTAGTTAGTTATTAAATAAGTCTTGGTGGTTGAGAGAATCTCTCAAGTTAGCTAGGATCCTCCCACCTTTTTCTCAAGGCTCCTCCTCTATAAATACTTGAGGGGGTATATTGTAATCTTTATCTTTTGGAAAGCAAGCAAAAACTCTGCCAAATTTACAGCAAAAAAGTCTTTGAGCTTTCATGTGTAAATTTAAGAATTGAAAGGAATAGAAGAAAATTGCTCAAGCTTTGAGTCTTTGTGCTACATACTTGAGTTTGTGTTCTATATTATCTTTCTTGCAAGTGTTTCTTAAAGAGCTTAATCACATCTGATTTGCAGTCTTTGTGCTGCAAGTAGTTGAGGTTAATATAGATTAAAATAAATATTTTGTTGAGAGAAGTTGCAAGTCTTTGTGCTTTCACTTGTTCTTAGGAAAATTTAGGAGTAGATTTTGTGAGAAATAGTTGTAAGTCTTTGAGCTTATACTACTTCCCATGGTTTTAAGTAGAAAAGAATAAGATATTCTAGTCTTTGAGCTGTTATAATTTGTTCTTTATAGCATTAGTATAGAAAAGGGTAGATAGGACTTCACATAATCAAGTCTTTGAGCTTGATATTGCTGTCCCGTCCCGAAGGAAGTGACGGAAGTCTTTGCACTTTCAGGAAACTTCATTTCTTTTCTCTCATTTCATTTTGAAAGTGGTTACTGCTGTTTATATCAAATCGCTATCCTTTTCTGTGAAGAGAAAAGGATATTGTCTTTCATGAAAGAAGAAGAAAGATTGTTATCCCATCCTATTTTATTTTCAAAGTTGTAATTAGATAAGGGGAGCCTTCCCTTAATTAGGAGAGTTTTACTCACATGCTGTGGTTGAAACCACAATTTTGTATATTTCCCCAAGTGTACAAAATTTTCAACCAACATTGTTATAGTTTTACAAATCAGAAAAATACAAAAAAAATTAGCATATTTCCATTTTAACACCAATCCGGGACACTACAGCTTTAATGCTTGGTCAAAAACAATTAAATGCAGTTGCTTTAATGGTTCCTATTCTATTAGTTGTGAAGCTAAAGAGAAACAAAAATTTTATTATGAATGTATAGCAACTACTTCACAAAGAAATTCAGAGCAAGAAATAGAAGAAAGCAAGTTAACAACTTTCAAAGCTTCCTTTCCAAATGCTTACACACGTCAAAAGAGGAAAAACATCCTGGTCAACAACTAAAGAGAAGCACAAATTTATTATGAATGTATAGCAACTGCTTCACAAAGAAATTCAGGGCAGGAATTAGAAGAAAGCAAATTAATAACTTTCAAAGCATCCTTTCCAAATGCATACACATGTCAAAAGAGAAAAAACATCCTGGTCAACAAGGCATTTGTGCTCATTAAGGTGACAGACTTACATATCAAAAGACAGATTACCTTGAAACCAAGAAGCTCTTCACTCACACGATCAACAAGCTTTCCAAAAAATGTGAGCATTCCACTGGAGGTTTTTATTTCCTTGCCATAGAAAGACAGATATCATTTATATATTTGCAAAATACTGCTATTTTATGTAAAATCTTAAACCTAGATTCCACAACACAAATAAAATAATGAGTTCAAAATTTAAACAATAATGAACCATCTTATTAATCAGATGACAAAGTTTAAGTATGTTTTAGGTCAACAATACAATTTAAAACAAAAATAAAGATATTCACATAATATAGAACCTCCCCACTCTTAGAGCTATTGGACGTGAATAAAATTAGAAGATATTATATATTTTATCATACAGGATGATGCTTCGTTCAGGTGGTTATAATGAATCAATTGAAGCAAGTAAACATGTCAGGATTCAAAAATATTTAGACTAGCAATAATTCAAAGAGGAAATGCAAGTGTCATTTGGATTCAATGAGTATGACCAAGGGCAATGTCTAATCATTCATGAGATTCTTTATGATCTAAACTTTTGTCCATTTGATAACTACTTTATAGGCAATTTATTTCATTGTTCTATTTAGTATAATTGATCATGAGATGATGCAGGAGCATCTAGGTCTATAAGGGATCCTGCTTTGCCCAAAAAACAGTTCAATTTCATTTTCAATTTTGGCGTGTGTTTTAGTTTTCATTGGTTTTCAGGCATCTCTCAGCATCAGAAAAGCTTCCATGTGTTCGAATTTGCAAATTTCAAGTTTCTGCCAAATTGCAGTTTAAATGTGCCACAAGCAATTTACAGAAACAATTGTTTCCAGAGATTCATAAAAACTGTGTAAAAATCCTTTAAGTGGTTGATTTTTTATTCCATTTTGCAAAATATGCAAAATGAATCATAGTCAAATTCCTTACCAATTGGGAGATTTAATGCCCGAAGTTTGTGCTGATGGTTTTACAAGAAATTTAATTTCTAGAGTTTCATGATATAGCTGGAGCAAAATCCTTCTGCAAAAAGCTGTGTGTGCTCATTCTAAGCACACTCACAAGTTTTCAAGAAGAAATGAGCATCTTGGTGAAAGTTATGAAAAGAGTCAGTTTTCAGCAATTTTTCGGCAACAAAGGAGTCCATAACTGGAATTTAATTGCTATTTTCATGTTAAGGACAAAGAAGATTTAACAAAGTGGCCCTTAAGTTTCCAATTTATGTGGCACCAAAACATTTGTAAGCTTGCCAAGTTTGAAATGAAGAAAATAATGCAAAT
The DNA here is from genome assembly GCF_030272615.1 of Cryptomeria japonica. Lineage (NCBI taxonomy): Eukaryota > Viridiplantae > Streptophyta > Pinopsida > Cupressales > Cupressaceae > Cryptomeria > Cryptomeria japonica. Next base: position 500,692,362 of record NC_081414.1, read on the forward strand.
TGTTAGTGAAGTTTAAACACCTCTTTCCTGTGTAATATGCTGCCCAAATATGTGTAACATTACTGGAAAATGAAGCAGATAAACAAAGGAATTTGAAAGGACTTTCTTGACTGGAAAATGAACCATTCATAGTGCTCATGTTGATATTATTATGGCAGATTTTACACATATGTTTTCCTGCAACAATTAGTAGAAGGATTCAATGTCAAGATTTGGGAAGAAAGGGGCAAATTTTATATTATAGAATTCCTCAACATAGAGCAGAAGGGTCACCCAAATTGGAAAGGTGCCTTAAAAAATGAGTTTTGGAATGGAAGAAATGCAGTTATGGCAGAGGATTTAGTTTTGGAATGAAAGAATGCAGATAAAGCAAAGGATTTGCTGGAGATATAACTCTATATTAATGTTGCAGATTCAAATGTAAAAGACAGCAGTATGGAAGTGAAACAGATTTTTATTTGTAAACAAATATTGTAGTAATTTTGAATTTGAAATTGATAAATATATATATATGAAAATGAATGGTTTGGTGAATATGTGTTTTTGTTGGATGTTGTGGCTGCCACATCGGGTTGTCTGGTAAGACCCCCTAATCTTGTCTGCATCATCAGATCATTTATGATCTACAGGTTTTTCCACATGCTACAATACTACATATTGTATAGGCAATGCATTACATACATCATTCTAAGTTTCTAACTATTGTTAGATTCATTCCAGATAACAGTATGCTTTCACTATCATCAATGTTCATAAGACAGTTTCTATAAAAATAGTGAGGCTTACAGTGATATTACACAATCCAACCATTTTAGGTGAATCCCTGCTTAAGATAAGATGTTTATATTTGCAATTTATATTCTAATTAACCTTTCAATTAAATTCCTTCCTTTTGAATATGCATAAGGTTAGTTGCCTGATTGGCTCTAAAAAACCCTTTATTTCCAAAACACTTCAACATTATAGAAAACGGTTGAAATTGATATTTACTCTTGCATTAACAAGAGTTAGTAAATTCCATCTTAAATGTTTATAATGATACTATGAAGATGGTCAAGTATATGACAGTGACTCCTCAAATTTTTCAGGAGGAGTTGGAGAAAAGGAAGGCTACTTGTAAAAGGGATGAGGCTACTACCATTTCTTTCCCTTGCTCCAGCAAGAAAGGAAAGGTGAGGATGTGCAAAATTATGGTTTCAAGTTTCAACCAGGAGGAGTTGGAGAAAAGGAAGGCTACTTGTAAAAGGGATGAGGCTACTACCATTTCTCTCCCTTGCTCCAGCAAGAAAGGAAAGGTGAGGATGTGCAAAATTATGGTTTCAAGTTTCAACCACAGCACGTGAGTATAAACTCTCCTAATTTAGGGAAGGCTCTCCCTTTTCTAACACTTGACTAAAACTAATCTAATCTAATTGGGTGGGACAGCAACCTTTCCTCTTGTTTCAGAAAAGATTATGTTATTTCCTCTTCACAGAAAAGAAAAAACAAATTTGAAGAAATAATAACAGCAATTTAAAATAAAACCAAGAGAGGAAATGAAGTTTCTTGAAAGCACAAAGACTTTCGTCACTTCCTCCGGGACGGGAAAACAGCAAACAAGCACAAAGTCTTGAGTTTTTGAAATCTTATCTACCCTTTTCAGAATGATGAAATAAGAACAATGTACAGCATATAGAAGCGCAAAGTCTGCAAGTATGATGCACCTTCAAGTCACTTTAGATGGGAATTACTACAAGCACAAAGTTTTGCAAATCTTCTCAACTTCTAATAACAAACTAAACTAATTCCACCTTCAATATTTGCAGCACAAAGTCTGCAGCTATTTAGAGTGATTGGCCTATTACTTGGACTCTCGTAGGCTATTATGTTTGTATAGAGAGTCTCAATGGTAGTTAATGGAAATTGTTGTCACTCCATGTCTTCAGTTCAGTCTCAAGTTCAGTTCCAGTCCTTTGTATATCAGTGTTTGAGCTTAGTTGAGGAACTTACTATTTATAGTAAGTCAATCTGGCGGTGAAGCTATTTTTAGTCAGGGCACCTAGACACATGGGGGTTATACTGTTGGCATATGCACACTCCAATGAGACATTGTATGTGATTGAAGGTTTTGTCATTGATGGCAACCTTGCAATCCTATGGCACTGGCAAAGGCATGATACCGGCATCAGCAGATCACACTCTACACCGGCACTCAGGACACCGGCACCAGCACAGAAGAAAGGAAGTATACAGGCACAGAGGCCAACAGGATTTTTGTTATATTATATTTTGTTTATTATTGTAAAACTTTATAAGCCAACTTGGCAATTTGTAAAATGACTCTTATATATAAAAGAGATCATTGTAGACATTTGATATAGGAGATGTAAGCATAAAAGAAAATATTAGGCAAACCTATTGTGCGAAATATAGGTTAAGGGGTATATGTAAAGAACTGAGCAGGAACCGGTACTGAATCTGGCATTGAAGATGCTATTGTAAAGCAGTACAAGATATTGGATTTGTATAATCCTTATTGTAAGTCAGTGAGACTTCCCATTGAGCAGTGAGCTCTAGGCAGTTGGCCTTCCTGCATGTGCAGGCCCCTATTGTAAGTAATATTCTCTTATTGGCCAGTGAGTGAATATTGTGGGTCACAAATCCCACCGAGGTTTTTCCCACACCGAGTTTCCTCGTTAAAATCTTGTGTTATGGTGTGCTTTTCATGTGGATGTTCTTAATTCTGTTTATTGCATTATTTCTTGCATACCGGTACACTGTTATATTATGTTCTGCATGTTTTAAGTTAAGAAATTTTACATACCGGTCAAATACTGATTCACCCCCCCTCTCAGTATCTGTGGGATCCCTAACATATACAGTGTTGACCCCAGGTTCAGACGGCTTGTCAAAAGACTGAATATTGAGAGAGATTAATATTTTAGTGGTTAAGTTATTTAATTAACTTATATGGATATTATAAAGTCATAAAGTGACTTTATATAGATTAAAAAGCCACTTAAATATTATAAAGTGACTTTAAATAATCACTTAAATGAAAAAGTTCGCCCAAATTCATTTTATAACTATGTAAAGTAATTAAAATACATTTAAAAGTTCGCCCAAATTCATTTTATAACTATGTAAAGTAATTAAAATACATTTAATGTATTTTAAAAGGCAATTGGGCATACTTTCTTGGAATTCGTGCCATTTGGGGTTATACGGGAAAAAAGCAATTCAATCTCAATTCATTATTGATTATTTGATATTGCTTGTTATTTTGCTATATGGAATTCTTTGACAAGGGTTTCAAAGGTTTGGCCATTGGAGAATAGAAATTCTTTGTTGATCTGTGATTGTGTGGCTGTGGAAGACCAGCTGAATTATTGCAATTGTGAAGGCTTCATTCAAAAGTCTTATTGTACTTCAACAGAGATTCTTCTATTCAGATATTGGAGATTTTTCAATAAGGAAAGGGCAAATCAAGTTAGACACCCCTTTTAGCAACATATTTCATTTCAATAAGCAGTCGTACAGTTTCCAATTGTTGGCCGTACAATTCAGGCTTCGCATGTGGGGTCCTAGAAAAGGACTTTTTGTCTGGGAGGTTGAAACGCCTTCCTATTTTGCAAATTGGTTGCACCATTCCCAACGCCCAGCATATTCAGGTGGTTTCATCACATTTTTGGCATGGAGAAATTGTACTCTGGACTTGTACATCTATTTTGGTTAGTTTCCCAGCTAGCAAACTCCAGAATTTTTATTTAAAATAAGATGAGGACCTACGGGCATGTTTTATGTATTAGTTTCATTTGCAGCAGTTATCTAGTTTTTAATATAGATTCAATTGCCCTATATTTGGTATCTATTCAATTTTATGAGCAATTCTTGCCTAGTGCACTTGTTTTTGTTTTTTTTTAAATTGTTCAAAACCCTTGAAAATCCAAAAACAAATCAGCAATAGTATTTCAGGAGAATTAGAACCAACAGGGTTCTTACAACAACTAATTAACTAACTATGACTTATTCAAATTATAGTTTTGTTGCTAATCAACTTGTAATTTGTTTACATGTAATTACATTTTACAAAATTACAAGTGACAATCCACTTGTAAAAATGAATTCTGACATTACATGCAACTTGTCCAAAACAAAATGCATCTACAAAAAGTATGTGTCAAAGGACATTTTTATTCTTTTTCATTTCTGGTCATGAGGGACTAGAAACTGTTGATGGATTTCTACAACTCATCAAGATCTAGACCCGCTGTATTTCTAGCAACCGCAATAGTCTTGATGATGACATCAAAATATCTAACTGTTGCCTCTATGTGTTTCTCAAGAGTGGTTTGCATCTTATCAAAGAACACCTGGTAATTCATGAACTTGTGAATCGAGGCTACAGCAAACTGCTCCAATTCCAACTCCTAATGAAGGCTAGACACTAAGTCAGCAAGAATCAAATTTTCAGCGAGCAGATCTCCATCATGACTTAAGATTTTGCAAGATATTTTGTCAAAACTGGAGATGATATCCTGCTCAACTTCATCACTCATTTGAAGGGTGGCTTGCACATCTTTGATGTGATCTTTGATGACCAATGACTTATTTGTCATGAGTTCTTCAAATTCTATGTATCTTTCCCTGTTTGGAATTACCATATTGTTGCATAGAATTTCTAGTTTGATCTGATCCATCTCATGCCAGATCTTCAAGTCTTTCTCAATTGAAACTAGACTCTGGTTGAAAGTTTCCAAGGTCTAGTTCAGCTTCAACTTCGCTACTCTTACATTGCATAGCACGTGCAACGCTTTCTTCACCACTTGAGTACTCTGATTGATCAGCTAATCTACCCAAGAATCAATTGCCTTGGCCTTTTGAGTAGCTCTCTCCAATTGTTTTATAGATTCTTCAGAGGTGGAGGAGGTCAAAGGATCAACCTGCTCTAAAGAATGTGTGATCTTTTGGATCACTATGATGAGCTATGAATTCTTCTCTTTGAGCTCATTCTTCTTTGCTAGCAGCTCATCGTAACTTTGGACCAGCAAAGCTACAAAATCTTGGGCATCATGTTTGAGACCAGAATGTATCTATTTCCCAAGTTCCACCCTCGTGAGCCTGTAGTCTGACAATTGCATTTCTTTTGGTGGTTTCTCAACTAGCGGCTCTACTACGTTTGCATATTTCATTTTGCTACTATCTACGACCAGTCGCGAAACTGCCTTCGCTTTCTTGCTGGTCCTTGGCTTTGGTCTCCTCAGTTGCTAGAAATCAAATATGTCTGGAGAGATCTCTTGCTTCTTCCTTTTAGGTGTGATGAAACTCAACCAAGGGGGTACTTCTACAGAGTTCACACCTGTGATAGCGACTGTGGTTTCTGAAGAAACAGGCTCAACCTATACCAGAGTTGTCACTCTAGGAGGAGCTTCTGTCTAGACAGCAACAAGTGTTTGCTCGGATGACAAATCATGACTTGTTTCTATCATGAACTTATCAAAACTCATGGCAAAAGTATCAATCTCTGGAAGAGAAACATTGGACAAGATGGCATATGGGTGATTCACATCAAAAACATTCTCCAAGCCACCGTGAGAGGTCTCAACAGGTACTTCTATGCTGGTACAGGCAGATGTACTTGGTTCCACATGAACGGTGGAGAAAGAATCCACATCTGTATCAATTGGAAACATGGGCACATCCAATGATAATTGGGGAAGGGTTGTATGAGGAGACTTTGAACCTACAAAAGGAGGTGATCCTGTTGTATTCTCCTCGTGGGTATCATTGTCAACATCAATAACCTGTATTTGCACTTCTAGTTTTTCCTTCCCTTTTAGTGAAACTTCTGGCGGAGGAATAACCAAAGCCCTACTAACCCTCAACTTGATTCTAGTGTTGGATATTGCCCCTTCCTTATATTGATGTGTCTAATACAATCAGATCTTCTCTGGTTATAATGATCCAGAGCACACTTCATTGTGATGTTTGCATACACAGGAGCTATGAAGACTTTGAAAATCTTATCAATGGTCTCTGCATCCAACCCGATAATGACGTTCCCATCATCATCTCTGATTGTTCTAGTCTCCTTATCAAAATGAGACACACATGCAAGCACCAACTTAGGTTCTAGGGCAGCCACTGGGAAAGATGAGACCAAATGAATATGACTGTTCAGAAGCAACTGCATCCCATGTGTTGGCGAACCCTCTGTTCTTTCTAAGAACTCGGACATGTCCACATGTCCGATCTCTATATCTCGGATCTCATCAATGAGAAAGACCACCTGAGTGGGAGCAATCTCATTCTAGTATTTGTCATATTTATATTTCATTTTCTTGTCTGAAGGAGATGCCAACTCTTCTGTCATCGAACAAGAATCTGCAACACTGTGATGAAAACTTAAGAGGGTAAGAACATCTTCAGCAGCAATCGGGAATCGCATAGTCTTCAAACCTTGAAAACCAATGCTCACACTACAACTTGGAAGGATTTTATCATGAAACAACATGGACTGACTCAAAGATGCTTAATGGATGAGCTTGGACAGCGATGGGAAGGAAAATCAGATCTCATGGGAGTGACTACAAGTGGAAAATATTTCACAATTCGCACTTGTAATCGGGTCTCCAAGAACCAACTGCAAGTGGAATGGTAAAGTTGAAGGCAAGTGATGATGGAAACTTGTAGTCAGGTCTTGGAAACCTGAATACAAGTGGCTAATATGTGGCATGACATTTTGGAAAGCGCCTTGAGCATGGAGGGGTATGACTATATATAAAATGAGCTCACCATAAAGACAATTTTCATACTTGCAATCGGGTCTTGGAGACCCGACTACAAGTGTGCAAAGGGGGGTAAAACAATATTCTTATATACCCGACTACAAGTGGATAATATTTTTCAAACACATGGAATTTGCTTGCTTGCCTTTGCAACAAGAGTTTGGGGAGTAAATGTACAAATGGTTCACTTGTAATCGGGTCTTCAAGACCCGATTACAAGGGAAAGTTTGTCTGCACAATAAGACTTGCATTTGTAAATGAACTTGAACACTTGCAATTAGCATCTCAAAACAAAGACCAAGAACACTTGTAGTCGGGTTATGAAGACCCGATTACAAGTACAACTTTTTCTTGCCACCGATACAAGCTTGATTGGGACTAAGATCAAATGCGTTCAACGGATAAGAAGCCATGGATCGAACTGCAAGTCTTATACAAGAATGCAAACCAAGATATGCATATGAAGACTCAAAACGGCGGAAAAACTTAAAATCATCCAAAGGAAAAAACGCACAATGCTTTGAATGAGACTCAGATTCAGCATGATAGCATCGTAAAGGGCTTGCAATTGAGTTTTTTTTTTTTTAAACAACTCAAACCAAAGGGAAAACATCGAAGAAGATGCATACCTCAAATAAAAACCTAAGGAAGAAAATGACATAAGAGAAAAAGAAAGCTTACCTTGAAAACAAAAAACCCTTGAAGGAAATAAGAAAATCCTTATGCAAACCCGCCCAGTTTTGAAATGATTCAATAATCTCATGAGGAGGCTTTTAAATATGCAGGGAAGAGACTCCTATTCCAAAACTACAATGCCTTGAATGCTCCAAAGGAAAGCGCCAAATAAGAAGACGTGTTGAAGAGAGAAGGAGAAAGTCAGGTTTCGCCACACCCGATACAAGCAAAAAGAACACTAACAAATAAGAAGAAATCTCTAACACCCGACTACAAGTGCATAGAACTTTATAAAAGAAATGAAAGAATCACTTGTAATCGGGTCTTAGACCCACGACTACAAGTGAAATACATAACACTAAAAAGAAAGAAGTTGATGTGTAATTGGGTCTTGAGGACCCGATTGCACATACCAAGATCTTTTTAAAACAAGTAAAATCTTATCACACATGTAATCGGGTCCTAAGGACCCAATTACAAGTGAATAAAGTTTGCTTGTAATGCTCTTAGAAAGAACCCCAACTTGCACTCCAAGCCTCCAAACCCGATTTTGCACTAAGAGGTGCAAAAACAAGACTCAAAACAATCAAAAACTAACCAAGGGAAACCAAAGAAAAGCACACACTCAAAATAAGCATAATTTGAGACAAATTACAACCTTGGAAAGCATGCAAAGGGATACGAAAGCATGAATTTTAATGAAAAATTCAAGGGGGTTGCCTTCATTTCTGAAAACCAAAAATGAGGACAACAAGGTTAAAGAGAACCCCTAGCCCGACATCACTTCCACCCCAGCGGCTACTGCTAACAAGGTTCCAAATGAACTGTCCTTTGAGGAAAAGTAGGAGATCTTAAACAAGTAGTGGTAGGCCATCAAGGGCCTTAAGCTTCTGGGTGATAATTAGCTAGTCTTTCGGTTTCAGCTGGTCTTTTCATGGTCTTCTCAATGTTTCCTCTTGTTGCTGGTCTTTCTACTTTGTTAGTTTGCTTTATGTTTTTCTGATGTCTCACCCCTTGTGAGAATCCTCTATGCCACCTTAATGGCTTTTTTGTATATGGGTGCAGGCCCTTCCCACTTTATCTAATCAAAAGAAGAATAGATGGCATTGAAGTCGATCCTCCCATTGACGAGCTTACAAAATTAGTGGTGACAATGGATGGGTGGTAGAAGTGGTTTCGTAAATAGGCGACGGATGCATAGCCACCATTCACGAAGATTACAGGGACAAGGCCAGATCAAGGTCAGGATCCCCCATCTATTCCTGCTCTGGTCTCTAGTGTGATTGGCAAAAGCAAAGGAATCATCCATCCAAAAATTGATCCAAAAATGTGCAACTATATGTTAACCACATTTTACTTTATTTCAGACAGTTGTTGGGAACTTTAAGATTAATTGAGAACTAATTAGGTCAAAAAGATTAATATATTATGTAACTCAGGTTAGCTTACCAGCATAAAATTAGTCATAAATTGAGTACAAACCTATAAACAATATGTGAATTGAAGTACTAGGAACACCCTGGACATTCTGTGATTTGTGAGATGCACCCTGATTGTTACAGCCAAAAGGTAAATTTGCAATGCAAACTTCAAGGTAACTTCCCTAGATCCTTATTTCTCATGCCTTGTATTCAAGGAAGCCAAGAAACATAAGAGACTGCTATAAATACACAAGAGATCATTATAACTTAAGTGGAAAGAAAAGGGCCAAATCATTCTAAGACCATGTCCATAAAGTACAATAATGAAGGCAGCCAAATAGTAATCAAATCAAGAGACCTTTATTCCCCTACCATCTTATAAGAGTTTTAGGACCTTCGCTACAAGAAATGCCCCCAATATCCGTATGGGCAAAGAAGTAAATTGAGCAGCTTGAAACACCGTCTATCATATACTAACCAATCTAAAATGCTTGAATGCAAGCTTTTAATATGGCATACTCTGGTTAATTCTACTACACTAATGATACTCTATAAAGTATGTTTTTTTCTCTATGTTAACAGAGTTTCTGGGATGGATAGATGTGTTTCCGAGTCCCCAATTTGTTGAGTTGTTTTTGGGGATGGCCAGGGGGCAGCTATATTAAAAAGTTGGAAAAAATTTAAATATTCATATGATAACATTGATATTTTGATAAAGCATGCATATATACATTGTAGAACCTTAATATATAACATTTGTGTTTAGTTGAGATTTCACAAGAGTCAAAGTCAAACAAATTTCTGTTTTTGAGGAATCCTCAACCCGCGTCGAATTTCTGAAGGGTTTTGGTGACATCTTTCCAGCGGCGATTTTTTTTCTCTCGCGTAGGGTAAAAAACTCGTTTTGTTTCCATGGCAGCTTTGTCTTCTCCGTTTTCCGGCGGCAACACAATTTTTTTCGCGTAGTGTTTTTTATTGGTGCCTGTTTTTATGCAAATATCGCGTGTTCATTTTTTGTATGATTTTTTTTTTTTTTCAGCAGCGTTATTCAAAAACCAGCAACGGTTTTTTATCTGTCTTCAATCTGCGTCATTCTTTGGTGGGATCGGTTCACGTAATTTTGGGTTGTTCTTTTGGTGGCGATTCTCCTCTTTCAAGCCCGTGATTTTTATAGATCTTATTTCGTCGGCTAGGGTTTCAAATACCCTCAATTTATGTTTGGCGGCTAGTAATATTTTCTGGGTCTGCAAATTTTTTCCACAATCTGGATTTTCTAAAAAATCTTTTCCAAAATTCCGATATCTGGGGTTTTCGAAAACCCTACTGGGTCTCTCAAAATTTTCTAGGTGAACACAAATTCGTACATTGGGATCCATGCCAGGAAAATTTCTTCATTCTGCCTCAAAATCTGTGCCAGTTTTTTGCTTTTTTTTGCACACGCCGCATATACGCGATTTCTCGCATCTCCTACCTCGATATTTGTGCCATTATTTGGTCAACCAACTTTGACCTCTGTTTTCAGTGATGGCATCTTTGATGAATATTCTACTCGAAGGGGGTTAGAAATTCAACGGCAGAAATTATAGCACCTAGAAACAGCAGATGCTCACAATTTTTGAGTATCGCGTTATTGATCAGTTGGTTCTTGAAAAAGTCTCACGTCCCTCTGCAATCAGTCCTGATCAAACTAAGTTCGATGAGCAAAATCGTGAAGTTGTCATGCTCATCAAGCTCTCAGTGACCGATGATCAGCTTCCTCAGATACCTTCCGGCAAAACAGTTGTCGAGATATGGGAGCATCTCAAGACGCTACATGAGACGTCTGATAAGAGCAGAGCCTTCTTTCTGAAAAATATGCTCTTCTCTATTGTCATGGACGAGAGAAAATCCCTTTAGGATCATCTCAATCGAATCAAGGAAATCCGTGACCGGTTGGAAGCCATCGGCCAAAAAGTGGAGGACATGGTTGTCATAACCTTGAAAAGTTTGCCCAAGTCCTACGAGCATTTTGTCGAAACCCTCAACATCACATCAACTGGTAATGATCTGAAGTTCGCTGATCTCTGCACTAAACTTCTGCAGCAGGATCGGTGGATGCTGTAGTTCGGCAACAGTACCAGCTCATCCTCTACAGAACAAGCATTTGCAACTAAATCCTTTCAGAAGGATAAAGGCAAAGCACAATCTTCTCAGTCTTCTCAACAGAAACCCTCTGCTCTGTCATCAGAAGGCTTGAAGAAGAAGAGTGCTCAGTGCAATTACTGCAATAAATATGATCATATGAAACTTAAGTGTCGTAAACGCTTGGTTGCACGGGCTAAGCAAAGTCGTTCACAGTCGAAAGCAAATGTAGCGAAGCACACTGAGCAGAGTGAGTCTGCCTTTTACACCTTCATGGCTAAAAGACATGCAAACCATATCAAATCTTCTGCCTGGTATATTGATTCAGGTGCCTCATGCCACTTCACTCATCACCGAGATTGGTTCACTAATTTTCAACCTTACTCAGATTCAGTTATTTTTGGAGGTGGGGAAGAGTACACTGTTGTTGGAAAGGGCAATGTGCAATTTCAGTCTGGAGGGAGGAAATTGATTTTCCTCAACGTGTACTATGTTCGAGGAATGGAACTCAACCTTCTCTCAGTCAGTCAGATTCTGAGACATTCTCCTTGGCTCGACGTCACCTTTAGTTCACATCAGTGCAGTATCATTGATCAGGAGACTCAAACAATTGTTATAGTGGGTCTTGAGGATCATGGTCTATTTAGACTAGTTGATTCTGGTGATTCTCGGGAGCTTGCCATGGCAACCAAGCGCTCCTATGTTAGTACACTCCGGCATCAGCGTTATGGGCATTTAAATGTGCACTATCTTGCTCAGCTTGTTCGGGAAGATCTTGTCATCGAATTGCCAGAGATCCAAACCCAGAACCTCGGAGTTTGCAGAACATGTCAGGCTAGGAAGCAACATCGGACTTCATTTTCGGATGGCAACTCCTGGAGAGCCTCTTAGGTACTACGTGTCCATGTTGATATCTGTGGACCTATGGCTACTCCTTCTGTTACTGGGTCCAAGTATTTTCTTCTTTTTGTTGATGATTATAGTAGAAAAATGTGGGTGTATTTTCTTAATCAGAAATCAAAGGTGTTTGTTGTGTTTCAAAAGTTCAAAGCATTAGTTGAAAAAGAGTGGTCAACATATTGTTACTCTTCGGTCTAATAATGGGGGAGAATTCTATTCTTCTGCCTTCTCCCATTTCTGTGAACAACATGGCATCAAGCACCAACTCACTACACCTTACACCCTGTTAAAACCCCAAAATTTCATAATAATACTTAGTACCCCTGGCATGTCAGTCATCACCAAGCTTTTGTATTTAAGATGGTGAAAAGTTGAAGCTACAGAAGTTTTCTTTTACCTAGTATAAAATCCCAAATACTATCTCCATTATGCCCTAAATCCTATGTGAATAATCCCTGGCAGACCCAAGGAAGATTAATAAGATAACTTTCATTGAACAGCATTTCATGTACATATCAGGATAGCTAACCCGACCCAATAAATCAGTGTTGAACATGAACATCGAGATAGCATTACCAAACATAAAGTCATATTTGCCTATCGGAATGACTAGTAAAAGCGGAGGAACAATTCTTTATCATTCTGATAGAACAAACTATTCAATAAGCATTACATCGATATAGTTATACCGAATGCTATATTTGAGACGCCTATCGAACTAACCACCAAAGGCGGAGAAACAGTATTTTGTAATGTCGATAGAGTAAGCTATCCCGACACACAGATTTCAAAATACATCATGCCGATACAAATCTTGTCGGAATTATATATAAGATCGGGGTAAGTTCAAAAGGCTATCCAGATGATGTAAGTTATCCCATCGAAAGAAAATATAAAAGAATGTATTTGGAGGCTCATCAGAATAACTTATGAAGTCGGAATAGCACATCAACAGGGTTCCGATCATTAAAACAATCCCGATGATAAATAGATAGAATAATGTCAGGAGAACTATCCCGATTATGAGCCTATGATTGAGAAATCAATATCGAGGAAACCTATGGCGATAAAAGGAAAATGGAGAAGGAATCCTTATCGGTATAACTAATGAGATCGGGATAATGAATCACCTATGATCCGATAGCATAACTTATTTCGAAAATAGGTATATGGATGATCATCGGAACAGTTACTCCGACGGCATACTCTTGATTGGAATACCTCTATCAGGATAACCCACAGCGAATTCAAAGGTAAATCCTTCATCGAGATGACTTGTGAAGTCGGGAAGACAGTTTTAGATATGTCGATAATGAAAGTAACACTAATAGGCATCATCCAAGATGTGTTCGGCATAGGTAACGCGAAGATCAAAATCAAGTTGGTGGTTACTTATCGGTATAACCCATGCCGAAATGACATGAAAGAAAGACAGTTACAGATAGCGCCATATTTATCTGCAGCGACTAAATTGTCAGAAAGACGCCAAACTTAGAAACATTGATGGAAAGAGTTAAGTTGATGTCACGCGTCATCAGAGCAATTCAAATTTCGAAAAGACTGCCCCATTGATTTACAGATTGGAACATTTATTGCTGCACGAACGACATTCTCTGAGAAACATCCAAGAAATTTTCGCACCAGAACTGCAGACACATAGAGACGACATTGGAGTGGGCAAAAAAGGACAGTAAGAGCGACAAGTAAGTATCCTGAGCAATTCCCATGTGATTTCCTCAAGAAATTCATTGAATTGCCTGTGAAATGGAGAGTTCTAGCGGTTCTAGGAAAAGGCAAAAGGGAGAAACAAGAAAGGTAAAGGGAAAAAACAAAAAAACTAGGGAAACAAGTGTAGAGACCCAGGTAGAAGAGAAAAAATTAAATCACGATCTGTTAGACCAATTACCTGGTTCCACCCCTAAACCCAAGAGGTCTGCAGAATGGAGGTTGGAAGACAACTATGGTGATGTAGGAGATGTGTACACAACCGTCAAAGGCTATGAGTTATTTATGTTCCACTATCGTAGGCGTGAAGAGCCTGAGCCAATTTGCAACCCATGGAAATTGAACTTGGGAAAACTAGTTGTTCCCAATGTTTATGTTAATGTGGATCTTCTAAAACTGTTAGCAGGAAACCATGACCCGAAAAAGAGGGCAATCTGTGACCAGGATGGAAAGCCCTATTTCTTTATATCTAGACAGGCAATCTCTAAAGTTTTTAACCTACTTGGAATTTATGATTATCCCATTGTCCTTGAGAATTTGCTTGAAGAATACCAAAGGTTAGATACCACCTATGTAGGATGGAGATTGCCCTTTCACTTGCTTAATCCCGATGCACCATTGGAGACAAAGGAAGGTTTTGTATTTCATTTAAATTTGTTCAAAAATTATTTCAAGTATACATACTACTCGGTTGGTCAGGTTTTAGGGTTGAACACTCCAAATTTCATGAGGATAGAATCCATGATCATTGCAGTAGATATTCAGTCCCTAAAAGCCAGAGAATTTGACTATGCCACATTTGTAGCGAGGCAACTTGAGATGGGGCTTACAACTATCCAAAAAGATTCATCCCAGATCCACTTCCCACATTATTCCTTGTTGATGCATATGGTGTTATTTTATGGCCAAGAATTGGGTCTTTGGCCCGATGAGATGAGGATAAGACAATGTGATAATGACAACCAGCGTCTGCCACTCCAATTATGGACTTCGATATGGGACTGCAGATTTGTTAGATCCAGTTACATTCATTTTGAAGAATACTTTGTAAAAACTTTATACAAGTTTTATGATCACCCTTGCAATTTTGCACTCTTAGAAAATGTTTAAAGACTCCTAAGGCCTACAGACTTGGAGGGCCTGAAACCTTTAAGTACAACAGGGGTGATTGGTATTGCTTTTCTGATGTGACCATGATTAGAGTCTATGGCTTTGAAGGATCTCCATTATTGTTGCCCAAGACAGTGCCTGACAGAGTAGCCTATTTAGAGATCATAAGGCAAATAGGAAATTCGAATCATATGCATTTAGGTTCACATGACAAGCAGGCTTTTATGCCTGGAACCTTATGTGATGGTGAATTCATTGTTAATGGGAGAGAAGGGCAAGAGCTCACATGGAGCAAACTGGTCCATTATGATATGAAAGTAGGTGCTCCAAGGAAGAACTTTGATCCTAAAGGATATATCCATTCAGTGAGAAAAAAAACAAAAACTTGGTGATTATGAGCATATCCCATATATGAGGGATGACTTGATAAGAAACATGGATGAAAAGGAGGCCAAATTGGCCATTGATAACCATAACAGGGAGATGGAGCAAAAGGCAAGGGAGAAGAAGACTATCGATGTGTCATCTTCAGACGATGAGGAGTCATTAGAAGGGGATGAGGTTTCATTTGAGTAGTTCTCCAAAACATTGATCGAAGAGCAAGTGTCACCTAATAGGGATTCTAATGAGGAAATTCCAATAGAAGAAGATCCAAGGCAATTGGCCTGTAAGGATTTTTTATCTGATGATAACTTTATAAAGTCTCCTGAATTCATGTCCTTTTTGTATAAAGTAAAAGGAAAAGCAATTAGAGAAAGTGTTGGAGAGGTGAATACCTCTAATGAAAAACAATTGTTAGCTACTCTGGAAAATGAAGTAGAACGGGAAATGGGCCGAATGACTCCTGAAAGAGGGAGAAAACTACTTGAAGATGCAGGTGTCTTGATCTTTCCTGGGTGGGATATGAATTCAGCTTTAGTATTTGATAGTTTTCTTCATAATATTGATGCAAAGCATAAGTTATCTCCAGAAGGTGTGACCCAAGTATACATGGGGTCATTATACAACCCTAACAAGCATTCTATGTTGATTTGGTCATTGTATCCTCCAAACAAAAAACCCATAGTGATTGATACACAGAAGGCCTTCGGACATATCATGACCTTGAAGGTTGGTGAAACAAACCCCATAGTTACAGCTGATTTAGGGGTGAACATTGCCAAATTGAAGAAGGCTCAGATTCAATTAATGTTGAGAGAGAACAAGTCTGGTAAACTTGAAAATATCAGGCTAAATAAAGAAATTGATCATCTGAAGGAGATGTTGAAACAGAAGGAGCCGCAGAGATTGTTAATGCAAGGTGCGAGCTCACAGCCTCAAACTAAGGCTAGTAAATTAAGAGAAGAAAATTATCAGCTCCAGGCCCAATTAAGAGAAGCCAAAAGTGAAACCATGTCAGTGCTTATCCAAAAGAGATTTACTAACTTGATGACATGGATGGACAAATACTGGGATGTATACACTGAGAATCAGACCGTTATTGAGGAGCATGAAAGACTGGATGAACAACTGCATGAGCAATTCAAAGAGTTACAGGGTGAAGATGAAGCAGATCTTAATATAGTGAAGACCCATAAGAAGTATCTGGAAGCACTGAAATCATAGGGAGCCAATTTCCTCAATGACATATCAAACAACTTCCCACCCCTACCTAATAAAGATGGAAAATGAAAGGAGAAGGTGGATTGGATTAATGAATGCCAACATGTGCTCAAGGATGCAATGAAAGTTGCCAAGAATGAAGATGCTGATAAGGTGGCAGAATACATAGAAAGCATGGTGCTGATGGAGATAGAGGCTCGAGATGCAATCCATGATTGTGATACTCGATACAATGAGAAATATTTGGCACATTTAACTAGTGTGCATTTATGCTTAACTAGATGATTAGTTTCTCTTAAGTGTTTAGTTTAACTCCAAAAGACCTTTTTCAAAGGGTGTAACCCTTTGATATGTTATAAAGTACTCAATGTAATCATTTGCAAAGTCCGGAATTTAGTAAGTTTTCTAAAAAAGTTTAAGTTTCAAGCAGTTTTGATGTTTCAAGAACAAGACTTTATTTCAAAGTAATATAAAGAAATCAGTTTCCTTATTTGCAAAGTTGTGTTGTGGATGCTTTCACTTCAAATTAGTTCTCTGTTATAATTGTGTATGATTGATAATTGCTATTCTAAATCCTTGTGCGAAGATCTTTATGAAAGTTACAAGTTAGAAAATATAGAGTGCATTTAAGACAAATGGCGGCTATTTGCATTTTATTCTGATTGGTCTTTCTGTAAGAGTTAAATTCAATCAGACTAACTGTAATTGAAGATATCAGAATTGTGACATTGAGGGTTGAGTAGTTGATAGATACACCTAGTGAGGATTTAAAAATTGTCTTTCAGAGTTATACATAAAGTTTGCAAGTGAACGACTCTATTGCCCAAAATAAATAAGGCACTGGTCTAATTACATACAAATCTTCAATTCAAATCACTTATCCACACATTTTCAGTTTTATTCTTATGCTACTAGGAGATATAAGTAGGATTCAAAATAGAAACAGTTAAAAGGAAGTACATTAGGAGTTGGATTAAAGCAAAAGTTAATCGGTTAGAAAAGATAATCAAGAAGTAGGAGAAGTTAAAATAATCAGACAAATAAAATAATTTATCCCAAAGACATTTGCCACTTTGAGATAAACAACAAAGGTAAAAAGTATAATATACTGATTTGCTATAAAAAGCACCAAGTAAGAGAATCAATTGGTGAGTAGGTACACCCGCCTAGCATCTGCAGAGCCTGAAGTGAGGGAGTTAGCAACCTCGAAAGGTTCACTCTATTAGTTGGCCAAATCAATTGGAAGATTTGATCATTGAGCAAGGCATACTCATAGAATTTTCCAATCTATTGATTTGAGGACCAACACACCCCTCAGCAAAACAGTGTCATTGAGCGAAGAAATGCATGATTACCGAAATAGCTCAGTCTATGCTTGAACACAAGAATGTTCCAGCGAAGTTTTGGGTTGAAGCAGTTAACACTGCAGTCTATCTTTTGAATCGGTCTCCTACTGTGGCTGTGAAGAAGAAGACTCCGAAAGAGGCCTGATCAGGCCGCAAGCCCAAAATCAGTCAATTGAAAGTTTTTGGCTCCACTGCTTTTGTTTGGATCCCTAATGCTAAGACCACCAAGTTGGATGCCAAGAGCCAGAAACTCATGCTAACCAGCTACAATGATATGCACAAAGCCTACCGACTAGTTGACATCGAGATAGATCATATCATCTACAGTCATGACGTGGTTTTTGATGAGGAAGGAGGGTCATTTCAGCTCTCTCCTCCAGTTGTGGATTCAAAGGATCAGCCATTGAAGGCTTCAGACTTAGGTGTTCGTCTTCCATTACGTCCACCTGATGGGAGGGCTCCAGTTGTTCCAACTCCTACACCTACACCAGTTTCTTCTCCTGCAGGATCACCTAGACATGTAGCTGCACCACCTAACTTTCCTCGGGATTCCTTTGATCTCTTTAATGAACTTGATCCTGTTTCACCTTCTGCATCTAATGTTGGCACTTCTACTCTTCGGCCTAAATGGTTGGCTAAGACAATTATTGATCTTCATGATGATGAGCTCATTGAGGGTAGAGCTGCTCGAAAAAGAGCAAGCAGCCTGATTATGTCAATTTTGCTCTCATAGCCAACATTCCAGTGTGTATGAACCAGAAACATACACAGAGGTAAAGGGATACCTGATTGGGAACAAGCTATGGCAACTAAGCACCAGAGCTTGATGAAAACTAACACTTGGGTTCTGTCAGATCTTCCTCCAGGGAAGATCTGACAGAACCCAAGTGTTAGTTTTCATCAAGAAACCCATTGGATGCAAATGGGTCTATAAGGTCAAGTACAAAGTTGATGGTACTTTGGATAAGTACAAGGCTCGTCTCGTTGCTAAAGGCTTCTCTCAGCGTGAAGGACTTGATTACGAGGAGACCTTTGCTCCGACAGCAAAGATGAGCACCATCAAATTAGTCCTAGCCATGGCAGCTCAGTGTGGTTGGAAGGTCCATCAAATGGATGTCAAGAGTGCCTTCCTGAATGGTGAGTTATAGGAAGAGGTCTTCATGATGCAACCTCCCGAATTCAAGGTTGCTGGCTAAGTTACCGGTTCAGGTTCGGATTCGGGTATGGATTCACGGATTCGGCAAAAAAAAAATTTCTTGGGTACGAGTACGGGTTCGTCCGTACATATATTATATATATGTTCAATATATACAATCCATACAAAAATAAAATATACAATGTGACTTTCTATACATAAATGATAAATCCATAATTGCCAATGCCAATAAATATTCATATATTGCAAATGTAATCAGTAAACTAATAACTAAAGTCTAATATCATATTCATAATTTGCAAAAAAGATTCAAGTTTCAAGTCTTTTTCAAAAAGTCGTAAAGGGGCGAATTAGAGTTTTATTATTAAAAAACTATTTTAAAAAGTCTTTTTTATTGCTTTTTATTGTTTTTTTGACCTGTGGGCTCTGTTTTTGGGAACCCACGGGCCTGGGTTCACGCAAGTCCTCCTGGGTTCCACCTGGGAAGGACCTGGGTGGAACCCAGGGAGAACCAGGACCGAGCAAGAACCAGGACTCGGACCCAAGCCAAAAGGGGAAGAACTAGTATCTTAGGTTGCTAGAAAAGAACACTAGGTACTTAAACTGGTAAAAGCACTCTATGGCCTAAAACAAGCTCCTCGAGCATGGTATATGAAGATTGATAAGTACCTCATAGATCGGGGTTTCCAGAGGAGTCCTGACTCAAATCTGTATGTCAAGACTACTGGCAGTGATAGCATCATTTTGCTTATCTATGTCAATGATCTAATCATCACTGGCAACTCGGCATCTTTGATTCAGGGAATCAAGCAAAATTTATGCCAGTCTTTTGACAAGAACGACCTTGGGCTTTTGCACTACTGCTTAGGTGTTGAAGTTTGGCAGCAGTCTTATGGCATCTTCATCTCTCAGTCCAAATATGTCAAGTCTCTGCTAGACAAGTTCCAAATTCAGAACTGCAAACCTGCATCTACAACTATGGAGAAAGGCCTGAAGTTGTCGGCCAAATCCAGTTCTCCAGTTGAGAATGAATCTGATTTCAGGCAAATAGTGGGCAGTTTAATATATCTCACCTCCACTCGACCTGATCTGAGCAATGCAGTGAGTTACATTTCCCGCTTCATGACAACTCCTACATCAAAACATTGGGTTGCAGCGATGCGGATCCTACGCTATGTCAAGGGAACTTCAGACTTTGATATCCTTTATGGATGGACCAAAGATCCCAGACTCATCGGTTTCACAGATTCGGATTGGGCAGGCTCTGTTGATGACAAAAAGTTAACATCCGAGTATGTCTTCAGTATGGGCACCGATGCTATCACTTGGACCAGTAAGAAGCAATAGGTCGTAACTCTTTCCTCCACCAAAGCTGAATATCGAGGAACAGTCAAAGCAACTTGTGAGGCAATTTGGCTTCGAAGGATACTTTCGAACATCCAGTTGTCTCAATCCGATCCTACACCCCTCTTCTGTGACAATCAAGGGGTGTTGAAACTCGCTAAAAATTCAATCTTCCATGAGCAGACCAAGCATGTTGAGCTTCATTGTCACTTCATCCGCAAGCTGGTTGAAGATGGATCCGTGGATTTGCAGTATGCTCCTACTGAGGACCAGACTGCAGATATCCTCACCAAGTCCCTACATCTGGATAAGTTTGTTAGGTTTAGGGGGCAACTTGGTGTCATAGACAGATTGACCATTAAGGGAGGGTATTAGAATAACATCTTTATTCAGTTAATTTAATGGTCAATATTGTAAGATATTGTAAATATTAGGAGTTTCTAATTTAGTGTTTGTTATCAATTGTTTCTTATTAGAAACATTGATCTCTTTGTAATCTATTTAATGATCGTCTGATCATTCATTAATTTAATCAGTTTTTTACCAAATACTCTTGTATTATATACGTATATGTATATAAATGTATATATATGTGTGTGTGTGTGTGTGTGTCTGTGTCCAAACATCAAAATTAACAAACATAAACTGTATCAATGTATAACTATAAAAAGAGTGATACTCATGAACCCATAAATGCCAATAAATATCAAAAAATATAATATATTGATACCTCATTCATAATTTGCAAAAATGAAAATACTTAAGTCTCAAGACGTCATTACACAATGAAAATTATAATTATAATCAATTTTAATATTCATGTTTTTCTTCGTCAGAAGCATCAAGGTCTATATCAACATTTGGTTCAATTTCATTTGAACCACAATCAATTGGATTGCCACTACCACTAGTTGTGTCAAGCGCAGAAGCTGGTTCAATTTCATTTTTCAAACATTTGACAAAATGCCAAATCATTAATAACACAAGGAAAGTGATTTCACAAAACATAAGAAAATAGCTGCTACATATGCATAATGTAAAACAACTAAAATCAATTTCAATAATGCTGATATAAAGTTTACTAACCCCATGTTCATAGGTATAGCTCGCAAATGCAACTGAAATGATATTTAATTGCTTGCTTGCTGCCATATCCTGATAAAAAATGTTGTCACAAAGTTATGAGAATGAAACTGATGCCTAGCTTCTCTGTGGATCCTTCACAGAAGGACCCACAGGGAACCCAAGCACCTAGGAAGAACCCAAAGCATACCCAAGGCCATACCCATACATGTACAAGAACCCGAGCGAAAACGGAAAAACCCGGTAACTTAGCCATATAACAAGTATTGGAGAAGTATCCCTAGGTTCAAGTCTATTTTGTTATAGACTGCGTTTTGTAAGTGTTTCAATAAAATGATGCTTTCTGGGATTCTTTACCCAAAAGGGTTTTCCACGTGTATATCTTGTGTAATGTGTACATTTATGCATGTATGATTCTCATTTCATTTAATTTATATTTTGTTTATAAATTATAATGATAAGTATTCTAAGATCCTGATTTCTGACATGGTATCAGAGCACCTCACCACCATACCACTTTAACTTAAAATCATTTCATTGGTTTTATTAGCTTTGGTGTGTCCTCACACCCTAGATATACATATTTGTATGATGTGATTCATTCATCATTGGTACATCAGTGTGCTATGTGTTCTTTTAAATTTGTTATTAGTCCTTCAAAACTCCTTGATGCATTTTTTTGGCTTGGATGTGAACCTAAACATCTTTTGTTTTTTCTCTTCACTTGCACATGCCTCATATTGGCCATCAATTTAGTCATAGACATATCATTGGTTGTACCTTCTTGCTTTATGGTTTCATATGTTTACATATTTCTTACTTGGGTGAACTTAGAAGCTATTTACCTTGAAAGGATGCAAATATTTAGAATTTAATATTTCCACTATATGGAAAGGGGATTATACTTTAGAGTGAAACCATTTTTATAAAGGGATTTATTTTCATTTGTATGTACTCACATAATAGTGGAGCAACTTCCTTTGTGGAGTACTAAAATATTTTCCATAAATATTATGGGGTGCATCTTCTATCCTATGTCATTAAGCATATGCTAATGTTAATTTTGAGTTAAGATTGGTATCATGATATGATTTAATTATTCCCTCAAATGAAAATTGAATAGGATTAATTATTATTCATTGTTTTAATAATCCTTCTAAGATATTTCAAAAATCATCCTTTCTTGCTCTAACATAAAAGGCAGAGTATCATTAGCCTCTTTAAATTGTGTATAAGGTTCAACATTTGAATCATTTTCTATGAATAAAACTTGCGCTTTCATCATACCAAGACAACTTTTCACCTTTATGATCTTATATATCATAGGAGATATAGCCTAAGAAGAACATGATTTATTTATTTTCTTTATTTCAACTTCACTGGAGCATGGCTTGTTCCTAGTATTATCAACCTTTCATGTCCACTCAATATAGATTAAATCATGGGTTGATTTATTTCTTACATTTTCAAATCTTCATATTTATCGAAGTAAGAATTGTTCCCTTGGAATTATAGGCAATATGAATTGAAAATTGGGGGAATCATTCTAAGTTAATGATAGTTGGTTTAAAAATGCAATGCAGTGTATTATTTTCCTATCATTATCTTACCTCATTAAGATATTATAGGAATCTATTTAAGGAATGCCAAGGTTTGAGGATATTTTTATTGGGAAGTTATCCTAAAGGTAATCTATAAGAGTGATCTCGTTTGACCTCATAACCAGGCATTGACATTTTATAACATGGAACAATTTCAACTGTAATTTACTTTAGGATCTTCATAATCGTTTAAGGAGATCATTATTTCTCTCAAATAATTCTCATTCTTGTTAAAATGTGTTGACGTGTCTGAAATCGCATTGCTGCAAACTCCATACGACCAACGCAGAATAGAATAACGAGTTGAGTATCCTATCTTCTCTTGAGACAAGGAAGTCCCTAATGCTGCTTTTTTATATTGGATCTAAGGGGACGACCTCAAGGTTTCTTTTGTCAGGTCTTGACTGCGGGATCTCTCAGTGGTCTGCTGTGTTTATGCTGGAAACACAAGGGGGACTTACGTTGAATGGGTAATTAATAAATAAATTCCCTGGAACTTTCATAATCTTTCTATCAAATGATTTCGGTTAAGTTGATACTGTTTTAATGGGACTGTAGATTTTTTTGGATTAAAAAAAAGGGGGAAAAGGAGGGAAGGATAGAGAGAGAGAGACATGAAATGCAAATTCTAACTAAAATAGCAAATTCAGTCAAGCAAACAGACACCTCCAAGAAACTAGATTAAACATCACCAGCTACTTAAGCACAATGTTTGCATAAATCCAGTGCAATCTTCAAAGGAGAAACAAGATTTTCATGTTATCAAGTACAGTGTTAGAACTTTTACAATTCATAGTATGTATTTGATAACCAAACTAAGCATGAAAGGTCCAGATTAACCATGCAAAAAGAAAGGCAATCAGCCCTTCCATAATGGTGTGGACTGCGAGGATTCTATCAGATGCTTGCTTGTAAATGCTATGTAAAAGAAATAAACATAACTGAAAGATTTCTAAATTAAGTGAAGAAGGAGACCATGCACTCACAAGGAAACTTGAAAACAGTCTTAATCTTTTGCATTAATTCCTATAAAATTTCGCCAGAGCTTTTGCAACAATCCAAGAACTTCTTACAAAATGAGGGAAAACCAGTCCCTTAAATAGACTTCAAAAAGGATGAATGGCCTAGATTTAATCTAAACAAGTGGCCCAGATTCATCCATAAAGCATAGATGCCCATACCCATAAATGGGAGGCAAATATCAACAACCACCCCAAAATGGGCAATAACTACCCAAAAAGGGATAATTAAATCAATTTGAAATAATCCAAAAAGGTGTATCAAGAAAGTTTTACATTTTGTTGACTAGAAGTCAAATGTCACATTTTGGTGCAAAAGTGCACTTTTAAGATTTAGAGAGAAAAAAGCACTTTTGAGAAATTACTTTCTCTATTTCAATCTCACACTCCTTTTCTAGAAATTACTTTCGCCATGCAAATATTCTCGCCATAAATCACGACCTGCTGCCCGTTCCTCACGAACGTATTCCTGGAACCTGATGCATAACTGGAAGAGCAGACTGAATGTAGGCATGGGAGGATGGCGAATTTTGTATTGCATGCTTTCGAGATACTGGTCCACGTGCTTTAAACCGTCCTTCCAGCTGGAGCGATTACGCTCAAATCATAATATGTCTAAATGGAACTGACCAGCAAAACTCAAGTCCTTAGTGGAATAGGTAATTCTATCCGTTCCCAATATTTCTTCCCAGTCCGGCTGGATTGCATTATCGGACAAGTCGTTTATCCATCCCGAAACCATTGATCAGAGGATGGTCTTACCTAGTTCTTGCATGTTTCCCAGAATCACTTCACATGCGTCACTCTCTTTGTCAATAATTTCTTTGGTGTCGTTCTTCATGGTGATAGTCCAGTACCATTTCTTAAGAACACTGATGCTATGAGGATCTAGAATGGCGGATAATGTAGGAATCTGCGCGTGTGTCCAGAAAAGAGCTCTCATGAGGGGAAGGGTAGTGGCAGCCACTTCGTGCATGTGAAGGGATTCCCTCTTTACCTCTAATAACTTTACTAGAGTGAGCTCTCGATGGAGGGCCATTTCTTTTACTTCCTTAAGGATTCGCTCTCCCCTTTTCTTGATGTCTTGTATCCATTCCCTGATGGCCTTTGCGGTATCCCGTACTCCTTCAAATTCTGTTGTGGTCCTTTGTGCCAATGCCGTCGGGGGAATATGGGATTCGGAGGCATTGCGTAGTGGCCTTAGGAGCTGATCGATGTATCCCTCGGCTTGCTCAGCACGAGCCTGATACATGTCCTTTTCAGCTGTTATCTCTTCGAGCTGCCTGAGTATATTCTGCATTGAATCCTTAAATTCTTCTTTTTCTTGCTCTTTAGTGGCTCGTCTGATGGGGACAGTTGTGATGCTATAATATGCCAGTGTAATCTGATCCGTTGGCTTGTCTACGGGCGGGGTGGCAATGTGGAGAGTGCGGTTCCTTTGCTCGTCTTTGGTCACTCTGGAATATGCCTTGGGCTTTTTCTTCCCCTTAGCTTTTCCTTGGTCCATACGCGAGAAGATATCCTCTAGATCAATAGGTGGTTTGGTGGTGGCCTTACACTAGGCTCTGGCAATCAACCATTCTTGAGGCACTGTCTGGGCTGATAATAAGGTTAAGTCTACATTCTGTTCTCTGACGTTCTCAGCCGACTTACCACAGATTCGTAGCTGCTCTGCTACCGGAGGAGTGAAAGAGGTGTGAAGCTCTTTGCTTGCAGCTGAATTCTCCCCTATTTCGCTGAACAACTGCCTGACATCTTCATGTGATGGTTGTTCTTCAGTTCTTTCGAGCTCATGAGTCTCATCTATCCTTTGCTCTCCTTCGACGGTGGAGTCATCTTTGGCTATATTGTGGAGCAGCAACTCGTGGCAGCTCTGTTGAGTAGGTTCATGCACTTTGACCCCCTGGGTGGATGGAATCTCTCCTTCCTCTATTTGGTTGCCCAGTTCGGTCGATTCGAGGGCTCTTAGTTCAGTTTCTAGCACATCGGGCGCAGGAGGATCATTGGCTTCAAATGCATCGATGTCGCTCTGGGAAGGCGGAGCAGGTATAAAATCCAATTCTACTACATCGTCGGACGAACTGGGGTCCTTTGAAGATGAAGTGACCTCTGGTCTCTTTATAGGAATCTTTTCCCTTATTGTTCTTTTGGACGTCTAAGTCCCTCTGCAAGCCTTAGCCTTCTTTCTTTTCTCTGGTTTCTCAGTTTCTTCCCGGGGTGCACTAGACGTTCCTTCATCTTCTGAAGACTGAGAATCGAGGCTGCCCATTAAGTGGTAAGTGAACTGGACTCCCTCATGGATTAGCCTTTCAATCTGCTAATGTAACCATTGATCTGTGTACCTTGCTGGGGCTGCCATGACTACCTCAAAATCAGTGATTGGGTCCTGGGACCAATTGACACCTGGCAAGAGATGCCTTACTGCTTCAAATTCTCGGACCTAGAGGCAATTCCGTGAATCTGTGAGCTGATCTGGGACCCGACGGTATTCAAAGAGTCGCATTTGCTGCACACTTAGTCTAGAATATTCCCGCCTCCTGACCTCATAGTCATCAAAGCAATTCTTCCAATAGTCTTCAACTGATTCCTTTGCTTTGTACCACCTACCATAGGCTCTCTTCGCCAGATTATCATGATCGAAATATTTTCTTGGAAAATGGTCCTGTAGGCCATAAGAGGCCAGCTCTGCAAGGGATTCCTCTGCTAGGGTAGGGGTCTTCAAGTGGACATCATGGTTGCCTATGATCATGGGGAATGTGAATCCAGCCTGCTTGCTTTCTCGAAGTAAGATGTCGGTCGGGCGTGATCGCCTTGCAACTTCCATAAGAACTACTTTGTCAATTGGGTACCATGGAAGTCGGAAAGGAGCACCATCAAAGCCTGCTATTCGGATATAGGAGAACCTTGGGAACTGAATGAACCAGGCTCCATACCTCTATACTAGAATAGTAGCTTGCTCTGAGAGCCTTATGTGTAATCCTCCCTGCATTAACCTGACCAGGCGCATTGTGAAGGCGTCATTGACGCGCTCATACTGGCCAACTGCATAAGCTGGGCTGCTCTTTTCCCTCTGAGCTATATCTTGGTAGTGCAATTGCGGGTAACAATCATAGACCTTCACCTGATCAGGCCCATTCCCGATTTCACCTTTCATTATCAACCCTGGCAGTGGCTGGTTCTTGGCGAACATATAGACCAAATAAGAGGTCATGGTGAAGTACTTCTTCATTTCAAGCTCAATCAGCTGAGTGTGGATGTTGTCGCTTATGATCTGAGCCCAGTCAAACTTAGACTTCCCAGCAAAGACCTGCTCTGTGAAATAGAACATCCACTCCTCAAAGTAGTTGGATTTAGGGAGTCCCATAACTCGGCTGAGCAATGTGACCAAATCCCCATGTTCATTATGAAAATCACTTATGGGGGTCTTTTTCACAATCTGGCGCTTGGAGGCCTTTTCTCTTTGTACCACTCTTCGTTGATCAGTGCTTTGCATCGGGCCGGATTCATATCATATGCCCCTTGTGCTTCATCCATAGTTGTAGCTATGGGATTGTTTGGAAAGGGGATGTCAAATGCATCGCCAATGGCCTCAGGAGTGAAGTTGGCGATGGTCATGTTCTCAAGGAGCACCAGCCTGGAATTCGGCTGATAATGTCGGGCAACCTCTACCACTAGCTCATAGTTCTGTACTGCTGGAGGAAATCCTGTCGCTTGGGCGATGCCACTTTCCACCATCTGTCTAGGCTTGCCATAGGCGTTAGGTGAGAAGACCCGATTCCTGAAGTCTTGAATGTCAATATGGCCAAGGTCGGTATCACAGACATTGTCCCAGGCACTTTGCACTTTGGACTCCCTCAATCCTCCTCTCTGATATTGATACTTCATCCTTTCAACCTTGCGTGGGATATCTGATTTGGATGCTCGCGATGTCTTGGCTGCAACGGGCGTTTTTGATGATTCTACCGCCGATTCAGGCATTTATCCTGCACAGTCGGACGCAGATTACGAGGCAATACAAAAGAAGTAGGGCGGGTTAGATAGAAAATATTCCAGCATGCCAGGATTAATTCAAAATTCCGATTGGTCATGGAGCGACATTTCTAGCTAAAAGGGCTTGATCAATTTTAAACCAAAGTATTTATGAAGATTTTTGATTGCGAATTTAAACGCTTTCTGGATTTTGGATTAATTTTCAACAGAGACAAAGCTTGAAAAATTCTCCTAAGTTTGAAAATGCAATTTCTGGCTAAACATTAGGAGTGAATTCTAAATTTTGACTGCTTTGAACAGCGTTTTACAAGCGAAAGAGATGCAGATTTCGAAAATTGAAGCATTTTAATCAGATTTCGCACATACGTCTATTTGATTTATAAGTATTTCAGATGATCAAGGAAGACAAAGCGTACTTACCTAACAAAAACGGATGCCAAAGAATTGCCCGGCCTTGCTACGTGAAGGCGAATGGATGTTTCTGCAAAGTTTCGAATTCCAACGGTTATCTCCTTGATTTAAATTTTTCGCGGTTGTTGGATGAAAGAGAATTTATCATTTTAAATGGTTTTTTACCCCGAGTAATCGGCAATCTGAATTTGAATGATTTGGAATAGCTTATGCAGCGTTTTACCTTGAATTACCTTGGATCGTGCAAAATTAGCTTTCTTTCCCTTTCAAAATCGGACGTGATCTCCTTTATATGAAATGCAGCAACGTGGAGGGGGTTTATCAGATTTGAATGGTGTTTATCTTCTTATTTTCGTACCTTGGAGAGTTTTGGAGGCCCTTTGAAATTTAAACTTGGCTTTTATTCAATCCTAAGGGCAAACTTTGGACCCAATAACACCTCTTGCGAGCTATGCATACCTTGGAGCATTCATCGCCTCTTGCGATTTCGCGATTTTAACTTTGGCAAACTTCAAAGCATTTAACATGCTTTGCAACAGGAAACTTCAGACCCTAAGCCCAACTTGCAAGTTGAAGAAACTTCGGAGTATTTAGCATGTTTTGCAAATTTCGCGTCTCTACGTTTTGGCGAACTGGAGGCATCTTCGGACCATGCATCGCCTTTAGCATTTCGCGATTCTCAGGGTTTGGCGAACTTCGGAGCATTTAACATGCTTTGCAACAGGAAACTTCGGACCCTAAGCCCAACTTGCAAGTCGAAGAAACTTCGGAGTATTTATGAAGATTTTTGCAAACTTCGCGTCTCTACGTTTTGGCAAACTGGAGGCATCTTTGGACCATGCATCGCCTTTAGCATTTCGCGATTTTCAGGCTTCTGGTGAATTGAAAGAATTTCGGACTATTTAGATGTTTGCAACTTAAAAACTTCGGACCCTACGCCATTCGTAAAAAACTTCGGACTAAAACGCGCTTTGGCAAATTCGCACCAACTTCGGACCTTAACGCGCTTTTGGCAAATTCGCACCAACTTCGGACCTCAACGCGCTTTTGGCAAATTTGATATGTTTTGAAATTTCGGAGCTAGGGTCCGAATTTAGGGGCCTAAAGCGAATTTCGGACCTGGAGGAGCTTTTCGCAACTTTTAACACTTTTCACATTTTCACCCCAGGGTTCAAAAATGGACGCTTAAGTGTTTTTCGAAGCTTATAACACATTTTGGTAACTTTAAAAGAAACTTCGAACCTAAACGCCACTTTTCCAACTTCGATACATTTTCAATTTACCCCCCAGGGTCCAAAAATGGACGTTTAAGTGTTTTGGGACCTAAAGGGTCTCTTGGCAACTTTTCACGTTTTATCACATTTCGCCCCCAGGGTCCGAAAATGGACATTTAAGGCAGATTTCGGACCTAGACCATCCTTTTTGCAAATTTTAACACTTCATATTTTCTAATTTTCGGAGCTAAGGTCCGAATTTGGGGTTTAAAGTGAATTTCGGACCTAGAGGAGCTTTTTGCAACTTTTTGCGCTATTTCGCATTCTCCAGTTTTCGCCCCAGGGTCCGAATTTGAGCATTTCAAGCGAATTTCGGACCAAATAACATATTTTGAAATTCGAAATTTTCGCCCCAGGGTCCGAAATTCGGCCCCCTGGGCGATTTTAGCAAATTCCCAACCTTGTGAATTTTAATCTTTTGGCCTCTGGGTCCGGAATTCGGCCCAGAAGGCAATTTTGGGAATTTAAGTAAAATTTCGGACTCCAGACCAATTCTCGCCAGATTCTACAAATTTGGATTTCGGAAGCTTCGGAATTCCAAGGCATATGGGCAAGTTTCGCAGCCTCGGCATTTTGGCCAAGAAATTCGTTCCTTCACCAGCAGGCAAAAATCATCTTTTACTCAAATCCCACAATCATCACGGAGACAAACCTTATGCAATCTACTTCATAGCTCTTTGTGCAAAAAAAATGGCGACTTTGGTCCTCGTGCGACCTTTAGACACACTGCTCTTGCTTGGCGGGCTTCACCAATTTCCATCACCTTACGCCTATCCAAGGCGATTTTCAAAATTTCGGACAAGCTCACTGCATTCGCGCTCGAGGGCTAGACTAGCCGGGTGGATTCATCGGCTCTTTTCTTTGACATCATCACTTTACGGACCAGTCGTGGACTCGCTCGAAAGGACGCGAGACACTCTGCGCGAAACTCAACAGGGCGAGGACGAAAGGCTCAAAAACAGGAAGGGGCACCCTGTCGGCGACAGGGAGCATGTGCAACGCACAACAAAATGGAGAAGTTCATTCTCTTTTACTAAAACAACAAAGATTACAGGTGAATAAAAATGGTAAGAAAAAGTTTCATACTCTTACACATCCATACGCAAAGAGGATTTACATGAACTTTTTAAAGCATCTTTTGGCTAATGTATTGTTTTTTTTTCTCTCTTGAGTATTACCTTAACTAACTTTTTTATGAGCTTCAGGTATCCTCTAAATTTATTGAGTGTAAAGTAACTTATTATAATGGGTAACTATCGCCCTAATAAACTATCCGAGGAGCAACTTGGAAATGATAGCTCACTTGTTGCTTAAATTTTTTTTATGGTGCATTACTATTAAGTAGTAACATGTCTACTTTACTTTTGAACAAGACAACTAATTATTCATGCTTATGCTCATGAAAGATAGGTTGATCTCCTTGCTACTTTTATGAGGAATACTATATGATCTTTGGCAAATGACAAATTCATAATATTATGTTTTTTACTTTGCACCAAGAATCAAGTTTCATTGATTACTATGTTATTGACTATGTTGGTGATTCTATTTTAGATTATGCCTTCAAAACATATGGTGCAAGTGGTATTACATGGTTGGTGAAATACTTTATTAAAAAGGCTATCTTCGAAATTTTCTTTGAATCAAAAGGGTGAAATACAAAAGTAGCTCTTGGTGAATCAATATGGCTTTGACGATTTATGGAAGAGTTCCAATTGGATATATGTAAAAGTACCATCTTACTTGAAGTTGTTTTACTCTTTCCAAACAATATCAATTCTAAAGAGAGAAAAGCATGTTGAATATCATGGGTACATGTTATATATGGGAATCTTAGCCATCACTTATTAAAACCTTTGTGCAATGATTGGATTTTAGATGATGCCATTCAAGGGGAGTGTACATGACACCACCTAGTGACTAAAACCTAGATGTAAAACCTAATAGGCATAAGACCTTTAGGCATTAAAAAGCTCCAAATTCAAATCAATGCTTAGCCTTAGGTGATGCCATTGAGGGGGAGTGTGCATGTCAATGACACCACCTAGTGGCTAAATCCTACAAGTAGGCGCAAGTAAGTCTTAATGGGAATAAAATAAGACCTCTATAGGCATTAGTAAGTCCTTAGAGCATGCAAGTAGGCATAAGTAGGTCCTTTGTTTTAAATAGTGGAGGTAGGCATTAGTAAGTCCTACAAGCACATTTGTATTAAGTCCTGTTGTCCTCATTTTTGGATTCTCAAAAATGTGACAACCCCTACAAAATTTTGCCTGAAAAGTGTCATTTTTGTCTCCAAGGCACGTCTTACGAGCTACAAAACTCACATTTGATAGTGTCAAATCATTGGGGGGTGTCTTTGCCATCATTGTCCAAGTTTTGGTGAGTTTTGGTCTTCCTTTTCCTAGCTTTTTGTGCAATTTCGGGTTTCAGAACAATCACTGCAGGTTGAAGATTTTACTCTATGGCACGCTTCCCGAGGCAGAATTTCGACTAATCCTTGGACTGGCTTAATCCTCAATCCATCCTCGAACTACATTTCGAATTTCGTCAAATTCTGGGTTCGTTTGCTATGTCTTTCTTTCAATTTCGGGTTTTAAAATCCTGACTGCAGGTGGAGAATTTTCTTCAAACTGCAAGTTTTAATGATGTCCATTGTTTTGGTCTTTGTAGGGAAATTTTTAGCTTATTACATGTGCATTTTTATTAAAAGATGTACACTTGTAATTTGTTTTAAATTTCTCCTTTATTGTTTTTATTATTTTTATTGTTTTTTGGCTTTTTTAGTTAAAATAGGGATTTTTTGGTTTAGTTACAAGTAAACTTGTAGTTCTCTCCAAAAACCCCTACTTTAATGGTTTTTACATGTAATAGGGATTTTAAACCCCTATTACATGTGTGCAGGTAAGTTATAACTTGTTGTAGGGGTTTTATTTCCCCTTTACAAGTGCATAAAACTTGCATCTCTCTCCAAAAGTCCCGATTTTGCCTTGTAAGTGAAAAAGTGACAATTTAAAACTTGCACTTTGTCTCCAAAAACTCAATTTTGCTCATAAAATGCATTTTTGACATTTTAAACTTGCTATTTGGCCAAAAAATCCCGATTTTGCCCAAGATGTTGAAAAAGTGAAATTTTAAACTTGTTATATCTTCTAAAAAACCCGATTTTCATTGTTTCAATGCATTTCAAACTTGTTATTGTTTCCAAAAAACCCGAATTGCAAGGAAAAACGTTTTTTTGAGGATTTTAAGCAAATTTTTGTGGAGATTTTTTGGGAGATAGAAGGCGTATTGGATTCCTCCCTATTTTTATGCATTTTGAAACTCTTCTCATGCCATTTGGTGGATTTGTTTGCTGGTTTGAAGGCCTTTTAAAGGCAAAAAACGTTTTTGAAAATGCCACGTTTTACTTCTTCAAATGCCACGAATCATACCTCTCCTAAATCGTTTTGGCTTCTTTCATCTAGGCGTGGAGATTGGAGCTTTGTTTGATTCATTTTTCATGCATTTGCTGCCACGTTTTTCAGTTTTGGGCATTTTTTCAAAAACGTGGCTAGGGTTTTGGAATGCGGTTAATTTCTTTTTAAGAGTTCTCCTTCCTTCTTTCAAAGATTGATCATCTTTTTGAAGAGGCATTTTCAGTTTGAAGTAAGGTTTGGTTTCTTTTCTTTCTTTGTTTTCTTGTTTTCTTGTTTTTCCTTTCTAGTTGTAAATTTGTAAATGGTTGGTTCTTCCCCAAAAAAATCGGTTTTGTGAGAGAGATTTTCCCCTTTGTAAAGCAATTTTAGAATTGCATTGTTCTTCCCCATTTTCCCTCTTTACTTGTATTCAAGATTTTAAATCCTGATTACAAGTTGGATGAAAATAATTGTTCTTCCCTTACGGATAAAAGATTTAACCATCTTTTGTTGAAATTCCAAGTTGCAAAGATGAGAAATACCCATCCTTTCAAAATCGGGTTTTTAGAACCGGATTACATGTTGAAAGTTCTTCCCATTTTCTTGAAGATGATCTTCCCAAAATCTTTTCATATTCATTTCCATCATCCATACATACCATTTCATCCACTCATTTCACACCTTCATTCATTTTCCCCATTTAAAGTCTACCTGCGATCAGCCATCCAGAACCCAAAATTGGTGCAAAATGC
This sequence comes from Cryptomeria japonica, assembly GCF_030272615.1. Lineage (NCBI taxonomy): Eukaryota > Viridiplantae > Streptophyta > Pinopsida > Cupressales > Cupressaceae > Cryptomeria > Cryptomeria japonica. The sequence continues at coordinate 500,726,054 of NC_081414.1, forward strand.
ACTCAAAAAACACTTGAAAATGAGTTCTAAAGGTCCAATTACAAGTGCAAACTTGTGTTTACCCATTACACATATGAAGTTACATGTTTGTTCTCTGCAATTGCAAGTTAATGCTCTTGTTTTCCCCATACATGTAATGCAACTTCCAAAACCCGAAATTCACTTGTGAGCCCATTTTTGCATCAATTTCTCTCTTCCCTTGTCAATCCGATTTGCACACACGATCTACCAAATCAATGGATTAAGGCATGGGCCTTATTTTGCAAGCAAATTTCAAGAATGGAGGACAATACAAAAAAGAGATACAACAACAATTCATGGTTGAGAGCATAGAATGCTTTCAAGACAAAGATGGTCATGACATGAAAAGAGGAAGGCGACCCTTTCCCTCTTGAAAAGCTAGTACTACCCCAAGCAAGAAGATAAGGATGCAAGTTCCCGTTCCGTTTCAAGATGTCTATACCAATCCAGAATACTTCAAGTTCTAGCATCCTGAAGCGACATGAAGATCATCACAAACAAAGGATGATGCAGTTAGAGTCGTGTCTTTAGACACATGGAATAGTTTTAGTTATGCATTTGTAATTTTGTTTTGACAAGTTACATGTAAAAAAATAACTTTGTAATTGCAAGTTAACTCATTACTTGCACTTTTGTAATTACATGTAAGGCAACTACAAGTTGTGTTCAGTTAGGACTGTAGTTGGAATAAGTCTTAGTTAGTTATTAAATAAGTCTTGGTGGTTGAGAGAATCTCTCAAGTTAGTTAGGATCCTCCCACCTTTTTCTCATGACTCCTCTGCTATAAATACTTGAGGGGTCTATTGTAATATTTATCTTTTTGGAAAGCAAGCAAAAACTCTGCCAAATTTACAGCAAGAAGTCTTTGAGCTTATGTATGTGAATTGAAAGTTTTGTGAAGAATAATAAATGAAGATTACTCAAGTTTTGAGTCTTTGAGTTACATGTTTGAGTTTGAATCTTTTTATTTCTTCCATGCAAAGTGTTTCTAAAAGGAGCTTAGCCTAATCTGATTTGAAGTCTTTGAACTGCAAGTAGAGAAGATTAATTAAAATAGGAAAATCTCTAGAAGGAGCAGCAAGCCTTTGAGCTTGCGTCTATTCTTGAGGAAAAATTATTGTTTGATAAGAAATAGCAGCAAGTCTTTGAGCTTGCATTAGTTCTTGTCTTTGTGTTGAAAGAATAGATTATTCCAGTCTTTGAGCTATTGTCTTTTATTCGTTGTAAAATTTAGTATAGCAAAGGATAGATAGGACTTCACATAATCAAGTCTTTGAGCTTGATATTGCTGTCCCGTCCCGAAGGAAGTTACGAAAGTCTTTGCGCTTTCAGGAAACTTCATTTCCTTTCTCTCATTTCACTTGAAAGTGGTTATTGTTGTTCATATTCAATCGCTATCATTTTCTGTGAAGAGAAAAGGAGATTGTCTTTCTTGAAAAAAGAAGAAAGATTGCTGTCCCATCCTATTTTATTTTCAAAGTTGTAGTTAGATAGGGGGAGCCTTCCCTTAATTAGGAGAGTTTTTACTCGTGTGTTGTGGTTGAAACCACAATTTTGTATATTTCTCCAAGTGTACAAAATTTTCAACCAACAAGTCCTACAGGCATATTGTAAATTTTTTGCCTTGTAAATCTTCAACTTGTAAAAGAATTGTATTAAGTCCTACAAGCACTATGTAATGAACCTAGGGAGAGGCTAATTTGAAGAGACTGCGGCTCCAATATAAATTTTTGTAAGACCTCATAGCATCATTTTTAAAACACTGGGATTGTAAATTATGACAAGATCACTTTCATGTAGTCTAGAATGCATCATCTTCATGTTGGCATATATTTGTGTCCTTGTTTATCACTGTCAAAGAAGACCTATGTTATTGGGGTACTTTATTTTTTCTTTTATGTAAATTCGCATGCGATGCCCCCTATTAACATTAAAGGGGAGTGTTAGAACATAATGTTATTAGGTGTCATACCCTTATAACATTTATTTAATGTTCTAATATAAGGTTATTGAAAAGGTGTTACTAGTGAAGCCACCCTTCCTCCTATATTTAAGGAGGTTCTCTCTCATTTGAGGTGAATAAATTTGTAAATTTATAGTGAGTTGTATCACTATGTGTTATCCTCATTTTTAGATTTTCAAAAATGAGAACTCCTACAAATTTTTTCCTAAAATGTGTCGTTTTTGTCTCCAAAGCACATTTTACGAGGTACAAAACTCACATTTGTTAGTGTCAAATCATTGGGGGGTGTCTTTGCCATCATTGTCCAAGTTTTGGTGAGTTTTGGTCTTCCTTTTCCAAGCTTTTTGTGCAATTTCGGGTTTCAAAGCAGTCATTGTAGGTTGAAGATTTTACTCTATGGCACGCTTCCCGAGGTAAAATTTTGCTTCATCCTTGGACTGGCTTAATCCTCAATCTACGTTTCAAATTTCATTGCATTCTAAGTTCATTTGCTATGCATTTCCTTCAATTTCAAGTTTTTTCTTCCTGACTGCAGGTGGGAAATTTTCCTTAAGTCGCATGTTTTATTTTTCCCTTTGTTTTAGTGTTGTAGGGGAATTTTTAGTTAATTACAAGTGCACTTTATGAAAAATAGAACTTGTAACTTACTTTTTATTTCCCCCTTGTTGCTTTTTGGCTTTTCAATCATTGTAGGAACTTTTTGAACATATTACAAGTGAACTTTAAATTATAAAGTTAAAACAAAACTTCTAATTTATTTAAAAAGTTTCACTTAAGTGATTTTAAGTTATGGTAGGGGTTTTTCTCCTTCATTACAAGTTTTATATAGTCACTTCAAGTTGTAATAGGGATTTCATTTCCCTATTACAAGTTTTATTTTTAAGTTATTTTTGTGACTTGTAAAAAGAATTTTATTTTCCCTTTACTAGTCTTTTATTGAGTTGTTTAAAACTTGTAAAGGGAGTTTTATTTCCCTTTTACATGTATTTTAAACTTGTAGTTTTCTCTCACATACCCGATTTTGCCTTAATGCATGAAAAGTGAACATATTAAAACTTGCAAATGGGTTTTAAAAACACGATTTCATGTTCTTTGCAAATTTTAAACTTGTTGCCCTTCCCCAAGAACCCAACCAGCTATAGAAGTTGGATTTGTTGAAAGATTCCAACGATTTTTGTGGAGAAATTCAAGGAGGAAGGCCTTTTGATTCCTACCCTATTCTCATGCATCTTGAAACTCTTTTTGTGCCATTTGGTAATCGTTTTGCTGATTTAAAGGCATTCAAAAACAAACACGTGTTTTTGAAAATGCCACAATTAACCTCATGAAAAGCCACGAATCCTCCTTCTCCTAAGTTGTTTTGGCTTCTCATACCTAGGCGTGGGGCTTGGAAGTTTCATTTGACCGATTCTTCATGCATTTGTTAGGCGTTTTTGCTGCATATGACATTTTTGAAAAACGTGGCTAGGGTTTGAATCTTCTTCTTTTGTCTATTTAAAAGATTCATTCTCTTCTTTCAAGGATTGCTTCTTGTTCTTGGGAGGACATTTTGTTGATCAAGGTATGCTTTCTTCCCTTGTTCTTGTTTTCATTTCTTGTTTTAGTTTGTTTTGGTTTCCTTCATCAAGTTGTATATATGTTAGTTTTGTTTTGCTCTTGCCTAAGACCGGTTTTGTGAGAGATTTTCCCCTTTTGTTCCAAGTTTGCAAAGCAATTTGTAAATTGCATTGCCTTTCCCCATTTTCCCTCTTTGCTTGCATTCGGGATTTAAAAATCCGATTGCAAGTGAGATGAAAATAGTTGATCTACCTCTTTAGTTGAAAAATCTTAACCATCTTTTGTTGAAATTCCAAGTTTCAAAGTTGGAAAAATGTTCATCCTTTCAAAATTGGGTTTTTAAAACTTGATTACAAATTGAAAGTTCTTCCCATGATCTTCCCAAAATCTTCTCATTTTTCACTCACTACTTCATTTTCTTTTTTACAAAAATACTTGCATTCGGGTTTCAAAAGTCCGATTGCACATTTGTTCTTCCCCCACTTGTATACTTGTAAAACGTTCCCCAAGATCTGAAATTGGTCCAAAATGCACTCAAAAAACACTTGAAAATGAGTCTTAAAGGTCCAATTACAAGTGCAAACTTGTGTTTACCCATTACACACATGAAGTTGCATGTTTGTTCTGCACAATTGCAACTTAATGCTCTTGTTTTTCCACACATGTAATGCAGCTTTCAGAACCCGAAATTCACTTGTGAGCCCATTTTTGCATCAGTTTATCCCTTCCCTTGTCAGTTTGGTTTGCACACACAATCTACCAAATCAATGGATTAAGGCATGGGCCTTATTTTTCAAGCAGATTTCAAGATTGGAGGATAATACAAAGAAGAAATACAACAACAATTCATGGTTGACAGCATAGAATGTTTTCAAGACAAAGATGGTCATGACATGAAAAGAGGAAGGCAGCCCTTTCCCTCCTGAAAATCCAGTACTACCCCAAGCAAGAAGATAAGGTTGAAGTTCGTTGGCCAAGGACACAAAGATCATTAAGGATGCAAATTCCCGTTCCGGTTCAAGATGTCTTTACCAATCCAGAATACTTCAAGTTCTAGCATCCTTAAGTAGCATGAAGATCATCATAGACAAAGGATGATGCAGTTGAAGTCATGTCTTTGGACACTTACATTAATTATGCATTTGTAATTTTGTTTTAACAAGTTACATGTAATGTCAAAAATTGTAATTGCAAGTGTCACTTTTACTTGCATTTGTAAAATGTAATTAGATGTAAAGCAACTACAAATTGAGTTCAATAAGGACTGTAGTTGGAATAAGTCATGGTGGTTGAGAGAATTTCTCAAGTTAGTTAGGATCCTCCCACCTTTTTCTCGAGGCTCCTCTCCTATAAATACTTGAGGGGATCTATTGTAATTGATATCTTTTGGCAATGCAACAAAATTATGTCAATTTGTATGTGCACTCTAAGACTTTGAGCTTAGATGTAAATCAAATTGCTTTCAATAAAAGAGGCAAGTTGTGTTGAGACTTTGTGCCAATTCAAGTTGTTATGTGACAACATTTTCTGGAGTTGATTGTGATTTTTGTTCTATTGTTCAAGAGAGATTTAAATTCAATCTTGCAGACTTTGAGCTGCTAATTGTATTTATAGTTATATGTTTGGTTTTCAGATTTGGTCTTGAGACTTTGAGCTGCTTATCATATTTGAAGCTAGTGTGGAAAGCTCAAGAGGGAAGATAGCTTGTAGACTTTGAGTTGCTTCTATTTTTAAGACTTGTGCATATAAGGTGAACTGCATCATGTAGTTAGAATTTGAGATGCTACATATTGTGCTTGGTTAGCACAAAATCATCTAAAAAGGTTGATAGGAGAATAGATAGTTGAAGACTTTGAGCTTTCTTTCTCTTTTCCCGTCACAGGGAAGTGACGGAGGTCTTTAAGCTTTCATGGAAACTTTGCTTCCCTTTATGTTCCAAAAAACATACAAAAAAGTCTCATTTCTATATTTGTTGTTATTCATTTCCAATTGCTATTACTTTTTTGTGAAGAGAAAAAAGTATAGTTTTTCTTGAGAGAAGAAGAAAGACTGTTGTCCCATCCATATTAGATTAGTTTAGTTTGTAGATAGGGGGAGCCTTCCCTAAATTAGGAGAGTATCACACTCACACACTGTGGCTGAAACCACAATTTTGCACATCCCTCAGGTGTACAAAATTTTCAACCAACACTATGCACGAGAGGTATTATTGCCCAAGTGGAAGTATTGGAGAAGTATCCCCAAGTTCACGTCTATTTTGTTATAGACTACATTTTGTAAGTGTTTTAATAAAATGATGCTTCATGGGGTTTTTAACCCGAAAGGGTTTTCCTCGTGTATATCTTTTGTAATGTGTGCATTTATGCATGTATGATTCTCATTTCATTTAATTTATATTTTGTTTATAATGATTAGTATCCTAAAATCCTAATTTCTAACAGTAACATTTAATGCCCTCTTTTTTACAAACCATATTTGGTACTAATCATGGTTAATTGACTAGCTATTGTATAGTATGGAGTTCCCATGGTTCTTAGAATTCTAATTATAGATACTTAAAATGTTATCAGTTTGTCAATCTTGTCTTGGTTTATGGTTCCTATTCATCAAACTGAGAAAGTTGCATAGAGACAACGTGTCATGAGAAAATATATGTAATCTTTGTTTCTTGATTAGCTCTGATTTATTTTATAAATTCATATTTTTCCTTTAGAAAAAAAAGGAACATCACAAGAAAGAAACACCAATATGAGAATATAGCAAATATTGAATCCAAGATGGTTTGGCCTACAAATAAATTAAAGGGATAACAAGTATTACCTTGTCCATATTATGTGGGGGTCCAAGAAGTCTTGCAAAAGTTGTGTGAAAAATAACAGGATTGTACTGTATACATCAAGCGTATTAAAAAAAAAGCAATTAGCGTAGGAATGTTTCTCAAACTAAGTAAACGCAACAAGATGTGAAGACAAATAAGATTCTATATAGCATATGCTTAAAATGAACATATTCCTATATAAAAAGAAAAGAGTAACTGTACTATACATTTTCTAAAAATAGCTATCCAAAGAGATAACGAATAATTACTATATATGCAAAAAGGTCAGAAAAGATAAACATCATCAGGATGAACATAAAGAACAAGGAAAATATTATTTCAAAAGTTGAGGAATAATTACTATACATGCAAACAGATCAGAAAAGATGCAAATGATGCTACGAGTTTTAAAAAATCATTCAAAAGATGACACATATCATGCCCAAATGAAGTTTTGTTCCAGATACTCACAAGTTGTTTTTTTGGTGCATGTGGAAGAGCTTTCCTCAATTCACTACGAATAATTGCTGGATCAGTACCATTTATGACCTATACTCGAGAAAAGAAATTGCCAATTTCAGAGTGTACACAGAAAAAACATGCTCCTCTATCAAGATTTTATAGAGGATCCTAACTGAAAGAAAAGATTTCAAATTCATTTATGCATAATGGCTTTTGTTTTTTTGTTACTGAATAGTGACAAAGACATTAACAATTCATTAAAGATTTCAATTTCAAGATTGCTGAATCAAAACTTTGGAAATAGTATAACGATAAGGCAGTGTGCGTAACTTCAAAAGAAAGCTAGAACGATCACAATTTTTACCAATGTGTTGAGACTCAGAGAGAACTCATCCATATGAGTTTGAGCCAAGCTTGGTGAGTTTGTGACTGTAGCCTTGACTCATAGATTCAACAAAGTCTGACAGCCGAGGCTTGTAAATCTTGGCTATCAAACTCAGCCATCTCTGGAAAGAAAACAAAAAATCAACTTGAAATTTTCAAACAAAAAACAATTACATACATACACACATGTATGTATGAAAGATCCCCAACCCAATTTTAACCAAATCTGGTCCAATCTCTGAGGTTATTTGCTATGGATTGTTTGCTGATCAAGTCTTTGGCCAGCGTATGATGAAAGGGGTTTGACTAGTTTTCTTGGTTTTGTTTGGTTTTTTGAGTGTTTTGAAAGATTCTTGAATGCTAAAAGAAGCTAATAACTGCTGATACAAACTAAAATAATGCATAACACATGAAGAAGATAAATAAGATAACTTTCTTTCACTTAAAACGACTGGTGTACATACCATTAACTGAGCGTATAGATCTGATACAAATTTCCAACAAATGCAATATAAAAATCAGCTCCAATATTAACTACAAACCCCAAATACAACCTAGGGTTTGATGCCCTTCTTTCCAAAATGGAGCAGCTGGCTGAAAATAAGCTAGAAATGAGTGGTATTGACCTCTAGAAGGTCTACCCTGCAATTAATTGAAGAAAATCTGCCCTCAAACTGATAAATCTGCACTCAAAACCCCAACTAAGGCTGCCAACTACACACTGAAGCTGGATACCGATGAAACTTGTCACCAGGAGAGATGGGTTTTCGTCCAAATCTCCAAATTCTCCCAGAAGTTTGCATTCCTGGAAGCTCCAAGCTGCTCAAACCCTCCAGCTGCTTGTTGTTCTAAAAATTGAAGACATAAGATTGAATCCAAAAGAAAGACAAAATGCCTTTTTATCCTCTCCAATAAAGTTTGAACTATTTTGGGGTTACTATTTGGCCTGAAAATTCATAAAATAACATTGAAGGTCTAATTCCTCATTGTGAACTTGCCCCCCTTTTAAAAACAACTTAAGTTACTAGGATGGGGGGAACTTTTCACTATTCCTCTTATGTTTCTCTGTTACTATTCACTTTTTATTATTCCCTTAAGGCCAACTTTAACATTTCAATTTTAATCATGGATTCAACCCTAGAACTCCAATCTGAAAGGCCCGTAAAGCTCCCTGTTGAGCTCCACAACCCCCAGTTGGGTCCCCAAACCACGCTACTGACCTACGAGACCCTAATAGTAGGCCAACCTCCGCTAAAGTCTGAGATGCCTAAGGAAGGGAGATTACAGTCCTCCCTTCTCAGGATTGCTTGCCCCCAAGCAACCGCAAAGCCGGATGCTGAAGTATCCTCTCACCTTCTGTTGTGATGTATTCACACATCGCCCCATTGCAAATGGGGACCCCTACCTTTTGCTCTCTAGGGTTAGTTTTCTTGGTCTTTTAGGGTCTTGTCTATTGACCTTTTGCATTTGAAGGGTTGCCAGGGAGCTCATTAGGATAGCAGGCTCTGCTTGAGTCAGGTGGATCTACTCAAGAGGTCAGGTCAATTGAGTGATTAGGGGTAATTTAGATCATTCCTAGGGTGTTTTTTGTGTACTATATGGTCGCACTTCAAGTTGCTAAATCAAACCTTGGTTGAATGCATAATGTCCTCCTAGGTCCCATCCCTTACATCAAACGTAGAGCGAATTCACCTTGAGAAGCCTGGAATGTAATCCTGATCCTCAAATGTCCTGAAATTTGGCGTTGTCTGGAATGTCATCCTGATCCTGAAATTTGACTAAGTCTGGAAAATTGAAGAATCCTCCAAAAACTAGATTTTGCATTATAACTCCTGGAGGTCCAAAACCACTCTCAAACATCCTGATAATATATATGGAATATAACTTAAAGTATAAAAACTTATACTTAAATGTTATATTCCATATATGAATCCATAGCGAATTTCAATTTCACTCCTGACCCTTCCAAAGGGTCCATAGCGAATTTCAATTTCACTCCTGACCCTTCCAAAGGGTCCAGAGCGAAATTCCCAAAATCACCTGATTTGCTCATGATAGAAACTAAAATATGAATTCCTAGGCCTTGGAAGAGAGAAGACTAGTGCATACTTGCTTCGGGGAGCAATTTGGGGTAAAGAAATGATGCAATTTGGACCTAATCATGAATTTCGCTCCTGACCCTTCCAGAGGGTCCAGAGCGAAATCCTTTGAAACTCCTATTTTTCACCTTGTTTGAGCTAGGCGAAGGACTAATTTTGAGATCATGATGAGAAGAGGTTTGAGGGAAAGGCCTAAGATTGTGAAATGGTGAAATGAGGTCTAAATTGAGCAAAGTAGCAAATTTCGCTCCTGACCCTTCCAAAGGGTCCTGAGCGAATTTTATTATAGGGCCTGTCCCTGGAGAGGATCTTGAGCGAATTTCATTCTAATGCCTTCTTATTGATGATTTAAGGTAAGAAATCTTATGTTAAGATAAATATATCATGTGTACTTCATTATCTTTTGGTTTGTTTTGCAGGTGGAAGAAAATCAGGCCAGCACAATGACGACCTATTCTAAGCCCATCATTATCAAGGACACTTCAAAGGCATCGAGGAGGACTCAAGGTGCTTCTAAAGTGTTGGAAGACTTCAAGTGTTTGAGGAGTTCTAGGCTATCCTCAAAAGACCCACATGATGACAGAGAAGAACGACCCTACCAACACTTCAAGGCAAGGTATGCTACCGGAGAAAGAAAACTTGACAATAAGGAAGCCTCATCAAGCACATAGAAGATCAAGGAGGAACATCATTCTTCGCATCAAGGACAGAGGAGGATCAACCAAGATACAAACGTCAAACAAGGTGGCATCCCAGTCACTTTTCCTCCAGTCAGATTGGTCCACCTCAGCATGTCCAAATTCAATGTACCTAATTTATCGAGGACGGCACAAACTTCGGTGTACCTACCCCTGCTTCCTATTGGTCCTCATTCCTTGAGTGTAATTTTCTCATTGGCTAAGGAAGTTTGTTATAACAAACCCTAATTAGGGTTTCTATCTTGTAATCCTAGCCATTGATTCTAAGTCAATCAAAGCCATCAATTTGTAAAAGGGTTCTCTATATAAATCCCTGGCTCTTCATTTGTAAGGGTTAATAGTTAGAGATTAGTTATGAGTTAGGAGTTGGCAAAAGAGAGATAGTCAATAATTAGTAGCTTAATAGTAGATAGCATTTTGGAGTAGAGTAGAAAGAGAAGGCAAACATTGTTGTCAAGACATTGTTGCAAAAAACATGTAAACTTCATTGAAGGAACGGTGAATTCTATGTGTCGATTCTACAATTTGTATGGTCTCTATACTTCATGGAAGAAATTTGTGTGATCAATAGTGAAATTTGTATATCCATACTACTAGCGGTTTGTTGATTGCAAACTTGGCTCGCGTAGTCAACTGGAATCATTCAACTTAAGCTTAACTTCAATTATCGCTTCTTCATTGATATGCATCAACCTGACGGTTTCTATGCTTGTAGCGGCGATCTAAACATCATAAAGCTATCCTTAGAAGATCGCACTAACCTTGTGGAGATGATCATAGCATGTCAAAGCAAGACTTAGTTAGAGTTTCATCAAAGATCATCCATTGCTCCTACATTCTTAGTGTTAGAATTAGATTCCTCTCCAACCCTTATCCTTTTTTCCCTTTTTTTAAAAATAGGATCTGTAAAGACCCACGTTCCAATAATATCCAAAGCAAATCAAACGCTCAGGTCATCAAATGTAAGTCCCCTTATGATTCCAGCAAAATCACATCATACCGCAAGAGCTTATCCTCACATAGAGACCCTAAAATCAGAACTTTGGAGCTACTCCGATTGATCCTTCTGCGAGATCTTCAGCATTCGGGGAAGCTTTATTCAAGAGACGATAAGATACCTTTAGGTATTTTATTCTGTGTTTGGTCGTGTACAAAAGACACATCAACACCTTCCCACGTGGCATCCTCCAATGGCAAGTCATTCCATTGTACCAAATACTCCCTAATAACTCTGCTCCTCAGCCTCCTCTCCCTCATATCAAGAATCTCTACAGGCATCAATATCAACCGGCCTTCTTCATCCAATGAAGGCAAATCTGGTGATGAAATAACATGTTGCCTCAAAGCCTTCTTCAAAAAAGACACTTGAAAAACATTATGTATCTTGCTCTCTGAAGGTAACTCAAGCTCATAAGAAACCTCTCCAACCCTCCAGAGAACTCTATATGGTCCATAAAATCTAGGCCTGAGCTTTTCAGTCGGACTCCTCTTGAGTGTACTATGCCTGAAGGGTTGTAGATGCAAGAAAACCATATCACCAACCTCAAAGGCCCTCTCAATCCTGTGCCGATCAGCATAAAGCTTCTATTGATTCTATGCCTGATGAATGTTATCCTTAAGTGCCTTAAGGATATCTTGACTGTCAGGAAGCCACTCTCGAGCTCTAGGCGCTATGCTATCACCTAGCGCCATATCCACAAATGACAAAGCATCATAACTATAAAAAGCTCGAAAGGGAGTCATGCCAATAGACATATGATGTGTAGTATTATAACAATACTCGTCCAAGTATAACCAACTGACCCATGCTCTCTGCTAACCCGAAACATAGTTACGCAAATATCCCTCAACCCACTTGTTGACAATCTCTATCTGCCCATCAGTCTGAGGGTTGTAACTGGTATTGGGGGTCAACTTTGTAACTGTAAATCGGAATAGTTCCTGCCAAAATATACTCATGAATCTACTATCCTGATCATTGACAATGGTCCTAGGAAGACCATGGAGACGGAATACCTCACAAAAGAATAACTCTGCCACCTATGAGGCTGTGAAATCGGAGGCAATAGGAAAGAAGTGTGCATACTTCGTCAATCTATCAACAACCACATATATGCAGTCCATCCCCTGAACTCTCGGAAGACCCATAATGAAATCCATCGATATATCTTCCCACTTCGGCTTTTGAATAGGCAATGGCTACAGAAGTCCAACTGGGAAAGTATGCTCTGACTTGTTTTGTTGACATGTCACACACTCGCGAACGTAGCGTAGGACATCATCCTTGAGACCCTTCCATGAGAATCTCTCACGAGCCTATCAATATGTCTTGAAGTAGAAGTTTGTCAACCAATCACCCTGAAGTAACCATCCATGCATGTAGGACATCAAGACAATGTGAAGATGTCCTCCCATATGCCAAATAACCAACACAAATGGCCACCAACCCTCGCTATCATAACTCTGATCAGCAACATAGATGATATCAAACATGTCATATAACCAATGCCAATCAAAGAATATCCAAAAGAAATACTCATCAACATTCCCAAGCTGAATTGTTGATGCAGTCAATGCAAAATCAAGAAGTGCTATATGATTCCAACTAGGACAGCCACTAGCCCATAAGGAATCGAAGAATATGCAGTCAGCAATCAACAAAGATATCGCTGCCATATCAAGAGAAATAGGTGACAAATTCATAAATGAAGTATGTATGCCAACACTGCTCAACACAAACAACTCTTGAGTGGCTGGCCCACTAAGATAGTCATCAACCAGATCACTATCACTATCATGAGAATGATCAACTATCTCAACTGGAAACTCTGGATTAGGCAACTCCTGTCTCTCGTCATCAAAAGAATGGTTAATATCACGAAGATGTTGAAGGTGAAGCTTGGCTTGTTGAGCCACAATCTTAGCTCTCTTTACCCTTTCTAACCATCCTTCATTCGACTTTTAGGTCTGCTCTATAACAGCTGCTCCAAAGTGTCTGAAATCAGTCTTATGATGAGATGCATCATATAAATTATTATGACTAATGCATGCATCTTGTGTTCCAACACTTATAGACTCTTCTTCAAAAGTTTTTCCATGTGTAAGGGTAGCAATCTCATAAGAATGAGGAAGAAGAATATCACTGTCCCAAATCAGACCTTTGGGATCCTCTTCTATGCTTGCATTGTAGTCCTAAAACAACATTGAGTTTTCATTCGTCTCATAGTTTTCCCAAATGATTAGAGATGGAAGTGGCTCAAAGAAGTCTTCATCTTGGATGCTATGATATTGAAAATCGGACTGCTTGCATTCTAAACTTGCCATTTCATTCTCAAGTGGGAATAGATAGTTGTTGTCTCCATACTAAAAATCAGAACTTTTGTCTAGCTCCATTGAAGTAATTTCATGATCCTCAACAAATGTTGAATGTTCTTCATCAAATGCTGACCCAAAATACTGATTTTCTACACCTCTTGCATTATCATTTTCCTTTATAGAAGTAGCTGTTATAAGTGACTGATTTTCTGAATTATGCAATGAATTAGACATACACAAAAGAAGACAATGATCAGGTATCTCCTTATCCTTATCCTCTACCAATTTGACCGCCTTGTCCTTGTCTTTAAGCAACTGCAAGTAATCCTCTTTCATCAACTCATAAGCCTCCTGGAAAGAGTGCAAATGTGAATGACAGATACCATGTCCCATTCCTTTTTGTCTTTCCTCTCTTTGGGCTGTCCACATGAAACCCACTAGTTCTTTGTGGGTGCTACACATTTTGGACATTGCTTGACCAATTTTATCATCCTTCACCACCAAATGATCTTGCGAATCTTCCCAAACCAAAAGCTTTTGTTCCAACTGTTTGTGATGTCCCCTTTTCCGCTCTAGTTTGTTTTCGGGTCTATTGGCCAATTTTGAGACCCGTTGGTCAGTCAGAGGCAGAATTAGGGTTTCCTATTTTCTAGGAGGATGCTTTGGCAGTTTTGGTGGCTCGCATGTTGGAATTTTACAGTTTTGATTCTAGATTCATTTTGGGTTTTTAGAGAGCTTCGTGATGGTGTGACATACAACTGAATTTGAGGACTTTTCTGAACTTACTATTTTTAGTAAGTGGGAGCGAGGACAACTTATATTTCTAGGTTTTTTTGCGTTTTCAGAGGGCCACGCGATGGTGTGACATGCAAATGAATCCGAAGACTTTTTCGGACTTACTATTTTTAGTAAGTTGCAACAACTGCTCAGCATGTGGTTAAAATCACTTTGGAAACACCTACTATTTTTAGCAAACTTTTATTTTTAGTAAGTACTATTTTTAGCAGTTCTATTTTTAGCAGGATGTCAGCAGGCCTGTTCAGGTGGCTATTTCCAGCAGGTCAGTTTGAGCAGTTGGTCTTCCAACATTTCTGGTGCTATTCTTGGCAAGGGTTCTTCAACTCAGTTCAGTGACTATTTCTGGCAGGGCAATTCTCTCAGCTTGTTTCCCCATATCCTTGGAGCTTGTTTTGGCAGGTTCAGTATTTGATGAAAAAATGGTGTTTTAAATTAAATTATAACTTAAGACAAAGGTTGGGCGTTTTATTTAAAAGGGATTGCTTAAGTTATATTGATATCTAAGACATTTCCTTAATTACATGTGAGCGATTTTTGGTTGAGGAAAATATTTTATAAGTGAATTACTGTTAAGGCAAGATGGACACCTTAGGAGGAAAAATAAAACAATTTTACGATATAATTCACTTTATTCTTTAAACACTATAATACACTTCATCAATGTATTTTTTATATAGTGTATTTGCCACCAAGTAATGGGCGATTTTGGAGAAATGAAATGAAATGCAAATTAAGGAAACTGAAATGTGATTGTTTAATCCCATATTGGAGGGAAAAGAACTTCAACTTGAGGAGGAAGTTATAACTATGTGCCTTGGCCTTCATTTGGGACTATCCAAGAACAATTTTATAACGAAATACTGCCGAAATGCAAAGTGAAGCTTCGAGGAACGCTTACCTCCTAGCAATAGCTTGATTTCTTGCTTGCAATACAGCAACTAGTCGAGCCAAAGACTGCTCTTCATTCAGAGGAGTGGATTGAAGATAATGTTGTAGATTTATGTATTAGTTTTCTGATTCTAGAGTGATGTGTGTGGATTTTCAATTTGCTGGTTTTGGTGTGGTTGTAGCATATTTTAGTTCATAACTCTCAGTTTGTGTGTCAGATCATTTTGGGTACTTGTTCATTCATTTCCTATGCCTTGGGCGATTCATCCTGTAAGTTTTTATTGAATATCTTGGAGTATTGGATTTTATATAGCAAGTCGAACTTTTCAGCTGTAGATGTTTTTGTTGGAGGTGTTTGGGGTTGTGTGTTATGTTGATTGTGATTTGTTGGAGTCATTTCTTCAATGTTTCCTTAATCACTTTATGCCTAGGTTCTTTGGAGTGTGTTTACAGATAATTTGGGGGTGTTGGGAGTGATTTAGAGGTGTTTGTGAGGATTTTCATGTTGCTGGTTTGTATTTCCAGCCTGCTGTTCACTCATATCAGATTTAGTTTTTGGGGATTGAAGCTAGTTTTCAGGTGTGTGAGTCTATTGGTGTGGTGTGAAGAGTCTTGGTAATAGTTGTTGTTGTTAGTTTGAGTTTCGGCATTTGAATATCCATGATGAATCAAATTGTAATGCTAGTTAGTAGTACTAACAACAATTTATTTGAACTCTCTTAGTCCCACTGCATAAGTGGAAGAGGTTGGCCTTGCCGCTTGGTTTGGACAGTGATTCTAGTAATTTTGTAATCCATGTGTGCATTGTAAAGCTGATTAGTAGTACTAACAGCTATATACTTGGATTGTTGCTCTTCGTCCCACTGCATAAGTGGAAGAGGCTAGCTTGCCATCTTCTTATCTATTGTAACAGTGTCCTCCTGCTGAATAAGCGGTTGAATTAATTGTAATCTCGTTTTCAGTCCTCCCGTTGAATAAACGGTTGAGTTGATTGCTATTTCATTTCTAGTCCTCCCGCTGCATAAGCGGTCAAATGATTGGTGTTCTTCAGTTTGTAATCTTCTAATTGGTTGGTTGCACTGCCATATTGTTGTACAAGTTCTTACACCTGCTGGATAAGCGGAAGGGGTTGGCTTGCCGCCCAATATTGTATTCGCGATTTCATTTCCAGAAGTTATTTGAGCTAACAATTCCCTTGACACCGTATGCTCTCACCCTCCCATACTGGGCTCTCGATGATCAGAAAGTGAAAGGGTTACTTTCAGTATTTCCTTCTACGCAAGTTTGATTATTCTAACCTTAATGGGTGAATCTTGTTGTGTTAAAAATCAAAAAAAATTAAGGGGGATATTACAGTGGTATCAGACTTGGTTTTCCTGCCAGCCTGTAAGTTCAGATTGATCAAAGTTCTCCATGAGTGACAAAGACATCCAATACTACAACAAAGAACAAAGAAGACAACAGTATCAGATTCCCGCAGTGCAGTTGAATAGAGTTTTTCAGAGGTAGCAGTTGATTCAGTTGATTCTATGGTAGAGAGAAAAGCAAAACAGCAAGAAACCCTTGATGCCAGAGCAGAAAGAAAGTTTGATGCCATGATGGATATGATGTCACAATTGTTGGCCAAACTTAATCAAAATTATGATGGGACTCCTAATCAGCCCACTAATAGACCTGAAGCGAGCACTTATAATAACCCTGGAGGAAAAGGAAACGGGAGTAACCATGGAAGCAACAATGGAGGAACACCTGGAGGGTTAGTATCAAGACCTTTGCAACCCATTTTCCTACCCAAGGAAGTGCCTCAAGCTGAAATTGAGATACCAATAGTGGATGAAATAAGGAATAGTTACATGGAAAATGCTTCTCTCCCTACAGAGATCCGAAATATCCTCACCTTGGACCAGTTTATGAACCAAAAGAAAAAGAGAGGTGGAAGATATAATAATCGCCCTTATGCTCCACGAGATTATCAGCAAGCCCTTGGAAAGGTTACTCTAGCCCACTTCGATGGGAGTGAAAAGTGTTCTGCTAGATTGTGGGTTCAGAAGTTGGACAATTATTTGTCCTTGAAACCAATGTCAGAAGAAGATGAAAAAACAGTAATTGAGCTTGTACATGATGAATCTCTTAATGTTTCTTATGGAGCTGGTGACAGTGTTGAATGCACTCGTGCTTCTAGAGGAAGAGCAGATGAAAGTTGAAGATGTTAAACAAGAGGAAAAAGATAGAAATTCAGATTGCTTTTGGGATGTCACCAATGAAGTTCATGTAACTTCATATGATGAGGAAATGGATACATCCAAGGATGCCTACATGGTAAATTTGGAAATGGAAAAGAATTACAGGTTGTTGAATGGAGATTCATGTTATGAAGCTGAAAATATTGCAGCTAATGAAGAAGTTCCTAATGACCAAGAAGCTGTCCTATTTTGTGAGTTTAAAATATACCAAGACAATGACATTCAAGGGGCAGATTTAGAGGACCAATCAGAAATTGCATTTCAGAATAATGGTGTTGAGACTCATAGTTTGAAGAATGAGCTTGACCAAATTCTAAAGGTATTTGACTTGGAGCAGTGTCCTAAATTGGAATTTTCAGATTTAGTACAGCAGGATAGTTGGTCTAAGCTAGAAAAAGGAAATACTTTTCAGATTGATGATAACCCATTGTTTGAGATGGGTATAGTGAAAACATATGACAATCCACTTTTCGAGTGGCAAAATGGAACATCACTTGGTTCTAGCATTGCACTTGGTGAAAATAACAATGTGTGGAAACCAAGAGAAGATTCAACATCTAAGTTGGATGATACTTGGAGCTATGGTGAGCACTTTTTAACTGAGCAAAGTAATCAACCTTTTAGTATTTGGGATCCAGGTTTGAAGGCAGGTAAGGACTATGAGGAGACCGTGTGGGATGAATTTCCCTTTGATCCAGATGATGAAATGGAACTTGATGAGAATTCTATATCAGCAAACAATGGTGACGTTACACTTGATCTTGGGGCTGCCTTCTCGTTTGATCAAAGTGACAATGAGGTGGAAGCAGATTTAAAAGTCTCTAAGGCTCATGATACTGAAGAGTTTGATGGCGTTCTTGAACATAAATCAAATCTATTATTGCACAGTGTTGATCATCATCTTGGTGTTGAGCAATGTCACCACGTGGATGATGTGGGGTGTGAGACTAGGGACAACCAAGGAGTTGTTGAAGACAAGAATGGAAATTTTGATTGTAATCAAAGGCTCGAAGAAATAGTGAAGTCTAATCCTATTTATGATATTGAGCATTTTCAGCTAGTTGGTGGAGTTAGACAAGAATCTTGGACCAGCTATGGGAGCAGCTATTGCAAGAAACAAAGTTCTGATTTTTTCTTGCAGTCCATCCGCAGTACACCATCTTTGTATTCTTATGAGTGGGATGGCTTCCATGTTCTTGATAATCCTTTCTTTGAAGTGGGTATTGAGAAAAGTTATGATAACCCTCTCTTCGTGATGGATGATAATACATGTGGTGAAGTGACTGAACATGAGACTGAGTATGGTTTCCAATGTATGGATGATGTGATGTCAAACCATGAGGATATGCCACGTTTTGTGATTAGTAATCTTCCAAGGCTGCTTGATACTGAATGCATAAGTGGGATTGAGGATGAAGACTCCACTTGGGAAGTGTTGAATCAAGATGATTTCAATATCTTTGACATCAATGTGTTGTCGAAACACAGTTTAGTTGCCGTACAAGGTTTCATTGCAGCAGCAAGGAGTGAAGATTTCAGACTTGTTACTCATGAAGTAGGGGAGAAAGAAGGACCAGAACGTGGTGATTGCATGCTTGATAACCCATTCCTTGGGTTGAATAATAATAAGGCTCATACTAGTCCATTTTGAGAGTTGGATTTGAGGACAACATTTGTTCCATACTCCAATGTTGTTGAAGCTTTCATGGTTAGGATTCAAGGGTTCACTAGAGGAGACATCAATTTCTTAAGTATGCACTTGGTCCTTACTAGCACTTGGGGATGTGTTGAGTTTTCTTTTCAATGTGATGAAAATCACTTTCGGTTGGGTATCGAAGCTCGAGATTGTCAACATGGTCTGATAGAGCTTATTACATGTGGAAAGAAGGATCTTTGGAGGGATAAGGAACAAATTTTCAGTCTTGATGGTGTTGTTCCTATCATGTCCCCTCTTGGATCGTTATATATATACGGAGAGAAAGAGAGAGACCCTAAATGAAGAAATTATTATTATTAATTAATATAATAATTACCAATGAATGATTATTTGAAATTCATTAATTAAATATTATTTATGAACGTGATTTAAATATTATATATTATCAACATAATTTATATATTCAATAATAAAAAATAATACAATTAAAATGCAAAAGAGGAAAAAAATAATAAAAATAAATATATATATATAATAATAATAATAATATAAATAATAATAAAATATAATATAAATGAGTTCGAGATTATTAGTTAAATACAACTCTCGGCTATATCATTGCGTGGGCATGAAGAATTAAAAAGAATGTCTCAGATAATCATTATGTGGGCACTATAGTTTGAGACAATTACCTATTCAACACAAAGTCTAGCGTTGAGAAGCGGTGGGTCTGCAAGTGATCATGATCGGTGGGAATCCAGATCATACATCGGGTCATGGAACTCATATTATCACTAACGTTGTAAGTCGGGAATTGAAACAATATTTGCAACTTATGGAAATACGATAGACTTTGCTTTGTCTTCGACAGGCAAAGTCTAGTCATCGAAATCAGAAATGGATGTGATCAAAATTAAAGACCAACAAGGGTGCTTAGGATGTAAGACTAATTACATTCGGAGTTAACTAATGACCATCGTGTATAGTGCGATATATACAAATTCTTAATCAGTGAAGGCATCGATTAAGGGATATCAACAATCATGTATGCAATAATCCAATTAGAGATAAAAGACATGACTCTTGGAGTATCTGCTCCCACCATATATAAGACCATCCATAGTGAATTTGAAAGGGAGGGGGGAATACAGGGCATAAGCCGTAAAATATGAATATCGGAAATCACCGACACTTACAGATCGGATACCTTGTTTCTCATTCCTTTGTGGACTCGCTCACCGGAGCAAGTAGTCGTGACATCTATATATATTTACCAGTGAAACATATCAGCATGCCGCCTATCTGACTTGCTATAAGATACGGAGGATAGGAAGGAAATGAAAAGGATAGTTGCATAGGCAGAGACAAGAGCGAGGAGGAAGGAGAGGACTTCAGCGGAACTGCGGACTCCCATCTGCAGACAACAATTACAGTGTGCGGACTTCAACAGCAGGCTGCGATCTGCGTACAGGTAAGAGGTATTAAGAGTCCTAAGGTATATATGTGTGTGGACGTGTGTGCCACACACACACATATATATTAACGCATATTTATGAATATATATATTACTAATGTTTACTTATATGTATGTGGCAATAAATATAGGCACCCATGTAGAATATTTATGTATATCTAGGATTAATAAAAAGGATTAAAGAATATGTAAATGTAGACATAAATTATGGAATGGAAAATGATAATAAATTGTAAAATGTAATATAAAATATGATTATATGATGGAGGCCATAGGGAGGAAATTCCCTTAGCCTAATGGAGGGATTATGATAATCCCTGGTAGGCAGTATATACTGAATATCTATGTGCATATATGTTATGGCTTGGTTGACAAAGTTCATCCAAGAAGAGACGGATCTGACCGGTCCTCTCTGGTAGACTTGGATGATGAGATGCATCATCCAAGGCAAGGAATTGATCATATCTTATGGTCTTCCTTGGTATGGCTTGGATGTAAGAAATTACATCCAAGACAAGAATCGAATTAACCTTCGATTTCCAGACATGGCTTGGGTGTAAGAAATTACATCCAAGACAGGGATCGAATTAACCTTCGATTTCCTGGTATGGCTTGGGTGTAAGAAATTACATCCAAGACAGGAATCGAATTAACCTTCGATTTCTTGGTATGGCTTGGAACCAAGATGGGTTCCAAGAAGGCAAGCATTCACAGCCGCCTAAGGACATGTCCTAGTACTGCACTCGTATCCTTTTGTATAAAATAAGAATTGAAATTAGTGTTAATTAAGTAATTGAAGTTTAATTGCAACTAGATTAGATATATATATATATATTTGTTATATTCTAACAATCTGTTTTGCAGGGCAGTGATCTCTAACTAGTAGGGACATTACAGTTCCCTTCTTTACCAGCCATTTGATGGTTATTTTTGCTCATCAACTAGTGGATTGGGAAGATATTCTAAGCAAAGGATAGTTCTATGTGAAGTTGGAGTCACTAGAGAGGATATTTCCAGCCTTGGACATGAGCAGATGTGTTGTTTTGGATGACGATTTTCTGTGTTGCAGCAGCTGTTCATCTTCTGGGATGCTGATTTTCCTAAAATCAGATCTCAAGTCAATCATTTCAGACTTGGTGGGCTACTGAAGTACTCTTTTTCAGACTTCACGTTCTCCGGGCAGGGCAGGTTTATGGTCTCAGATGAGAAGTATGGCGAGTTGGGGCAATCAGTATCTATGTATTAGAAGTGTTCAAACTCTAACTAGTGGTTATCCTTATACCCTCTCTTCTACTTATGATTGGGACAGCGAACCTTTGCTTTCTTTGGTTCTTCATTCTGAGGTTCTTGGAGTGGGAATTGTAAGAGATTTTAGAAGTCTCCATGGTTTTGTCAGAATAATTTTGGGGAAGCATAGTAGATTCATGTGCAGATATGAGTATGAGTTTGTTGAGCTCTTGCAAAGGAATGCTTTCCTCTTTGCAAGAAGATTTGGAGATGTCACATTGGCAGTCATGACTCTATTAAGTACCATATGGAGATGTGTTGTGGAGTTTGATCGTGAGTTGAGTAGACTTCATTTTCTATTGCCCAAGCTTGTGATAGACAGTGGCATTGTTGATATTGATTACTTAGAGCTTTATGGGCACGAGATGCTGCATGATATTGATTTCAGTCCTTCAGGATTTTTCACTTTGAGTATCATGGATGGTAACATTTTGGAGTCAAAAGGGAGGATAGTGCAATTTTGGCATGATGTTTTCACTGATGTGATCGGAGTGATGCAGAATCGAAAAGGTGGGTCGTTCCTGAGACGGTCATGAGACCCTGAGATCGTACTTGCTTGGGTGTGGATCAATTTGAAATTTTCTGGAGTTGTGGTGGCATTGCTTGAGGACAAGCAATTTTGGGAAGGGCGAACTGTAATGTCCCCTTTTTAGTTGTAGTTTGTTGGCCAATTCTGAGACCTGTTGGTCAGTCAAAGGCAGAATTAGCGTTTCCTATTTTCTAGGAGGTTGTTTTGGCAGTTTTGGTGGCTTGCATGTTGGAATTTTACAGTTTTGATGTTGGATTCATTCTAGGTTTTTAGAGAGCTTCGCGATGGTGTGACATGCAACTGAATCTGAGAATTTTTCCGAACTTACTATTTTTAGTAAGTGGGGGCGAGGACAGCTTATATTTATGGGTTTTTTTGGGATTTCAGAGAGCCATGTGATGGTGTGACATGCAAATGAATCCGAAGACTTTTTCGGACTTACTATTTTTAGTAATTTGCAACAGCTGCTCAGAATGTGGTTAAAATCACTATGGAAACACTTACTATTTTTAGCAGTATGCTATTTTTAGTAAGTACTTTTTTTAGCAGTTCTATTTTTAACAGGATGTCAGCAGGCCTGTTCAGATGGCTATTTCCAACAGGTCAGTTTGAGCAGTTGGTCTTCCAGCATTTCTGGTGCTATTCTTGGCAAGGGTTCTTCAGCTCAGTTCAGTGACTATTTCTTGCAGAGCAATTCTCTCAGCTTGGTTCCCCATATCCTTGGAGCTTGTTTTGGCAAGTTCAGTATTTGATGAAAAAATGGTGTTTTAAATTAATTAACAACTTAAGAAAAAGGTTGGACGGTTTATTTAAAAGGGATTGCTTAAGTTGTATTGATATCTAAGTCATTTCCTTAATTATATGTGGGCAATTTTTGGTTGAGGAAAATATTTTATAAGTGAATTATTGTTAAGGCAAGATGGACATCTTCGGAGGAAAAATAAGACAATTTTATGATATCATTCACTTTATTCTTTAAACGCCATAATACACTTCATCAATGTATTTTTTATAAAGTATATTTGCCACCAAGTAATGGGCAATTTTGGAGAAATGAAATGAAATGCAAATTAAGGAAATTGGAATGTGGTTGTTTAATCCCATGTTGGAGGGAATTGAAGTTCGACTTGAGGAGGAAGTTATAAATATATGCCTTGGCCTTCATTTGGGACTATCCAAGAACATTTTTATAACGAAATACTGTCGAAATGCAGAGTGAAAGCTTCGGGGAACGCTTACCTCCTAGCCATAGGTTGATTTCTTGCTTGCAATACAACAACTAGTCGAGCCAAAGACTGCTCTTCATTCAGAGGAGTGGATTGAAGATAATGTTGTAGATTTATGTATTAGTTTTCTGATTATGGAGTGTCGTGTGTGGATTTTCAATTTGCTGGTTTTGGTGTGGCTGTAGCATGTTTTAGTTCATAACTCTCACTTCGTGTGTCAGATCATTCTGGGTACTTGCTCATTCATTTCCTATGCCTTGGGCGATTCATCCTGTAAGTTTTTATTGAATATCTTGGAGTATTGGATTTTATATAGCAAGTCGAACTTTTCAGCTATAGACATTTTTGTTGGAGGTGTTTGGTGTTGTGTGTTATGCTGATTGTGATTTGTTGGAGTCATTTCTTCAATGTTTCCTTAATCGCTTTATGCCTAGGGTCTTTGGAGTGTGTTTATAGATAATATGGGTGTGTTGGGAGTGATTTAGAGGTATTTGTGAGGATTTTCATGTTGCTGGTCTGTATTTCCAGCCTGTTGTTCACTCATCAGATTTAGTTTTGTGGGATTGAAGCTGGTTTTTAGGTGTGTGAATCTATTGGTGTGGTGTGAAGAGTCTTGGTAATAGTTGCTGCTGTTAGTTTGTGTTTCGGCATTTGAATATCCATGATGAATCAAATTATAATGCTGGTTAGTAGTACTAACAGCAATTTATTTGAACTCTCTTAGTTCCACTGCAGAAGAGGTTGGCCTTGCTACCTGTTGACGTGTATTTTGTACACAATCATACACAAAATAAAATACCCAAAGGCATCTTATCCTCTCTTGAGTAAAGTCTCTGATTGCTGAAGATGTCGCAAAAAAGGATCAATCAGGGTGACTCCAATGTTCTTTTATGTAGGGTCTCTACGTGTGGATAAGCTCTTTGTGGTATGATGTGATTTGCTGGAATCACAAGGGGACTTACATCTGATGATTGAACTTCCGATCTGCTTTGCTGGAACACAGGCTCTTACTGGCTTAGATTTGAAAAAATGGAAAAGGATGAGGGCGAAGAGAAGATTTAATCCTAATACTAAGAATGTAGGAGCAATGATTGATCTTTGATGAAACTCTAACTAGGTCTTGTTTTGACATCACAGGACCATCTCCACAAGGCTAGTGCGATCTTCGAAGGGAAGCTTTATGATGTTCAAATCATCACTGCAGGTATAGACACCATCAGGTTGATGCATATCAATGAAGAAGCGACAATTGAAGTTAAGCTTAAGCTGAATAATTCCAGTTGACTACGCAAGGCAAGTCTGCAATCAACAAACTGCTAGTAGTATGGATGTACGAATTCCACCATCAATCAAGCATATTTCTTCCACTCATCTAATAACATGAAATCAAATACGAGAAGTATAAAGACCATGCAAATTGTCGAATCGACCCATAAATTTCACCATTTCTTCAATGAAGTTACAAGTCTTTTACAACAACCTCTTGGCAACAATCTTTGCCTTCTCTCTCTACTCTACTCTAATTGCTATTCTATTTCTATCTTCTAACTATTTTCAACTCTCTAACTATTATCTAACTATTGCTAATTAGCCTTTACAAATGAAATGCCAGGGCTTATATAGTGCCCACAATACAATTCGATGGCTTAGATCAATTCGAGATCAATGGCCCAGATTTTACAATGAAAACCCTAATTAGGGTTTGTTACAACCATTACATAACATTTAACGCTTGACCAATGATAAAATTGTATTGCTTGGACACATGTCCTCTCTAGAAAAATCGACCAATGGATAGCCGGGGTAGGTACATCAGAGTTTGTGCCACCTTCCATGAGTTAGGTACATTGAATCCGGACATGCTGAGGTGGACCACACTGACTGGAGGAGTGATGACTGGGATGCCACCTCATCTGACACTTGTAGCTTGCTAGATATTCAATTTGATGTCATTGAGAGGCTATCTTTAATTAACTCTTGTTCTAACTCCTTTTGTCCTTGATGTGCAAGACGATTGATGTACCTTGCCTTGGAATGCTGGATTTGGAAGAGGTCGCCCTTGATGACGTTAGTCCAAAGAAGGTCGTCCTTGTCGATGCTAGGCTGGAGGAGGTCGCCCTTGATCTGGCTTGATTTTCCTTGAGAAGATCTCCATTTGATGCCTACACAACATTTCAAAATTAGAAACATGATTTTGCAATATATAACATAGATTAGATTAATTTTTAGGAAACTTCATAATAAATCCTTGAGTTATTATTTCCTAAAAAACGATTGAGCTATTAGAATTCAAAATTTGAAGGCTATGACGATCGACAATCAAAATCAAAACAATAAATCCATATCGCCATACCTCACTTGAGAGCTAACTCTAGAATGCAAAACAAGGAATTTGCCTAGGCAAAATTAATGTTTGAAGCCTTTTCCACGTGATCTTCAAGCGAACGTCCTTCCTATCAACTTCGTCACCCTTGGGGTCTTTGATGTGATCTTCAATATTTTTGGCAAGTTCGCCTTAACTCTAACTTCAAGCTCGCACTCCCCTTTGAAGATGTTTCGCACCACCTTTGCTTTCTCCAAATCGCATGTAAGAGATGATTGAATAATGATTTGAAAATGAAATTTTCACCCTCCCTTTATAAGCGCTCACCTCTCATTTACCTCTAGGCCGACTTTTACAAAATGAGGCAATTAAAAACCAATTTTAAATTAAAAAACAAAGGCCGACTTTTATAAATAATTGAAAATTAAAACCCAAGCGCCCCATTTTATTATTTAAAATAATAATTAATTAATTAAATGCCATCGTTTTTTTTTATTAATAAACTCGATTTTTAAAAGGCAAAAAATTAATTAATTAATGTTTTAGCGCAATTTTTAAATGCTACTTAATTGAATTTTCAAACTTATCGATTTTTAGCATTTAAAATAAATTCAAAAAATGTTTGTTAGCGCCGAATTTAGAAAAGGTAAAGACACAAACCATTATCGCCCTAGTCCCTGACTGAGGGACAGGAGCGAATTACCATTTTGATCTTGATTCTTGTGCCTTTGACGTTTGAAACCATCATCTCCATGTTGAAAGTGGCATGCTTACAAGGAACTTCGAACTTGAGTGACTTGATTTTGTAAATGAATGCCTTTTGTGACTAATATCGCCCTGGTCCCTTGGTGAGGGACAGGAGCGATCCTGATGTTTTCTCCTTGATCTTGCATCTTCGATTACCAATCCTCGTCATAAGGCAAACAACAACGTTGTTTCTTTCATTCTACACATACTTACTTGTCTTTTACAAGGCAAATTTGATATTTGAATGTTCATCGCCCTGGTCCCTTGGTGAGGGACAAGAGCGAACTTTGAATCCTAGCTCAAATTTGTCATTTTTTAACCTCAACTCCTTGTTCATCACCTTTCTAATGACGTTTTCAATCTTGTGTAACTTTGATTTGATGTGATCCTTTAGAAAGAATGATTGATTTTATGAATATCGCCCTGGTCCTTGACTGAAGGACAGGAGTGAACTTTCCTCTTTGCTCAAGTTGGTCACCTTTTGACGTTTGGTTCCTTGCTTATCATCTTCTCAAAGGCATTTTCGACCTTGTGCAACCTCGCCTTGACGTAGTTTTTTAAAGAAATGACCAGTCTAATGAATATCGCCCTGGTCCTTGACTGAAGGACAAGAGCGAACTTTGGTTTATGGTGCAAATCTTCCATCATATTGATATCAAATTGTCTTCAAGGCGTAGAATGATGTCCTTTATTCCTTCTTGAACATTTGAAACGAACGTGGCCTTCAAAGTTTAAGCATATTTGACTATTTCGCTCTGGTCCCTTGGAGAGGGACAGGAGCGAACTTCATTTTCTAGGCTCAATCACACTTTGCCCATGTTTAAAATTATCTTCAATAGACTTGTTGTGCCCCCTTTCACTCATCCTTGACATGTAATTTGCTTCATCTTGGCGAGAGATTTGTCTAAGGAAGAAATCGCTCTGGTCCCTGGGAGAGGGACAGGAGCGCCTAGGACAATATGGGCTTCACTTGGCGTTTTTGCAATCTTCAAATTATCTTCAACGGATTCGTTTCGCCTCCTTTGCTTGCCTCAAACTTAACACTTACTTGATCTTCGCCCAAAACCTGTCTTATAGGGAAAATCGCTCTGGTCCCTGAGAGAGGGACGAGAGCTATCACTTAAATTCGCCCTGGTCCCTGGCAGAGGGACAGGAGCGATTTTGCTTCTAGGGTCAATTTTCCTCATGATTGCGCTTTCAAGTTATATTCAACTGATAAAATATATCTCCTTTGATCTTCTCAATTCGCGAAATCGTTCAAATCTTTCAAGGACAAGGCAATTTTGAATTTCAAGCTCCGGTCCTTCAGTGAGGGACAGGAGCGATTTTTGTCTTCCAAGCCCAAATGCTTCACTTTTCACCATGAAATGTCTTTGCTAGGGAAGATATCATCCTGCTTCATGCTATGAATAAAAGTTAATGTCCAAACAAAGTCTAAAAATGTGCATATAAAGAAAATCGCTCTGGTCCTTCAGTGAGGGACAGGAGCGCTTCGCCTTGGTCCTCCTGGGAGGGACAGGAGCGAAATTTGACTTTTCGAACTCTCTATCAGGACAATTTTAATGGAATATAACATTTAAGTATAAGAAAGAAGAAAGACTTATACTTTAAGTTATATTCCATATATACTTTCAGGATGTTTGAGAGTGGTTTCAGACCTCCAGGAGTTATATTGCAAAATCTAGTTTTTGGAGGTTTTTTCAGTTTCCAGACTTAGTCAAATTTCAGGATCAGGACATTCCAGACTTAGCCAAATTTCAGGATCAGGACGTTCAGACTTAGCCAGATTTTCAGGACATTCCAGACTTAGCCAAATATCAGGATCAAGACATCACTCAAGTGGGACTTGCTTATCCATGTGATCACCTGGGCGACACTCAAAATGCAAAGGCTAACTAACAAAACCCTAAAAGACCTAAAGAACAAACCCTAAAAAGCAAAAAAAAACATGGGTCCCCATTTGCAATGGGGCGATGTGTGAAATGGTCACAACACTACCTAGTTTGGACAGTGATTCTAGTAATTTTGTAATCCATTTTTGCATTGTAAAGTTGATTAGTAGTACTAATAGCTATATACTTGGATTGTTGCTCTTTGTCCCACTGCATAAGTGGAAGAGGCTGGCTTGCCACCTTCTTATCTATTGTAACACTGTCCTCCCGCTGAAGAAGCGGTTGAGTTGATAGTAATCTCATTTTCAGTCCTCTCGTTGAATAAATGGTTGAGTTGATTGCTATTTCATTTCTAGTCCTGTTGCTGCATAAGCGGTCGAGTGATTGTTGTTCTTCAATTTGTAATCTTCCAATTGGTTGGTTGCACCACCATATTGTTGTAGAAGTTCTTACACCTGTTGGATAAGCGATAGGGGCCGGCTTGCCGCCCAATATTGTATTTGAGATTTCATTTCTAGCAGTTATTTGAGCTAACGATCCCCTTGACACCGTATGCTCTCACCCTCCCATACTGGGCTCTCGGTGATTAGAAAGTGAAAGGGTTACTTTCAGCATTTCCTTTCTGCCCAAGTTTGATTATTCTAACCTTAACAGGTGAATCTTGTTGTGTTAAAAATCAAAAAAAATTAAGGGGAATATTACATGTCCTTGGCTGCCATAGACTGATTTTTCATCATATGTAGATGAAATAGAATCAATTATCACTCTAGAAGAAGCATTAAGATTACCCAAAGAATCCATACAATTGTTGTCCATATCACTAGCATGTTCCATGCTTTTGAAATCTTCAAGGCTGAAGTGCACTTGCATACACTATGCTCCCCCATTTTGTACCCTTTCATTTCTTGAAGCTTTGTCTTCAACATATTCAGTCAAAGTATCATCATCATTATCTGATTTATTTTCCATTACTAACCAAACCCAAGATGTAGTATACAAAACAAACCAAACATTATCAAAATGCAAGATCTTTGTAGTAAGCAACCTCTTAATCTCTTTGTTCAACCTTTTAAAACAAAATGCTTCATAAGATCTTAACAATTGTCCTTCGACTGTAGATGATGTATGAATAACTGAAATGAAATCAAGAATATTCCATTTCACACACATGGACATATCATTTGTGGCTGGTCCATCAAGTGTGTAAACATTATCATCATTATTTTGAGCCTTCAAGGGGCTCTCAAAAGGAGGGCAGTCATAAACCCCAAGATGCAAACAAGACCAAACTGAATGCCTTAAATCATTCCTCCTTACTTCTTCACACAACTCAACATGCTCTTCTTGTGGACTTGCCTCAAGAAGTTCTTCCCTTGTATGCTCATCATCTACTCATTCTTCCCTTGGAAGAAATAAGGACCTAATGTATGACTCTCTTTGTCTTCTTGCATTATCCAGCTGATTGCATCTTTCCTTGACCTCTTGCAAGTGTTGTCTTGCTTGGGCAGCAAGCAGCCTGGGCTTCTTAGCTCTTAATGACCACCCATCAGACAACCCTTGTGTCCTTTTAACATCTTCCATAGTATGGTGAACAAAATCAAGTCCTTTGTGGTTTGAATCCACAATATATATCTCATGTGTAGCACTATCAAGTTGAGTACCATCATAGGAAGACTTAACAACATCATTACCTTCATGTGAAATGGACGATGCTGCACGATTAGAATTGTTGTTGCAAAAATCAGAATAGGTGTCAAACATTGGAGTCATGCTTTCAACACCTGTATTGGGTTGGTCCAAGATTGTAATCTCTTCCACTTTGTGATCAACATGCTAACTCAATGGTGTGCTATGTTTCTCCATATGATCCAAAGTTATTTCTTCTTTAGGACTCCCACATGATGACTGATTTTCACATTCATTGTGATCACTTGTAGGCTGCAAACTACAAACAAGTGATTCTTCTTCCTTTCCTTGTTCTTGCACATTAAACTCTTCACTTTCCCCAATGGCTTCTTTACTATCTTTTGAAATTTCTTTCATTTTTCGCTGCTGATATGGACTTGAAAACATCAAGTCATCTTCATCCTCATCTGGTATACCCAAGAATTGTGTGAAAGAAAGTGTGTCTTGAATCTTTTGAGGAAGAGACCGATACTGGTCAGAGCTGGCCATAATTGCTTTATTTGTTGGCAAGGCATGAGGAGTCTTAGTTGTTCTTGTAGATGGAAATGAACCACTAGTGTGCCTAATTTTCCTTGAAAGGGAATCTTCAACATGCTGCAATTTACGAATGATCTTGTGTTGTGTTTGTTCAAATTCTATCACTGCTTGTTTATTGCTAAACCACCCCACCATGATGACCTAATTTGCTATCCCAACTGGAAACCAATCCAAACGGAAGTACACACAACTTTGAATTCGCCTAACAAGCTGGCAAGATCCAGGCTCTGATACCACTGAAAGATCCCCAAACCAATTTTAACCGAATCTGGTCCAATCTCTGAGGTTATTTGCTATGGTTTGTTTGCTGATCAAGTCTTTGGCCAGCGTATGATGAAAAAGGTTTGACTGGTTTTCTTGTTTTTGTTTGGTTTTTTGAGTGTTTTTGAAAGATTCTTGAATGCTAAATGAAGCTAACTGCTGATACAAAATAAAATAATGCATAACACATGAAGAAGATAAATAAGATAACTTTTTTTCACTTAAAAAGACTGGTGTACATACCATTAACTAAGCATATAGGTCTGATACAAACTTCCAACGGATGGAATATAAAAATCAGCTCTAATATTAGCTACAAACCCCAAATACAACCTAGGGTTTGATGCCCTTCTTTCCAATATGGAGCAACTTGCTGAAAATAAGTTGGAAATGAGTGGTATTGACCTCTAGAAGGTCTGTCCTGCAATTAATTGAAGAAAATCTGCCCTCAAACTGATAAATCTGCACTCAAAACCCCAACTAAGGCTACCAACTACACACTGAAGCTGGATCCTGATGAAACCTGTCACCAAGAGAGATGGGTTTTCGTCCAAATCTCCAAATTCTCCCAGAAGTTTGCGTTCCTGGAAGCTCCAAGTTGCTCAAACCCTCAAGCTTGAGGCTGTTCTAAAAATTGAAGACATAAGAATGAATCCAAAAGATAGACAAAATGCCTTTTTATCCTCTCCAAGAAAGTTTGATCTATTTTGGGGTTACTATTTGGCCTAAAAAATCATAAAATAACATTGAGGATCTAATTCCTCATTGTGAACTTGGCCCCCTTTCGAAAACAACTTAAGTTACTAGGATGGGGGAACTTTTCACAATTCCTCTTATGTTTCTCTGTTACTATTCACTTTTTACTATTCCCTTAAGGCCAACTTTAACATTTCAATTTTAATCATGGATTCAACCCCAAAACTCTAATCTGAAAGGCCCGTAAAGCTCTCTATTGAGCTCCACAACCCTCGATTGGGTCCCCAAACCACACTACTGACCTACGGGACCCTAATAGTAGACCAATCCCCACTAAAGTCTAAGATGCCTAAGGAAGGGACATTACAATGTATATATGTGTTTTAATTGCTGAGTTTTCTAAGCCTGGCAGCCAAGACTTGAGAGTCTAAGTAAACATGTGAATCTCATATGTCAGACATCTCGGTTGTCAGACAGGGTAAGGTCTGCAAATAAAACAAGAATTCAACTCAAAAATTTCAAAACAAGCATCAAAAAAATATTTTTCTAGCATTCATGTGCTCTTATCAATGCATTTTCACAATCAAGAAGTAAAAAGCAAACTGTTGAGAGTCTGGCTGGGTGAAAATTTAGCAACTTCTTTCTTGATTTGGATTTGGTGGAAAACCAAAGCTAAAAATTGGCAAAGCTTGGAAATAAATAAGTTATATATAGAAAATCTTATTTATTTCCAAGTTTTGCCAAATTCTAGCTTTGGTTTTCCACCAAATCGAAATCAAGAAAGAAGTTGCTAAATTTTCACCCAGTCAGACTCTCAACAATCTGATTTTTACATCTTGATTGTGAAAACGCATTAATAAGAGCACATGAATGCTAGAATTAGCACTAACTTTATGATGACAAAAAATGAAATTTTCATGTTTCAACCCAATGGAATGTAAAATTGCATAAATCTCCTACAACAAATCTACAAATAAACTATGTTTCGTAGTGTCTCAAGACAGGGGGCTGTAGGGATGAGTTTTCGAAATGAGGGGGCCAAGGGCCTAGATTTGGGAATAGTAGAGTTGATGTGTTTTTTAGGCACATGCGAACACAAAATAAAATACCAAGGTATCTTATCCTCTCTTGAAAAAAGTCTCTCAAATGTTGAAGATTCGCATAAGGATCACTTGAGATAACTCCAAGTTTCTTCAATGTCCGGTCACAACGCGTGGATAAGCTCAATGGTTTGATGTGATAATGCTGGAATCACAAGGGGACTTACATTGAATACTTGAATTGCGGGAACTTAGATTCTATCTACTTGCGTGGAGAAATAAAAAACAAGGCAAAAGACATAAGGTTTAGGCAGACTACGCTACTCTTAGGAATGTAAGAAAAGAGTGAATGATTCGATGGAATCCTATTGGGCAAGGTATCACCATCAAACCGAACAATTTGACACAAGCTCAGTGCAATCTTCTAAGGTGCAATTCAAAGATGTTCAATTCATTATCATCAAACATTGATTACCATTCAAGTTAATGCATAAACAATGGGCGTCTAACAATTGAAGTTAAGCTCATATAATTCCAATTGACCACACAAGGCACACTTACAATCAGCAAGAGGCTAGTGGTATGGACTAAATAAATTCCACATAAATACATTCAAGAATTTCCTACATTCAATCTAATCAACATGAAAGTAATGAGAAGTAGAAACCATGGGACTTGTTGAAATAACACATTTCACCATAACTTCAATGAAAAGAGTATCTCCATTTACAAGTCTTAACAACAATTCCTCCTCCTCCTATTCTTATCTAACTTCCAACTACTATTAATCTCCTATTTTCTATTCTTCTCCTATTCACTAATTCTCTGCTACTAACTATTCTCTATTCACTATCAACTATTAACCTCTATCAATGAAGAGCTTGAGCTTTATATAGAGAGCTCATTATAATGAGTGGCCTGGATTGTTTCAGATCAATGGCCAAGATTTTACAATGAAACCCTAATTAGGGTTTGTTACAACCAACTATATTCTAGCCAATGAAATAATTACAATATTTTGACACATGTTATCTCTGGAGCATTTGACCAATAAATAGTGGGGGTAGGTACATTGGAGTTTATGCCCCCATGGGTGAGCTTGGTTCATTAAATCGAGACATGTTGCTGTAGGTGTTGCCGGGAATAATCATTATGTTATGTTGTCATATTATGTTTATGTTGTCGTCGGTAATAATGAGCTACGGCGGTCAGTTAGTTAGTCGACGGGTAGGTAGTTGGAGTCGCGACGGTTGTGTCGTACTATTGTGACGTTTTCACACATCGCCCCATTGCAAATGGGGACCCATGTTTTTTTTGCTTTTTAGGGTTTGTTTTTTGGTCTTCTAGGGTTTTGTTAGTTAAGCCTTTGCATTTTGAGTGTTGTAGGGGAGATCAATAGGATAGCAAGCCCGGCTTGAGTGAAGTCCTGATCCTGAAATTTGGCTAAGTCTGAAAGTCCTAATCCTGAAATTTGGCTAAGTCTGGAATGTCCTGATCCTGAAATTTGACTAAGTCTGGAAACTGAAAAACCTCAAAAAACTAGATTTTGCAATATAACTCCTGGAGGTCTGAAACCACTCTCAAACATCCTGAAAGTATATATGGAATATAACTTAAAGTATAAGTGAATTACATTAAAATTGTCCTGATAGAGAGTTCGAAAAGTCAAATTTCGCTCCTGACCTTCACTGAGGGTCCACAACGAAAAGCGCTCATGTCCCTCTCCAAGGGTCCAAGGCGAATCGCTCCTGTCCCTCACCAAGGGACCAGAGCGATTTTATTCATATGCACATTTTTAGACCTTGTTTGGACTCGAACTTTTATTCATGGCGTGTAAAGAGGTGATATTTTCCTCAGCGAAGGAAATTTGAAGTGAAAAGTAAAAAGATTTGGCCCTGAGAGCAAAAATCGCTCCTGTCCCTCACTGAAGGACCGGAGCTTGAAATCCAAAATTGCCTTGTCCTTGAAAGATTTGAACGATTTCGCGATTTGAGAAGAACGAGGGGGGTACATTTTACTCATTGAATATAATTTGGTTGCACCTCGAAGGAGAAAATTGGCCCTAGAAGCAAAATCGCTCCTATCCCTCTCCCAGGGACCAGAGCGAAGTTATTAACAAGTTGATATTTTTGCCATGCCTAGACGCCAATATCCTCCAAATTGCATTAAATGCTAGATTCGCTAAAAAAAAAAAACTTGAAATATTTAATTAAGATGGCATTTAACAATAACGCATGGGCATTTAATTAATTAATTTAGCCTTTTAAAAAATCGAAATTATTAATTACAAAGGCATTTAAATTAATTAATTATTAAATTAAATAAAAAGAAAGAGCGCTTGGGGTATTATTTAATGTTTTTTATAAAGTCGGCCTCCTTTTTATTTAAAATTTTGTTTATTATTAGCCTTATTTGCAAGGTCAGCCTCATGGGTAAGTGGAAGGTGAGCGCTCTATATATTGGAGGTGTTTTTTTAATTCAAATCATTCATTCATCCATTATTCCAAGTGCGATTTGGAGAAGAACAACAAGGTGCGAAATTCATCTTGAAGGCTATTGGAGAGGCGTATTTCTTGCTAGTTTGGAGGATAATTTCCAGATTTTTGAAGACATTTGAAGGCGAATTTCCAGATTTTTGAAGAGGAAGGTGGAGTTCTTTTCCAAGCTAAAGGAGGTGCATTTTATCCAAGGGAGGTCTTGATCTACATTTTGCCTAGCAAATTCTCCTATTTTTGCATCTTTTTTTAGAATTAATTCCCAAGTGGAGGTATGGCGTAATCACCTTGGCACCATTTTTGAAGATTTAAATTTTTCTTTGAAAATCCTAAATTAGGAAATGATAACTCAAGATTTATCATGAAGTTTCCTAAATTAAAATCTTGAATCTTCCTTTTAAAGTTTAATTTTTAGATTTCAAGATATGTTACTAATTTTGAAATGTTGTGTAGGTATCAAGATGGCGACTCCCAAACTCGAAGGATCTACAAGTCGGAAGGCTCTCATCAAGGACGATCAAGCAAGGACAAGGACGATCAAGCGAGGACAAGGACGACCTTCTTCGACCCAGCATCATCAAGATAAGGGCGACCTCTTCCAATCCAGCATTCCAAGGCGAGGTACATCAATCATCCTGCACATCAAGGACACAAGAAGTTAGAACAAGGGTTCGTTGAAGAAGCAGATAGTACCAGATGAATTAATTAAAGCTAGCTTCTCAACAACATCAAGTTGAATATTTACCAAGTTACAAGTGTCAGACGAGGTGGCATCCTAGTCATCACTCCTCCAGTCGAATTGGTCCACCTCAACAATGTCCAGATTCAATGTACCTAACTCAGGGAAGGTGGCACAAACTCCGATGTACCTACCCCGGATATCCATTGGTGGAATTTTCTGGAGAGGACATGTGTCCAAGCAATACAATTTTATCATTGGTCAAGCATTAAATGTTATGTAATGGTTGTAACAAACCCTAATTAGGGTTTTCATTGTAAAATCTTGGCCATTGATCTCGAATTGATCTAAGCCATTGAATTGTA
The DNA here is from genome assembly GCF_030272615.1 of Cryptomeria japonica. Classification (NCBI taxonomy): domain Eukaryota; kingdom Viridiplantae; phylum Streptophyta; class Pinopsida; order Cupressales; family Cupressaceae; genus Cryptomeria; species Cryptomeria japonica. The sequence goes on from NC_081414.1 coordinate 500,762,194, forward strand.
TTGAGGGCACTATATAAGCCCTGGCATTTCATTTGTGAAGGCTAATTAGCAATAGTTAGATAATAGTTAGAGAGTTAAAAATAGTTAGAAGATAGAAATAGAATAGCAATTAGAGTAGAGTAGAGAGAGAAGGCAAAGATTGTTGCCAAGAGGTTGTTGTAAAAGACTTGTAACTTCATTGAAGAAATGGTGAAATTTATGGGTCGATTCGACAATTTGCATGGTCTTTATACTTCTCGTATTTGATTTCATGTTATTAGATGAGTGGAAGAAATGTGCTTGATTGACGGTGGAATTCGTACATCCATACTACTAGCAGTTTGTTGATTGCAGACTTGCCTTGCGTAGTCAACTGGAATTATTCAGCTTAAGCTTAACTTCAATTGTCGCTTCTTCATTGATATGCATCAACCTGATGGTGTCTATGCCTGCGGTGATGATTTGAACATCATAAAGATTCCCTTAGAAGATCGCACTAGCCTTGTGGAGATGGTCCATTGATGTCAAAACAAGACCTAGTTAGAGTTTCATCAAAAAATCAAATCATTGCTCCTACATTCTTAGTATTAGGATTAGATCTTCTCTTCGCCCTCATCCTTTTCCCATTTTTTCAAATCTAAGCCAGTAAGAGCCGGTGTTCCAGCAAAGCAGATCGGAAGTTCAATCATCAAATGTAAGTCCCCTTGTGATTCCAGCAAATCACATCATACCACTGGAGCTTATCCACACGTAGAGACCCCTTACAGCACTGCCGTACATGTGAAACCATTTGGTCTGCCAACGGAGTGACAGACCAGAATGACTGGGTACAACAGTTCCCAGCCACGTTACGTGGAGTCGCCATAGATTGGTACTCCAATGTAGATAAGCAAAAAGTGGCCACATGGGCTAACCTACAGAAGGAATTCACGGAGGAGTTTCGGTTGCTCCGTGATGACAACGAAATTGTAACAGAGATATACAGTACCAAGCAAGGTACTAAGGAGACAGTACGGGCATACAACAAGAGACTAAAGGAATTGTTGGGTAAAATGGAGAGCCAGCCGGCCGAGGGCTTAAAAAAACGATGGTTTGTGGAAGGATTGAAATCCTCCCTACGGAAAAAAATGAAGATTGTACCCCCGACGTCATATGACGACGCCTATAACAGGGCGATGGATCTAGAAAGGGAATACAAAACATCAAGGAAGAAGAAAAGTAATAAATATTCATCCGACGATGATGAAGATTCTGACGGAGAGAGCAGTAGCGGTGGCGAATCGAGTAAAAAGGTACACACGCTCCAGAAGGACATGGAACGAATGCTGAAAGAATTCAAAGCCATGAAAGGGAGTACAAGTAAGACGGAAGAAAATGAAGTGTGGTGTACAGACTGTAGGAGTGACGGACACACAAAGGGTACTTGCCCGAAGAAGGCATTCTGTGAGATTTGCCAAGTGATGGGACACTCCACCAAGGAGTGCCCATACAACATGAAAACCCGAAGCACGAACCAGGTGTTGTTCACGGAGCAGGCCACAACATCCGCACCAGCGGGTACGGGCCAGCAGACTAACACAACGGCATCATCTGGAGGATACCAAGATAACAGATGCGGCGGCGGAAGGAATAGCAACAATAACAATAACGGAAGCCGTATCCAGTATGACGCCAAGGGCTGGCCAATTATCCAATGTAGGGCCTGTAATCAGTGGGGGCACTTCGCCCGTGATTGCACGAAGGAAGCCACCCCTCAGCACCTCTGTCGTTGGTGTGGGCCAGGCGACCATGAGGACGCAAATTGCCCACAGGCAGGGGTTAATCTCCTCAACATTGAGAAGGCTGAGAAGACTGGTGAGAAAGAAGTACTGGCGATCACCCGCGCCCAGACGAAAAAAGCCACTTATCCCGACCCCCGTACGAAGGAGAGATTACGGGAGGCAAAGGCCAATATTGAACGTGAGATGACGACCGAACGACGGGACAACGAAGTGGCGAGTACATCATCCCGTACGGAAGCGGAAAATAACATCAATGGGCAAATCTTGCAGATAGAGGTGCCGATAAAGGTAAAAGACCTTCTAGACTCTATGCCACAATTGAGGACTGCCATCCTCACCAATGTGCAAAGCACCGCAGTGTCGAGTGCACCACACGTAGGGGTTCCCGCCACTGCATTATCGAGTGCACCACAGGTAGGGGTTCCCGCCACCGCATCGTCGAGTGCACCACAGGTACGGGTTCCCGCCACCGCATCGTTGAGTGCACCACAGGTACGGGTTCCCGCCACCGCTTCGAAGAGTACACCACAGGTGGAGGTTTCCGTCAGCCCTTCGACTGACCCGATGTTACTAGCCTTGAGCAGTGGTAGACACCCAGCTGTGGTAGAAATGGGTATCCGTGGGACCATTCTGAAGGACACCATTGTGGACGGGGGATCTGGGGTGAATGTACTACCAGAAGAAACATGGAAGCGGCTGGGGAAGCCCACCCTGTGGCCACCCACATTCAGCCTGGTGGGAGCGGACCAACACAGCATTAAGCCACTCGGCCTGTTGATGGCCCAGCAAGTGACAATTGGTACGCAACCATTCTTGTTAGATTTCGTGGTTATTCCCTCGAAGAAGAAAGGCTATGACGCCATCCTGGGCAGAGCGTGGTTGATCAACGCGAGGGTAAACCACAACTGGAAGAAAAATACACTTTCCATGGAGAAGGGAGGGCGGAAATATACCATTGACCTACACACCCAAGATGTCGGCGAAGAGCTCGCCTCTTCCGACTCGGACTCAGAGGACTCTAATAAAGGGGAAGGGGGTCCCAATGAAAGCAAGGGCAAGAACGCGATGGAGCCGAACAATGAAGGGGTGCTCGAATTGGAGGGATGTTCTGAAGATGAGGTATGCTCACTTAACGGGCTCTTCCACTGGCAAATGGAGGATTACGAAATGTTCCAAAGCTACAGGCTCGAAGTAGAAGAACCAGAGCAACCAACAGAGGTGTACTTGCCGGAATACAAAGAATATTGGAAGGGAGACGCCCCAAACCCTGGTGACGTAAAAAATGTTGTGCGCCATGGACTTTCGTATGGTTCTGAGGGTTGTAAATTGGTGTTGGCGGCGGGGGCGCTGCCCCTCGACCCCGTTGGGGTGCTGCCCCTCGACCTCGCTGGGGGCGTTGCCCCCAGACCCCCAGTTTATTTTGAGCTACAGAAGGCCACGGGAAGTGTTGTGGTTGTCCGTATTGTGAGAAAGACGCCTGCAGCTAAGCATTGGCGGGGAAGCCATAAGCCGTAGAGGGAGACGGATTTGGAGGTTGCGAACAAACAGAGTTTGAGGGAAGGCATTGCAGGTCCGCGCAGTTGTATGACACCAGGGAGTTATTCAGTTCAGTTTTTAGCCTTTGGGGAGTGTGATGGAGGATTTGAGGTGTCTCCTAGCCTTTGTGCCAGCGGGTTGTGGCCACCTCCAGGTAGGATAGGTACGCTTTGAGGAACTCGGAGTATGTCTCGGCTGGACGTGAGGTTGCCTTGGTGGATGCACAGAGGGCTTGGGAGGAGCTGACCACCAGGTTGGAGGCAATAGTCAAATGAGACTTAGTTCAGCGTACCCAGGAGTTGGATGCCGTAAGAGCAGCATGGGTGGCTATCGAGGACAAATTGGCTAGGGAGACAGTATCATTTGAGTAGCAGTTGGTGGAACCTGAGACTGAAAAACATGTTTTGCAGACAAGTTTGGGTTAGGCACAGGAGGACTATGATGGCAAAGGAAGCAATATTGGTGAAATCCGCACTTGAGCATCGGATGGTAGCAGAAAAGGGTCTTCAGGCGAGGACGCAGGAAGTGTATAAGATCCGGGCCCGACTGGCGTCAGTAGTTTCTGCCGTTCATCTCTATTTTGTATTAAGTCGTCGGAGTCGACTTCTTTTCTTGGGGGGGATGATGTTGCCAGGAATAATCATTATGTTATGTTGTCATATTATGTTTATGTTGTCGTCGGTAATAATGAGTTACGGCGGTCAGTTAGTTAGCCGACGGGTAGGTAGTTGGAGTCGCGACGGTTGTGTTGTACCCCTTCGGGTATTATATATTGTGTACCTTTTCTTCGAAGTAGGATCATGTTAGTCGTGTCAGATGTAATGTTATAAGCACTTATTGTACATGGACTGTGAAATTAATACAGAGGCTGGTTATTTAATATATTTCCATTATGTTCTGTGCATTTATGTTCTGCATTTAACCGTTTACCCGAGAGGGTAAACAATAGGACTTCCTCTGATTGGTGGAGCAGTGACTGGGATGACACCTCAATTTGCACCTGTAAACCTCATTCATCATCATGAATGAATATTGAGCAATATCTCTTGATACTCAACATTATTCACTTACTCAAAGCTTGGTGTGATGATGATGAAGCTTGACCTTCTACCTTTGCTTGCCTATCTTGTCTTGAGGTAGTTGTGTGATTTCTCCTTTGCACTTTGAGATTTTGTCATCTTTATGTCATCATGATGAGGTGAGAGTTCTTGAATACCATGAGATCCTTCCTTCCTTGATACCCTTGTGCTTGCTGATGAAGTTTTCCATTTGAAGTTGTATAGTGGTGTAGGTCTTGCGGTCTTCCTCCTTATTCTTTCAGGGTGTTGCTTTGCAATTTGTATCATCATCCTCTCATCTGCAAAACAGAACAAAACAAACATGATAACAATACACACATGATATATAACCTTTACACATTCTTCGAATTTGATATGATTTCTGATTTTTTATGTGTTGCAGGTCTGATGAGTGCATTTAGACAGAACTTTGCTCCTAGGAAGGATCAAAGGAAGTCGCTTCAATGTGAGAGCAATGGAAATCAAGTTTGCTCCTGACGAGGAGCAAAGGAAGTTCAACATCCTTCCATCACTTCTTCATCAATTGATCTCTTTTAATGAGCAAAAAGTAAATTCGCTCCTCAAAGTGGCAAAGGAAGTAAAGTTCACCCCAACATCAAGGCAATGGAAGAGAATTTCGCTTCGGATGATGAGCAATGACATGAAACTCAAATTTGTTTAGTTAGATTTTATCCATTTCACCTTCTTATGCCTCAAGTTTATCATCTCTCCTATGTGAAATGCTCCAAATGATCATCAAAATGCTTAAGGAAGGTTTTCGCTCTCAAGGAGGAGCAAAGGAAGGTGATTTTGCTCTACTCAAGGAGCAATGGAAGCATAATTCGCTCCTAGAGAGGAGCAAAGGAAATTTTTTGATACAACCAAATTTTCATCCTCCTCCTCCATTCCACCAATTCATTTCCTTAAGATTTTTATCCTCATGTGCAAAACCATTAAATCACCTTCATCAAATGCTTTGAGGATGATTTTGGGGCAATAGAAGTGAAATTCACTCCTGGAGGGGAGCAATGGAAGAAAATTTCGCTCCAAGGAGAAGGCAATGGAAATGACTTCAAATTTGCTCTTAATCACTTCATGTTTGAGTAATTTGCCATCTATGCACGTGAAGGAGTCAATTCAACCTTGAAGAAGGCTTTGAGATCAATTTCACTCCCAATCTCAAGCAAAGGAAGGCATTTTCACTCTAGATGAGGAGCAATGGAACTAAAAATCGATCCAATCAGGGGGCAAAAGAAGTCATTGCAAGTTGGATACTTAGCTCAATTTCATCCTCTTACTTTCATTCATCAACTCAAACATTAAGTTTTTTAGCCATTCATGCGTGAAAATGTGTCAAATTGACCTCAAGGAAGACCTTAGAAGGAATTTTGCTCCTAAACCAGGGCAATGGAAGTGAAATTCGCTCCTAAACCAGGGCAATGGAAGTGAAATTCGCTCCCACTGAGGAGCAATGGAAGCAAATTTCACTCCAAATGAGGAGAAATGGAAATAGCCTCCAATTTGACATGAACTCATTTTCGCTCATTTACCTTCATTCCCTCAACTCAAATGCATCAAATCATGCTCATGTGAGGCTCTAGAAGCTAATTCGCTCTCATGAGAGAGCAAAGGAAGAAGATTTTGCTCCAGATGAGGAGCAATGAGGAAGTGACCTTCAAACTCATCCTCTAGCTCTGTCTTATCAACTCATTGTCTTTTCATCAACTTAGACTTTATGATTTTGCCCTCCTAGTGTGCCCTCCTAGTGTGTAGATGTGTCAAATTAACCTCAAGGAAGGCTCTTGAATCAATTTCGCTCCTAAACCAAGGCAATGGAAGTGAAATTCACTCCAGATGAGGAGCAATGGAAATAAACTCAAATTCGCCCTTCTAACTTTTTTCATCAACTCATACCTTGGTGTTTAGTCTTCATGCACAAAAGGCATCAAATTACTCCAAATGAATGCATTGAAGAGGACCTTGCTCCTAACTAAGGGCAAAGGAAGAGCAATTCACTCCTGGAGTGGAGCAATGGAAGTGAAATTCACTCCTAGAGAGGAGCAATGGAAGTCACTCAAATTTGCCATCTTCCCTCCATTTCTTAGTCAAAATCGTGATGAGCTTGATGAAGTTGATCCTTTTAATGATCAAAACAAGGTTGCTTTAGTTAAAATTCATCAAATTGCCCCTAAATATGCACAATATGCAAAATCGCTCCAAGGTGAGGGCAAAGGAAGAGGATTTCGCTCCTGAGAGAGAGGAATGGAAATAGCCCCCACACTTAGCCCATTTCAAGGTTGTTGATCAAAGATTGCATTCATTGTTCGAGCCAAGACATCTCATGATGGCTAGAGGTAAATTTTAGATGATTTGGAAGGCTTGGAGAGGGATTTTGCTCCTAAAGGGGAGCAATGGAAATAAAATTCGCTCCAAGACTGGAGCAAAGGAAGTGAATTTGGCTCCTAGGGAGGAGCAATGGAAATTCTTGGATACTTAGTTAAATTTTGCTCCCGTATCTCACCTCTCACTGAAGTACAATTGGGTCACTTGGATGATGAAGGAAACACCTGCATATTTAGCTAGACTTGATCTAAGGGATTCCTCCATCAAATTCTCTTCTATCTCTTGCTTATGCCAAGTTAATGAGCAAGGTCAGTCAACCTAGGAAGTTCGCTCCTCAAAGGAGCAAAGAAAGTTTATCAATCTTAATCTCATCTTCCTCATGCTACCTTCCTCTAGAAAAAGTCCAATCACTCCACTTTGATGGCCAAGGAAGAAATTTGCTCCAATGCCAGGGCAAAGGAAGTTCGCTGCAAAGCATGAGCAATGGAAGTTTTCCCATACTTAGACAGATTTCGCCCTATGTGACCCTCTTGACTTGACTTCTCATCTCACATCACTTCATTTCACCCCACTGGAAGGGCTATCCTCCTGACTCCTAGCCTCTTGACCAACTATACCTCTCCTATGCAAAGGTTAATAGCAAAAGACTCTAATTACTACCCTAGAAAGCAGAAAAAAGTGGGGGTCCCCATTTGCAATGGGGCGATGTGTGAAGACATCACAACAAGTAGCAGTGGGGATACAGAGATGAAGGTTCTTCTCTCTCTAGTTCAACAAGACTTTAATCAGTGAACATTACATCCACATCATCAATAATGCAAATCGAAAATGGATCAATGTTATCCAATCAATGGCATCATGAAAGGACCCTCCACCTTTTTAGTTTGAAGACATATGTCATACTAGATAAAGAGAAGATCATTAAGGCAATCTTAGGTCAACCTATTTCTCTTCTTGATTTGAATGCTCTCGCATAGGATCACATCATGCTCACACCCACAGCACTACAAAGCTAGGACAATAAATAGATAGTTAAGCTCTAAGATTGGTATTGCAACACCATAAATCTACAAATAAACTATATTCCATGGAGTCTCGAGACAGGGGGACACAAAGATGAGTTTTGGGATGGGGGGACCAAGGGCCTAGATTTGGGGATGGTGGGAAGAGAGGATACAGGGTCGGAGGCTCCAACAAGGTCAAGGGGTAGCACCACTCGCAAGGATTTGGAAGCAACACCCTAGCTGAATTGAGAGCCACCAAACCCAAATTAAGGCCTTTGAAACCACACAAATCTTCATGGAACACCATTTTCACAATTCTAACACTAAGTTTTCTACTCTTGCACTTCCTAATGTCACACCCAATTGATTAAGACATGGCTAATGCTCTCACTCTTGTTGTTGCACACACCTTTTCTATCCTAATACTATCTCTTGTAGATTGTTGTTGCAACTTGTGTCCATGTTCAATCTTGTTGAAACTTGATATTGATTTGGTTTGAGGCTAGGATATTGATTTGGTGTGAGGCTAGGATCTTAATCTATTGTTTTGGGTTCTTAGGATGTGGGTGAGGTCAATAAACCATAATTTGCAGACTCTGACTCGGAGGGTACTTAGCAAGCCCAAAATTTTTGAATTGGCAAAAACTCAACGACATAGAAAGTACTAAAAATTAAAATTTCTTAAAGAAACATACTTTTTTGCAAAACTAAATTACAAAAGGTATTACATTAAAAATTGACATGTTGGAACAAAAATGCATGGTTTTGTAGCAAAAACATGTGAAAAACATAATTTAACCAGTGTTTTACCCACGCGGGCATTTTTACCCACATTTTTCCTATGTCTATAAAAACTTGAGTTAAACTTGTAAAAACTCACCCAGCAAAAAAAAAAATAGAGTCCTTGGCAACTTCAAGAGTACTCGCAGAGTTTGCAAATTGTACAATGAACCATTAGGGTTAGGGTTAGTAGCTTGAATTAAAAAAAATATTGATTTTCTTTAAAAAAAATCATTTTTTAGCTAATTGATGCAAGGGATGGCTGGGAGAATCTAGTGTACTTCAGAGATGTTGACAAGTCCCCTAAGGATCCACAAGAGGTCTTGATGGTTCCCTAAAGTCTCCAAATCATTGGGATGCCATAGAAACATCTCCTCTAAGGAAACATCCCCTATCTACAAGCAATGGTTGTGGCATACCAAGAGGATGTTTCCTCAAAGATGTCCCTCTCCCAAAAATGGCAAATGCCACATCTCCATGGAACATTGCAAATAGAACATTTTTTTTAAAAAGCACAAAAGTCAAAAACTTATAACTATCAAGTTCATAGTATTAATCTAAATATTAAAATTGCATTTGGTAAACAAGTGTGATTTAAGCACTTCTTTTTAACCTAGTTGTCAATATTCCTTACTTTGAATGGCTAAAAGTGAAGAAAAGCAATCAACTCCCTTCTACACCAACTCATCTAGAATTGTGTCTTTGGGGCCTTTGTCTACTGTCATTCTCTCTATGCATGTAATAAGACCTCCCATGACCTCTTCAACCTTAAACATGTCAAAGAAGTAAAAAATTTTAATTCTAGTAGTACATCATGGCATTTATTGGCTAATGGAGTTGGTTTGTCTATCTATGACCGATGATTTCATTTTATTTTTCTTACCACCATAATAATGCAAAATGGCCCCTATCCATGGCCTGGTACAGATACCCCTTGGCATGCCATCCCATCAACCAAATGCAAACCTTGACCAAAGGCTTTGTCAGCTGAAGTTTTGAAAATTGAATTTTTAAATCCTAGAAAATTAAAGTTCAAATTAATAGAATTTTTTTAAATAACAAAGAAAACAAATTCAAATTTCCATATAAAACATAAGTTTCTAATTGTTACTTACCTTGACTATCTCCTCTACATTCTTGAAGAATACCTCAGTAAAAATAGTCTTTGTGGCCTTTTCTACATATGTTTTTTGGAATATGGAGAATCCATCCAAGCATTACTCACCAACATCTACTTGAGAGAATGTATTGACCCTACAATGCTTAGCAAAGTAATGAAGTTTGTGGAAAACTTTGTCACCCTAGATCGTACAAGCTCCTTGCCTTACATGTCCTCTCTCATCAAACTAAAGACCCAAGTATGCTTGCAAATAAATTTGGTAGTGTGTCTAGCATCTTCGACGACACTTTTGGTCCATCTAATTTTCCCTATGTGCTCAGGTAGTAAATCCAAGCAATGGGCAGCATAAAACTCCAAAAGATGGTGGGGATGGTTCTCTTAAAGAAGTCTCCATGTAGCTACATATGTTGTCTTCTCTATTATAATTTGGTCAATATTTCCAGTCCAGCCTCTTAGATTAACCCCTTCAACAAATTGCATCAAGACTTGGCATTCTTGAATTCATGTGAGGTATCTATAGACTTCAACAACACTAATGTGCAACTCAAAGCCATTAAATGTTTATCAACATCATGTTCCTACCATTTGTCCAACCATCTACTAAAACGTTGTAGCCCTTTTTCTACAATACTTTCCTCTAATCATCTACTAATATAAATTTTTATGGCGTTTCTCTATCAATGGGACACTTAGTAAAATCCTTAGCAGTTGTTGTCTTAAACCTTGCAGCAACAATTATTAAGTCATGCCAACCCTTCCCAATGTGGGTTGTTTGCCACAATAAATGTTATATTATTGTAGTGCCAAAAAATGGCCACTACCGTCCTCGACTCATGATGTTTCTCCCAATTCCAAGCGGTACCTTCAAGTGAAGGTTGTGCCCCCAAAACATTGTGAGGAAGTAAGAAATTTAGTGAAGGAATGTCGAATATATGGCTCAATAAAATAATTTCCAAATGATTTGGGGGTGTTTGTGGAATTCGTCAGTGATGCCACTGCTTCTCTTTGTCCTCTTCCTTCTTGTTTTCATCTCCCAATCACTTGAAAGTAGCACATTCATTTATTTTCTCACTTCTACCAGCACTTAAAGACAGCTTGACATCCCAGCTAGCAATCCATATAAGGTGCAATCATAATCTATCGATACCTCCTATCATACTATACCAAAAAAGATTGTAGGACACCATGCATGTTACATCCCACTTGTGCCCTAGATGTTTTATGCTATTTTTATGCTTTGAGATTTGTGCCCAGTATAATAGAAGGATGAATTGCGACATATATGTTGCTGATTGAGTATTAATCATGATGGAATATGATATGTTTGCTTTTGTCATCAATTAGTGAAATGAAAAAGATATATCAGGATTTCAGACTAACTACTTGTAGGTGACCTAGTGTGTGCAGGGATCGTTGTCCACCGAGAAGGGAGGGGAAGTATCAACAGGTCGGGACATAACGAAAGAAGAACTCAATGCCATATGTAACCCTATTTGAAAGTGAGACATGTTTAGTCGTGTAACCTCATTATCGACAGTCAATGTGAGTCAGGTAACCCTGTTTGGCTAGTTTAGAGGATTAGGGTTTAACTGTTCTAGTCTTAGAGTTGGTTTTGTTTTCTTGCAACCAAACCAAATGAGATCCAAATCTCTACTTTTTATGTTCCTATAATTATGGAACTTTTTGAAGCTAATTATTTTTTATTATTATCTAAAGTCACAATTTGCGAATATGTATAAATATATATAAGCACATATACGTATGTATTCAAGACATTAATGAGAACATAAGTATACGTGCTTGTATAGACATGTATACATATGTGCGTGCTTGTATAGACATGTATGTATATGTATATGTATGTATGTATATGTATATGTATATACATATACATATACATACATACATATATATATATATATATATGTTAATACTCTTGCAAGTAAAAATTATTTTAAGATCTTATTTTTACCAAGTTTTGATATGGCCATTGTGCGAAACCATATTGGCAGGTGTTATGTATAAATACATGAGAATAATGCTTATATTAAGCACCGCTTGGCATTCATAATCAGCAGGTTTGGTTTGAATGGAGTTAGTTTGTCCATCTATGACCAATGATTTCATTTTATTTTTCTTACCACCATAATAATGCAAAATGGCCCCTATACATGGCCTGGTAGAGATACCCCTTGGCATGCCATCCCATCAACCAAATGCAAACCTTGATCAAATGCTTTGTCAAATGAAATATTGAAAATTAAATTTTGAAATCCTAGAAAATTAAAGTTCAAATTAATAGAATTTTTCAAATAACAAAAAAAACAAGTTCAAATTTCCATATAAAACATAAGTTTCTAATTGTTACTTACCTTGAGTATCTCCTCTACATTCTTGAAGAATACCTCAGTAAAAATGGTCTTTGTGGCCTTTTCTACATATGTTTTTTGAAATATGGAGAATCCATCCAAGCATTACTCACCAACATCTACTTGAGTGAATGTATTGACCCTACAATGCTTAGCAAAGTAATGAAGTTTGTGGATAATTTTGTCACCCTAGATCACACAAGCTCCTTGCCTAACATGTCCTCTCTCATCAAACTAAAAACCCAAGTATGCTTGCAAATAAATTTGGTAGTGTGTCTAGCATCTTCAACGACACTTTTGGTCCATCTAATTTTCCCTATGTGCTCAGGTAGTAAACCCAAGCAATGGGCAGCATAAAACTCCAAAAGATGGTGGGGATGCTTCTCTTAAAGAAGTCTCCATGTGGCTACATATGTTGTCTTCTCTATTATAATTTGGTCAATATTTCCAGTCCAACCTCTTAGATTAACCCCTTCAACAAATTGCAAAGACTTGGAATTCTTGAATTCATGTGAGGTATCTATAGACTTCAACAACACTAATGTGCAACTCAAAGCCATTAAATGTTTATCAACATCATGTTCCTCCCATTTTTCCAACAATCTACTAATACATTGTAGCCCTTTTTCTACCATACTTTCCTCTAATCATTTAGTATTATAATTTTTTATGGCTTTTCTCTATCAATGGGACACTCACTAAAATCCTTAGCAGTTGTTGTCTTAAACCTTGCACCGTCAATTATTAAGTCATGCCAACCCTTCCCAATGTGGGTCGTTTGCCACAATAAATGTTATATTATTGTAGTGCCAAAAATAGCTACTACCGTCCTCGACTCATGATGTTTCTCCCAATTCCAAGCGGTACATTCAAGTGAAGGTTGTGCCCCCAAAACATTGTGAGGAAGTAAGAAATTTAGTGAAGGAATGTCGAATATATGGCTCAATAAAATAATTTCCAAATGATTTGGGGGTGTTTGTGGAATTCATCAGTGATGCCACTGCTTCTCTTTGTCCTCTTCCTTCTTGTTTTCATCTCCCAATCACTAGAGAGTAGCACATTCATTTATTTTCTCACTTCTACCAGCACTTAAAGACACTGCTTGGCATCCCAGCCAGCAATCCATGTAAGCTGTAATCATAATCTAACGATACCTCCTATCATACTAAACCAGAAAAGATTGTAGGACACCATGCCTGTTACATCCCACTTGTGCCCTAGATGTTTTATGTTATTTTATGCTTTGAGACTTGTGCTCAGTACAATAGAAGGATGAATTGCAACATATATGTTGATGATCGAGAATTAATCATGATGGAATATGATATGTTTGCTTTTGTCATCAATTAGTGAAATGACAAAGATATATCAAGATTTCGGACTAACTAATTGTATGTGACCTAGTGTGTGCAGGGATCGTCGTCCTCTGAGAAGGGAGGGGAAGTATCATCAAGTCGAGAGATAACGAAAGAAGAACTCAATGCCATTTGTAACCCTATCTATAAGTGAGACATGTTTAATTATGTAACCTCGTTATCAACAGCCAGTGTGAGTCAGGTAACCCTGTTTGGCCAGTTTAGAGGATTAGGGTTTAACTGTTCTAATATTAGAGTTGGTTTTCTTTTCTTGCAACCAAACCAAATGAGATCCAAATCTCTACTTTTTATGTTTCTATAATTATGGAACTTTTTGAATCTAATTATTTTTTATTATTATCTAAAGTCGCAATTTGCGAATACGTATAAATATATATATAATCACATATACGTATGTATTCAAGACATTAATGAGCACATAAGTGTTGAGACATGGACCAGCTAGGACTCGAACCTAGGACCTTCCATACGCTATTGGAGTGCTCTACCACTGAGCTACTGGCCCCTCTTGGACCAGTCCATCGTCGGTCTGGGTGTGGCTTATTTCCAACACCAACACCCCCCCTTAAGCCACACCTCTCGTGTGCTTGGGGCTCCTAGCCTGGACCTGGCTCTGATACCATGTTGAGACATGGACCAGCTAGAATTTGAACCTAGGACCTTCCATACGCTATTGGAGTGCTCTACCACTGAGCTACTGGCCCCTCTTGGACCAGTCCATCGTCAGTCCGAGTGTGGCTTATTTCCAACACCAACAATAAGTATGCATGCTTGTATAGACATGTATACCTATGATTATGATATGTATATGTATATGTATATGTATATGTATATGTATATGTATATGTATATGTATATGTACATACATACACACACACACACACACATATATGTTAATACTCTTGCAAGTAAAAATTATTTTAAGATCTTATTTTTACCAGATTTTGATACGGCCATTGTGCGAAACCATATAGGCGGGTGTTATGTTTAAATACATGAGAATAATGCTTATATTAAGCACTGCTTAGCATTCATAATCAATGGGTTTGGTTTGAATTGAAACTCACATAAACTTGGTAACATTCACACCTAAGTTTTAATAGCAATACCACCGTAGTGGCTGGGCGAAAATCATGGCATGCCTCCCGAATTTGCATGAGATTCACTCAAATTGGAATTGAAATTAACCAGAATGAAGAAAACCGATTCTTTATGGAGAATATAAGGCTCTTTTTGGTAACAGGAAGCATTCATGATTTTACATTTTGGAAAATAGTTGGCTCTAAAAAAAATACTCTCAAACTCTTCTTTGGGGAAGCGTGCTCTGCATTAGCTTGTGGAGAGATTGCAACAATAGCTGAAGTTCCTTTGGTTAGTAGCACTTCTACACAATCCACCCGTGAAAGAGATGGAAGGAGTCATGGGTGGTGGGAAGCCTACACAGGAAGCCACATCGAATCTTATTTCCACTATTTACCAAGTCATGTTTCATCTATATTAGAATGGCTTTGTACATTCTCTTCCTTGTTTTTAATTATGAAAGGGAGGAACTCTTATGTTTCTTGAATTAAGCAACAATTTCATTGTTCGAGCTAAGCCTTTAAAAGAAGCTCTAGATAGTTATGCAAAAAGGAAATGCTTGTAATTACTTCGTAGCATCATGTAACAGAATTATGATTTGAAGCTGGAACTAAACCCTACCAGTTGGGGATTCACTCGAATTTTTGAGATATTTCAACAAGAAATAAATGACGAGTGTCTAAGCAGATACAAAACTCATGAAATAAATGATTTTCTTAGACTGTGAATATGAATTGCACAAGAATACAATGAGTCACAATTCATTAGTGACGTCTCTTAGCGCTTCTTAAATGCAGATTGTGATATATACAAAAATACATAGTTCACTTGGATAGTGCAGTAACAGCACGAATACACATAATGCATACAAAACATAGAAGCTAGCACTAATATGAGAGATAGAAGCCTGTTGTTTATCTTATCTTTTCCGCACTAAGGTATTATATCAGTATAAACCATGTAATAATGAAACCAGTGGGGGTCTATTTACACCTTAAAACCAATAAGGTTGAGTCTTCGGTTACAAATAAGTTATGACAGTGGCAAAAAGTGTTTACACTCGAATTATGTATATTGTAATAGGTTACCAAGTGATTAACATAGTGGTCATCCGTTAATTAAGATTCTCGGAAGAGAACCTATGACCTGAAAACCTGAGTTGCAACTGATTAGGGTGTTGAACATTGACTTCATGCTTTAGCGTGATTGCAACTATTTTAAAAACCTTTGGCCAAGGTGATGCTCTATCTATGAGCCTCAGTCAGTTTGTTAATCCAGTTATACAACCCAATCAAAGGTCATACTAGTTAGGGGTAGCCTATAGTGTGTGACCAACTAGGGATTGTGTAGGATTAAACACCAATCTCAGATGGCATCAGTTCAACTTCTCATTACCTCCCTAGGAAGGGGTGGGCCTTTCGAGTTGGAAATGGCACGGGAGACTAGTTAGTCCGTGGTTGGATGGAAAAGCGCCCTGATGATACTTTCGCTTCTCCAAATCATTGGTAAAGTTATGTAAAGATCAGAATGTACGTTAGGAAAAATTGTAATCTTTGAACCTCTCTTCTCTCTTTAATTTTAATGTTAAATTTTCATATGTACTAGAATATATCCTCATTGAATAGAATACTGTTTCATTTCAAAAGTTTTTGATTCAGTTCATTGTTGTAATAAAAAAAAAAAGTTGTTGCAAGTTTCTATTTCAAAAGTTGTAATTTTAATTTGCATAGTATGTGCATGTTACAATGCCCTTGGTCTCACCATCAACCTATGTGAAATTCTTTTACAACATCACCCAATCAGAAATTGATATCACTCCACTAAAAGCCATGTGTAGATCCTATTAGCATTTTAGTTCGAACCTTTAATACGACACAAAATAGAACAAATGTGTAGTAGAACCATTCTTCAGATTTTAAGGGGAACCTATTGTGAGGTATTCACACATCGCCCCATCACAAATGGGGACCCCCACTTTTTTTTGCTTTCTAGGGTAGTTGTAGAGTCCTTAGCTATTAGCCTTTGCATTGAAGAAGTATAGATGGTCAAGAAGCCAAGAGTCAGATGGATAGCCTTGTGTGAGAGGTGAAGTGAGTGAGTTTGTTAACCTTTAATATCGTCTTGATCACATGAGGAGTAAAGCCCATCGTGAGTTCAAACGAAGAATGAATGAGAGAATGCTACATAGGGAAACTTCAAGTGCCCCTCTCCTAGAGCGAGCAAACAATAAGTGTTGAATTTCAAACCACTTCATCTGCACCTCTTGTGGAGTGATCACTTCATGTGCTTAACACTCAAAGCGAAATCCTTCCTAAGACCTCATGTTGAGCATGCTATGACATAGTGAAGTTGGGAAAATGAGTGTAAGTGAGCAAAGGGGGTTAAAATGTTGATTCTGAAATTCACTTCAAGTGCTCCTTCTTTGGAGCGAATTCCACTTCATGTTCAAGGCAAGGGGAGCGAACTTCATGTCCAAGGCAAGGAGAGCGAACTTCATGTCCAAGGCAAGGGGAGCAAACTTCATGAGCAAGGGGATGGGAGCGAACTTCATGTGCATAAGCCTTGGAGCAAATTTGTCTCATTTGCCCAAAATAGGATGCAAAACTACTAATAGATCATTTCCTTGAGCTAATCTAATGTCTTAACATGCATAGGAGAGAACAATTTTGAATTTGAGATGATGAAGGGTAAGTTAGAGGGTTACTTCATGTGCTCACCTTGTAGAGCGAACTTCATGTGCTCACCTTGTGAAGTGAACTTCATGTGCACACCATTTAGTGCGAATTTCCTCTAGAGCCCTTCCCTAAGGACAATTTATCGTGTTTGCATCAATAAATAGTGAGAGGACTCAATGTTAGAACCCATAGAATGAAGGAAAATGAATGAAAGCGAGTTTGAAGACAAGTTTAAGGGTAACTTCATGAAAATCAGGGTTGGAGCGAACTTCAAATGCTCCTCTCTAGGAGCAAAAAAACTTCAAGTGCTCCTCCATGAGAGCGAATTTTCTCTAAATCCTCTTATCAAACCTACGAATCACACAAAATTAGAAATTATGTCAAATTAAGAGACTATAGAGGTTATATATCATGTGTATTTGATGCTCATTTGTTTGTTTTGCAAAAGATGAAGAAAGAAATCAAGGGGATCACGTTGGAGGAGGATTGAAACAAGTCTCTCAAGGAGCAAATTTCAACATCAAGATCAAGATACAAGGAAGATATCCTCAAGGGAATTTCATAAACAAGCACAAGAAGGTGATTACACAAGAAGCATTTGCTTATACAAGGACATGATCCACAACACCAACAACATGAAGGGCATCACAAAGAAGGAATTCTAAAGCAGAGAAGCAGTGGTGACATCAAGAGTTTGTTCCAAGGCAACATCAATATTTCAAAACTAAGATCTATACCTTGCACCTCCACAATTGAAGCATTCAAGAGGATAGTTTCAGAAGAGTTAATCAAAGGTAGAAGATCATCATCATCACCGCTGAAGCTGGATAATGTTGTATCAAGAAATATTCCAAATCTTCAAGTGCAAATTGAAGTGGCGTCCTAGTCATCATCCTAGTCACTACTCACCAATCAAAGGAGTTCCACCTCAATGCGCTTAGATGCATTGAACTTGACTCATCCATGATGGCACAAACTTCGAGGCACTTACCCTTATTATCTATTGGTCATGCCAAAGTGTTGTAATTATTTCATTGGCCAGAATTAAGTTTGTTGTAACAAACCCTAATTAGGGTTTTCATTGTAAAATCTCGGCCATTGATCTCAAATTGATCTGAACCATTGAATTGTATTGAGATCATTATAAAAGGCTCAAGCTCTTCATTTGTAAAGATTAATAGAAGAATAGATAGTTTTAGAAGAAGAATAGTAGTAGAAGAGAATAGTAATTAGAGTAGAAGTTAGATTAGGAGAAGGCAAAGATTGTTGTCAAACCTTGTTGTAAAGAACAATTGATTTCATTGAAGTTAAAGTGAATTTGATTTGTTGCTTCAACAACTTGCATAGTCTTTACTTCTCAATTTATTTTCATGTTGATTAGATTGGATGGAGGAAATTGTTGAATGTTTTTATGTGGAATCCGTTTAGTCCATACCACTAGTCTCTTGCTGATTATAAGTGTGTCTTGTGTGGTCAGCTGGAATGATATGAGCTTAACTTCAAATTGTTATGCATCCATTGTTTATGCATTAACTTGAATGGTGATCAATGTTTGATGATAATGATTTGAACATCTTTGAAATGTCCTTAAAAGATTGCACTGATCTTGTGTCAAATTGTTCAAGTTGATGGTGAGACCTTGCCCAGTAGGATTCCATCTAATCATTCACCTATCTTCTTACATTCTAGGTCTTAGAATAGACTCTCTTGACCCTTTCCTTTTGCCCTTTTTTCAACTCAAGTTAGTTAGGATCAAAAAGCATCACAAGATTGCAACATCAAATGATCAAGTTCCAGCGATTCAAACATTCAACAATTCAACGTAAGTCCCCTTGTGATACGAGCAATCACATCAACCAACTGTGCTTATCTACACGTCGTGACCAGACATACCAGAACCTTGGAGTTGTCTCAAGTGATCCTTAAGCCAATCTTCAGCATTTGGGAAGCTTTGTTCAAGAGAGGATAAGATACTTTTGGGTATTTTATTCTGTGTTCGTATGTGCCTTAAAAACACATCAACAAAACCTCCATGTAAAACAAATATTAAACTTCTATGAACAATATGTACTTGTTATTCACACTCTTTACATTGATTTTTTGGGATGGTTTACATTCATGTTGAATAAAATTATAAGTATGTCTTTCTGCATTTAACTAAGGCAAAATTTTAACACTCTTCAACTTAAGGCAAATGATTTTATAATTTTGACTGAAGATAAATCCTACAAATAGGAACTTGCATTGTTCAACTAAAATCAGAGACAAGCAATTCAAGTACACAAGTATTGACTAGGTTTAAACATAAAGATGGAAATGCTTTAATAAATTAATTGAAGAAATTGATACAAAGCCATGATTTCCAGCTTCAAGTAGACCTGCAATAAAAAGCTTGCAAATTTGGTAGAAACAATTTAATCCACGTCAGCACATATAACAACAATTCAATAATAATTTAAAAGCAATGTAGGCTTGATAAATTCTATTGAACAAAGAACAAAATCTAGATTAACAATAATGAATATTCGATGAACAACAATTTTAGCAAGAAGCATGAAAATTACCATTAAAATTAAATGCAAATGGCATTTTTTATATTGTTTACAAATATATGAATGAAAATAAATGAAAGAAACTAACTACACTTCTATTCTAACTATTAATTGCTTGCATGAATTGCAATATTTATTACAAAATATTCTATCTATCAATGCTAAAACTATGACATGTGGCTACTAGTTTAACTGAAGATTGAACTTATTACAAATTATCCCTTAATGCTCACATCTTGCACATCGCAACTAATCTATAGATAGACAATTTAACAATGGCTGATTTTGGGCTTAAATAGGAATGCTAAGAATAGCAAAAAGCTATTAGTAGCAAAACTTAGAATATGCTAGTTTCTTTTAAAAATGAGCCATTTTTAGCACAGATTAAAAATAAACTTATCAAGAAGGCGGCTCCAAAGTTGATCCTAAAGAAGCTTTCCCTTTTTCGAACATGGCAAATCCTATAAAGTTTTGAAATTCTGAGATCCTAATGTTTTGAATCTAATAAATCCTTTGTTGACTTCTTAGCACCAAACCCAAGATAGAGCTTTATATTGAACTCACAACTCTAAAATTTCGAGAAACCATTATCTATCTACATAATGTAATAGTAACCAAACTACATCCTTCATATTTGACAACATCTTGGTTTCCAACACACCTTCATGTAAATCCATCACTGAAAAAGACTCTTCTTGACTGTTTCAATCTCTGGAAGGTATAAAACTAAATACTCTCTTTCCTAGAAATAATAATTGGCACCTAAGAGTAATAATTGGATCCAACAACAATTATTAATGAACAATGAAAAATAGAAGAATGTTGATGCTGATACTCTTTCACCAACAGCTGCAACTGATGATAGATTCTTTTACTATGACACCAAATCAGTCTTTTAAACCTACAAAAATCAGAAAATAAAGCCTAATTGCTGCCATGAACCATAGTTGGACTACTCGCCGAAAACTCGGCAAGTTTCTAAAACTCAGCTGCATTGGAAAAAGAGGCCCAAACATGTCAAAAAATTATCTTTTTTTTTTCTTTTCAAGTCAGTCTCATTCTCTTCATCAGAATATATACATGAAATATAACATTTAAAAGACATATTGAAATGTGACTTATACTTTAAGTTATATGTCATGTATATATTGGCAGGATGTTTGAGAGTGGTTTCAGATCTCTAGGAGTTATAATGCAAATTCTAGGTTTTAGAAGATCTTTTAAATGTTCAGACTTAGTCAAATTTCAGTAATCAGTAAGCTCCTATCAGCATTCTCTCGCTCTCTCTATCTCACTCACTTTATCTGCCCCGACTTTTAGACCTATCACTCTTCCTCTATCCCCCTCTCTACCACTCTCCATCTCACTCTCTCCTCTCTCCCCCAAGATCTAGACCTATCTCTCTACCCCTCTCTTTCTCACCATCAAACCCCCACGAGGGGAGCTATCCTCAACCTAATTTTATTTTGCAGATGCTTGGTGGCAAAGTTGGGGTGGAAATACCCCAAATCTAAAAAAATTTGCCCTCAGAATCTTATGTTAGCCTTGTAGTTCATCCAATTGTGAGCGCAATTGGAGCTTGTTTGAGGCCATCCACACAAAGAAGAGGAGCAAGTTAGCTCAAAAACGCCTCAATGGCCTTGTCTTTGGGCAATATAATCTCCGGTTGCACATAAAGAAGGTAGAGGAAGCACCAGCTAGTCTAATTGATTTGGATGATATAGATCCTTACAGTGATTGGACATCGCAGGAGCAGCCTCCATTGTTTACAGATGATGACATTAATGATTTGGAGAGGCAGGCTACATCGCAGGAGCAGCCTCCATTGTTTACAGATGATGACATTAACGATTTGGAGAGGCAGGCTACATAGGAGGAGGGGGGTGGATTTAGTTTCACACTGGATGACATTGAGGAGGATGAGGAGGATGAGGAGTCATTGCTAGTGCCAGGATGGAGGACGAGCCGCAGCCTGAGCCAATCATACCAAACGAGGAGGCACAATCACACCCACAGCAGACTTCTAGGACTAGACCCTCCAATTCTACCTCTCCCCTAGTTTTTACTAGAGCTGGGAAGAGGAAGATGTAATTGTATTGACTTATTTACTTTTAGTTCTACAAAAACTATTTACTATTTTGCTTCCAGCCATTAGCATTCCTCATGAGGATGAGATTTTGTACCCACTTTGCATTTAAATATATCTAGACTCAACTTGTTTCTTTTGTGTTCTCATTTATTGACTCATGGGATGCATCTCATAATTGAATTTTACAAAAAAAAATGCATTTCTAATTAAATTTAAGCAATTTTTTAAGTTCCCGAGTTTTTTGCCGAGTATTGGCCGAGTTTTTCCCGAGTCTTTTTTCAGGCCTTGGCGAGTTTTTGGTTTTGGCAAGTAGTTCAATTATGCTATGAACAACCAAAAAAAATGGCTTTGTGCGCCTAAATAAATGATGTCTACCTTCATATATAGAGTATTTGACTACCACTTTCACTTCTGAACTGGTTGACTTGGCCACAAAGAGCTCCACTCACATTATTGAATATTTTCAAGCAAAAATTATAATCATAAAACCTTGCAAGATCACTTTTTCTCTAATAATGTTGAAGTTATAATGGTCAATGCTATGTTTAGAAGGTGGCAACCAGTTTGAAAGAGGTGTGTTTTCACTAAAGCAGGTGTGAAACTTGATGAAAAGACAAAACAATTTAGTAAGTATGGCACCTTTCTTCTTTTCGTGTAGGCATAATTCATAGACATGTCTTTTGGAAAATGCAATTTGTTTAACGGTTAACCTTTTAAAGCTATTTGTCTTGGTATGATTCACTTGGCCATATCGGAGTTGCTTTGGGAGCAATTTCTACAATTGACCAGATTGCCATCTTGCAAATCAAAATAAACCAATCTGTGTGCTTAGCAAAAGATGCAATTCTCTCATGCAATTCACTGGAACAAGATGTCAATTACCTTTTCTGAGCCAATTCTCCTAATCCTATCATGGCATTTCATAACATCACAACCTAATTTTTAAATCCCAAAACAATTCATTTAATTAAATCATGAGCTTGCTTTGTACACCTTTATTTCTTTCTACTTTAGGCACAATAAACTTACTTGCAATGCATTATAAAATGTATCTTTCATTTCACCCATTTGTCTTTTCCTTTGACATATTTGCTGACTAGAACCTTCAACTAGGCATGATTCACCAATCAAATCACTGCTCCTTCTTATCATTCCCTTAGCTTCAATTTTTAGAAAAGCCTTGCCATCATTGAAGCATGATTCATAGTTGGCAATATGCAACACAAAACTGCACTGAAGTGCTTATTTTTCCCTATACCAAAATACTAAATAAAAACCTGCTTCCTAGTCAGTAACATTAGCAGTAAATAAATGCTTCTTGAGTCATTTCATTGTCCCTCTTTTTGCCGATGGATTCTTTTACAACTCCAAGTTCTCAATCACCTTAGTCAACAACTTCAACCTTTAGTTTGAAATACCGGGCCATGACATGACGACTTTACAACTTGTCCAGAAAACATTAACACTAATTTGGACTTTACACACAAATGACAATAAATTGAAAACAAAATGGACATCAAGTAGTACGAATATCAAGTTTCAGATGGCTACAACAGATTCAGACCACTTATACTTGACTGTTAGAATTACAAAGGAAATTTAAAAGCTCATATAAATGTTGGAAAGAAAAGAAAGAACGGTTCAAAAGTGTGCAAGGAGAGTGGAAAGATAGTGCCTGTCAAAGTCAAGCCAATTTAATGCTAATCTAATGAAATGGTAAACATAGACTAACACTTAATTTTAAAAGGGGGCATTGGCATAAAGATAATGAGAAAAATTACTTCCATTTAGTTATTGAGGAACTTCAACATTGACTTTTTTTTGCCTATTCATATTTAGAAATAGCAGTCATAAGAATGCAAACTGGGACAGTTGCAAAGAATTATGTGAAAACTTATTTATATGAAAATATAATGAGATATCTTGAATTTTTACATTTGATGAGATTGATATTGCTGCCTTCTAGCTATTGCTATACTCAATTCACGGAAGACATTTCCCAAACTAAGAGAAATTCTAACATAAAAAATGGTCATTAAAAGAAACAGAGAGAATAACAAAAAATTTGCGGCACATCATAAATTATATACTAATTATTCTACTGGCAACAAAATTTGACATTAATAGCCTCTTTCTAGACAAAGAGAGTCGTCCATAAGCAAGAAGTAATTATTCTACTGGCAACAAAATTTGACATTAATAGCCTCTTTCTAGACAAAGAGAGTCATCCATAAGTAAGAAGGGAAGACCTGCCAGCAACCAAGCAACACTCCTGTGGAAGTAAGAACAACTCTCTCCAATCTGATTTGCAAGGGGCATAATGTTCTAGCAACTGCCTCCACAGCCCTTGCCTCTGAATCAACCTAGTTAAAACACTTAACATTTGTGTAAGACACATAAGAAAATTTAATATATAAAGCAAGCATGTAATCTCATACCCAAGGACCACTGTTGACTTTTGAATTTTACCTCTTCCACAGAGGCAAAAACAGGCTCAGTATGATGAGAACTGTGGAACATGCTGAAGTGATATAAGCTTGCATTTTGAAACCAGATTGCTGAGAAGAACAAATCACCAAAGAAAACATACTTCAAAAAAGAGTGCAACCATAAACTTCTAGAAGCAGAATTCTCAAAAAAATGATATAACAACTGACTCCAACTGCTAATTATCTTGTTTTGCAAGTTTCAAGCAAATGCAAATATCAAAGGCTTGTTTTACAGACAGATAGGAATTAGCATACACAAAGTTAAGGAAGCTTACCTTCACCAAAGTGGGCAAGAAACACCTTTTCTATGATCTGCCTGCACTTCATAAGAAAACAATGTTAAAAATTACAGGCATAATTTTGGATGAAGTCATTTGACATCAAACCTGTAAGTAATTGATCACCATAAAAAAAAGAATAGAAATTCCTAGCAATTAGTCTCAGCAATGGAAAATACTGACTCCATGTATGTATTCACATATTCTTGTGTATATATACATATCAACACACACAAAGTAAGCTTTTCTCAACAATTTGTTAAAACTCATAATCAATATCTGTCTAACAATAAAATAGACAACTAGAATGAAATACAATTTAGCTCAACAGGAAGAGTATAAGCTCAATACAACTCTGGAGTTAATTAAGCTTCAGTGTCAGGACTGATCTTCTACGATTTAGAAACACTACCTCTTAATAGGTATGATAAAGTCTGATATATCAAAACAATGTTACTATCCAGCACATATATTCAAGCCTATCAAGTCAAAACTTTACTGTGAACGTTAATGAAGGTTTTGATTGAAATCATAAAGTTTGGATCGTAAGGGATGGGATGGTCTTAGGAAATCTCAGGTTATGCTTGCTGGCCCCACGATGCCACTGTGGTGACCATTTCAGCTCATTTCACATGATATAATCACTAGCCTACTTTTGTCCTACATTTAGTTTCCCTCAATTTTTAATACCAAGAACAACTATCATCACATCCTTCAACATAAGATACACAAGTTTCTTGCATCAAAGGGAAGAAACTCCTTGTTGCCCTCAATCACCCCCCTAAGATATCTTGGCATACCCTCCTCCCAAGGAACTCCCCCGCTATTCATACCACCTTATTTGCTTGTGTCCCCTATGCTAATTCTCTTATGATATCCTTGATCAGCTTACCACTAGATTCCTCCTTCCCCCCTCCCTGTCACTTGTTTTTTACAAGTCACATCTAGAGAGCAATTTTGAATCTTTGCTCCAACAAAGTGATTGATTGTGAGGGGCTCATGTGGATGCAGTTGCTTACCCCACTTCACAATTACTCAATGAAGTTGTTCATTCACTCCATTCACAAGTTTAGGGATTGTTCCAATTCAAGTAATTACAAGACAATCATGATTCGACATACTTTTGGGAAACTCTATGCTACAATATTGGACCAATTTCTTTCTAAGGTGTTGGAAGGCAGAAATCATATGTCCAAGGGTCAAGCCGGCTTCAAGAGGGATTTCCAAACTACTAACCACTTTTTCATACTCTATGCTATCACTGAATAGGCTCATCATCAATCTTCTAAAGTGGTTTGTTTTTGGTAAATTTGAAGGCCTTTAACTCCATCCAACATCTATTGTTCAAGAAACTGTGGGGCATTGGTGTTTCTAATACTTTCATTGTTGCCATAATACAACTCTATGAGACAATAATTGGGCATTTCTAGACACTTATGACTTTTCTAGATTTTTCTAGAATGCCAATGCAGTTAAGCAAGGTGCCTCCTCTCACCAACTCTCTTTGCTATCTATATTGATTGGCTTGAGGATTTTCATTAATTGCATGCCTATGTGGGTGATGGTTGCCTGCTTCACCATATTGTGATTGCCATTTTACTCTTTGTTACTAATATGATCCTTCTCTCTTATCCTCCCAACAGCTTGCAAGATAGATTGATGCACTTTTTGAGTTTTGTGATCTTCATCAGCTTGCAATTAACCTTGGTAAAACTATGGTCTTGGTCTTCCAACACCACCAAGGATGCTCTTTCTCCATTTCATTTCTTTTACAATGAGGACCCTGTGGAGATAATCACTAATTATAGTTATCTAAGAGTTTAGTTTATGGGTCCTCCCTCCTTTTGGCCTACTTCTTAGACTCAAGGTTTGCAAGGGATACACCTCACTCTTTGTTTTTGAGATTCAATGTTTTCAAGTGCACTTCTAAGATATCTCATTAAAGATGATCTTCTTCAAAGCAATGACTAAGCCTATAGTGCTTTATGTTTCTAAGGTTTGGAACCCTAGCTTAGGTTCTTGTTACTAGTCTCGAGTTGAGAGGGTTTGAACAATTATACTTCAACATATGATCTAATGTAAATGAATGGTTCCTCAATGTACTATCCAAGCTGAAGTCTTTGCCCAGCACCTTTGCTTTATTGCATCTTCAAACTCGCTAAGATCCATGGGTGGCTCTTCTTCATCCAATGGAAGATAGCCTTTTTTAGCACTTTGTTCCTCAAAACAGATTACCTCTTTGGGTTACCCCAAATGTCAACATTTGTTGGTTCTCCTGGGTCCGTTTTCTCTTCAAGTATATCAACATTTCTTTGGATCAGCTTTAGGTACTCCTTATGTGCTCCTTCTCGCCTTCTTTTGGGGAAAGAGATGCTCAATCAATCCATCAATGGGAGATTAAAATCAGTACATACAAGTTACTTTGACCTCCCCTTTAAATTCTCTCAACTACAAACTAACTTTCTTTGTTGAGCATTTCTTATAGGTTGTTGATGAGACCGTTGTTCAGCCCACCTATCCTCAACATCATTGGTATCATGGTCTAAGGTTTCCCCTTGGTCAGCTGGAATTGTGGTCATATCAGCTTCATGTTGAGACAGACAACTCACGATATTCTATAGTGAGAGAATTTGTCACCTTTCTTCTCTCCACAAGGTGGATTTTGAGAAGAAATTATTTTTTGATGGTCAATCTACTATGAAGTCCATGAAAGGTAATATTGTTTATGTAAATTATGGCGGTTCTCTATCCACTTCTAAAACCTTGATTAGAGATGTTTGGCCCTCTTCATGAGGTCACTAGGTTCAATCATAAATCTCTACATGGTGATTCCAAGTCTACCAGATTGTTTACTTGTTTCAACCAATCACAAATGTTGGAGGTGTTAAACACCCTTTGGATACTATTGATTGATGTACAAATATAGACATATTGGTGAGGCATAAATATCTTCATGGTGGTCCCAAGTCTACCAAATTGATTTTTACTTCATTCTTTCAACTCATCATAAATTTGGAGCTATTAAGCGCCCTTTGGATACTATTCATTCAAGTAAAAACAAAGAGAGATCGGTGAGCCATTGCTCATTCTTGTGGTCTATTATGCCTAAAGCTCCTCACCACCGTAATTCTCATTCTAGTGGGAGTGGATCTATCTATTCTCAATGTTGAGGACCCTCTAACACCCCTCTTCCAAGGTACAAACCTTAGGGGAAAGCTAACATTACCAGTTTTTTCCCTATTACCAGCAATTCTTCAGCTTTGAATGTTGGGAGAGATTCTATGTAAAATTGACTACCTCCTAGGATTTTCCAACACAACCCCCTTAGCCCTAGACTTTGTCCAATGATAAATTTCAAACCCTATTGGTATTCATACAATGATTGATGATAACATTGTTGGCTCCTCTAAGGCATCACCTAAGAATTTTGGTTCCCCACCTAGTTGGTTTTCTTTTGTTTCTACTAATTGCAAGGTCTTTGCCTCTACACATCTATTTAGATCTGTACTAGTTTGGGGGTTATTTTTTTTTAAGGTTAACCATCCATGTGTGTGTGTGTGTGGATGCTTTTTTTACACTTTTGTATTTACTTCATGTGTAGGGATACCTATGCCCTAATCCTTTGCTATTGTGCCTAGTGTACATACAAGTCCCTTAGATCTATTCTTGGTCTTCAATGGACAATAATATAAATTATTTCTCTCTTTCTGAAATAAAGAGACATCTAATCTAGGGTAGATTATACATTTTGAGATGGGGAGACACACAAGAGATGTCCTCCTACTACAAGAGACATCTTTCAGTGACAAAATGCCCCTACATGTCTCAAAGGATATTTCCTGCCCTGAAAAACGCAAAGACAGTAAAAGAAGAAAATAATAACACTAAAGCTTAAACAGTCAAAAAATCCAATCCAAGCTGTTATTTCTCTATCCAAAACAGAAATGAGAATAAAATTTGAACATTAAAATGCATCAGCTGGATATTGAAAATAAAAAGAATGAGAAAACAGATGCAAGGTTGGGCGGTATATATTTGCTAGCAAGATTATGACACAAGAAAGGCTAGTTCAGAACTTCAGAGTAACAACCTGAGCAATATTATCTTTTCAATTATATCACTATGCAATTAATTCTTTAATATTTCTGCAATTCATGTGTTTCTATATTTCTATAATTATGTATTTGTATACATCTACTACATCATGGGTATCCATATACAATGTACGCTGATTTGGAAAATAAAATTATTGCCCCAATCTCAAATGTAAGGTCCCTACCCAACATTTTAAAAACAAACTTGCAGATTCTTCATCTTAAGAACATAGACATTTCATGAAACAGTTGATGGAACATAATAGTATTCAATATTTTTAAATTAAAGATCAAGAACAGCTGCACTATAAATAATAATCATGGGCAACTTCACAAACAACTTGTCATTAA
The DNA here is from genome assembly GCF_030272615.1 of Cryptomeria japonica. Lineage (NCBI taxonomy): Eukaryota > Viridiplantae > Streptophyta > Pinopsida > Cupressales > Cupressaceae > Cryptomeria > Cryptomeria japonica. The sequence continues at coordinate 500,791,148 of NC_081414.1, forward strand.
TTGAATTTCATTGGAACATTTTGTCAAATATCAGTAACTTCAAGAGGCTAACTGATAAACTTGTAATGTCCCCTTTTCTGGCCTCGGTGAGCAAAAAGGATATAATTTAATTAATTAAATAAAGTTGTCTTAAAATTGATATTTTTAAGCAACTTGCATTTAATTAATTATTATCATGAATGTTTTAATGACTTAGCTGGGGGACCAAAAAATAGAAATAAAATAGTCATTTTGTGGAAGGAAAGAATTTTTTATTATTATTTTGAAGTTACTTTTTTCTAGAATGTTCTTGTGAAGATTATAAAAAGGAGAATGAAGGAAAGTAATTTGGACATTTGGAGCATTTTCTATTTTGGTTGAACCCTAGTTGTGGAATTGAGCAATGGAAAACACTCGAGGGAAGATTAGGTTTGGAGGTGGAAGATTCCTCCCTATCCAATTGAATGTGATTCACTCAGGGTCACAAGTTTGTGTGTGAACTGAAAGTTTGTTGTCAGCCACAAATTTCAAGTATCCAGATACAAATTTATTCAGATTCGCAAGCAAATAATAAATTTGTCTTTTCGATATTGGTGAAGGTGACAAATCCGAAAATATGGTGTTGTGAGTGCAAGTGGTTTTGGTCGGAGTTGACTGTATGTGCAAGGGTGAAATATTATATGTATCATCTATTTGTTTGTTGTTGAGCCTCAAATCAGCTGCAGTCTTTAAAAAGGCCCCACATGATGATATCACAGCCTTTGCAAGACCTTTTTACCTCGGTCGTTGCCTTTTGGATGTAATCATAAACTTTGAAAGGCCTTTTTACCTTGGCCACTGCCTTTTGGATGTAATTGAAGTCTCCCAACAGAGAATTAGGACACTTATTGGGAACCATATAATTACTTAAGTTTGTCATACGAGCTGTTGAGGGTGACTTGACACCTAAGAGGAGACAAATCAAGGTCAACATCTGCCAAAAAGAGGGATTGCACCTATCTCAAGTGTTATTCTTATTTGTGAAGACTAATAGAGGAAGAGCACCAGTTACCACCCATGTTCCAATTATCATTCACTCTTTGCTCACCCAACCCCCCAATTACTAACTTTACAAATAGCCGCCCACTTTACCCCCAGTAGTCAGAATTTTTGGACTTTAATTGGAGGAGTTGTGCAACTTTATGGTACTCATAGCACACTACTACTAGGGGATTTGTGCATAAGTATTGGTCATTTTTTAGGTGGTTGTAGTGCACGGTTATTGGGGCACCTTTAAGTAGGTATCGGGCGACACTTTGAAATGACCACTTTTTAACCCTTGCAGGCATAATGGATCCCACAACATGTGTTGTTACCACCCAGAAGCCAAAAAATAGCTATAAGCAATTAAGTCGCATACAGAAACAACTAAAAAAAATCATCGACATCCGATGTACCGTTTAGGATCTGTGGGTGCACAAAGTTAGCTATAACGGCTACTAGTATGCTTCCCCTATCTAAAGATGCCATTTGCTTGTTGTACATGTTAGAAATATTTGCAAAGATACAAAGGGAGGCGTTGGAAGTTATGGGACACTCCAAACAGGTCGCCACACTTAGGAAAATGGAAATTGCTGCCAAGGGGGCTGCTGCAGCATGTTTGTGAAGGAAATCAAGACCCAAACCCTACCGTACCAGTGAAGAAGACAGTCGTACCATCCCAGCAATTAATAAACAGTTGTTGAACCATGAGTTTGGAAATAATAAGTGTTAAGGAGAAGCTATTTATAATTTCAGGTCAATCATTTGGGGTGCAATATTGAAGTTTTAAACTGTTGTATGCAATTATCTGAATTTCTTCTTTGTAACAGCAATACCAATATATTAAAGAAATTCACTGTGATAATTTTAAGTAATGTTTTGATATCAATGAAGCTAATTTTTTTATATGTGAGATTTGAAAAGAAATGATATGTTTATTATTTACAATAGCAATTCAAATTTAGTTAAAAAATCATCTCAGACCAGCCAGCAGTAAATTGTTTGAAGAAATGCCTGAGTTTGAAAATCTGTGAAAATTGCAAAAATTGGTATTAAATTTAGTCAGGCATAGGTAAATGCTGTTATAAAATTAGAAACATAAGCAATACTGAAAAACTTAATTTCTAACGTCAACGTGAAGCTAACAAAGTCCACAATGATGTTGGTCTGAGTGTAACCACGCCATATATATACTGGAACTTGTTATGGAAATCTGAACAGCACTATGAAGAATGCAATTTTGTCCTCCTAAACCCCTGTTACAAGAGTCTCAACATTTTAAAAACTTTCCAAAATGGCAGTTACCCACATATAAATCACTAGAGATTACCCATAGCTGGATAGCCAGTACTATAGGAGCTCAAAACTCAAACCGAAGGTAGTGAACTGACATGATAAGACATAAATTGAAATATCCATTTCACAAAATAACTTTGCAGCAAATTTGTATTTTTCCTTCAAACCTCTACAAATTTGTAAACTGCAAACTTGGCAAAACTTGGAAATAAAGCCTCAAAACCCAAAACTCTACAAAAATCAAATGGCACAAATGTTTGACACAAAGGTGAACTCCGTATGAATCCACTTGATCAGCTAGGTGGGTTTTTGTCCACAAAACTGATAGCCAAAAGGGTTTTCATCCTTCATCTCTAAACTGGGATTTGTAAAATGTCATGTCAAGAATGAGCTTTCTTTCCTCCAAAACCTCTTCATAAGCACTTTTTGGAATAATAAAATATTATTATTTGTGTCCTCTTATTTTTTCCCTCCAAGAAGTGACTTTAGACTCCTTTTAAATAATTAACACAAGTTTGTCTTTTAATTTTAATTTTCTTACATCTAACTATTTAATTATTTTCCAGACATCCAGCCAAAGGTACAAAAAATATTAAAATGGACCAAATATGAATTCCGACCATGCTAAAACATTCTTAAACCCTCATGATACCAAATTTTATAAAAATTTGTGCTTTCCAAAAATAGTAAATTTCTCCAAGAAGTGTGAAGATCTCCCAGTGTGTCAAAATTGCATCCAAAAAGTACCATTGGAATCATATTAGTTACTTGAGCTCATTTTTACTATCAAAGTTCCTTTCCGATAAAGTTGGAGTTCTCCAAGAATCTTGGAACATTCAAAGAATGTTGGAATGGACCAAATGAGGGAACATTAAACCAAAGTACACCTGTACCCATATTTCCTAGTAACCAAGTTCACAATTTTAACCACATTAAACTTGCTTGCAAATCTCAACCTCATTTTTATACCTTTAAGTTTTGAACCATGCCGATAGAATGGGCATCTTCTATCTATTGGATGTATCTTTATTCTTACAGAACTAGAATTTCAAACATGCTGATGATAGTTAAGAATATCAAGGTTAGAAAAGTTCGGTAGCATCAAGACAATGAAAGGTTTGCTAAATTTCAGATTTTGGAAAAGCTTAGAAGCTATATAAAATACAAAATAATCCATAGTTGCAGAAATAGAATATGAGAACAATATAAAGAAATATTTTAATGCCCAAAGTACACTTTTTTCAAAATTTCATATATCACACAATGTTTCGAGTGGCATCATTCTTGACTCTACATGATCTAGTTTCTAGAGCCACCAGACTCTAAAATAAATTGAAAATTTCTACACGATCTAGATCATGACCATTAATACAATAGTGCCAACCTCCTGAACTAAGTGCATTTGCTATACCATTATAATAATTACTATGTACATCATGGTTTTGAAATCATACAAACTGGAAAATAGAGTTTAGGCAATGTTACGGCCAAAACCTTAACGTGTATTGACAGATTTGGTTCAATAGACTTAGTGCCCTTAATAAATTTGAGGTTCGGTAAAAAGTCTCGAGGTTTGATCCAACCTTGTAACTGTGCTATAACGTTAGGAATGTCATGTCCCTTTTTTCAATCTGCAGATATGTAGTGAATGAAATGTAATATCCCCTTTTTCAATCTGCAGATATTTAGTGAAATGGACTAGCACTGTAGGATTAGCAAGTAGATAAATTGGTAGTTACTTTGAGTTTTTAGTTAGAAATATATGTTGCATTTTAGGAATACGGCGGCTGAATCTTGTGTCCTCCAGTTGAGCAGCAGCTGAGTCTTCAGTGCCTATCAGTTAACACCACTAATTGAGGAGTGGACTGCCCAGTTAACTGCCATCAATTTAAGAGTAACTGCCTATGATTGTGGATTGACAGTTTTGAGGGAGTGTTGTTCAGTTACCTCCCAACATTTGAGGAAATTAAATGTCAGTTAGTTGCCACTGTTTGTGGACTGACTTCCTGTGATTGAGGATCATTAGGAGCTGGCTCTATAAAACAGAGCATAATGAAGAAGAGAAGGGACTTTTTAGAAAAGTAACAAACGTTCAACTCTCATTTAAGTGAGTGGCATTGCCACAACAGCTGAATGCGTTGGAGACAAAACCCTTTAACAGTGAAACTATCATCTTGGGGATGGAAACCCTCAGGGACAATACATATCAGTTAGTATAGAGTTTGTAAGGGCAGTACATATCAGTTGGTATAAAGTTTGTAAGCTGGAAGTAGCCAATAAGTTGTATTAGATTCGTAGACTTCCCTTTGAATGTATGTCGTTAGCAGATAATTATAAAAAATATTAAAGAGTATAATTGTTGCTGGAGTATTGAGTGTCTGTTATTTGTGCATTTAGTAGGGGTTACTACAAGGATAAACATTTAATATGCAATATTTACCAACATCAGAGTGAGTAAGGTGCACTCACGCTATTGGCTCTGAAAATATCGGACTGAGATAGAGCACATTCGCCCTGACTGGAGGATCCGCTACCTGTAATTGAAGTCACCAACAAAAATGCTAGCAATAAGTTTGATTACTTTCTACCTCGAGCCGTGGAAATAGATCTAGAAGCATATTGCGAAAAATAGCCACAAGATAAATTCCGTTGGAGTCATAACATACATACCCATAAAATACAAGAGAACACCTAAGCCAACAAGAAACGAACAATCGTGTACTTAAGCCCACAGGGCTTCATTAGTTTACTAGCTCACACCCATAGACAAATATGTTTAGTGATTCAGACTCCAAATAGAAATTTACTTACAAGCTCAAACCATATAAACCCAAGTTTGAAAATTCCCTTTAATGCTCTAATGCTTTTGTATCTACGACTGCTCGAGTGTGAAATGTATGAGCAATGATTTTGCATACACGTTTTCTAGCGACTGTGAGCGATGGTACATCCGGGTTTACAAGCGTATAATCTAAAAACAACCAAAGGGGCAGCTTTTCATAATTTTCTTCAAAATCAATATACAATGCAACCACCAGTGATATCCATATATAAAGATCAAAGAAACTGACCCTGAGAACAGGAGTAACAGTGCCATTCTTTAGTGTAAAAAGTTCTGAGAGTGACAGGGACTGAGAGGTTTCTCCACCAGCAAGAAAAGCCGCACCGTGCTCATAGAGATCCCTTGACATTTTCTCATACAGTTCGGTTCTTTGCTTGTTATAATCCAATAAAGGCTCTTCAAAACAGCAAACGAGGCACCGTCAAGATGAATTCTTTGAGGTTTTAAATTCAATTCAACAAGTTTCGGAGAAAATTCTAATATTTTATTTACCCGGAACATTTGAGATCGTGTTATCACCGTCATTGGAAGTATTTGTGGATGCCATTTTAAAGAAAATCAAGAGCAGGAATGCTGAAGAAAACCAAATTAAGATTGTGAGATATCTTCCTGACCACCATTTCTTAACCCTCACCATTGATGTCTCTGTTTTTCAACTACTTTGAATTGTTGGTCCGCTTGAAAGCTCAAGTAACATTTGACAACACAACACTTGTTCGCGGATCCTGGCTGTATCGAATATAAAAGTCCAAACATGGCTTCGATCTCCAATTGTCGACGCATGGAAGCATCGTGAGCGCCAGTTAGAAGAAGATAGTGACCGAATAAATTCCATCAAACTAAACATTCTTTAAAAGGGATTAACAATTGTCACGTAGTGGCGAGTATTTGCGATAATAGTGTTGGAAAGCAATTATTCTTCACATAAAATAACACGTCGTACGTGGAGTATGGGCATGGGCATACATAAATGGAGTTGTATTGGCCCCGCGTGGAGCGTTGGAGTTTCCAGCGTGGAGGAGAAAAAGTATTGTCTAATAGTAGAGGACCTTTCGACGACAACATCTTCTGACAGTCGAAAAGGAATGACACGAGATACTGTGCGTGGGAAATTTTCTGGCAAAACGTCATGTCTGGCTTCCGTAACATGGACAGACGATGAGAAGCTTCTTTTTTGGCAAACAAATGTGTGCAAAACACAGCGTTTTGATTACGACCGAGGGTTTCTTTTTCCACGCTGCAAGTTTTAGGGGGCAAAACATGGGTTTTGGTCACCATGCGAAAGAGGGAGCAAGGTTTATTTTTTACACGCTATAAGTTTTAGGAGTGGGAAAACAAGGGTTTTGGTCACCGCGCAAAAAAGGGTGGTTCAATTCGATGACGGTTAGTGAAGAATTCGACAGTTAAAAAACAGTGAGTAAGGAACTCATCTTATTTATGTTGCAATTTTAGTTATTCTTGGAATTTTTTTACGTTTATGGCCTATGAAAGGGCATTTTTTGGTGATTTTGATAGTAAACTTTAGAAAAGTTTTATGAAAGTGGCATATGTTAAGAACAATGTATGCATATCTAGTTTTGAGCAAAACGCAGAGGGTTTTGTGCATTGGAAGTTCGAGGAGGTGGCAAAGAAAGAGCTTTTTCTGACCGCGTGAAAGAGGGACATTGGATTGCAGGGTAGATAGCAAAGATTTCTTCTTGTAAAAAGAGTGAGTAAAAAACCCTAAGATATTTATTTTCCAGCTTTAGTTACAACTGTAATTTTTTAAGATTTTGGGGTTGTGAATGGGGCTTTGTTTCGTTCTCATTTTGATAGCAAACTTTAGAAAACTTTGTTGAAAGCAGGGTTTGTTAATTAGAAAGTATCCATACGTAATTAATAGACCCAGACCGGATTCTAGAGTTTGTGAAATTCTTTGTGTCATTCAACATGCGATTTTCGGACTGGTGTTGACAACTATCGTGTTTTATTCCAAACAAACGAAAAAAGTTGGAAAGCAAATGCAAACAACACATAAAGACTGGGCATATTTCTAAATTTCAAAAAAAAAATCCACTCTTTTGAAAACCCGAGGCACGCTCCCGTAATTTATTAGAAATTGTAATAACATTACAGAATCTGTAAGTGTGGAAAACCCTCGTATTCTCGAAAAGATTACTATAAGTATGGAAAACCGTAGTTTTATTTGTTGTGTTTTGAATTTACATTGTGTATTGTGGCTCTTATCATAGTTTAATTTAGATTAAAAAATATGAGTGTTTTAAAATTTTCCACGTACGATTTTGACAAATGCAAAGCTAGGGTGCTCAAGTAGTAGATCCTCTCTCATAACTAGTTGAATTTTATTAATTGTGATGATACTCTTTAGATAAAAGAAAATATATGTGCAATTTAAAAGATATGTGCATTTAGTGCGACATTTAAAGGCATTACATATAGTTGTTAAGTAGAGACATTATCAATGCAAATGCACTAATAGTTGCCCGTTCATGGGCCCAGGTGGGATGATCCGTCTTTTGGTAATTCTCTTGAGCAGTCGAATGTTAAATGGTCACCGCCAGAGGAAGGGTGGATTAAAAAAAAACTTTGATGGTGCATCGAAGGATAATCCGAGTGAGTCTGGGGCAGGTGTGGTGTTTCAGGATTGGATGGGTAACATTGTAGCATGGGGTACCAAACGGTTGGAGAGGGGCACGAACAATGAAGCCAAGGTGCAAGTTTCACTCTTGGCAGTTGAGTGGGGATTACATTTCGGCTTTAAGAAGTTACATTTGGAGGGTAACTCATTGATTATCATCAATGCAATCATTAAGGGGGAAATGCAGGCATAGATGCTAAGCAAGTTTGTTCAGAAAATTAAATTTGATATGAAATGCTTTAATGACTTCAAAATTTCCCATGTGCGCAAAGAAGGAAACATAGAAGCGGATGTTTTATCTAAACGGGCTAGCATGTTTGAAGGTGTACACGAATATCAACTGGAAGATATTCGTAATCTTTTGTATGATGACTGGGACAACTACATAGTGTAAATGGCAACCCCAAGATTTTTTGGAGGACCAAAGTAGTAATTAAAGGACATGTTAATCGGCATGATCAAGACGTGGAGTTAATGTCGGATCGTGCGAATAAATTGAAAGATGATGTCTCGACAGTTCATTAATGAAAACGCAATGATGACCCTATATATTGGCGGCACTTAAGAATGACCAATGTTGGACAAATTGATTGCGAGGCAGATTGATTTATGCGCTTTTTGGTGGAAAGTAGTTTCATTGTGTTATAGTGATTTTCTGAAATTCGTCTGCAGTAGAGCAGGTTCCACTTTGGAGGTGACGGCACTATAGCTATTTTTCACTATGGAGGTGAATTTCACTTTTAAAACAGAGAAGAAATTGGTACCTTTTCATGGGCATGGTTTCGAACTGATGCATACGGGGTATGTTTCTCCACAAGGATGAGAAGTTGGTGGAGGCGGTTAAACTAATGCTGGGAGAGGATATCGTGCAAATCAATCATTGATATAGGACAAATATGGAAATCTACTTACTAATTGTCACATGGGGCCTTGAATTTGAAGAGGAGGTTGATAAGGTGTGTCGGTGCTGAAAGATCTCATTGCAGAAGAGTATTTTGGTGGTTTGGAGTCTATCCTTGAATGGGTAGTTCTAAGGGTTGGCATCGATATCTCGGAAGGAATGGAGGAGCCTGAGGACCCCATACCATTTATTTGGTGGCCAGAGGATGAAGTTAGAGAGACATGCAGAGCATCGGCATAGCGTGATTGGGAAGCTTTTAAAACATTTGCAGGGTTGATGAGGGTGGAAAAGGCTCTCAACGCAGCGCACTTGCTGGCAAGAGTGGAGATGGATCGTGAACTATGACCAAGGGCGCATACAGATGAGGCAATACTAATTTTGGCCAGGTTTAATGAGGAGTTTCCAGATAATAGATAGTATCTCAGTGCTCTTGTCTATTTCTGCAAGTCTATAGGTAGTGTTAATAGTTTAGTATTACTGTTTGATTATTGCTTTGATAACTGTTGGGTGGAAATATACCCGTTAGACTTTTTCAAACTACCATACTGAATTTTGCAGTATTTTTTGGTGGTTTTGGAATGGTTTTGGTGGGTTGCTTGTTGCACAAATTTTCTGAAATGATGATCTCTGAACATTGTACTTTTTTATTTTGAAATTAATACAATAACTCTATTACTAATAGGAAAAAAAAACAAAAAAAATAATGCACTAATAGTTAAGTAGAGGCATTACCAACTTGTACATCTTTAGTTAATAGTTGTTCCCTTGTGGGTTGAAAAATAACTCTTCGTAAGAAATTCATATGCTGGAGAATAATAAGAATGAGTTTAACTACGAGTTACAGAGAAAGTGTAAGGTAATAAGAGTACAACATAAGTTTTTTACAGACATTATCGATGCAAGTGCTCATCTTTCCAGCTTGAAAACAAAAAATGCTTAGTACAAATCCAGTTGCACACTTTTGAAATAATACCATTGTTGTAATATAGCTACACAACACTACATTGACATGGGAGATCTTACATCGGAGAAAGTTCTAAAACATAAATTCTAAGAAAATAATGTGAGACCCTACCCCGACCCATCCTAGCATTTTAGTGATTTTCATGTTGGAACTATTATGGATGCTTTATTTTTATGCATTATGGATATAGAACTTTATATGATCCTAGGATTGGATAACATTGATATATTGATGCTTCATTTCTAAGCATTATGGATATAGAATTTTATATGATTCTAGGATAGGATAACATTGAGATGGTGTATTTCATTTATTTGATTTGCAGGACTTTATTATGATGCTAGAAATATGATGCATATCTTATGAATGGATTAAATTTATGAGGATTATGATAAATTGCTTATGTGGAGTGCTTTTGATATGTGGTAAAATGATTTGTATGATGTGAATTGTATGCAGAGTGATTGATTTGTATTCTTATTCATATGTTTAATATTATATGAGGTTATTTGGGAATTACTAATGTGTAATTGAGATGCGCAGAAAAATTATCCATGTGACCATGGAAACATTATGGAGAATCAAGCCTAGACCTATGTACGTTCATAAAACCAGGGGTTGTCTATTTGGAGAGACAACACCCCATATGTATCGTATTTTATTCGTAAACCTAAATGTTTGTATGTGTGTTAAATTGTATTTATTAATTTGTTTAAATCCTACAAGAGACAATTGCCATGTGTGTATTTGTGATGTGGAATTATTTTTGTAGTGTCACTTGACACATATGCTGTATGTTGAGTTGGCATTGTCAGGTCACCTTTTGAGATATTTATTTTACCAATGATATATTTCCAAATTATCCTTGAAGGTCCCAAGTAAATCTAGGATAGTGAGCCATTAGGAGGGTCAACTTAGAGTTGACCCATAGGTAAACTTTGGGTGGACTTTCAAAGGGTTAAACCAACTCCTAGAGTCAGTTTTGGAGCATTTTTAATGGGCCTCATGGTGTACCTATGGGCAAAGGCCAAATTTGGCCATGTGTCCACTCCCTAGGACTTGTTTAACCTCCCCAAAAAGTGGATTTCCCAAGATGGCCGAATTTCATCTTTAGAAGAGCCATTCTTGGTTAGATAACCTTCTTGGTATGTGTCATTCCTTTTCCCCATTCCATTCCCCTTTTTGAGGTGCCTTGGTTAGGGAGTGTGTAAGGCCTAGGGAAGACCAACCAATGTGAGCTCTCACTCTACCCAAGAGGTTTGGAAAGAGTGAGAGAAGCCTTCTTAGGCAAAGGATTGAGACTTAGGAAGTTAATCACCCACTCTCCATCTTTGGAGATGAGATCTTGCAATTTTGAAACAAGTTTAGGATAGAAAATTTTGGCTAAGTGTTGAAGAAAAGAAGTGTGGAATTGGACTGCTCTTCTCCAAACTATCCCTTGTAAACCCTTGGCAGATTCAAGGTTGGTTCAATCTCTTACTTGTATGTTGAAACTTTGCTTTTGAAAGATTGTTTGAATGTAGTTGTTTTCTTCATTGGTGTTTTATTTGTGAAAATATATATATGTGATCTTTCTCTTATTTTTGTTATGCATTTTCTTGTGTTTTGGGAGTATCCAAGGCCATCTTACCCTTGGGAGGGTAGAATGGTCTTGGGGGTGGAAGGTTGTTTGACAACCTTAGAGTGAGAGTCTCTCTTTAAGAGAGTGATCTCAAGGGTTTGTTTATGTGACCCTTGCTGCATAGTTTTGTTTATACATTTGGGGGTCATAAGGGGAGAAATTATGGCATGTATGCCTTGGGGGTCATAAGGATGTTGGGTCAAGATGGACTTGTGTTGTGTTCTTGGTTGCCATGAGATGGCTCATGATCTACTATTTTGCAGTTCTCCTCAAGGTACTTGGTCCACTTCCACCCATGTAAAAATCACATTGTGTGATGAAGTTCAGCCTTGGGATGGAAATGTGTTTGTTTTGAGTTTTTCCTTGCTTGTTTGTGTATTGTTTGAGTGTAACCCGTCTAGGTCTTGGTTCTCCAAGCTCGGAGGTGGCTTCTAGTAAGCCTAGGTTGTGAGGTGAGCCCTCCATGGTCACAACCTTAAGATTTTGTATTGCAGGTTGCTTTGGGAAGGGATTGAAGGGAAAGCTTGGATATGGTCTCGCTGATTCTATTTTAGTTGCAAAAAAAAAAAGAAAAAAAAAGGGGGAAATATAATATTGTATTTCAGTTGCAGGAATGAAAGAGAAGAGTTTTATGTTGTATTTATTTTGAAAAGGAAATGTACTATTCAAAAAGGCTTACCATGTAATGTAGTGTATTTTACTAGAGATGTTGATCTTTTAAGTAAGGAGAAAGTATTTTGAATAAATTCTGTAATGTTAATGCTACTGTCATTTATTTGAAATTTGTCATTTTCCTTCTAAATGATACAATAAATTTAGATAGATAAGTTAAGTTATTTCAAAGAAAGCATGAATGTTAGTAAGCTAGAAATAACATTTAGTCCTAGTTATTTAAATTCTAGTGCAAAAATATGGTTAAAAAAGATATTAGAGGAATAATAGGTTTGCATTCTTAAAGTTTTTAAATGATTTCTAGACTGTTATAAGGCTGTTGTAATTTTATTTACTTCTGTCAGTTATTCAAAAAAATAAAAATGCAGAAAGTTAAGGTAGACAAATTTATCTTTTCCTATAGTTAACTATTAGAAATTTACAATGAAAAGAAATGGCGTTAGTTAAATCTGTTAGTTTTTAGAAAATCTGCTTTTATGTAATTAGAAAAATAAAAATAAAAATAAATATAGATTTAGACATAGAAGAGAAATCTAGAAATACAGATAGATAAGAAATGAAAGAAAATGATAACTATTGTGTTTTTGTCCTATTTTGCTTTCTGTCAACCATTAATTTATTGTATTACTGTGTAAAAAAAAAGGAATACAACAAAAATAAATCTAATACATGACTAATAGATTTATGTCTATTTTAAATGAAGAAATGAACTTTTGATATGTTTATCACGCTATTAAATCTGACAGTCCTAATAATTTTAATGTTGCATATTTAAAATCTATTTAACCTAACTTAATGAATATTTGTATACATGTTTAACTAGATCACACTTTACATCAATTTAAAAAGAAATGAAATATATATATATTTTTTAATGTTGTCATTATTCTATTATTTCCTGCATGTTAAAAAAAAATAAAAAAAATCTAAAAATCTAATCCTAGAGATTGATATATATATATTTAAAAAAATTAAATCATTTTTTTTTTGCTAACCCTAGACCCCCCCGTGGGTCACCTCGGAGCCAAGGGCTCCCGCGGGCTCCCCGGGCGACGCAGGCCTTCTGTGGGACGTGACCCATAGAGGCATCGAGGCACCACTGCGGGACACGACTCGCAGGGGCGGTCGTGGCCGTCACTACGGGCCGCGACACACAGTGGCACCGACGTTACTGCGGGTGGCGTAAACCCTCCCCGTGGTACCCTCTCTCTCCACGGTGTCGCCTCCACTCCAAACCCACCGCCCCTATAAAAAATATCCGTCGCCATTGTTCGGCCGCTGCCCCCATCGAACCCCCCTGCACACACAAAACACACACACACACAAAAGGGGGGGGTGGGTAAACCCTAGCATAAAAAAAGAGAGCTTGAGCATGAAGTGTAAAATATGCAACCCTAACCCATATTCGGGTTAGGGTTAACATATAAAATTTAAAGAGGAAAATAGGAAATGCAACCCTAGCCCATATTCGGGTTAGGGTTAGCATTTAGAAAATAAAAGTAAATTATTAGAGTTGATTTTAAATAAAATTTAGTAGAGAAATAACTCAACCCTATTTAGGGTTTGAGGTTTAAAAATATTAGTTAAAGAGGGGGAATTCTTTTTAAAGTTTGAAAAAGAACTTCCCTCCCATTTAATCAGAGCCTAGTGGGGAATTTAATTATAACTCCCTATTTGACTAAGGTGACAATTAATTTATTTTAATATAATCTTTTTATCAGTGCATAATTTAAAGGGTTAATTTTATATAGATATATTAATTCGCAATTATTGATCTAATTTTAATGACTAGGGTTATTATATAGTTATTGTTCATATTTAATTAAATATGGACGTTAATTTAAATTTAATTTGGGGGAAATTATTAATGAATGTTAATAATTGATTTAGGCGAAATCTAGCTTATGAGGTCAATTTTGGCCAAGAATTTAATAGTCAAAAATTTGAAGGTTTAGGAGATTTAAAATTGACTTTAATATAAAATATATTTATTTAGCAAATATCATTATTGAATTGGTTAACCTTATTGGCTATATTTAAAAAGTGAATTTGCATGCGTCCAATTAATTAATTGTAATTTAAGATAACATTATCATTATTTTAATTAGCCGGGAATATTTTAAATACAATCGAGATATTTAAATATCTTTCGACTTTAATAAGTGGAAAATTAATTAGGTTGATTAGAATAATTAATTATGTTGTGATGACCCTCTTAGGGAATAATTAGTCGTCACCAATTATTGTCGCTATATTGATTGAATTAATTATTTCAACTTTAGTAAACAATTCTATTTACCCCTTAGTTAAGACAAAACTTAATTGATTTCATTTTAATGTAGATTATATGATGAGTTTATGTTGTCAAAAAAAAATTGTTGTTCTGTTTTTGCCCTAAAGTTTGGGCATGACAAATAACGCACCCCAAAACTAGTGCTATGAACCAGCATTAAATGCAGTCATATAAACGTTGTTCATTGTTTTCTTACCATCCTAAGAAACACTGACTAAGTAAAACAATTAGTCTCATATTTGTTAACACAAGCACATGATATTAATAATTCAAGAGCCCCAAGGGAGCTAGTCCTTATCTTGTTCATGATATGTTTCTTTTGCTTTGCCTCCTTAAGCTCTGACTTCATTTCATTGGGGAGGCTGAATCTTTTGGACTTTATTGAAATAAGCCTCTGCTATAAAAGTTGTTGTAGACTCCATCAAGAAAGCTCTTTGTCTAAAACATAATGCAAGCCTAGTGTTCTTTTCAACAAACAAGATTGATTTATAATGGTGATGCTTATAAAAGAAATGACTAGAGGAAAAGAGGGAACTAATGAACCACATAATACGAAGTGTGCAGAGTATGACTACCACCTATATACTTGCTCACTATCATTACAATCAATGCATGTTGCATTGGGTATACCTATACTTCAACAATAATTTATAGACCCTGACCAGATTGTAGAATTTGCAAAACTTTTTTGTTATTTACCATTTGATGTTCAGACTGGTGTTGACAACCATCATGTTATTTCCAAACAAACACAAAAATTTGAAAGCAAATGCAAAGCACACATACAGAGTGGGTATATTTTTAAACTTCCAAAAAAAATTCCACTCTTTTGTAAACCCCAGTCGTCTCCCCAAGTTTATTAGAAATCATAGTAATATTACAAATACCAAAAGTGTTGAAATCCCTCGTATTCTCGAAATGATTACTATAAGTGTGGAAAACTGTAGTTTTATTGTTATGTTTTGAATTTACATTGTGGATCTTGGCTCTTATAATAGTTTAATTTAGATTAATTCTCTTTATTTTTAAATTGTGTAGTGATTTAATTCAGTCAATATCAATATAGTAAGGTGATTTAATTTAAGTGTGGACAACCTTTGTGTTTTCTAAAAGAAATGCAACAAAAATTGAAATAAAACACAAAGCACACATACAGACTAAGCACATTTCAAAAGTTCCAATTTTTTTTCCACTTGTTTGAAAACCCCAGTTCGCTCCCCATACAGTGTGGGCATTGCTTTTCAATAGTCGAGTTCCTTTTTAGTTGAATATGAATAGAATGTTGCAGGTAGGATAACCAATCGTGTTTTCCAACCCCTGGAAACATTTTTTTTAGTTTATATGATGTGCAAGCATAGTTTCACTTCCTAGCACGAGAGAAAGGTTGAAGCTATTCTTGATTAGAGTTAGGCCAAACACACAAATAAGATTTGGTACTTTAATGAAAATGCATTTTCTACAGTTGCATTTCTTGAGACGCTGTGAATTCTCATTTCTAGACCTCTTATCTAAACTACTATTTGTTTCTGTTGGTATTGGAATCTTTAGTTGTGCAGTGTGGTATTGCATCATTGTTTTGAAAATAATTCTTCTATTCTCTGTATATCATCATCACCTCTTTCTGTTCACCATACAAAATAAAATACATAACCAATGAGAGAAGTGACAATTGATCATTTAATGTGTTTAATGCTCTTCACTACATGCACAGCTTCTAGTCACCCTTCGTAGGATGCATTAGATTTTTAAGCTTTCCCAACTTCTTTCTATTACTGATTGAGCTTTATGTCTACAAATGTAAACAATGAGTTGTATGTATGAGGTTGGTGGCAGCAATGGTCTGCATGGGTTTTGGTGTACATGTCTTTCATCCTTTCCATGTAACATTTTAAATGTGAAACTTAATGACATTTTATTGTTAAATGCTCTTCCATTTTGTTAGTCATCTACATGGTATGTCAATTCATATTGGAGGTTCTTAAACTAATTCACGATAGAGTTTTGCAAGTTGTATATCACGTTGCTTTTTACAATATGAATAAGTTAAGTTCATGGATGCTATGAGGTGAACTTGATGGCCTTCAATGCACATTTATTGAAACCATTCACATGATTTGAGAAAATCTCTCCTCGGGTAAATGAGGTTTGTACACCCCTTTAAAAAAAATTCTCTATGCAATTAGCTATATGACTACAATGTTGGATTCATGGAATGTGTAAACCTGAAGTTAGTAGTTGCTGGGAAACCGCTATTTGGAAGCCCCATTAGAAGAATGTATCATTTAGTTTATGTTGTTGGCCACATTCTACCCATAGCCTGGAGGATCTCATTCATTTGTACGCTTTGTTTATTTCTGTGAATTGTTAATTCAATATTTTTTGAAGAAATATCAATGACTTCTTTCATATCTTAGCTTGCTTGCAACAATGATACTCGTTTCACATTACTGGAAAGGATTCACATGGTTTCTCACCATCTCTCATCTAGGGAAATTGTTCCTAGGTATATGATGTTGCATTCATTGTATATGTATATTTAAGGTTTTTAGTGCTTGCCAAATTCAAGGTTGTTAACCTCAAAAAACAATGTATTCTTCAGAATATGTCAATGCGGGGTGGCCAATATCCCAGACTGCAAATGTCATTGTGCACTATGTAGAACAGTAAGTGCTCTTCAACCTGCATGCCTTCCACCCACAATTGGTAGGATGTCATTTGTTTCCATGCTTTCTTTATTTTTCTCAAACACTGATTCAACATTTTTTGTACAGATGGCAGCAATTTCTCTCTTTTCTGACGTTACTTTCACCAACGGAACAACATACTTATGCAACATCTTCATAACACATCTAAACATTGATATTGTTATGTAAGGTTAACTATAGGAGTGAAATACTTTAGTGATGGAGGATATTAGTATATTTATGGTCAGAATAATAAATTATTGAAATACCTTTGAACAACTATTTGAATGTGTTAATGAATTGTTATAGTCAGTCAATCGACTTAATTTTTAATTTTATTTTTTTGTTATTTTTTCTTTTTTTCCTATGTGAAGCAATAACATATGGCATTCATGAGAAGCTTGTCCCATGTCGTATGTTATTAGGATGGTGAGACAACGTAAATGACATCTTTTAATGGTCTTACAAGTTCAAGATGTTGGCAACGGAGTCGATCATTTCTCAACCAACAATCTCCATTGGAGTCCAATTGTTGTTGAAGTTGATGGTCATACTAACCATTGTGCAGCAAATCCTCTTCATAGATTGGATTATTTTCTTATAGGGGAAGCCTTGGTTGAAAGTGCGGAAGCCACATATATCCGCACGCATCATATAGAGAAGCATAGTGCATGCTTAAAAGAGCACTCAACAACAACGTATTTGTGGTCAGTACATTGCATCATTCATCCAATATGTGTGCAATATTGTCTTTATCTTGAGATTGGTAGTTGACAAAATGACAATATGCATTTCATTTATTAGTGTGCATTTGGTCCAAAGGACCATAGGAATGATCCTCCCAAAAAGGAACATGTAATAAATTTCATAAAGAAACGGGGCTGCTGGTGCCACATTATCGTTAAGGTGATGAAAGGTAGACTAGATGTAGCAATATTGATATTCAATCAAAGGCTTCATGTCGATGGAAACAGTGAGTTTTGTCATGGTGTTGATGATATAATGAACGAGCCACATTCCCGATTTGCTCCAAACTTTTCAGCTAAATGCAAAAGTTATGTTGAGAGCTTGTTGCTAATGGATGTTAGTGTTGATGCCATCATGGATATACACCTATCTGATCATCATTTTTGTAGCTTGTTGAGGAGGAGGGACGAATTCCTAACACGTAAGGACATCTTGAATGCACAGAGAAGGGTGAAGTCCAACTGCTTGTAGAATCATGACAATGATGCCACTAGTATAATGTTATGGCAATTAGAGGATGCAGCTATTTTTTTTATTTCCAACTGCCTCAAGGCATCGACCAACCTTTCATTATGGGGATCCAAACTCCATGGATGTTGAATATGATGGTTGAACACTCCCAACGATTCAATCATTTCCATGGATTCCACCTTTACAACCAATAAATATGGGGTTAGATCCTTTCTATCCATTCTTATTTATGTTTTTGAAAACATGGATGCCTTGATGGCAGTGGCTAATCTCCACACAATATAGCATGAAAAAAAAAACTCCTAGATTTGCAAAACACAATGTTTTTTGGTGTGATTTTTTGTAGTTTTAGAGCGATAGGGATGCAAATCATGAAGATTTAACTACTCAAAATTTTCCGAAAATCCATTGTGATTTAAGGGGTTTCAAAAATTGTACGGAGTGTTGTTTTGTGTGGAGATTAGCCATGTACTGCCCTTTTTTGTGCTAATGATTGTGGTTGGTTGATTGCCAAACAATACCAATTGTATTCCCTACTAGTTTTTGATGAGTAGCAGTCTAGGGTACCTATTGCTTGGGTATTGTGCTCATAAAACAAGCGTGAGGACATTCAAGCTTGGTTGCCAGAGTTGCAACGATGAGGAAAGCAAGCCAAACCTAATTGGAGGATCAACGCCTTTTTGACCGACGAAGTCGATGTAGAGATACAAGCCATATAGTATGTCATGTTTTATTAGTTCCATTTTTCATCTTCATTCTTATGACACATCTCATTGTTCTTGGATGTCTTTTTTATGTTCTTTTGTTGTCTTTTTACAAGGGTTGTATTTGGGTGTTGTGTTTTGCTTTGTATTTGGCATGTACGTCGCGCATGGTTGAAGAACGTGTATAGGTATACTTCGAAGGATAGGGCGATGGACATATTTTAGTGCCTAGGGATGATCATGATGACAATAGATGATAGTGAAGAGAGCACTATCTACCTTTTGGATGATTTCTTTAATGAGTTTAATGACCAACCCTATTTTCTTGACTACTTCGATAGAACCTGGTGCCAAGAAAATGGGCGTATAGGTGAGCTATAGATTTGTTTTGTGTTCTTCTAGACCATCTGATGGTGCATGACATACATTTGGATTCATATTTGTTATCTTTATGGTTTGCAGCTATGTGGGCAAAAAAATTCAGGCATTTCCCACATGCAAACCAGGACACAAATGTCACCATCGAGTCTTATCATTGCAAATTGAAGATGCAATACATGTGTGATCATCAAAGGAAATGCAAGAAGTGAATGGATCACATGTCTTATATCCTTGCCCGTAAAATGGAGCTTTTCTATAGACATAAGCAGAGTTTGCAACAAAATGACTTTATCGGCAACTATAGGGTGCACCATTTGCAGAGTAGTATTGAGAGGGCAAAGGAAATCCCCGATGCTGATGTTGTTGATGACAGTCAACCTGGATGGTTTTTTTGTGAAAAGTCAGACTTCATGCAATTGGTATGTCATAAGAATTTACGGTCGTGACCTATATGTTTGTGAATGTCCTTGGAGTTTGCAAGGAAATACTTGCAAGCACGTGTTGAAGGTTGCTGCCATGCAAAAGGATGATGGTGTTGAAGTTGGCCCTTGTATGTGTATATTGTTGGACTACTTATTTAGGTTTATTCAATTGTAATATTATTTTTTCCTCTTTTTTTTGGAAAGCTATTAACTGAGCATCTTAAATTATTAATCAAGGTGACAATGTTCTGGTGGCTATTGAATCTATGGCGAATCCAGTACACATTGCCACACCTGACATGATCGATGACAATAGAGGGAATGTTGTTACTCCTCAACAGTCTCCTCCATCTCCCACTGATGGTATTTCACTTATGCACACAATGACATTATGGAGTGAATCAATTGATTTCTTGAAGAAGTTATCACAAACAAGGCCACAATCAACAACACAAATGCAAACCTTCTATTCTTTTGTCCAAAAGTTAAAGACAGGTCTACAAAAATTGAATGCATTACCTTTTGATTTCAGTCCTAATTTGGATCCTATTGCAACAAGAACTTTTTGCATACGCCCATGGTTTAGTGCAACAAGGGATCATGTTCTGCTTCGTAGGCATCACAGGCATGGTGGCAGGCAACACATATCACTCTAAGTTCCTCGGTCAAAGTTGTTCACATTCCATTACAATGGTAAAAGTCGGAGGAAGGGAAACAATCAATCTCTGCAAACAAGCAGAGCACACGTCATAGGTATTGCCTCTTTTACATGGAACACAGGTTTGTTAGGGACTCTCATTTTTGAAAATTCATGTGCACGTTTTTAATATAACTTACACTTTCTCAATGTGTCATCCATTTGTGTCCAATATTTATAAAGCATCATCAACTTCTAGCCCAAGAAGTCCTCGTCGGTGTCTATCTTTTGACAACACTACGAGTTCACAATGCATGGATTATGGAGAATAGTGTCTAGTACGTACAATTATTTGTTTGCCTTCTTTCATTATCTCTACTTTGTTATTAGTCATTATAATAATACATGTGTGTAGGGAGTCACAACCATTTATACATGTATTATTTATTACATATTGTTGGTTAATAGATTTGGCTTTTACACATTCCAATTATTTGACTTTTGCATGCCCATAACAAAAGACCAAAACACACCAACAGTTGGATAACTACTTAAACAGTTGACCTCTGTATACGGGTACAACTCCCTAGGAATGATTTTCAATCAACTTAAATTACGACAATTCTCATGCACACTTTTAACCAGAAAGTATTAAAGGCATTTAAGCATTCATATGTCAACACAAAATGAACACTGCAATATTTTAAAGTACAAATTTCTTCTTAAAGCTCACAGACTTTCATTCTTCTGATCGGCAAGATAAACAATTTCAAAAGTTTTCCTTTCACACATTCATATACATTGCATTAGAAAGATAGCAAATTTTGTAATTGAATCAAATCCTCAGAGAGATTCACATTACAATTCATAAACACACAGATTTATAAAATGGAAAATGCTGCAACTTTATTCACAAACAAAATTGCCTTTCTTTTTCAGAGTACATAATATTGCTAAAAAGAAGATAAAGCTTTATGTTCTATCTTAACCTAGAAATTCTCGGACCTTTAACAAGGCTTTTAATCCAATATATATAGCCACCAGGCTATGATAGTTTGTTACATTTGAACCAGAGTAAAAAGATTAACTCTTCATGAAAGTTAAAGAAGTTTATCTTAAAAATTGTAAAAACAACAACTAAACAGGAAAAGCGACATAAGCCGCGAGCAACAATGATCCAATCAAGCTCCTGCAGATGACGTGGCCTCCACCTATTTGTCCTGCGATGAAGGGGTGCTTCGAATATTCCATTCCAAGTGAGCTGAGGAGAAGTTGAGAATAAGCTGATAATGTGGAAGACCGATATGTAGAATCCACTACTTCCACATTATCAGCTTATTCTCAACTTCTCCTCAGCTTGGAAGACCGATATGTAGAATCCACTACTTCCACATTTCTTTCTTTTTTCTCACCTGCACAACCTTACCCTTATGCATCTCAAGATGATCGAAGAAAACCACTAACACAAATTCAATTCTTGCAATTTTTGAGAAATCCTCTATTGTCAAGGACTTTATTTCTTGGATTTGCTGCACTCGATCTTTGAAAGCTTGAATCAAATCAGATGAGTCTTCAAGCGTCTACTTATCTTCTTTTAGGAGTTGAAGATCTATGCATTTCATGTCTTTCTAAATAGTATTAGTCAGTTCTTTTAACTCCTTTAAAAGCTTAATGGACTCCTCATGTCCTTGTTCAATATTTGAATTTCTCCACTCAATATTCTCTTTGCATACGAAAAGTACATTTTCATCAAGACTATAATCGAC
The DNA here is from genome assembly GCF_030272615.1 of Cryptomeria japonica. Classification (NCBI taxonomy): domain Eukaryota; kingdom Viridiplantae; phylum Streptophyta; class Pinopsida; order Cupressales; family Cupressaceae; genus Cryptomeria; species Cryptomeria japonica. The sequence continues at coordinate 500,813,186 of NC_081414.1, forward strand.
TTTTCTGCTAGAAAATTCATTACCCCATACCTTTGTGTATCCCTCATTTGCTTCAATACAGCCACCCACTTGATTTTCTCTTTTTCCCAAGCAACTATTTTTGTTTCCAACTCCTTACCTACAGACTCTGCATTTTCAAACACCTTGACCAGATCGGAAATGTAGCTAGTTCCTTGTTGGGGAATTGATTCCATCTATTCATTGAAGACATCTGCAACTATTTGGCTTCTTTGAACCTGATCAAATAGTCTCTGGTTCATTAGGGATCTTGGATCAAACATTAAAGGAACTTGAGAAAGCGGTTGAGGATTAAGATCATGTATAGCATTGATATATTGGGTCATTTGCATTATGATCTGCTTCATTTCATTTTTATCCTTTTCATCTTTCCAAGTTCTATTGAGAATTCTTTTAGTGGAAGTCTCTAAGTGCTTAGCATCCACAGCTCGAGAGATCACCCCTAAGTCAATCTTTTCAATGACGTAGTCCTTCTCAGTGATATTCTCTACATCTTTGTCTGTTGGGGGTCTGGCCACCTCTGCAATCCAATGTCCTGTTTGGTCATCCACATCAATCATCACTTCAGTCTTAAGTCTCTTGGACTTTGATGTTCTTCCCATACATTTACTGACCATGTCCTCCATTGGGATTGAGATGAAAACTGCATTCCTTTTCTTAGTAAGTGAAGCACTTAACCATTTGGTAACAAAAGATACTTCCCTGGGTGGTGGTGATTGTTGGCTGGTAGTGACAACGACCATGGTGTTCACAGAATCCTCAGGTTCTTGGATTTCCTTTCCCTTATCAGCAACACCTGTAATGAGCTTGTCCTGCATTTGAGCATCCATTGTTCCTTGAGTTTCTTCCTCATAATCCAAATCTACTACAAGTGAACTTGTAAGGAGTTTCTGACTAGTTTTTCGACTATGAGATCTAGTGACAGGAGCAGGAGTGGAACCCAGAGAAGATTCTCCTAAATTTGCAATTTTGGTTTTGTTCGTCCTTTATTTCTCATTACCTACAATATCAATAGCAATGTCAGAAGGAGAAAGAGATTCTTGATAAGTTGCATGAGTTTGACCAACTTTTCTACTCTTAGGTGCAGATATGGGATGTTGTCCAAAACGACGATCTTTTAGCCATCTTTATGTCTGTCTGATCACATTGAAAGTTCTAGCCTAAATGTTGTCATCCCCTTTCCTATCCCAATCAACCTCTAGAATAGGCTACCCCTGTATCCTCTCGTTGAACTCAGGATCAACAATTTCCTCACCTTCATCTTCTTGCACATCAGAGACATTCATGGACAAACCCATTGCCACAATTTTTTGAACCGTGAACCTCGACCACAATCTTCTCCTGACTTCAAATTCGTCACCACAATTCTCCCAATAATCTTCCAGCTGAGGTTCATGACCAAAACCATCATCAACATTTAAGTTCTCTATAAAAAACCTTCGGCTATCAAATTTATGTCTAGCAACATATAACTGCAGATTGAACTTCTTGAATTCAAGTTCAAGGTTCAAGACATCTGAAACTGATCTATAGCTATAATATCCAATCTCTACTGGAAAGACCACTCCAAACTTTCCTCCACTTCTCTTATCAATATGAGCTAGCTGTCAATTGACTTCAATTAAAACATAGCTATCCAAAGCATACCTGGGTAACCTGAAAGGTTCACCCTGAAAGCTGCCAACTCTAATATATGTGAATTGAGCAAATTGGATAAAGAAACTACCATAAATACCAATAAATTCCATTGCTTTTGTCGACAATCTCCTATTTGTATTACCCTGCAACTCATGAACTAATCTTCCTACAAAAATGTCATTCCATCTCATGAATTTTTCTACATATCTTTGCTCCTGCAGGTGAGGATAGTATTCATATACCCTTATTCCATCAATCTGAGGTTCATGGTATAAGCCATTCCAATCTCGGGTACAAGCAAGAATATAAAATAGGTATGAAGACATATAGAAACCACTCATCCCCACAAATTTCTTTAAACTCTCATGCAATCTCTTTGCAACAACTTGTCCCCAATCTAGGTAGGCACTTCCATTCAACATGACTTGGATGTAGAAATACATCCAGTCTTCCCAGTAAAAGGCATGAGCATTTCCTTTCAATCTATTCAATAGAACAACAATGTCCCGTACCTTTGTTATGAAATGCTCTCTAGTGAGTGGCCTTGGTAACCTGGAACCTCCTTTTTGAATTTTCAATAACCATTTCTTGGCAATCACACTTCTGTAAGTGCTCTTCTTCTTAGAAAAGGAGTATGAAGTGCCAATGTTCCAATCTTCATATGTCTCCTTATGAGGAATGCCCACGGCTACCATTATGGTCTCCCTGTCTATCTTAAACAACACCACCATTAATGTCCCTGATACACCTGTGCTCTGCATCATACCGGTTCATACATTCTAAAACTAGCTCCGGGCATGGTGCAGCGACAGGAAATGCAACAGCCTCAACCAGACCACTCCTTACAATTTTCTCCATCATAGAATTTTGGGCTAGGTTCTTAACTCTCTCAAGAAAATCAGAGAGGTTTGTCTGTGCTAATGAAGTGTCACCTATCTCTGGAAGCAAGATAACTAAGCAAGAATTGTGCCCCAATTTTGGCAGAGTTGGTCTCATGATGGCCCCTATCATATTTATCAAATAATTTCAGGAATGAAATGAATTCTTCTACACAACAAAGGGAACAAACAACAACTAGCTTTTAGAACAAGTAAATACAATAGAAGAAGGAACAATTGAAACTAACTTGATCTTGACAACAAATTCTCGTAAACCTTCTGAATGCAGATACAATACCTCTATCTTTCCTCGCTTTCACGGCTACTGAGAAGGTACTATAAAGATTGCTATCTTTTGCAACAAAAATGGACAAAATCACACTCAAATCCTAGCTAGCTATACTAATTAAGTGAGCTCATGTGAGTTGACACCTGATTTGATGTATAACCGACATGCATTTAATTTCGGGTCATTCCATCACATAACACACGAATTACCATGATTGCTTGCCATAATTAGATATTAACCATTTGAACTTCCTGGAATATTCTCTTTTCCCGCCGCCATTTTCCCTCCATGATACACACACTATTTCTAAATGAAGCCTCAGACTATGAATTTTGAACTTTGAACTTTGAACCAAGAATCGAAAGGTTCAAAGATTCAAGTTCAATATTGAGAAATAAAACATAACAAAACATAAAATAGTCTCCACGACAAAACAAAGGACAATGAATGAGCAAAGACATAACCGATGCATGATCAACTTTGAACCAAAAAGGTTCAAGTTCAATACAAATTTCAACAAAGCGCTCGCCTTTACCATAAAAAAAAGCCTTGAAGACAAATTTTTAAAGTGCGCTTTGAACTTGAACTTTGAACTAAGGAAAGGTTCACTGACTCGGGTTCAAAGGGAAGAAATACATGACAAAAAGGGAAAATAAACATCAAAGGGAAACCTTCGAATTGAAATTTTAATGAAAGTAGGGAGGACTAACATTGGCTATGACTGGGGACTAGGATGACAAGGTACCCAGACATGAACCCCAGGATATCTGGTTTCACAAATAAGTCTTAAATCAAAATGACCGAAACAAAACCAAAACAACAAATTGAACACAACAAAACTTATGTACAAGACTTGCAGGGGACTCCTATTTACAATTGATACAACTTCAAATCCTGCCCATTATAGGTTAGGAGAAGAACGGTACCATCCTGATATGCTAGCTTGAAAGAATTGGGGCCTTTTACCTCTTGAATTGCAAATGGTCCTTTCCATAATGACTCGAAATTCGCATGTGCTCCTTTTGGTTCTCTTCTAATGTCCCAAAGCAGAACCTGATCACCCAACATAAATTTTCGTGGTCTGGCTCTCTTGTCAAATATTTTCTTGACCCGCATTTGATGTTTTGTAATATGATCAACCAATTTATATCTTTCTTCTTCAATCCACATTAAATGCCTAATCCTATTCTCCAGAGAATCTTGAAAATATGCATCTTCAATAATTGTCTATAACTTTGAAGCCGCAAGTTCTAAGGGAAGTGACACTTAAGCCCCCATGCCATACACTAGTTCAAAATGTGACATCCCTATGGCTCTTTTTGGAGATGCGCGATCCACCTAGAGAGCTTCATACAATCTTTTTTGCCAGTCTTTGAAGTTTTCACTCACCAACTTCTTCATAATATTTATCAGATTTTTATTGCTTGACTCCGCGTGGCCGTTACCTTGAGGGTAATAATCTGAAGAGTGAGCGAGAGATATCTCATGATCATAACAAAATAATGAAATCTCGGTAGAAGAGAAGTTGGTTGCATTATCAACCACAATTTTATGAGGAACCCCAAAATGAACAAGAATATTTTCTTTAAGAAAATTACAAACAACCTCAGAAGTTGTCTTCCGCACTTGAATAGCTTCGACCCATTTGGTGAAGTAATGTGTGGCTCGAATTAAAAACCCCCCTTATTTTCACCAGATATTGTATGTATCATTTTTTTCTTTAACATTTTCCATACCCCTCTATATTTCTATATTATGTTATGATAAAGACTTGGTTGGGTTTTAAGCATAATCCTAGATTTGGTAGAAGGTACTAGCATTAATTGATGGGTTGCATAAAAAATTTTGGGTTAAAATTTTCAAATAACCTTAGGCAGGCTTTTGTTTTAATTTTCAGTTGACTTCGGTTCGATTCTTGCCAGGAATACCACAAGCTGTAAATTTTGTTTTGTGTGCCTTGGCTAAAACACTAGATACTATGTATTTTGACTTTATATATTAATAAAATCTATATATTACCGACCAAAAAAATAATTAATTGAAAAACAAAAGCTATAATATTTTTAATTAGCTAAATTACATGCATTGGTTAATGATATATTTTGTTTAGGCAAGAAAGGTGGTGGAGTCAATGTAGATTAGTGCGGAATGGATGTCTCTACAAAGCTTAGTTAAAACAAATGTTACAATGCAATTATGATTTAAGCTTCTAGCGGCCTAAGAGGACGATGGCTTTGGACGCGGTGTGAGATGTTTTATTCATTATTTTTGTTTTGAGTTGCTCATTCCTTTATTTTCTTTTCATTTTGTTGAAGAGGGTGCTACAGTGAAGAGTGTGGTTGTTGGAGAGGGGTAAGAATGGAATCTAGTTTTACCTTCAATACGAAGAAAAAGTTGGTGCCCTTTGTAGGAAAGGTGACGGACGTAAGGCTTAATGTTCTTTTTTGGTTTAAGGACCAAAGATTAGTAGATGTTGTGAAGCTACTTCTGGGCGAGGAGATCACTTACATTGGCCACCATTATAGGATGAACATGGAGATTTATTCTCTAATTATTGCTTGGGGTCTGAAATTTGAGGAGAATGAAAACAAAGTGAAGAGGGTTATGCGTAAACTAATTGACGAAGAATACTTGTGAAATATGGACTCCATCTTTGAGAGGGTGATTCCAGAAGTTGGTTTCAACATCTCAGAAGACTCGGAGAAACCTGTGGATCCCCTTCCTTTTATTCAGTGGCAGGAGGATGACCTGAAACAGGCTTGTAGAGAGTTGGCATGCAGAGTTTGGGAGGCCTTTAAAACATTTGTAGATTTAATGTGGGATGATGAAGTTCTTGAAGCTTTGCATGAAGTGGCGAGGGCAGAGGTCAGTTGAGAATTGAGGCTAAGGGCAAGGACTGAGAAGGCAGTGAGATTTCTAGCCAGTGTTAAGGATGATCCGGATTATAAGCAGTTTAAATTGTAGCCATTTTTAAGATGTTTGGTTGTAGGTTGTTGTTTTCTAAGAGCTTTTTTGACATGGTGTATTTTGTTTGGTAAAGCCAAAAAAGGATCCCTTTCATGTTAGAATGAACTTATAGTTTATGAAGCTTTGTATGAACTTATAGTTTATGCTCGTGTTTTGAAATTTTTAGACCGAATCTTTGAAATTTGATCTATGTACTCTGTTTGCTTTTATATATTAATAAAATCTTATATTACCGACCAAACAAAATATATCTTGTTTAGTTTATAAAATATTAAATTACATGCATTTGGTTAATGATATATTTTGTTTAGTTTATCATATATTATATTTGAATTTAAGTTTTTTAATTTGCTATTTTAGATCAGATTAAGAATAATATTTTTCATGTGCATTTGTTGTTAATTTTTTATAAAATAATTAAGCAACAACTATTTGAAATATTGCATTTAGTTTATGATATATTTTATTTTAATTTATTTTTTATTTTATATAGATAAATTAATTAAAAAATAATATTGTATATCCACTTTTTTTTTAAACCTAATTATTGTTCTTAATTTATATATCATATTAAAGATTATATTAATGTTTATATCATAATAAATTTAATATAAATAATATTAACATATAAAATAAATATAATATAACTAATAATTTATTATTTTAATGTTTCATATGTCAATATAAATCTAATATTTTTTAATATAAATTAATTTAAAAATATAAAAAGAAATAAAAAAGAGAAGACGTATTGAAAACCTTGAATACCTAAATATATAGAAAACTAAATAATGGAGACATAGATCATAAATGTGAAATAAATGTGATATGGGTAGAGGTCCTGGAAATCCAAAAACATATCTAGGATAAAATCTTCTTAGTCGCACAATACATCATTTGTCCATCGGCATGTGTGAAAACATGAATTTTGAGGAGAATGTTTGGAAGGCTTCAAGGCCTAAAATCCTAAACCCTGTGTTGGTTTCCCTTTTTGTTTTGTTTTTTAACGGTGACTGTTGATTGCCCGTATCCGGTCATTTAAGTTTCCCCTAAAGCCTTTTAAGTTTTATGGATGATCAACCCCTCCTTTTTAGCCATCCGGTTGAAGTTTTTTCCTCGAGCTCCACATACCATTCGCATCTTGCCCCAAATCAACAGTCGCAAGAGCTGCGCGATTGCTTCAACATACACGACAGAGGCTAACTCTACAACACAACCAATAACCAGTCAAGGGATGATGGGGTTTTGATATGAGGAGTTGAACGTTACTGATTGGATCGAATTGGAGTCCACGTAATCATGGGCCCCAATCTAAGGAGCCAAGTGCAGGTGAACAAGGACGAGCCCTACCTAAATGAGTCATTGCCCTAGTGGACTTGTCAATGGTTGTCACATAGATCACAAGCTGCCAAGTAGAAATGTGGGCCCAACCTTCCCCCATGTTGTAAAAGGAAGTAACCAGTGATTACATTGATCAAGATCAATGGTGCGGGATGAGCACACAACTGCGTGACTAGATAAAGATGCAAGCAGAAGCTAACTCTGCAGCTTCGTCGGTAATGTGGCTTAAGGGCCCCACAGAGGTGAGTCACTTATCAAAGGGACCTAATAGAGATAATATGCGATCATTTTTTTTATCGAATCTATGGTTGTAGTGACTACGTGATTGCGCGGTTATTCCAAGGTGAGCCCATAGGTTAATTGTGCAACGCCACTGCAGATCTTGCAGTTGGGACCCACGGGTGACAAGGATGATTACTTAACCAATAAAAACATAGATACGTGGCCAAGCCAGCCACATGCCAACAATGATTATGCAATGGGAAAGAATTTTGATGACCAAGGTCGACGACAAAATAAAATATGATGTAAATACTGATGTGTCAACTTCTAATTGCAGTTGGGGCCCCAACATTCAAATATGAAATGCAACAGATCTCTCTCGCCATGACACCAGTATATGTTCATGCATTTATTTTTTCTATCCTAACCAGTATGATCTAGATTTTTGCCTATTTAGCACCGAGTTTGCTCTGATTCATGTTTACAGTGTTTTGTATATGCTCTTGGTTTTCATCAGTTTTCGTTCTTTCTTTCATTCTCATAATTAAGGTTTCTAAAAATAATTGTTGATTGCGTCCTGAGTTGCATTCTCCTTAGTCTTTTGCCTTTCATGCAAAATTATTAATTGTTCGCAGCCATGTAAGCACCTAAGATTCATTTTGTGCTAAGTGTCAGCCTCCCAATTAAAACAATAACTCAGATTCAAACCCGAACTCGGGGATTAGACATCTATTCAGAATAGCTATCATTTCTATGGTGGAGGTTTCATTTACTTGTAAACCCAGGGATGTATTACTTGAAATGGGCCAGCACAGTTTATGCACTAAGTTCCAATAAAAGCCATTCTATTCTACTGCAGCAAAGGAAATTACTGAAATGAACATACATCAATGTAATGACTAAAATACTACAGGAAATCTTAATGCTAAAAGGTAATTCAAGCAGCTAACTACCGCTAATGTTCGAAGCTTACAAACAGGATCTACTCTGTTCACCTTGGCAGTAGGAACAGTCACAAGTTTTGGTTCCAGTGGCTGCAGGAACAATCAAATGATAGAACAACAACTATAGCAAAAGAAAACTAACGTAACAAATAGACAAGATTGCTCACCAAGTGGGCCCCCTTGGATGAGCATGTCCAGAACTCAAAATAGCCTTATATGTTCAAAACATCATCACTTTATTTATCATTCTAAAAGCTGTTATATTCTATGAAAGCAAAGAGAATACTGTTTAACTCTAAAAACTTTGTCTAACCTCTATGAAGAGGTCCAGATCTTTATTTATAAGAAAACTACAACAAAATACTAACTACCTATACCACTCCTAGGATAATAGGTGGAAGTTTTATTACAACAAAGAAATAGTCAACCACAAAGATTGTGGGACATTCATCATTCATAACCAAGAATATAGCACAATGGTGTTAGGATAACCGGTGGACAATTGAGAGGGGGGGGGCAAATCAATTGTCAACAGATTATGAAACTTTAAGCACACAAAACCTTTTACTGGAATGCATAAATCAAATACCGAAATAGCAGATATAACAATTAAGCACAAACATAAATCAAAGAACAATTACCAACCATCCATAACACATAACACTGAGATTTGTATGTGGAAAACCTGGTAAAGGGAAAAACCATGGTGGGAAGCCTACCCACAGTCAGATAATACTTTTGCAGTAAGTATGTGATTACAATAAGAGGGTCTACACATGCAGGAAGGCCAATAGCCTAGAGCGCACTGCTCATCACAAAAGGAGTCTCACTGACTACAAAAGAAATCTAGACTACAATCTAGAAAGATGAATGAACTGCAAGAATAACATCTCCTATGCCTGAGTATAGTTCTAGTTAAGCTCAATACCAGAGGTCTTAAACCTCTTACACAAACCCAATTTGATCACCTGTGATCGACCAAAACCCCTGCATATGATTACAACTTTATTCACACATAGATAATCCCATAACCTTAATCTGATTATCTACAAAAAGATCTTACATCATATTTATACCCACCCGGGACCTAAACAATTAGGTCGGCCACCTAAAAGATAATACAATAAATCCATTACATAATCTCGCAACCAATGATAAACCAAGTTGGCCTAAGACCAAAAAAATATAAACAAAACAATAATTCCAACCAGTAACGCATCAGGAGCATCACCCAACATGTTACATAAACCAGTCCATAACCTAACAGAATAAGACTGGACCTATAATAGGTTGCCATAAGACAAATGAAACACCACCGATCAATTGGAACATGAACATGATAACCATCAACATCCTGAAAATATTCTAGAAGCCACACCAACACCACTTATCAGATTCATCAAAAGATCTTCAACAAAGCTCTGCCGGTAAAACCCTTACCGATAGCTGAAAGGATTACTAGAACAAATGATAGCTTCTGGATCATCAAATCCCAAACCAACTGAATGTGATACACATCAGGAACACATGAATAACCAATCCAAACCAATTCCAACAGCTAAAACATACCGAAGAAGATCTCTAGATCAACATCATAATCCAACCACTCTACCAGAACCCGGTAGACAACAAAACATCTAGTGTTGACTTCAATGACAAACATTAATGCAACACATAATTAATTCCTCCAAATCACCAACAAACGGTTCCCGCTAGATTGTTGCTTACTAGAGACAGTCATAAATAAGTCTTGAACTACTTCGCTATTCTTCAGTTGTTCGGTTACAGCCTTGCTCATTGCTTTTAATGCTTCCAACTACCTTGACTCTGCCTTAATGACTTGAATGGCATGATCCTCCTTTCTGGCATAGTTTGATCGCTTCTGCAACTACCTAAGTACTCCTGCATCATGAGTTAAAGCACACAAACACATACGTATCCATTTTCTATCAACCATAACATTCATTCATCCACATATAAAATTATCATAGTAATATGCATAGTTGCAGGAATATATTTAGCCAAAACAATACAAAGTTTGAAAGGTTTGGTTAATGTTCGTCATGCATAGGTTCAAAACCTCTAACACATCCTATACCCTCAACATTGTCTAATTACACAACTTAAACCATGAAAAACATAATAGGCATGAAACAAAAAGAGCTATTATTTCAACTCATCATTTTCCCCTCTAACCTAACTTCTTGTTGGTCCTCCAGCAATAGGAAAATTCCTCGCACGGGCACTAACTCTGAAATCACCAATTGTGCCCTGTCTTGTGCTTCATGTAGCTAGGTTCCAGTAGAATCCCTTCATTTTCTCCAACCTAACCCACCTGGATTCTTCTGTTGATTCATCATAGGGCTTATCAGTAGCCCTACATCCTAGGAGTGGCCACATGAGAATGGGCGACTGAAAGATTAAGGGTATCCCATTGTTCTCTTTTGTTTTGCCCAAGTGGATATATTTGGGGGCTCTCTATATTGTTGCATAATAATTATGCAAGGAATGGGGCTCGGTCTATTTAAGTTCTTCAAGAAGGCTATTCCATTGCTGGGCCAAATGTCCAGCTACAATCTGGCCTTTGTTCTCAATTATCTTTTCATATTCTTGGAACGCCTCCTCCCTGAGTGGCAGAATTTGGCTCTTATTTTTAGATTTATACAACAATCTTTGCTAATCATAGTACAAGAGTCATCAATTTTTGGCTTCAACCCTAAGCCGTAATGACAGGTTAAGTTCAATGTCCCTGTGTATCCTAGACTGTTCCCCCATGCTGATCTCATTTTGTATCCAGGACATTAACGCCTTCAAATGAATATCTCCAATGTAAAACAAGGGGTTCTATTCAGTATAAGAGGAAACAACATAATTGTGCAAATACAAGTCACACAATAATTTTTTAATGGTTGCAGGAGAACTTTGATAAGCATGATAAAATTCATGTGGGTCTCCAAAGAGGGACTTGTCTCTAACAATGTGTGTTAACTTAAAACAAAAGTGTTGTTCTTTCAAATACAAAGCATAAACCCTTGGTGGAGCCCTACATTGTATTAATTCAGGAATCATGTCTACCACAGTATCTACCTTAGTCTGCAATTCAACAATTTATCTTTCTCCTCAATTTCCTTTTATTGTTTATCAATTATCTCCTGCATTCTAGCTTTCTCTATCTCCCATTCTCTATAAAATGAAAGAGTAGCAGACAAACTGGTAATAGAAGAGGGAGGCCTGTGAACAGTTACTTGGGATTTCAAACCCTTATTGCTTATCTCTGTTAATTGCTCTGCAACACTAGCTAGGTTTTTCAATCCTTCAAAACCTTGACTCCCTTACGACTGATTTTTTTGTGGACTGCCATGCTCTCTCTCAGGTGATTCAACAAAAACAATCACCTCCTTACTTTTTCTTGTCGACAGCGTCCGTCTGATCCTATGACTCCTCCTTAATGATGGTTCCTCTATGGCTGCAGGAGGATCAGTTGCCGGAGAATCATCTTTCTCTGATTTCCTTTTCTTGGCCGCAAGAGCAAATTGTACCACATTTTGGTGCTCATCAACTCTTTCTGCTACAATTTGCTTTGCATTTCCCTTCTCCTTATGGGCCATGACTCTTGTTTGAATTGGTGTTGATGAAGGCTTGACACTTAGTTCATTTGAAGTCTGGCCTGTGCTTGATGGAACGTATTTAGTAGCATGAGGGTCTGTAGTCATGGGAACCCTAGATGATGAGGTTCCTTTGGCAACCCCTTCTTGAGATAGAACTTCTCTTGTAACAGGGGCATCATCTTCGCCGAACCTTATAATATCTTCAAATTCTCCCCAGGTCATTTGGGAAACATCCCTTAAAGACCGTTCTACCAATTTAATCAAACCATGATGACTTATAGACTATAAGCTACCTCTCAGCGTTTCTTCATCACTGATGGAAAGAAGGCTATACAAAATATTTGACACATTCATTCTCCACCCATGTCATAAATGACTTAAATAACTTTAAATGAATGGAGTGCAAATTAGAATATCTGCCTTCACATGTCAAATACTTCATCAAATGCAATGCTGCTAGTTGCCATGTCTCTAGAAGAGATGTTCTCCTCGTACCTTTCTTGTCTACAATAGGAGGTCCATCTTCTGGATGAGTAAATTTTGCGCATGCGCTTCGGGCATCTTTAGTTTCAGGAAATAATTCCCCATCTCTCGATAACCCTACAACTTTTGATATTCTCTCTTCCATGGCCACAACTCGTAGCCCCTTAATTGTAGCTTCACCATTTGTTGAATGTCTGTGTGAATTCTTGCGCAATTTCTTATTAAAATTTGTTAATATCAAGAAATAATCTATCCACCTGTAATTCTAGAAATACGGTTCACACAATTGATCATTCAGCAAAGCATCATGAATAACAAGTTCATGGCAGATAGGTGCACCTCCCATGGCTACTTAAGCAAAGTAATTCCTGCCACAACGCTAAAAACACAAAATCCTGGAGCACTGGAAACTTCAACATAAAACTATGAACTTCCTTCTCAATTCACATTACCATATAATATCCTGCGGCCTTCTCTACATTTATTACAAATCTTTATGACAAGATATTTCACGGTACCATGCAATAAGAATGGTGACAGGAAAGTATGCTTGAAAAAGATTTTAGGTGTAAATTGCTACGAACTACTGTGATCCGTCACATCAATCCTAAACTCTTTTTAAAATGATTTCAAAAAGTATAAAAATTCACAACACAAAATCTAAGTGACAGGCTTGAATGACATGGACAAGATTTGCAATCATTAAAACTTACAAATTCACTAAAAACACACCCCCAACCAACCTAAGGTGACACATGTGGAAAAGGACCTTTACTTGGTAAAATTTTATATGCGAATCACACATGATAATCTTCATAATGAATAAGTAAATGCATGTTTAAAAAGAATGGATAATATGCTTTTTTGGAAACGTGCGAATTAATGCAACAACAGAAAAGTCAGTTAATGATGAAGTGGAGTGGAGTGAGGCGAGGTGGAATAGATACGGGATGGTGTGAAGATGGATAATTTATTGATGGAGAAATGTATTCCCACAAGAGATGGAAATATTTATTGTGGTTGCATGCAAAGAGTGGTTCAAGATTGTGGGACAAAGAGTCCCCCTGCATGAGCTGCACGAACTGCAGCATGTGGATGCATGTCAAATTGTTGTAGGAATTCATCTTTGGTGATAGGCTTGTGATAGAGGTGCAATCGATGAGTGTTGACTAGAAGTTTAAACTTAACAAGATCTATAGTTGCTAATTGTACTACTCCATTCTGAAAAACTTCAACAACTTCATATGGACCCAACCAACGAGTCTGCAGCTTGCCCAGGGAATCTTTATACCTAGAATCATATAAGAGTTCCCAATCTCTAGATTTGAATTGTCTTTCTTTAATGTACTTGTCATGCCATCGAGTACGCTGATTTTGAATAACTTATGTGCACTGGAGAGCCACTTTCCTCACTTCATCCAAAGCATTTAGTTGCATGATTAGAATTCTTTGTGCCTCAGATAGATTCATATTTAAGTGTAGAGTTGTCCTAAGAGTTTTATGCTCAAACTCAATGGGCATCATGGCTATTTTCCCATATACCATTTCAAAAAGAAGCAACCATCTAGCCAATCTTCCTGTGGTGGAAGATTTGTTCAGAAGATATCGTATTGTTGTATGATATGTATGAACAAAAATATGTTATCCTGCTATATAATGCTTGAATATATTAAGTGCATATATCACTACCAACATCTCTTTTTTCTATAATAGTGTAGTTGAATTTCGGTCCCTGCAAATTCTTGTTGATGAAATAAATTGCATTTTCTAAATTACCTTCTTTTTGTCCTAGAAGTGCACCTACTACGTAGTTGGATGCATCTGTGTGAATATGGAAGGGTAATGACCAATTTGGGCTCTTGAGGACTGGCGTTTGAGTTAATTTTTTTAAGCTTCAGGAAAGCTTAATCATATGCTTGGGTCCAATCAAATTCAACATATTTGGACAAGAGATAATATAAAGGCACTGTTATCTTAATAAAGTTCCTGATAAACCTTCTATAATACCCAACATGTCTAAGAAAAATTTGAACATCCTTTTGCTTGGTTGGAACAGGAAGGTTAAGAATGACCTCTATCCTAGCTAGATCAACCTGAATACCAGTATTAGAAAAATCATGTCCCAAGACTATTCCTTCTTGCATCATTGTGAAACATTTCTCACTATTCAGGGATAGATTGTAATCTTCACATCTCTGTAGTACTTTATTCAAATTACCCAGTGCTTCCTCAAACTCTAAGGCATAAGTGGTGAAATCATCCATGTATATTTCCATGCAGTCATTTGAAATATCTAAGAATATGCTAATGACAACTCTTTGGAAAGTAGTGGGAGCATTGCATAAGCCAAATGGAAGAACAAATTAAGCACATGTCCCCCAAGGGCAAGTGAATGTGGTATTTTTTTTTATCTTCTAGGGCAATTTTAATTTGATTGTAACCATTGAATCCATCCAAGAATGAAAAATATTGTTTTCTTGTCGAGGAATCTAACACTTGATCTACAAAGGGTAATGGAAAATGATCCTTTTTAGTTGTTGAGTTGAGTTCCCTGTAATCCACACAAACTCGCCATTTACCTCCCTTTTTAGGTGCTATAACTAGAGGTGACACCCATTGGCTATCTGATATAGGATAGATAAATCCAACATTTAATATTTTTTGCAATTCTTCTTTAACTATTTCCCTTAAGGCTGGATTAATCCTCCTTTGTGACTCTCTAACTAGTTTGCATTCTTCCTTGATATATATTTTATGCGCACAAACTTGAGGATCTAAACCTCTCATGTCTTGGTAGTCCCATGCAAAAACCTACTTATGACGTTGAAGTCAATCAACCAAAGTTGCCTTCTGTTCCTCTGTGAGTTGATTATTAATATTTAAATACTTGTCCAAAGCAACTACTACCTTGGTGGTTAGGTCGATCTAAGTCGCTTCAGTGAGAGAAGAAGTGTGGACCTCCTGCGGTAAAAAAATGTGCAATATATCTATGGCTATAGGAAGTTCGGATGAGGAGGGAGGTAGGAAAATTGAGTGCAAGACACATGAAGTTAACTCCCGCAGCTGATATTCTGAGCCATAATGTTTTTCTATAATATTGAAAAGAACTTGATCTTCATATTGAAGCTATATGAATGGTTCTCTATTTATCATCATGAGGTGACGAACATAGTTAACTTCTTCTTTTGTCTCTTCCCCTACATTAGGCCACAAGACCTGTTCTTGATCAAGTTGAGGTTGTGTAGGTGAATAAAGAGCTAATTTCTTAGTGGAATTCCCATCTAAAATGGTCATATCTCATGACCGACACCCAATGTATGCATCAGCTATAGCAAGCCAAGGCCTTCCTAAGATGACTGGATATCCTCCCAATGTGGCCTTGGGAGATAATATCATGAAATCTGTTGGATATTCCCAAGAATCCAAAGTAACTACAACATATTCTACCATACCATCTGGTCAGACAATAGAGCTATCAGTAAGCTGCAAGATTGTGGGAGTAGGTTGAAGACTGGTGATGTTACGTTGTTGCATGATGTCCTTAGTCATGACATTAATGGTTGCTCCTAGATCTATTAGAGCATTCTTAATCTGAGTACCATTGATGACTATTCCCACAATAGGGCTACTTGGATTAGAGTACTTAGGTATTACAACCTTTCCCAACATAATATCAACTAGTTGTCCGACCATATGGACTATTTGTGGATCCTTCTTTTTCCTACCAAGTTTCTTAAAACAGGCTTCCTTAATGACTTTACTATAGATGGGAACATCCTTAATAGCTTGAAACAGTGGAATTTTAACACATGTATTTCAGCTAATCAATGAGATCAAAAGTCACATCTTCACTTTGCTCAGTCTCCTTAGCTTGTAACCTCTAAGGAAATGGAGGTATTTTATTTATTGAAGGTGAACTTATAAGCTATTGGGTTTGGGTAGACTAAGTTGGCTGATTTGGTGTGTCATCTGATACTGATTACTTTGATGGTACTTCAGTAATAAATGGAGAAGATGGATTAGGCAAAGTAGTCTCTGATCTAAGATGAATATCAGTTATATTAAGAGAGTATGTAAGGTATTGGTTGGGATCAACAGAATATACATGTTGCTGAGGCTGGGGTTTACTATTTGGATTTGGTACGGGTTGAGATGGCAGCTGAGTAGCTTTAGGTGGAGTAGCATTAGGAGCAGGGGGTGGCATTATAGTAGGCTATTGTGGTTGTTGTGATGGTTGTAAATAAGCAGAAGGTTGATTTGACCACTATTGGGCCCCTCTCCATTAAGAAGTTGGTTGCCAATTTCCTTGTGGAGGCTACCGTGATCCTTGAGGTTGAGGCCAATTTCCCTATGACTTATACCATTGGGATGAAGGATTGGAATAATTTGACCATGAAATTTGGGGTTTATACCAAGATTGAGGTGGAAAATTTCCAAAGTTTTGAGCATATGGAGGTTGCCACTGGGTATTTTGTGTATAAGAATTCCCATAAGAACCAACAAAAGATAATGGATCAAGAGGGATACCTTGTCTTGGATCCCATGGCCTTCTTTGAGAAACATAGAAGAGTCGTTCCTCATCATTGGTTTGAACTCAGGGACATGGTGATTATTGATATTGGCAACTAACTTACATCTGCAGTCCTTCTTCTTTTGCCTACAGTGAGGACTAAATTCTGCAAGCATCGCTTCAACTTCTTCATGCTTCTTCTTGGCTTTAAGTGTGTCCAATTGAGTGTCCATATTGTTTATAACATCTTCCTTGAAATCCTTCAGAAGACTATTGAATTCCATCTGAGAAACCCCACTATTTGTTGTTCATGAAGATATTCCAGGCCTATAAAGCCTATTCTTCTTGGTAGTGGAACTAAAATATTTTTGACAAATTTGGCTAATCTCATCCATGATGATTGAGTTATATCTCCTCCTCCCATAAGGTCCAGAGCATCCATCCAGTCATCACTGATACCCCTCAGAAATATCAACTTGAGAGATTCTTCATTTAAAGTACTGTGTTTAGACTTCTTAACACAAAATAGAAATCTCTCAAGATAGTCTTCTAGACTCTCATCCTCTTTTTGTGTCATCTTGAAGATATCATCTCCATGGCAGTTAGTTCCCCTACAATTATCCTTATATTTCTCAAGAAACAATCATTTCATCGCATCCCATGTGTCTATTGTGTTACACCCTAAGCCCATAAACCATCTTAGGGAAGACTCTTTCAAAGTGGCTGGAAATATTTTAAGTCTATGGGAATCTGTAGTGTAATCATAGCTCCTACAAAGGACATCAAATTCAAACAGAAAAGCGTTTGGGTCCTCTATAATTATCCCATATAACTTAAGTAAAGAGGAAGTTGGGATGTTCTTTAGGTTAGCATTATCATACAAATTAGAGATGGGAATTTCAAATGTTGGGTTAACAGGTGGATTAGACATCTAACTCAACTTCAAACCTGAACTTAGGGATTAGACATATATTCTGAATAGTTATCATTTCTATGGTGGATGTTTCATTTACTTGTCAACCCAGGGACGTATTACTTGAAATGGGCCAACACAGTTTGTGCACTAAGTAATTCAAGTAATTCTATGACTAAAATGCTACAAGAAATCTTAATGCTGAAAGGTAATTCAAGCAACTAACTACCACTAATGTTTGAAGCTAACAAACAAGAACTACTCTATTCACCTTGGTTGCAGGAACAATCACAAGTTCTGGTTCCAATGGCTGTAGGAATAGTCAAATGCTAGAACAACAACTATAGCAAAAGAAAACTAACGTAACAAATACACATGATTTCTTACCAAGTGCTCCCCCTTGGATGAGCATGTCTAGAACTCAAAATATCCTTATATGTTCAAAACACCATCACTTTATTTATCATTCTGAAAGCTGTTAGTTTCTATGAAAGCAAAGAGAATATTGTTTAACTCTAAAAATCTATCTAACCTCTGCGAAGAGGTTCAGATCTTTATTTATAAGAAAACTATAACAAACTACTAACTACCTAGACCACGCCCAAGAGAATAGGCGGAAGTTTTATTAAAACAAAGAAAGAGTCAACCAAAAAGATCATGGGACATTCATCATTCATAACCAAGAATATAGAACAATGGTTCTCGATAGATTGATGCTTAGTGGAGGTAGTCATAAATAAGTCTTGAATTGCTTCGCTATTCTTCAGTTGCTCGGTTATCGCCTTTCTCATTGCTTTTAATGCTTCCAACCACCTTGATTCTGTCTTAACGACAAGAATGGCACGATCCTCCTTTCTGGCATGGTTTGACTGCTTTTGCAGCTACCTAAGTACTCTTGCATCATGAGTTAAAGCACACAAACACATACGTATCCATTTTCTATCAACCATAATATTTATTCATCCACATATAAAATTATCATAATAATTCGTATAGCTGGAAGAATATATTTAGCCAAAACAATACAAAGTTTGAAAGGTTCGGTTAATGTTCATCATGCATAGGATCAAAACCTCTAACACATCCTATACCCTCAACATTGTCTAATTACGCAACTTAAACCATGAAAAACATAATAGACATGAACACAAAAAGAGTTATTATTTCAGCTCATCACTAAGGTTTTAATCTCTTCATCCAATTCACTCATAAAACCCTAACCCTAACAATGGTAGAGTCATCCAACCAAGGGAAGAGGAAATGGTCTGAGGAGATTGTAGCTCAACTTCCTGGGTCAACTGAGACTCATAAAAGGTCGAAGCCTAGTTCAAGGCCAGATGAGTTCATAATTGACCACACAACAGGTATTCGAGATGCATTAATTCCCCCAACAGGATTTGGTCTATGGAAGAGGGGTTATAACAAGAAGAAAGAGGGGGTCCTAGTTTCAAATATCTGGACTTCCAATTTGGGGAAGCTTGTGGTGCCAAATGTATATGTGAACACAAAATTGATTTTTGCAATTGCAACAAACTATAATCTTGCTACTAGGGAAATTGTAGCAAGTGGGGGTGGCAGATTGATAGAAATTAATAGAGATGTGACAAATGAAGCTTTTATGTTCAATCCCAATACTGATTGGCCCATCAATTTGGAGGATCTGCAAATTGAATATGAGAAGAATGAGCATGTGTATACGAGGAAGTTGGCACAATTCTTGCATGCAAAACTTAAAGGGGAGGATAGATTGTTCACTTCAAAGCAGACATCCCCTATATAGTGTGGACCTGTTTGCAAATTAGTTTGTGGATACATATCATGCCCTTTGTCAAGTGTGTGTTGTAGATGCCAAGGACATGATACCAACCTAGATGATGATGGTGTGTGTGGATGTTTAGAGAATAGATATCAACAAACTCTTTGATTATGCTTCTGTGGTAGCTGAAGGTTTGCATAATGCCCTCTCTGATTTCAAATTGGGAAAGTCAAATATTTTTAGGAATTATTCCCTTTTGATGCATATATTTTTGTATAAAGGTCTCAAAGTGTGGCACCCTAATTTGGGGATTGTTACCAAGGTTAGAGGGGAGCCTCTCCCAGTTTAGGAATGGATGTATGTTTGGGATTCCCATAGTAATAGGTCTGATTATTTGATGTTTGAAGATATTTTTATGAGAAAAATCCTTAGTATCTTGCAGAAGAAGGTTAGGTGGGGACTATCCCAGAAGGCCAAAGAATTTTTAAGGCCTAAGAACCTTAAGCCCAAATTCAAAATTACTCATAATTGGGGTCATGGTTCTATTTCAAGGACCACGGTATCATAAGGGTTTTTGGTAGTCCAATCACTCCTAGGTGCTTACTAATTACTATTCAGGATAAGGTAGCTTTCCTTGAAATCATGCATCCGTTGGCAGAAGCAGATAAGTCTTTGATGGGTGGGTCACATAAGAAAGGATCAATGATCCCATCACAAGTTGTGATTGGGATGTATCATTTTTTGAATAGGAAGGCATATGCTATTCTTCACTCTATGTTGAATAAGTATAGGCTTACTTGGGCTGAGTTTAGATACTATGATTTAGAATGGTTTGTTAGGAGTCTTGGTAAGGCCAATCCACAAGATCACCAATGGGATACAAAGAATGATGAAGATCTCATAAGGAATGCAGTTGATTGTGAGGAGGTGTTAAAAATAAAAGAAAGATGGTGTAAGATCCAATATGAGGAAGATAGAAAGACGAAGCAAGATAGTCCATACTCTCCTTCTTGGGAGTCACTATAGATCCTAGAGGCAAGGATGAGGCCAATTTTTTCTGCTTACATAGATGTTGATAGGATGCCTCTGCCACCTCTGCCATATGAAAGGCCTCATTTTGATGTTGTACCCCTAGTTCAAAGAATGGAGGTGGAAGAGCCTCAATCCTCTTAGTCAATTGGTTCCCCCATTTGACCTACTTCTCCTCCACCAAGCCCTCAAATGCCTCCCCTTGTGGTTATTGTAGACCCTAAACCTTTAGATCCTTCCTCTTGTGAGAGGTTGGCTGCAACAGCTATGAAGAAGCCTATGATTGGCTTAGCTCCAAGTGGTCGACTTTACCAAGTGCCCGAGAGCCCTAGGGAATCCTTTGCATGTATTGTCACCAGGAAGGGAGGTCCCTTATCAATCATACCAAGGTTTTGAATTCCAAGTGGATGAACCGCTACCTCCTCACAAATTTGATACAACAACAAGAATTATTGTCTAAGAGCCTCCTAAGGAGTGGGCTTTGGATTCATTCAAGCTTGGAGGTGATGTGAGTGAAGACATAAGGTTAGTTTTTTGTAAAGAATTCATGAGTGATGGTAATTTCATCCACACACGGGAGTTTAAACAATTTGTTAGCAGACATTTGACAAACCATATATAGAGAACCCAAGGCATTGATTTTGATAAATTAGGATATGATGAAAGGGAAAAATTAAAGCATGAAGTCTTGAAGATTGCAAATCAACAATTTGCTACTTGACTCCAGAAATAGGGAGAGAGATTGTGAAGAAAAGTGGAATACTCCTTCTGGAAGGATGGGACATCTCCTCTGCTATTGTTTTTGACTAGACAAGAAGGAGACATGACATAGATTTGGATTCAATGGATCCAACACAAAGAGATAAGGTAATGTCTGGAGCTCTATTTGATGACCACCTTGATCAACTTGTTATTTAGTGTCTTTATAAGGTTACAAGGAGATCTAGCATGAGTCATGAGATGGATCAATTGTTTGGTGATCTATTGGTCAAAATAATGGTTGATACCTCTATCATAGAGGCAACAAACCTCGATTTGAATGTGGAAAAGTTTACTTAGAAGGTTTCTTTGAAGATAGAAGAGGAACTCACACTCTTGAGAGAAAAGGTGGTTACTCTGGAAGAAAGATTAAGGATGGTACCTACACATACACCCCCAGGAAGAATTGAGTATGTATCCGATGAAAGTATTGGATTAAGAGATGATTTGGCTCAAGCTAGATTGGAGATTGTTGATCTTAGAAATGAAAGGGATGGCTTGAAGGTGGATGCCTTGCTAACAGAAAAGAAGGTAAAGACAAGTATGGCATATTTATTATTGCAATAAAAAATCAATGAAATTTTGGAGCATGTAGATAATGATCAAGCTACAAAATACAAAATGCTGCCAATCCAAATGTTCCTACTTGCAGAAAGCTTTGCAAAGGATCATATGTATGAATTTTGCATATATATATAAACATCTTAAAATCCAATTCAATGGTTTTGAAGTTGTTTCTCTCCACTTGTGATCCAGAGTCTTATATGAATTAATAAAATCAAGGGTTTTGAATTCATATCTCTTCACTGTGTTGAATGAGTTTTGGATAGAATTTGGCTTCTTCTAAAGTAGGAGATTAAAATTTGCTAATTTCTACTCAAAAGGATTCTATGTAGACAACAAGTATTGAGTTACAATTGAGAAATTCAACTTTTGTTGTGACTAATACCAGGTATTAACCACAAAAGGCCCAAGACACTGTAGAGGATACATATATTTTTATTGTAATAATGGTTCATCTATTGGATATCCCAATGGAATAGGCATTGGTCATATCTTTTTATTGTAATAATGATTTATCTAGTGCATAGCCCAATCAAGCAGGCATAGGTCACACTATTGTGCTATTAATTATGCTCAAAGGAAAGATTTTACCAAAATATTTTAAATTATCATTCCATTTAATAGAGTTCTTTTTTAAGTTTTAGGACATCTCTATTCTCATTGTGATCAGAATTACATAGGAATGAAGGCCACATCCTATACAATTTAAAGATCATTGATTCACATAATAGTTTGAGAACGTGTCTATTTAGCATCATGTCTATCTGAGAAGATGAAAAATGCTACCATAAGGGATACCCACCTTGGTCCTATAGAGCCTAAAGTGTAGAGAGTGTGATTAGGTCCTTATCCCTAGTCCACACTTTGTCAATTGGTCCACTAATCCGGGGTCTTAAAGATTGAGATTGGCCTCTCATAGAGATTTCTTGGAGCAATTAGTTGGAAACACCAACAAATTTTAGGTTTATTTCAAGGAAAAAAAATTAATTATGTAATTATATCGTAGTAAGGTATACACAACTTATAGTGATTCTTAAGTAAAGACAACAAATCCATGAGGAAGCATCTGCAATTTATCAATTTCTTTATTATTATGCAAAGTTAAAATGGGATACAAATTAATGGTGCAATAGAGGGCTAGACAAAATCGTGTCTACCTTCAACAATTAACACCAACAAGCTTTTCATGTATTGGGACAACCTAATTGATCTCATTCAAGTTCATAAAGGACATTGCCTTGATTTTAAATAATACAAATATAATGTCTATAGGAGTTGTATAGAGCATGAACCGTGCCAAGTTGTTTGAGTGATGACCTTCTAACACCTTTAAATTTGATTTGATAACCCCATTGACATCATGAATGACATGTGAATTTTTGTCAACCCATGCAGGTGCACAATTGGATCACCATGTGAGACCCAAATTTTTATTGAAATTTCATTTAGAACATATTTTATCTTTTCTCCAATTTCATTTCACTACAAAATATGAATGGCTGGTGAAAGAAACTTACACCAAGAAGTAGGTAGCAACAAATTGGTTGAGTTATCCTGAACATTCACCATCAAGAATATTCATTGCACCTAAAGCCAAAAAGTATAAAACCAATATTAGATTTGATAGCAAAAATATATTTTTAAACAATCTAACATATGGTATTACATAGTGAAGAAGAAAGTAGAATGTTTTAAAAATACACCTTGTTCATATTTTTAACAAAATTTGAAAAAAAATTGTGAGCTCTTTCTTCTAATCTGTATGTATCATTCCTAGCATTGTAAGATAAGTTACGTGTTGCTATGAAAAAATCAAGTTCCACAAAAGCATGATCTGTCAAATCATACTTGTACATGTGTTGCCCCTTTATTTTATTGTACCAACATAATTGAAGCTCGAAGCCTTATGGATTATCGAAAAGGTCAATGTCATTATGGTAATCAAACACCCTATTACCATCCTTCCTCTGTATTATTTGAACCCTTCCAATGTACCGGGTTCCACAAGAAACTCCATGTCTCGTACTTCGAGAAACACCTTTTCTTGTAGCACGTTCACTAGGAGGTATTGAATTGCTCTCAAAACAACAACCCGCAACCAATTTCAAAGCTAATTGAAACACCCTTTACTGAGGCCCTCTCATATTGCCTAAAGTATACCGCATTCCTTACTTTAGTCAACCTATCTTTCGATAACATCAGATTTCCATTCAATTGACTAACCAAAAAAGATTTGAACATCTCCTTACCATCAAGCTCTACCACTAGTTTTACAATTTTTTTTACATTTTCATCAATGGAATCTAAAATTTCATCTAACTCATGCCTTCACTAACTTTCCATTATTTGCAATTCACCATGATTGTGTGCCACTGAAGACATAGATTGGAATATAGAGTTTGAATGAGTTGGTGTAGAGTCATCAACTACTTCCTCCACAACTTGGAATGCTGGATAATTTTGGTCTTGTATCCATCATTTAACCCACCAAGAAGATTCTGTGGGATTCTCTAGTCGCATGCCAAGAGATGATAAAATATCTTGGGCTTCCTTCAATCCTTCTTGAGCGCTTCTATAATTTTGTCATTTGTAAATACTGAATCATACTCTGATAATATGTTAACATTTAGTATCCTTTCTTGGTGCAATCTATTACATATACTTTCTTGCTTCTTATGAGATTTATTAAAATGAAGCCGTTGGGGTTTTGATTCTTCTTCTGCAACTCTATTAGGGTTCCAACAATGTGAAGCAAGTCAGTGAAATCATAGGCCCTTTATGATCCAACCATCCCACCAACTTTGCTAAAGAAGTTCTCACATACATCTGACCCAGTCAGGTGCAAAACACATGGCAAGTGAGAATATTGATCTCAAAACAATCTCAACAACAAAAATACAAAGTGGCAAGAAATTTTCACATCTTGATATGCCTCTCTACTGATGAAGTTTATGTTGACATTATTATTAGATTCTTTTCATAGCCAACATAACTATAACATAAAGAAATGATGAACTCATGAAGCGTTTCACACTCTTTCCCAAAGAGTCAAACTCTGAGACATAAAAATGTCCATGTAGTTAGCAAAAATCATTAAATATGTCTTTGTACCTAGTTTCCTCTCTACCCTTCTAGTGGATGTGCTTCTCATCTCTTTCAAACAACTCTGAACATGCCTCAAAGTAATTCATTGTGCTGAACCCCAATTCTATTGATCTATCCTCTCTATAACTTCACTTTTAAGCTTGTGATCATCCACTTTAAAATTGTTATAAATCATCCTAACATGATTAAAACTTATCATCTCTTCTCCTAAAATCAAATCTCGTTGACCACTAAATAAAGGTTTCACTAGCTTTTTACCGTTATGGATGTAGTCCTGGCCATGTAATCCTATTACATTGCAACCATTAGACAACACACTTAGTCTCCACCCTTCCCAAGGAATTTGATATCGAATACCTTCTGTTGAACAATAGTCCATCAACATAAGTTGTCTTCTTCTACTATCCCCTTTTGAGGAATGACCAACAATAGGTCCCAAATTATTTTCCACATGTCTCTTCCACAAAAATTATATTCTTTCCCATTGTTGATGAACAAAATTTGCATTGAACCTATTGCATGTTGGATGGGAAATGAAAATTAAACAAGAAAGCTTTTCATGTAAAGGGTTTGCAATAATAACATGTGCATAGTACCCAATTACATTTTTCTTAAAATAATCTATTATTATATCAAAACCCGCAACTCCCTCACCAGCTATCACCAAGAAATGTGATTGGCATTGATGTTCTTCTTTATTACCACAAAAACCCACCAATGTATCACTTTTTACTACCCACCTAACATACTTTCTCACAAGAGTTTCATCTTCAGCAAGATGGACAGGAATTGGACCATCTATACCATGTTTGGTTTTATAAGAAGCATACACTTTTCCTACTGCCTCAAAAATGTAGTCCTGCTCCCCTGGGATGTATTCCAATGACTTTCTAACTTGCCTCAAAGTTTTAGAAATTTAAGGACCATCCAAATTCAAGCTAATAAAGCTATGTAATCTAGGACCTCCCCATAACTTGATCATCTCATAAAGTGGTTTAGTGGATGTACTATACCTTCTCCCTGCCTTTGGATGCATTAGGTTGTGAAAGATATCCTTGACAAAATCCCAAATGACATCTTTACCTTGTAATTTTCCTTGTTTATGTGCCTCACACACATCCTTGCAAAACCTAAAGACATCGTTCCTTTCAGTCAATTCAAACAACTTCTTCTTTAGTGATCTCATTCTAATAGAGAGTAGATCAACCTTTATCTTTTCCCACCAAAGAGCTTCCATTATTGATCTTTGGCTAGCATTTGAAACCCTGTCAGCTTTTCTGAGTTCAGTTTGAGTCAAATAGTATAGTCTTCTCCCTCTCCTTGTATCCCTCCCATATCTTTTATTGGCATATATTGATTCACAATATAAATGCATCCTAAAATCATCACATTCTGGAATCATCTTACAAAAGTTGCATGTCAATGATTCAAATGGGATCCCTGCCTCAGAAGCCCTCTTGCAATGAATGTGCCTACACATGTCATCAATATAATATTCATTACCCTCATAACCTAGCATCATCTTTGTATACTTCTCTATGGCCCATAAATTTTCACCCCTTTGATCATCCATTAGGACATTTATGTCTAATCTCTCTCCATTTATACTAATATAGGAATACCAATACCCCCAACATTGTAGAATCAATGGGGATGAATGACCTTTAATAAGATGATAAAACAAAAAATGAACACATTACAACAGATCATATGAAGAAAAAAAATGAACTTGGGTAGTTAACACACTTGAAGTACAAGGATTTGCACTTGTAGAACCCCTATGTAATACAGATGGTGATGATGGGACCAAGAACCTAGTCAAACTTTGTTGGGACTTTTCATTGGTAGGCTTCTTGGGTCTCCTGACTGTGCCACTCCTTAAAACAATTGTATCGTGTGAATCCTCATTTGTAGAAGTGGTGTGCTTCTTTGATTTCATGTGTTCATTTAGAGAACTAACAATATTACCACTTGTTGGCACCAAACAAAACCATTTATTGCATTGTGTACATTCCACTCTTACCTTTTTCTTATCCTTATAGCCTACAAGTGTTGCTTCCACCACCTTGACAAATTAGGCTCTTGTGTCTTGTTGAAATCATCTAGAAGTTTAATTGCTTGATCAATCTCAAATCGATCTCTAACCACGGTTGTCTACTTTTCTGTGC